>NC_083717.1:43824828-44424828 GCF_028564815.1 Eubalaena glacialis
CTCCAGAGCGCAGGCTCAGTAGTTGTGGCGCACGGGCTTAGTTGCTCTGTGGCATGTGGGATCTTCCCGACCCAGGGCTTGAACCCGTGTCCCCTGCATTGGCAGGCGGATTCTTAACCACTGCGCCACCAGGGAAGTCCCGAGCCTTTTACTTATAGGAGAGTTAAGAACAGAAGGAGCAGCGACTCTGGGCAGAATTTCCTCGAGCTCAGATGAAACCCAACAGACCCCCAGAGACCCAGAACTCCTTGGTGTCATTGAGGCTGTTTCCAGGGCTTCCGGTCCTCTCCTTGCCCCGTGACGGGACGACTAAAAGTCATTGTGACTGATCTCTAACCAACACACTGTGAGCATGATAGTGCAACCGTCGTGGGCCACCAACTCTGCCTGGCCCTTGCCCTTGCCCTTGGGGTGTCAGGGGGCACAGAGGGATGACTGATTTGACAGCAAAGATGACAATGCAGTATGCTGTGAGCTCCAACGGAAGTAGAAACAATGTACAGGGGGAGCACTTTCTAAGGCTTGTTTCCACGGACACTGTTATTACATAGAGCCAGCACCCACAGAGGCATGGTGTGCCATCCAGAGATTCATAAAACTGGCTCCTGCCGTTTAGAAGCTCGCCCTGTATACGGGGGGGAGGTGATCAAAATCTCTGGCCTCCATTCCCTGCGTCTCATCCATCAATAAATGCTCTCAGCTCTGTCTCCAAATTACATCTCAGCCCATCACCTCTCTCATCCCCTGTCCACTGGGCTGGTCCAGCACACCATCGTCCCCACCATCTCCTGCATTCACTCAGCAACCAGAATTGTCTTTATGCCATGTTCCTGCTTCAAATGGTCCAGTGGATAAACACGGACTGCTTATCTTTGTGGCGGGGAAGGGGAACACGCCTCGTGGCAGGCAGAATCTTAGTTCCCTGAGCAGGGATCGAACCCGCGCCCTCTGCAGTGGAAGCACGGAGTTTTAACCACTGGACCACCAGGAGGGAAGTCCCCCAGACTGCTTATCTTGAACCATGAAAAAGAACCTGCCTTCCTCCCTGACCTGTGTCCTTCCACTCTGCCCCCGCTCGTCGTGAAGCAGCCTCCTAGGTCCTCCTGCTGTTCCTGAGATCCCTCGAGCTCATGGCCACCTCAAGCTTTCACACTCCCTCTTCCCTCCACGTGGAACTGTCGGCCCCCAGAAACTGCCTCCTTCTCCTCTCTCAGGCCCCAGCTCAAGTCCACCTCCTCGGAGCAGACCTCTCTGACCACCCTTCCACCTCGCCTCCCACCCCGTGACCCTCTGTCACATTTTCCTGTTGTGTTTTCTTCATAGTTTCAGGAATTATCTTGTTTGTTTATTTTGCTATGATAGAGATGCAAATAGTCAGAACTAGGTAAGAAACGCATCATGCTCAGGGACAACGGGGAGGTGACGTCTGAGCTGGAACTTGAAGCAGAGGTGTGACTTGCCAGGTCAAGAAGCGGATGCAAGGGATTTCAGGAGAGGGAGTAGCATAAGTGAAGGCACAGAGGCCAGTGAGTGTGTCACCCTCAGGAAACAGCTTTTGGGCAGTGTGCCTGTAGCCCAACTGCACAGGAAAGCTGAATGGGAGTCGATTGGGGCAGAAACTCAATGACAGAGCGTTTGGACTTCATCCAGTGGGAGTGAGGGTGTCAGCAATGTATCGTGAGTGGTACACTAGACCTCCCGGATTTGCTTAATGGAACCAAATAGTCAAAGTTTGAAAGTGAAGTTGAGGTTTTTTTTAGTAAGCAGGAGTCACTGGGAGCCAAGCTTGGAGTGAGACTCAAGGAAAAGCTTTGAAGGGATGAGATCTTGTTTTCTGAACCCATCTGGAACTGAACAACCGCGTGGCATTCCCTTGTGGGGTGGGTCCATGCTGGTCTTTGAGAGATCAACCAGGGCAGGGGGAACGGCCATAAAACCAGCAGATTCACTGTGCCAAGAAGACGCACATTTTCCACTGATGGCTTTCTCCCTCCCCTGCTGGCTCAAGCCAGACAGAAACAGAAGTGCTGCGTGATGAGGGTCAGATGCTGTCAGTAATTACACAGTGGTGAGTCTTTGTTGTAACATCCAGATGTCAGTGCTATTTTGGGCAGATGTTCTGGAGAGCAGTTGGTGATGACCTCGCAAGGGTGTGACTTTAAAGACCAAATGACACGGCTGCTGTGAGTAAAGCCAGTCTCTGCTCTCCTGGTGCCTGTATCCCATGGCCCTGAAGTCAGAGCAGAAGCAGTGTTCCCCATGTCACAGGGCCCCTAACTGGGGCCACCACTGGCATATCCTCAACCTGTCCTCAACCCAAGCTGCTGAGTGAGTTTAGAGCCTGTGTGATTGGCCTGGGGCCTTTGAGAGAGTTTTCCTTGGACATAGTACCTACACCCAGGTGGGTATGCCATGTTCCTCTCTTCCACCTTGGGAAGGGGTCAAACCTGTGTGACTGAGGCAGCCTCTTAACCTCTCTGAGCCTCTGTTTCCTTATCTTTAAAAAAAAAAAAATGATAGTTATACCTATCTGGATGAGAATCGGGTGAGATCATGTGTGCCGTGGCAGGTTGCATTCTGTAAGGCATCACAGGCATGTTAGTTATCATGGCAGCAGGCTCCTGGCGCATCAGTCCTAGACTCAGAGCTGTGTAAGAATTGGATGGAACCTCAGTGGTTTATCCAGTCTAAACTCTAAGCCAATGAAAGAGCTCTTTCTCAGGGGTCTCCAGTGGGAAGTCACTGGCCTCTGCTTGGATTCCTCCTGCCTGGGTGAGGTGGCTCTTTTCCCAGGTCTTTTCCCTATTCCAGCCCCATACAGGATGCAGTGCTCAGTGCATTCCCTTACGAGGAGCCTGGCTCCCTGTACTTTGCAAGTTCTGCTTTCAAAGCATTCTAGAGCCATGCTGTCCAGTATGGAAACCACTCTGCATGTAGCATTGAGCACTTGAAGTGTGGCAGGTCCAAACTGAGGTGTGCTGTCCGTGTAAAACACACACTGGGTAGCAAAAACCTACTAGGAAAAAAGGAGTATAAAAATCTCCTGAATAAATGTATACAGAGATAAAATGCATGTATATTTATATTAATCCATTTTATTTTATTTTTATCTTTTACATGTTGCAATGATAATATTAAATATAATAATAAAACAAATTTCACCTGTTTGCTTTTACTTTTCTAATGTGGCGACTGGAGGAATTTAAATTATATCTATGGCTCACATTATTCTTTTATTGGACAGCGCTGCTTTAGAATTATGTACACAATAAACTGGACTCAGTCCTTTTTCTAACAGCCCTTCAGGTATTTTAAGATATCCCCTAAGTCTTGTCTTCTCAGTTATTGACAGGTATTCACGAAGCACGTGCTCTGTGCTAGGCACCGTATCAGGTGCTGAGCTGGGATGGGTTGATGAACAAAACCAGCTGGGTCCTTGTACTCCTGGAGTTGCAGTTTGATGGGGGAGACAGATGTCAATCGGAAGTCTCACAAGCAGGATGGTGGTTCCTGGGAAGCAAGACAGGGCTGTGCTTCCACAGGTGGCCTCTCAAAGCCCCATTTTGCTCTTTTTAAATACACTTTTTGTTTTACAATAGATTTACATTTTCAGGAAAGTTATGAAGACAGTACAGAGAGTTCCCACGTACCCCTCACCCACTTTCCCCTATTATTAATGTCTTATAATAGTATAGTACGTTTGTCACAATTAATGAACCAATAAGGATACATCATGATTAACTGAAGTCCACACTTTATTCACATGTCCTTGGTCCTAGAAAGCTCAGGTCCTTTTTATGTCCCAGATCCTATCCAGGACCCCACATCACGTTACATGTCCTGTCTCCTTAGGCTCCTCTTGGATCTGACAGTTTCTCAGACTTTCCTTGTTTTTGATGACCTTGACAACATGAAGATTGGTGGTCAGGTATTTTGCAGGGAGTCTCTCAGCTGTGATTCATCAGCTGTTTTTTTCTCATGATTAGACAGGGGAAATGGTTTCTGGGGCGGAAGACCACAGTGGTAAAGTGCCATTCTCATCCAACAAGACTGATCACTGTTGATGTTGACCTTGATCACCCGGCTGAGGGAGGGCTTGTCAGTTTTCGCGACTGAAAGTGACTCTTTTTTCCTCTTCTCCATGCTTTGTCCTCTTTGGAAAGACATCACCACGTGCAGCCCAGAGTTAAGGAGTGAGGAGTTATGCTCTACCTCCTTGAGGGTGGAGCATCTCCATAAATGATTTGGAATTCTTCTGCATGGGAGGTTTTGTCCATTTTCCCCCCATTTGTTTATTTATTCAGTTACTGATTTATATCACTATGGACTCATGAATATTTATTTCATACTTTCAGTTATAATCCAATACTCCTTAATTTATTTTATTATTTAAATTGTTCCAGCTGTAGCCATTGGGTACTCTTTCAGGAGCTCCTGCGTCCTTCTGACATACCCCCATTTAGGTGAGGTTTTGGGGATTTTTTTTTTTGAACAATACTTTCTGGCGCTACTAACTACAAGATTCATCTTGTATTAAAATAGGAATATTTTTGTACCTATCTTGTGGAGTTGTCCTGAAGGTTAAATGAGTTACTGCAAGTAGTGCGTTTCCCCTCTATACCTTTTTATTGAACTATAATTGACATATTGACATATTAGTTTCAGGTGTACAACATAGTGATTAGATATTTGTGTATATTGCAGAATGATCACCACAATAATTCTAGTTAAAACTCATCACCACACATAGTTACAGATTTGTGCATGTGTGTGTGATGAGAAATTTTAAGATCTACTCTCTTAGCAATTTGCAAATACACAATACAGTATTGTTAACTATAGTCACCATGCTGGACATTACACCCCCGGGACTCACTTATTTTATAACTGGAAGTTAGTATCTTTTGATCCCCTCACGCCTTCCGCCCACCCCTCTATACTTCTTTAAAAGATGCTTTTAACAGCTGTATCACCACACTGAACTTTTAGTCAAGCCAAAGAGACCCGAGGTCTTTTTTCATTGAAGCTCCTCATAAGTCCAAGCTCCCTGTTCTATACTTGGGTCGTTTATTTTTTTTTTCTAGTGCAGAACTTTCTTCCCCTGGTCATTCTTATCTTGATTCCACTTCATCCTGGCAGCCTTCCAGTCTCCTGCAGTCTGGATTCCTGGATTCCACTTTATGCCCTCCCCACCACGTGACGAACAGTTCTGCCATGCAGACAAGGCAAGGACTGAGCCACCTGTAGCCCCTCTGGCTTGCTGCCCCTGACAACCAGCAGGAGTCTGCATATGGCCCTCCTCAATCAGCGTTTCACCATCTTTTTTTTGTTTAATGTTCTATTTATTTACTTATTTGTTTGTTTGTTTGTTTTGGCCACACTGCAAGGCATGTGGATCTTAGTTCCCTGACCAGGGATCAAACCCGTGCCCCCTGCAGTGGAAGCGCGGAGTCTTAACCACTGGACCACTGGGGAAGTCCCAACATTTCACCATCTTGAATCAAGGCTGTCAGGAAAGACATTGTCAGATAAGATTCACTCTCCGTTGGCTTTCTCCTAATTTATTCAGTCTAGTGACCTCATGAAAATAGGAAATGAGGTTCATTGGATTCAGTTTGTTTGTAGGAAACCCATTTTCCCCCATATTTATTGCCATTTTTTCCCTTAAAGGTCCACAAACCATTGGTTAAATTCAGTCTATAATTTTACTGATGTCATTTCCAGAATCTCTCAGTCTTTAAAAACTGGACACTTGCCTAGTGCCAATTTTCTGGTATTTTCTTTGTTTTTACATGTTTTTTCCCATGCAGTCTCTGTGTGCTTCTGAGCTTTTGTCCGCATCCAATTCCCGGGGCAAGCAAGGAGTCTTGAAGTCATTGGAAAACATGTTTAGAAGTCTTCTTTGTTTTTCTTTATTTCTGGGTTCTGGTTCCCTCATATCCACATTTGTTCAGCCTTTTGGGGTTGAAGAACATTTCCCTTGAAAGAGGAAAAAACATGCAAAATCATAGTTAAGTGAGTATGATTTCTTGTTGAACCTTCTGCTCTAAATAGAAGACTCATCCTTTGCTGCTGCTTCATCCTGCTCCAGAAACGCCTTCCTGGGGTCTTTACTTTTTAGAACCTCAGCTCCTTCTGGGCTGTAGCAGTGCCAACACTTTGCATCCATCCTTCAAAACAGGTCATTCATTAACAACCCTAAATTGATATGAGTTCTCATTTCAACTGTAGACTCATCTTGCCATTTTCCTCCTGTGTGGTGGTGAGACTTTATTTCGGAGGGTTGGAGCACCTTCCCTTCTCCAGTCATACTCTGTGTACGCTCCCTTTCAGATCAGCCTCCTAACACCCAGAGCAGATCCACCCTCTGATGCTGGTACTGATGCTGGGACAGAGTGGGTTCGTCCAGACCTTCCCCACTTACCCTCTTGGTGAGAAGGTGCCCCTCTTGTCTGCCTAAGAAAGTCTCACCGACAGCAGGGTGTCTGGATTTGTAGATACCTGGACTTCATGGCCCTCGGTCAACCCCAGCACCCGGATTTGCAGGGAAAGAACAAGCTCTTTCCCTTCCCATTTTTGCCTCTGGATGATTTTGCCTTTCAATTCCCTTTACTGTGTCACCCGGTTGGTTCTTTCATCATGGATGGACAGACATGCCACTTTTTCCCCTCTGGCGAGAAAATACATTCCCAAATATCTAACAGTCTGTCTGTCCCTTTCCAAAAGGCAGTGCTCGCCTGGCAGCTGCCCTTCTCATTTGTCAGAGCAGCCAGCCGGCTCCTCTACTGTACCAGCCTCAGGAAGCCTGGTGGGTTCATAAGTCAGTCCTTGGCTCCCTGTCACTGGACTGGGCCCGACTTCCACCTGGACTGCAGGTGAGAAGGCTCGGGCCGAGGCAAGGCTGCAGAGGGAAGGGTGGATCCCGGGCCCCCTACCCCCTGCAGCCCAAGTCGTGCATCATTACACTGAGCAAAGGGACCCCAGGAAACGCTAGCTCTGGGAGAGAGGTTATTGGAGTCATTTTCTTGCTGCTTTGAGCTACTTAATTTTTCTTGAAAATAATGTGTAGAGCTAAGCATGTTGGCAGGCACCAAACATCACATGCAGCGCTTGGAGAAGAACATATACAGTGGATTTTCAATTAGAATACTGAGGTGGGTCTCAGGGACTGACATGCCTGTCTCCCTGGAGGTACTAAAACACTCTACAGACATACATCTAAGACCAGTCCATCCCTGCAGACCCCGAGTCCCAGAGAGATGCATCTCCTTTGGGCCCCACCTCAGGGCATGGAGAGCCCTCCCCAGATCTCACTCTTGAGTCTGACTGTCTCTGGTCTTCAAAGGGCAGGGAAGAAGGCAAGTGAACAGTATCCAGACGTTGATTGACAAGAATGTTTCCTGCTTCTTGGTGTGAGTTTTCCTGTAGGACCTCCTAGGCCATCTTGCATAGGAATCACTAGTTGTGAGAGGCTGAATGGGTCCTCAGAGCTGTCCCAGCCCATCCTTCAGTGGACAAATGAGGGAACTGGGTTACAGAAGGGAGAAGCTCCTTGTCCCAGGTGACAGCAGGAAAATGACAGAACTCGAATTCAATCCCAACTCTAATAATGGTTAATAATCATGTCTAACATTAAATGAAGACCTACTGTATGCCAAGCAGTGTTCAAGGTTCATGTCATTTGTCATCTCTCATTTTTATTGTAACTCTGAAAGATGCATAGTATTAGCTCCAGATTTATAGATGAGGAAACTCAGGCCCAGAGAAAGGATATGACTTGTCCACAGTCACCCAACTGGGAAGGGGTCGAGCTGGACTTGGACTTGAGCTTCATCATCACTACTGATTAAATGCAGCCATCTTTGAGTGCTGTGCTGGATTCCTGTACCAGCAGGAACACACACACACACCCTGATCCATATAGCATCCCTGGGTCCCTGGGAGGTGGGGATATTATTCCACAGGTTGGGAAACTGAGATCAAGTCCTGCAGGTATTAAGTCCAGGGCCCTTTCTACTATTTAACGTTAAGAGATCTGTGAGCTCTAACCTGGCCATAGAGTTAAAGAATAAGTAGGATTCATTCCTTGAGTTTTTCCCCTTTTACTCAATGAGTTAAAAGCAACCAGAAGCTGAGATCGATGCCTTAACCCATGCCATCTGTCCATTCCCTCTGGGGGCGTGGCCTTCAGATGACCTTGAAGTCAGGTTGCTGGATTCCCTTCAGAGTGTGGCTACACCCCATTGGGTGACCCCATCTGGCAGCCTGTGGAAGAGGAGAACAGGCAGTGTGGCCTACTCCATCCACTTAGGGATGCTCGCTATCTGGGAGACAGTTACCCCAAGCCCACATCCCAAGCCCCATCAGAGACAGGTGGCAGTGGAGGTCCTCAGTGGTATGAGTTTCCTGGGGCTGCTGTAACAAAGTAGCACAGACTTGGTGGCTTAAAACAACAGGAATGTATTCTCTTACAGCTCTGGAGACCAGAAGTCTGAAATCAAGGTGTCAGCAGGATCAATGCCTTCTAGAGACTCTGAGGGAGAATCTGGCCCATGCCTCCCTCCCAGCTCCTGGTGGTTTTGGCAGTCCTTGGTGTTATTTGACATGTAGAGACATCACTCCAATCTCTGCCTCCATCTTCACATGCCTTCCCCTCTGGGTCTGTGTCCCCCTCTCCTTTCTCATACAAAGACCCCTGTCATTGGATTTAGGGCCCTCCCTAAATCCGGGATGATCTCAGCATGAGATCCTTAATTAAATCGGCAATGACCCTGTTGCCAAATAAGGTCACATTTGCTTCACTGGTACCAGGGTTAGGATTTGAGCATATCTATTTGGGGGACACTATTCAGTCTACTTTATCAGTGTTCCGTCATGGGGTTTATCAACAGTTGGGGAAGCAGTGGAGGGTCTTGGGGTAGGTGGCAAGGGACTGAGCCCTTCCTGCCCCAGCCTCACTTACCAACCACACCAACTCCTTTCTCAGGGGGGGGGAGTTTCAGCAGAAGAGAAAGGCTGAAGCTGAGGCCCTGGAACAGGTTTCCAAAAAGAGCTGCGTTATCTGTCCATTCCCAGGAAGTAGATGCGTGCTGTGCAGCGGGGCTGGTGTAGCCTCCCCTCTGCCCTGAGGCAGGGGGCTGGATTCCCTGACTTCCCAAAGCCCTCCCGCAGCCTTGGTGCGCATCACTTTCTCTGGCAGTACATGTGCTTCCTCGGAGATGTCACCTTCGCCACTGCGCCTCCATCACCCGTGTCCAGCACCTCTCCCCAGGGCTTGGCAGGACACAGGCCTGGCCTGTGGGCAAGCTTGTCACTTCACTCATTATCCAGCCTGTGAGCAGCGATTGGTGGTGTGCCTGCTGTGCGTTGCGTGCCCCTGACCCGATGGCACGTGAGGAGCCCAGGGTTCCACCTTTCATAGTAAGCCAGGTGGCCAGCTTCCCTGGGTCTAGAAACCAGAACCTTGATGGGTGGAGAGGAGGGGTGTACAGATGCAATGGCGTCCGCGAGCTCGGCAGACCCATTACCGCATCCAACCAGGATTGAGTGCTCTGCAACCCTAACGTAGCGCAGAGTCTGTGCCGAGAAAACCTCTGCAAGTCGCTTATCGGCGCGTTGGATCTAAGCTCCTGCAGGCACTGGTCTCCACATTTTGGTACCCACGGTACCTAAGGATACGCCTTACACATTTAAATACAGTTAACGTTTGTGAATTAATAAACATTTCCTCTTCTCTTCCTTTGCACTGGGTCTGGTATATGGTAGGTGCCCAATAAGTGAGCCTTGTTCTTTTGGGGACCCTCTCCTTGCTTGGGTCTGAGAGTGTTTGAAGGTTGACTAGTCTGGGCCCATTCGTCAGCCCTCTCAGAATTACAGGGCTGCAAATACCGGGCTGAGAGCAGACAGAAATGAAGATAGACCTGGATGAGAAGGAGGGCTCAGCTGAGCTCCATCTCAGGGATTAAAGAGAAAGAAAAAGCAAGGCAGAAGCCATCTCTCCCCGGCTCACATTTGAATCAAACTTCTGGTTCATGAATAACTGCCCCCCGAGAGTCCTGAAACTCGGAGACTTCCCTGGGCTTTGTTCATTGAATCACTCCAGAGGTGTTCTACAGTGAGTGATGAGCTAGGAAATCTTGAAAACCCGAAGGGCTGGTGGATCTGCTGGGCGGATCCCGAAAAAGCTAAGCGGTGGAGGGTGTACACCCCCCGCCGGGCTGGCCATCTTGGCGGGGAAGGAGCTACAGGGGGTTCCGGGCTGTGGGAACGCTCAGAGGTAGACGGTGTGCTGGTGAGAAGGGGGGAGGGACCTGGCAGGACGGGCTCCCAGGCAGCCACGTCGCCCCTGCAGACACCCCCGTGGGCTTGTTCCTGCGAGCACGTGCCCACCCTCACACAGAGGGCCTCCCCTTTGGGGGTACAGGATTTGGCTGCATGGTGATGTTGAGGCTCTGGGCAAGCCTGCAGCAGCTGCCTTCCTGCTGCCATCCAGAGAGGCACTGACAGACTGTCCCCAAAACACACCCTGCGTGCCCCGGAGATCCCACTGTCCACTGCCTCGGCTGCCCCGGCCCCTCCCGGAGACCCCACCAAAATATGGTGATGAGCAAACTCTGAACATTGAGGAAATTTAACCAGGAGGAAGATCTGAGCCACTATCCAGCTCCAAGCCTTCCAAATACCTGTGCAAGGCAGACAGACACACACACCACATACACATACACACATGCATACACACACATGCATGCATGCACACACAATCATACACACACACATGCATGCACACACATTTATACACATACAGACACTCGTACACGCATGCACACACATTCATATACATACACAAGCACACACACTCATACACATACACACACATACATGCATGCATACCCACACAATTTACATCTCATTGTGTTCCAGAAAGTTTTTCAGGTGACAAAAATTCTTGCAGAATGAGTGTGAGTGAACCCCTAGTCCCTCAAAGGCAGGCCCTCGATGGCATGAGAATCTCCCACTGGGAGTGAGGGGTCCCCTGGCAGTTAGGGGCACTCACTGAGGTCATCTGGCTGGGAACTGAAATTTGAGGGCCTGAAAAGGCAGCTTTTTTTCTGTTGGGGGCGGGGGTGGAGCTCTGGAGACACTTGTTGGAATCTCAAGTGAAAAGATCACTGTCAAAACTAATAGTAGAATTTCATGTTTTACCACTAAAAGGAGGGTTTTATCCCCTCTGATTATCACAGCAATCTCTGATACTGGTTCTCTCAAGAATCCTGAGGGCCTCAGAGGGTTTTGCATATTTTTAATAATCTAATTCATTATTAGCATCTGTACGATGGAGTAAGGAGGGGGTGTTTTCATTTTGGAAAACTATTCAGTGAAGCCGAGGCACCAGTAGGGGGAAAAGATGGCAGCATAGGGACCAGAATCCAGGTTCCCCACCTTCATCTCCAGCCCAGATTGAGCTGTGCCATCCCCAAACGTGGTCCAAGTGGGCTGCCTGCACGTCCTGCAGTGGCTGGCCTCACCTGGGAAGCGGAGGTTAGCGTCCTGGGCTGGGTGGGGTCGTGTGGCTGTAGCTCCTCTCCCTGTAGGCAGAGGAGGGAGCAAGGCCAAGAGCAGCGAGTCCCCCAGACCCACCGCTCCACCCCAGGAGCCCCTGGAGGTGCACCCTTGGCCCGTGAAAACCATGGTGGTTGGTTTTCCCTGGTATTTCTGAGGAGTGGGGCCTGTCTTTGCTAAAGCTGGGGTGCAGGATGGACAGCATCTGTGGCTCCCCAGAGCCCAGTCTGGCAGGACCTGTCATGTGACCCTCGTGGCCAAGGGGGGGCTTCTGCCTGACAGTGAAGATTGTCACCCCCCCCCAACTCCTGTCTCTTCGAGGTCCCTCCCACTCACTGTCTCTTTGTGAAGTGGTTCAGGGCTTCTCTTCATTCCACAACAGACTGCAGAAAAAAGGAAGGGATCCCTGTCTGCATGACCTTTTCCTGCGATTTGCTTCCATCAGGCAGCAAGCTCACCTTTCCCAGCCTTGCTCTTCTGGGAAAAGGGCAGCCGGAGGGCAAGAGCAGAGAAAACCCAGGGGAGCTGTAAGCAAGGAGGCTGGACTCCAGCGCCTTGACGGTCCTTCTTAGTTCCATCTGGACACTAGAAGAGCATTTACTCAGAGGAAGGAGGAGGGGGTGACTGACTGCATTCAGGGGACCCCTGGCTACCAGGTCTCTGGGAATTCTAGGTAAGAGGTGGAGAATCCCCCAAGGTAATACACACCTTGAGTTTCCAAACATGAGTTCATTTGATCACTCATTCATAAATAATCCCTTAAGCACTTAACTGGGATCCAGGCTCTGAGATGGGTATGAAGGAGATATGAAGCCCAGTTTCTGCTTCGTGTCTGTGTGGTACAGCAGTGAAATGAGCTGATTTTGAAGTCAGCCTTTTCTGGGTTCAAATTCTGACCCCACCATGAGTTCCTGTGTGACGCTCAGTAAGTGGCTTAACGTCTCTGATGTCAACTTCTTCACCTGTAAAATGTGAATGAAAATGACCTATCTTAGGTTGACCTTTCGGTTAGTATCTTAGATAAGGTAAAAGCACTTATCACACGGTAAGCACTTGATAAAGGTTAGTTCTTAATAGATTGTTTGGAGGGGACTGTTGGGTATGAATCCTTCTGATGTCCCCGGGAACCATCCTGTTCAGCTCCTTCTGAGGTCTCTTCATGGCCAGAGGGCTGCACATGTGCCCTCTGTGTGCCTGGAAGTGGCAGCCTCCTCGGACACCACAAAGGAAATTAAATGACACTACCTTACATCAGCCTTTGACTGCATTCAGCCCCAGGCCCGGAAATCAGAGAGATTCCAGGGTCCATCCGTCCTCTTCCTTTCTGTATGCGAATACTTTTTTGATAGAAAATTACCCTGAATATCACTTGTGTCAGCCCCGAGGCCAAGGTTGAATTTCTCTCTAGATGGGGAGAGGAGCCCAGTCCCCCTGTACCCGGTGCCACCTGGCATAGGACCAGTGCTCAGCTACCCAGGCCTTCACGCCACGTGGTCAGACTTACAGCGAGTGGGGGGCGACAGAGATCTTGGGCAAATCACACATTCTCAGGCTCGCACTCTCCATCTGTAGCTGAGACAGGACACTCCCTTGACTGCAGCAGACGGTTACAGTTACCCAGAAACTCTCTCCTCCCCCCTCAGCAGGGCACAGTCTGTTCCAGAAGGATCAGTTCCCAGCCCGGTCTCTTCCGTCATACTGTGAGCTCCTTGATTCCACCCGTTTCACGAGAAGCACAGCAGGAACAAAATAACAGAAGACGAATTTCCGTCATTTAGCAGAAACCTTTTTTTGGCAAGTCTTATGTGGTTGAATTAATGACGTTCCATCGTACCATTATGAAAAATAAGATTTGGAAACACACTCTCAGCAGGATTTGGGGGGTGGGTGAAAAGAAGGGTCACAGACTGCCAGTCGTCTGCCCCCAGATCTCTCCTCCATCAGTCCCAGGCAGGGGGCAAGGCCTTCCCAGCGTTACCTCTGCACCCTTCCCCTTTCTCCCTGCATCTGGCCCCCCAGTCATCCCTCCACCATCAGATTCTGCGCTCAGGGAAGCACCCAGCAAGCACGTTGGCACAGAAGTGCCAGTGACTAAGGAATGCTTCCTTTTCCAGATGAATTTGCATATTTTAATTGAAGGCAGATGCCTTGAGTTAATTCAATGCAGCGAACTTGGGTTGAGCATTTCTTATGCTCAAAGGAATAAGATTCTGAGAGCTCAGTGGGGTGGGTAGGGGCAGCTTTATAGGGGGAGGTGACATTTGAGTGTCATATGGATTTCACAGGGGTGGCTCCGGGAGCAGCCAGACCCCGTCCAAGTCAAATCAGCCTTCCTGAGAAGTGCAGGGACGCAGCAGCTGGGAGTATGGTGTGTAGGGAAGGGGCTGGAGTGTCTTGTGAACCATGCGAGGATGTGTGAATTTCATCTGGAAGGCAATGAAGGATCCCTGATGAGTTTTGAGAGGGGTTGGTGTGGTCACACTTGTGTCCTGGAGAATGCAACTCTGTTGGCAGTGCCAGAGAGAACTTGGAAAGGGCAGGGCTTGGCAACAGGGTGACCACTTGGCCCAAGGAGTGAATTTCTAATTGTGGACTCTTGGACACCAGCAGGCTGGTAGGGGAGTGACGGGGGGGGGGGGGGCGGGGGGGTGGTGAGATCCAGAGCCATAGCCCAGAGGCAGTCTCTGACAAGCCAAGCCACTGCATTGGGCTCATGTGACCTGTCCACGGCTTGGAGCGTGGCCACTGGAATTGTCATTATGGCCCCTCTTCTGGAGGCTTATTAAGGCTTTCCCTGGAAATCAGTGTCTGGAAGCCATTGGCTCCCATCCAGCCTCTCTCCCACCGCAGGCAGCCCTGGGAGGGTGCCTAGATCAGGGCCTCCCTGCCAGCCTCCTGCAGGTCCCTTTTGAGAAGTCAGAAGCTGCAGCTCTGTAACTCGGCCAGCCCTTTGGAGTCTCAGCATTTCTCAAGGTAGGATTTGGTGAGAAGAAAACACCGGAACAGGAGACGTTAGTTCAGCCTGTGCTATCAGATCACCCAAAAAGGACAACAGAAATGGGGAGCTAAAAATAGCGCCTTAGGGCCCCTTCAGGTTCTGCTTTTAAGTACTGAGCGCCAAGCTGGAGGGCAGGTTAACCATCTGAGAGCCTCATAGGCTGTGATGTTTCGGTTGGGCCTGTTTTGAGGATGTAGCCATGACAACTGAGAGTGTGGACCTCAGAGAAGAGGGGCATCTTGTTAATGTGACAGATGCTGAATGGGACCCCTCCTGTGTGTAGATAATCAGTGAAATCCATTTCAGTCCACACCCCGGAAGCATGGGTGGGGTCCTTGTCATAATAGCGTAGTGGAGTGACAACTGCTTCAAAGCCAGGCAGGCCTGAGTTCAAATCCCAGCTCTGCTACCTATTCGCTGGGTGACTTGGGCCAGTGTCTTTGTTTCTGGGAGGCTCTCTTTCCCTGTCTGTAAAATAGGAACAGTAAGAGCCATTGCACACGATTATTGTGAAGACTGAATGAGATCATACAACTCACTGCCAGGTGCAAGGTGGGGACTCTTGCCTAGACTTGTTCCTTTAAGTAGTATATTAATTTTTTTAAAATCAGTCAGCCAGGCATGTTCTAAGTTTTTGCATTTTCCATGGATTATCTTGTTTAACCCTTAGGGTAAACTTATGAAGTAGGTACTACATTTAATTTCATCGAATTTTATAAATTTTATCGATGAGATGAGTCTTAGGGATGTGTTTACTCTGCGTTTACTAGTGACTGGGGACCAGTTAACCTCTCCAAAGGGCTGATCTTGCAGTTGTTCAAGCCATGGGTCCTGCCTTAGTCTCCTAACAGACTGGGCCTTCAGGAACTGGATAGATGAGCCCCACCAGGAACGCACCTAATGCTAAACTCTGCTTCAGCGTCCACCCCCATTCCTGACCCCCACTGAACCTTCACAGAGCTTAAAAGTCAGTTGGATGAATTCGAATCTCCATTCCAGTTTTTCTGCAAGGAGATAAAGGGAGTGGGCTCGATCATTCAGTTGAGTTGCCGTAAATATGTGGCCAGCCTTTCCCATGTAGCCCCTGCTTCCTGCAGTAATTAAGGAGGATCTGTGTGCTCAAACGCCTGTGTAGCTCTTTTAAAAAACCTTCTTATTTCTTTCCTTTTTTGAAAAAACAATGTTGTTGAGATATAATTTATATACCATAAAATTTGCTTGTTTTACATGCACAGTTTACAGAGGTGTCCAGCCATCACCACAATCTAATATGGAAGCATTTATAACTCCCCTGCTGTTTCTATTTAAAAGTGGATGAAAAGTTACATGCTGGTCCTGTTGAGCCCGTGACTGGAAAGTTTAAAACGAGGAAGCTCTGCCTTAGAAGGCTGGAAGGTTCCCTGGCCTCTTAGGGAAGGTAGGAAGAAGGCAGCTCAGGAGCCGGAAAGCTTTTTATGGGCGACAGTCACAGAGGTGGAATCAGAGGAAACGTGAGGACCAGGCATCCTCGATTCTGCCTGTGGGGGGCCCAGGTGTTGGGGCCGTGCTCAGGGTCCCTGGGGAGACCACGTCCTCAGCGATGGGCAGAATCTCTGGGAGGACATGAACAGCCTCCAGAGTCCTGACCTCATGAATCCCTCTGGAAGGAAGTGGGAAGGAAAAGGCCAGCCCAAGTCCAGATTCCGGAGGGGAATCAGTACTGTGCCAGAGGGCCAGTGCCACGGGATGTCCTCCAGCTGCTCAGAGGTGAGATGGGCCAGTGGGGAGAACCAGCAGAGACCAGTTCCCATCCTGGCTTCACCACTGACCAGCTCGAAGCCTCAGTACCCTCATCTCAAAATTGGTGAAAATACTTGCTCCCATCTCTGACTTTTTTTGTGAAATGAGACTATGCACACAAACGGTCTAGGATGTAACAAGGGCTCAATAAATAGAAACATTTGCAGTTATTATTACTAACCAAAAAAGCAGTTTCTGTGAGATGCAAACCTTGAACACGCTGTGGAGACATAGCTGGTGCCTTGGGGAAAGGCGCGGGGCGTGCATCATGTTGCAGGTTCAAGGCCACGTTCTTCTATTTACTGTGTTTGTCTGGCTCTGGACAGGCTGCTTGACTTCTCTGAGCCTCAGTTTACTTATCTGTAAAGTGGGCCTAAGGATATGCCTACCTTTTCAAGTTGGCGGGAGGATCAGATGAGATAATGCTTGTAGAGCTTAGCCAGGGCCTGGCACCTGCCAAAAGTCCCGTCAGGGCTGGCTGTTCTCTGTGGATGGAAACCTCCCCGTTCTTCAGTTCACATCAAAATCAACATCTCAGTGAATGGGTGAACCCTTGAAAGATGCTATTAAGGACCTGATGAGAATCCAGATGCCGTTCCAGGGCGCCTCTGCTTTGCTTGTTCACACCTTAGATGTAAATACTGGGGGAGAGAGAGGAAGCTGGAGCTTAACTAGAAAAACATTGAGGACCAGTCCCACTGGTGGCAGCCAGGGCATGTGTGTTTGTGTGCAATAATGCCCACTAGTGTGTCCCATGGTGGCCAGATCACCACGGTCACATCCCCACCCTACAGACCATGGGAAGGGGCCCCAGAGCCCTTTGCCCCATGCATGGTGCTTGCTCCAGCTTCGCATTAGGAAGCACTGTGGAGTCCTAGCAATGACCCTGTGGGGACACACACACCCTGCATCTCAGGGCTGCTCTTTCTTTTTGTAAAATAAAGAGGTTGGACTAGAGGAGAGCCTTGAATTTGAAATTACTTTCTGTGGAGCCCAAGGGTTCACCAAGGAGCCTCTGGAGCCATGGAAGAGCTGGGAGGAGGGGTCACCCCACCGCCTACAATCAGAGTCAACGTGAGCTTCCATTTGAAGAAAGGGTTTCACTACGAGAAGAGAAAAAAGACAAGTTGGACAGGTGCTGGGCTAGAGTATCTCCAAGTTTCCTAAAACCTTGTGGTTCTTGGACACCTCTCTCCAGGGAAGAGCCTCCCTGCCCCTAGGCAGAGGTTCTGGGCGTAGCAAGATGTGATCCCCCGGCTGCAGGTGGCTGGGAAGGGCCTGGGGAGGGTTGAGCCCTCGGCTGGTCACCGCAGGAGAGAGTAGCCCTGTCCATTTCCCCAGGAGCCATGCACATGTCCCTGTCTTTGTGCTTCGTGTGGCAAAGGTGCTCTTTTAGGGAAAACACCTATGGGGGATCAGGGTCAACAAAAGAGAGCTTTTCCCTCCACATCAGGACTTTCTCCGCAGACTCTTAATCGCTGGAGAGCAGAGCAAACTAAGTCCTCAAGAAGGGGAGGCCTCCCCCTCCAGCCTCTTCATCACTCGCAGCCCACCTTTTGGCCTTTTGTAGAAAGGCTTTTCCACGCCAGCATTTCCAAATCAGACGTGAGCTCCTGAGTGGTCACGTCTGACCCGCTTGAAGACTTCTCTTTGGGGTCACTTCTAGTTTTAGGAGCTCCAGCCTATTCACATTTCAAATAATCGCTTGCTGAGGGTTTCTGAGGCCACCACAAAGAAGACCCCACCGGAGCCTGTGTTCATAGGGACACTGTGCTTCCCCCAGGGACTTCAGTACTTGCCCAGGTCTCCACTTCTGCCACTTAACCAGCAACTTGAGAATATGGTTTTCTTTGCAAGCAGGCTCATCCAAAGTGGGGAAAAAAAAAAAAGGTTGAGAATGGCAATAAACACATGCCCTGTTGAATCAACTCAGCAGATCTTTTGGGGAGAGCTTGATACGTTGTAGGCAGTACGCTAAGGATGGGGAGGAAGGGTTGTTAAAAGGACCCTCCTCTTGGGGTTCTCATCACCTAGTGGGGTCCACTGGGTCTGCCTCGCTGTTCCACAAGGCACCATGTGTTCATCTGAGTCTTTCGTCTTTTTAAATCCTCCCTACACACCAAAGAGCTGCCAGGGTCATCTTCCCAGAGTATGGCTCTTGTACCTGGAAACCTTTCTGTCCTCCCACAGCTGTTTGCTCTGGGACCACAGCTGTGAGCCTGGCATTCTGGGTGCTCCACGATCCAGCCCAGACCTGCTTTCGCTGCCCTCTGCTCTAGGCCAAATCTCATTCCCACCTCTCTCTGCTTCCCAGGTGGTTTCCACAGCCTGGGGTTGGCATCCCCTCACCTCAGCCCACCAGCGCCCCAGTACCCAGGTCCCATGCCATATGTCCTGCACCCTTGAGGGGAGAGTGAGAGAACTCTTACAGAATAGTAAGCTGGCAGGGGATGTCACTATGTTATTCACTGGCTTCTCTTTTTCTCTGCTAACACAGATACAAGGGACTTCTCACACGTTGGCGGTAGCAAAACCTACAAACCTAGTGTGGTTAAGGCATTAACTTGGTGTCAAATGTCAGCAACTGAGTCATTAAATAAGACTTATTAAGCATTGCCTTACTGCAAGAGGACCGCATGCATCTTTTGGGACTGGGTTTGTAGAACCAGGATTGGTGCAGACTATTTTCCTTTGCAGTCACTTGACCGCTTGGCATTAGTGACACCTGGCTCGGGCGGGTTACCTCCTAAGGGCACCCAGCCTGGGGACATCAGGGGATGCAGGCATGCCTGAGCTCCAGGGTAGAGATGCAAGAAGCTATTTTTGTTCTTCCTAATTGGCATGCTTTGAAAGGCAAAATTCGCAATCAGCCTGCAGTGATGGAGTTAGGAATTAGACTCTCTCTGCTCCGCGAATCACATATGAGATTGCAAACCACGTGAGCCCATCCCCCACCCCCACCTGGCTCCCACTTTTAAACATGAATCAGATGGTTTACTCTGTTCTGCTTTCCTCTTCCAAAAGGAAAGCATTTCTCTAATGATTAGTGATGTTGAGCATCTTTTCATGTTTGTTGGCAATCTGTATATCTTCTTTGGAGAAATGTCTACTTAGGTCTTCTGCCCATTTTTGGATTGAGTTGTTTGTTTTTTTGATATTGAGCTGCAGGAGCTGCTTGTAAATTTTGGAGATTAATCCTTTGTCAGTTGCTTCATTTGCAAATATTTTCTCCCATTCTGAGGGTTGTCTTTTTGTCTTGTTTATGGTTTCCCTTGCTGTGCAAAAGCTTTTAAGTTTCATTAGGTCCCATTTGTTTATTTCTGTTTTTATTTCCATTTGTCTAGGAGGTGGGTGAAAAAGGATCTTGCTGTGATTTATGTCATAGAGTGTGACACAGGGAGGGTGAAGGGTAAGCTGGGACGAAGTGAGAGAGTGGCATGGACATATATACACTACCAAATGTAAAACAGATAGCTAGTGGGAAGCAGCCGCATAGCACAGGGAGATCAGGTCAGTGCTTTGTGACCACCTAGATGGGTGGGATAGGGAGGGTGGGTAGGAGACGCAAGAGGGAGAGGATATAGGGATATATGAATACGTATAGCTGATTCACTTTGTTATAAAGCAGAAACTAACACACCATTGGAAAGCAATTATACTCCAATAAAGATGTTTAAAAAAAAAAAACAAGGAAAGCAGATTCCGAACCTAATTAAGATAGCACCTTGAGTCTGTAACTAAATTCATTCACAGCCCAACTGGGGCACTGGAGCGCGAGCTTCCTCTGGCCATCTCCTATTGCATACCTGATTCAAATCAGTATCATTTATTCAGGCTTAAGCTACTAGAGAGATTTTTTTTTTTTTTTTAATGAACACTGCTCTTCTCATGCTTGGTGGGGCCACACGGCTCCAGTGCCTTTGATCCCGGTCAGCACAGAGGTTCCAGAGCAAAGGAAGTCTCGAAACACTCCTCATTAACAGCTGCAGGCACTTGGAATGTTCCGTCCAAATGGCATGAACAGCCTCGCTAGTTCGGCAGCCAGAGCTGGAAAGCAGCAGGATCCCAAACGGAGCTCCTCTTTGGAGTGACCTGCTGGCTCCCACCTGCTAAGCAGGGTTCGGAAGCAGTGCAGCTATGCAGTTACCAGCCCTGTTACTCACTCATCCTGTGACCCAGGAGTTCCAGAACCTCTCTGGGCCTCAGTTGCCTCTATAATGTGCTGGATCACATATCTGTTTCACAGGGTGGTTCTTGGAAATCCACAAATATTTGGGGATTCCTACTCTGTGCCAGTCTGTACTAAGTAGGCTCTAGGGAGGTAAAGAGAAATAAGACAGAGGGTCTTGCCCTCAGTACGTCCATGCCCTAAATTGGTGGTTCTCAATGAAGGACACTCTTACCCCCAGGGGACATTTGGCAATAGCTTGAGACTTTTTTCTTTTTTATTTTTTTATACAGCAGGTTCTCATTAGTCATCAATTTTATACACATCAGTGTATACATGTCAATCCCAATTGCCCAATTCATCCCACCACCACCCCCCGACCCCCCGGCAGCTTTCCCCCCTTGGTGTCCATACGTTTGTTCTCTACATCTGTGTCTCAATTTCTGCCCTGCAAACCGGTTCTTCTGCCCATTTTTGGATTGGGTTGTTTGTTTTTTTAATATTGAGCTGCATGAGCTGTTTATATATTTGGGAGATTAATCCTTTGTCCGTTGATTCGTTTGCAAATATTTTCTCCCATTCTGAGGGTTGTCTTTTCGTCTTGTTTATGGTTTCCTTTGCTGTGCAAAAGCTTTGAAGTTTCATTAGGTCCCGTTTGTTTATTTTTGTTTTTTATTTCCATTACTCTAGGAGGTGGATCAAAAAAGATCTTGCTGTGATTTATGTCACAGAGTGTTCTTCCTATGTTTTCCTCTAAGCGTTTTATAGGTTATAGTGTCTGGTCTTACATTTAGGTCTCGAATCCATTTTGAGTTTATTTTTGTGTATGGTGTCAGGGAGTGTTCTAATTTCAGTCTTTTACATGTAGCTGTCCAGTTTTCCCAGCACCACTTTCTGAAGAGGCTGTCTTTTCTCCATTGTGTATCCTTGCCTTGAGACACTTTTCGTTGTCAAGCCTGGGGGCATCTAATAGGTAGACACCAGGGGCAGTGCTAAACATCATATGATGCACAGGATGGCCCTCCAGAAAAAGAATTATTCACCCTGTCATGGCAGTAGTGCTGAGGTTGAAAAACTCTGGTCTAAGTAGACCAGCCCAGGTGTGCAAGAAAACACATGTCAGTGCACTGTGTGGGAGTGATGAGAATGAAATCAAAGACTCTGCATACAGAGGCCTAGATTTGATGGTTCTCGGTAGAAGGTTGTCCCTTGTCATCCTTCATGCAGTGTGGTACTTGTACAAGGACTCGGGCTGGCAACAAACACCCAGAGCAAGAAAGTAGTCTTCGCATTTACTGCATGAGGGAAGCGTACCTCCAGTTGATAGAAATCCAGCTCGTGGGACCCTGTGGTTTTCTGACTCTGGGTTCCAGCTCCGTCATATTCCACCCCCATCAACAGGTCCCCGAGGCCCCAGGGACAGAGGGAACCCAGAATGGAGCCAGGAGGCAGCTTTCAACAATGAGTATGCCTTTGCTTTCTCCTTTCTTTCTCATCTAAAGGTTCCCAGCCCTTGACAGAGCTCTTCCAGGCAAAATTATAAATGAGTCACCGAGTGACTCACTGGGGAAAGCCCTCCCTGAGGGTGGTGGCTGAGCACCCACCCAGGTGACATAAATCCGCTTTCCCGGTTCCTTTATTGCCTCTCCCCACAGAGACTGAAAATAAAATGTAAAATAGTTAAGATGACTTCCTGCAATAACTTTAATACTTTTATACTAAGAAAAGAAAGCAGAAATGTTTAAAGGGGCCAAACTGGGAAGCTACCCAAATGAGAATTCGGGAAGGTCAGAGCATGGTGAGAATTTTCTTCCATTGCGTGGGCATCGGGCCTATTTGGAACTGGCTTCTCCAAGCAAGTCATCCTCCCAAAGAGGCAAGGGGGGAGGAGAGAGAACAGGAGCCTCTGATTCAGAGAGTCTCGGTCTCAAGGTCAGTGTTCTTAGGAAGTCACTCAGCCTCTGAGCATCCATTCTCTGGTCTGCACAGTGGGTCTTAATGGCAGCTGAAACCCTTGTTTGGAGGCTAAACCCTTGTTTGGAGGCTAAAGGAGTTGGGGCATGTGAGCCCTTTGAAAGTTAAACAGCCTTCTATGGTTATTGTTAAATGCCAGGGGTCTGATGATAGCATTGTGGTTTTGTCTTTATCTTTGAAAGATAGATCCTGAAATAGTTATGGACAAAATGAGGTCTGGGGTTTGCTTTAAAGTAACGCAGAAGCGGGAGACATAGGTGGGATATACATGGAAAGTGGACCATGAGTTGATGAAGGTTGGGGCTAGTGATGGGTAATCTGGATCTTCATTATTCTAGTCTGGACTCTCTACTTTTATATTTAAAATTTTCCATTCTTTAAAAATATTTAGAAAGTATTTTAGAAACAATTTTGGAGGTTGATCGCACAACAGTGTAAATACATTTAACCCTTCTGCACTGTAGACTTCAAAGTGGGTAAAGATGGTCAATTTCATGTTATGTGAATTTTACCACCATTTTAAGTATTGATGGATATCTTTTAAAGTTAGTTTTTCAGATTAGTATGTTTGGGGCAGAGGGTGCATACAAAGACGGCGAGGATCAGAGAGAAGAAAGCCGGGGTGAAGAGGGTGCAGCTCTGCCCTGGGAGTCTAGGAACAGATGAAAAGAAGGCTTCTCCCCTGGTGGGGAATGGAGGTGGGAGATGAGCTTTTGGCAATGCCATCCTGGGGTGACTAGCTCCAGCTGGACCTCGAGGAGTGGGGGGTGGTGTGGGGAAGAGGGAGGAGGCGCCAAGCCCCCATGATCCTTCCCTGGGAGTATGAGGAGGCAGGTGGCCTGGCTCCCTGCTTGGGGAGGCTCACAGTCTGCAGGGGAAGCGGTTCAGAGAACGCCAAGTCCTCCCATTTGGCCGTGATGCAGTAGAGATGGAAGGCATTCAGAGGACAGCGTGGGGCCCTCTGCGAGCCCGACTGAGTAATTTGGACTCCGGAACGGATGAAGTCGGAGCTACCATCACTCCCTTTCTAGCCTTTTAAAAAATACATGTCAGAGACAGAGTCCTTTGAAGCTAAGTGTCACCTGTCTGGGAATCATTTTCCTCCAGCATTTGGGTTTACAAAATGATGGGTGGCCCAGAGCACTCTTCCCGATGGGTGATGCCAACCCACCAATGGAAGTGCAAGTGAGGGGCACTGAGACAGAACAGAGGGCCTTGGGCGGGCTGTGGCCTCTCTTCTGGTCCTGATTCTTCAGTTGTGACACCTGGGGACACGTCACTTCGTCTCTGGGGCTCTCAGTGTCACCACCTATGAAATGAGCGGGGCCATCTCTGACGACCCTGATTGTCTGCTCTGTGGCTGAGTTTATGCAGACCGGCCACCATAGGGTGGTCCCTGCAGTCAAATCGCACAGCACATGTTGTCGTCATGATTTGGGAGGCTGGACGTGATGCGCTCTTGTTCCTTCTGCTGAGTAACTTGCACCACGGAGGTCTCTAAAGCAGGGGCCCGTCTTTCTTCCACTGTCACTGAGAGTGCAATTAACGGCGCTAATCAATTCTTCCCTACGATGTGCGCTGTGTGAGACTCCTGGGTAGCAAAGATAGTGCTCGGACTTTTCTTTTTCCCTCGTGGATAACTTCTCAGTTAGTTAATATGTTTCAAAGGATTCTGGATGGCGCAAAATGGAGACTTTGGGAAAGAACTGAGAAATTCCAAGCCCAATAAGCATAGCC
Organism: Eubalaena glacialis; assembly: GCF_028564815.1. Lineage (NCBI taxonomy): Eukaryota > Metazoa > Chordata > Mammalia > Artiodactyla > Balaenidae > Eubalaena > Eubalaena glacialis. The sequence goes on from NC_083717.1 coordinate 43,849,044, forward strand.
CCCCTTAGTCCTCCCCCCACCACTCACCACAAACACATACACATACACACGAGATGTTGAATCATATATTTACAAGGAGATTTGGACCAACCCAACCTCAAAGCATTGTTCACTCAACTTCCACTCAACAGTTGTTTTCTGAGTTCCTGGACTGCACTTGTTAGAAGACCCAGGGGAGATGACCCAAAGGAGGTAGTGATCTTCAAACTTTAGGCCATGGGGCTCTTATTTTAAAGAAAATTATATTCATTTCCTGGGGTGGTCACAAATTACCATAAACTTGGTGGCTTAAAACAACAGAAATGTTTTTTCTCACGGTTCTGGAGGCCAGGAGTCTGAAAGCAAGGTGTTGGCAGTGCCACACTCCCTCCAAAAGCTCTAGGGGAGAATCCACCCTTGCTTCTTCCAGTTTCTGGTGGCTTCGGGCATTCCTTGGTTTGTGACTGTGTCACTCCAGGCTCTGGCTTCGCATGGCCTTCTCTTCTCCACCTTGTGTATGTTATAAGGACACTTGGATTTATGGGCCCACCAGGGTGACCCAGGATAATCACTTCTTGAGATCCTTAATTAATTACATCTGCAAAGACCCTTTTTCCAAATTGTGTTCACCAGTTCTGGGATGTGGACATACCTTTTGGGGGGCCATCATTCAGCCCACTACGAAACCTTACACAGACGTCCACAGGGCAGACTGGAGAAAGAGGGGGCCCTAGATACATCGCAATCATGACCTCAACCTCACGTTCAGTGCCCTCCACCTGGCAGCCGCTGGCACCAAGGAGCCGAGTTTGGGAACCAAAACTGTAGTAGAGAGAGAGCTTGGGGGACTTTGGAGTCAAATCATAGGCTGGGAAACAAGCCGAGGGCTTGGGCGAGACAACTTGACCTCTCGGTGTCATCATCCGTGAAAAGTGAGGCGTTCGGGTCTACACTGCAGTGTTGACGCGTGGTCTCAATGAGCTTGACCATCCTCAGGTGTCAGTGTCCTCTTGTCTCACCCCATGACACCCTGCCCCATGGAAACAGATGACAGTGGGGTTATGGGGACACATCTGACTGCACAGCAGGGTTGTCAGGAACCAGTGGAAAAGGTGGTCAGTGGCTTTCAGGGGTAATCAAGAGCTTCTAGAATTGTAGGGATCAAGGTTTTTGCTTTTTCCCTGGCAGAAACAAGGGTGCGCCTCAAGCTTATTCAATTCTAAGTGCCAGATGACAATCCATGTTAACTGGACGTGATCTCTCCACACCCCGCACCACCCCTGTCTGCTTGCACCATAGGTTGGAGGTGGGCCGAGCTAAGATCTGCTGCAGCTTGGCTGCTACAGAGTAGGGCTTCTGTAGCATAAAGAACTTACAGATCTGGCTAAGGAAAACTTTAGGCAGAATGTTGAACTTACGAGTTTGGTGCTTCTACCTGTGTATGACAAAGCACTTCAAGAGAGATAGGAGCTCCGGAAAGGACTTTTTTTAGGCTGCATCATTCTTTGCCGTGAGGGCTGTCCTGTGCATCATAAGATAGGCTGTTCAACAGCATTCCTGGCCTCTACCCACTAGATGCCAGTAGCACTCCCCACTGGCTTGTGACAACCAAAAATGTCTCCAGACAGGGCTTCCCCAGGGCGGGGCAAAATTGCCCCTGGTGTAAAACCACTGCTTTAGAGAAACTGTCCTCTCCTAAGCCAACTTATCAGGTGTCAGAACTGAGAGAGTCATTCTCTTTGTAAAAATTAACAAACAAACAGCCACACAGGTTGCTGCGTGCCCAGTACTTCCGGTGGGAGGGGTTTGATCACTTCAGTTAACCCCAAACCAAAATATGCAGCCAGAATCAGACTTGGTTTTCTTGCTCTGACTAAATGCCTTCTCCCTCTCCCTCATCTCCAAGCAGAACCAGAAGTGATTTTCCAGCAAAAGGAGGCTCACAGTGTTTGGCCCAATTATTGGATAGTTTCCCCAGTTGTGTTCTCAGAAGGGCCTTGAGAACCGCACCCAGCGACCTGCCCTGGTGGGCGTGTGCTTCCCAAACCTGTTCTCCATCTGTCCATCTGTCCTGTTGCACTTTTTAAAGTGGACATCCCTCAGCAACTCATCTCCCCCATTCTCCAATCTGTGAATTGGAATCCCCCCTCTCAAATTTCCCTAGAGAAATTCAGTGTCTGCATAGATGAGTTTTCCAGAAAACCCATCTTCTGGGGCTGAGATGCAGGGAAATCAAGCAGCTGGTGTTGATTGAGCCTCAGAATCTTGAGAGAGCAGACAGCAGGGCAGCAGGGGGATGGCTGGGGTGACATGGCTTTCTGGTCGGCACCTCCACGCCCTGCTTCCCCTGCCCCTTTGGGGAAGGGACATCACACCTGTGCTTCTGGAGCAGTTGGTGGGAAGGAGTCCCAATCCTCTGCGTGCCTGGCATGGTGGAGAGACTTGAGGAATTCCTGGCTCAGATGAAAATCCTAAAATCTTAGAGTCTGTCTAGTCTGCCTTCCGACCACCCAGCAGGAAAGCCCTCCCTTCAACTCCGACACCTTGGCCTCCACTTGAACACCCCCAGTGGCAAGGAGCTCACTACCTCCTAAGACAGCCAGTCCAAGTGTGCCCGACATTCCCAGTCACCTGCTTCCTTACAGCAGCATCCCGAACCTGGTTCTGGCTTCTGGAAAGACACACAGTGGTGGAGCCCCTCTTCCCCATGACAGTGCATCAGTCATACCACTGGCTCATTCCTCTTTTTGAGACTCATTCTTCCTTTTCAGTCCTGTAGTCACTTCATGAAATGGCTTCTAGATCCCTCCCTCCCCCAGGTGCCCTTCAGGAGATAATCCAGCATGGCATGGCCCTTTCCAGATGTCTTATTCTGGACTGACCACACTGGGGCTGACATGGGAGCTGAGGGGGCCGCCCCCTTGCATCCCAGACTCTGTTGATGCCGCTGAGGGAGCACTGGCATTTGGGACAAGTGCTTCGCTAATGAGGGCTCGTTCTGGGACTCCCTGCCTTGAACAGCTGACCTACCACACCTTTCCCAGCCTATCCCCAAGTTTCCCGTCCATGAATGCTGGCTACGTTGCATCCTGGTACTTTGGGTCCATGGATACAGCACATTTCATCCATCTTGAGTCTTTAATCTACCTCCAGTATTTCAAATGGGCATAATGTGCCAATGCACCATCGCATGTGTACCAACAGGGTAGGAGTGAGACTCCCTGCTGTCCCACGAGACTCCCCGCACCTGCTCTGGTGGCCGCAAAGGTTCTGCCAGCTCCGGGTCCCAGCACCGGCGCGGCTTCCCTGTCTCGCACTGTGAGCGAGCACTTTCGTCCCGTCTGTGCTTGCCTCACGGTATCATGTGTTGATGACGTCCCCCAGTCTAATCAGCCTCCTGACCCTACCAAAGAGGAAATGAAGTTGGTGGGGCACACCCGTTCCGGGGGCATTCTGCCAACTCTGACAGCAACGGTCCCCTTCTCTGAGAACATGTAAACCCAGCGCTGAATACCCTATCCTTGAATTCTGTCCAGCTTCAGAATCTCCCGACCGTCATTTCAGCAAGCAGCCGGGCCCCCTTAGTGATGAATCAGGATGAAATTGGCATTTCATTCACTCTTCAACCATTTTCCACGGTTCATCAAACAGAACCCCTGGTTCAGGGGCACCGCTGGAGATGAGGTTGGAAATGGCAGAATGCAGCCATCGGGTCCCACTAGCTGTCACCTTTGCAGTCTGCCTGTCTTGCCCCATATGGGACCTCGGAACGCCCAGCCCTGCCTCTAGATGGAGAGATTTCTGTTCTGGGGCACCTTTCAAGGCTACAGTGCAGTCTGTTCTCCTGGCCGCAGGACACAGTTTTGATAGTGGGATTTCTGCTTTATCCCAGAATCCCAGCTCCTGTTTCCATCTTGTGCCCCATGAATGCCAGCTGGGCTTCTGCTCATGTGGAGGGCATCCTGTTCAGAGACCTGGGCCTGAGTCCACTGATAGCCTGATGGACAATGCCCAGGGATCCCCGCCCCCAAAGCCTGCTTCTGATGCTGTGCTCACACTAAGTCAGGGCTCACCGGCCTTCGTGGGCACCAAGCTTGCTGCTAATGTACGTACCTCTCCCATCAGCTCAGAGCCCAGCCAGCCCCGCCCTTCAGTGTGCACTCAGTAGGAGACTCACCGGGTCCCCGCCTGCTCACCTCAGTGTCCCCAGCCTGCTCCACGCAGCACCACGTGTGGTTATGCAGGCTGGCACCGCAGCCCTGCCCCTCCCCATGACACTGCCCGCCCCACATATGGACTTTATGTTATAAAGTAGGGACCCCCTGCTTTATAGTTTCAAGCAGGGGAGAGGTATGATTCCATAAGCTTTAGGAAAATGAATCGAGTCAAGCACAGACTCTGCGGGTTGGGGAATTCAAGGCACCGTGGTTGCGGGGTAACCAGTTATATCCCAAAGGCCTCCCTCCCCCTGCCCCAGCGTTTTGGAGACCGTCGTTTCCTTGACGACACAGCATGAGAACCTTCACTGATGACCGCAGACCTGCTGAGTCGTTTGCCCCAGCGTGTCCTCTTACAGGAAGGGAAGCCACCCTCAGAGGAGCAGGTGGGGGACCGTCCTGCCTTGTACAGCAAACCCGCCTCTCCCAAAGCATCCGTCCCGGGTTTGAGCTGGTGTCTGGCTCCCTCTGGTGATGAGGAGATGCCTGGGAGCCTCCCGTTTCCACTGCTAGTGGAAAGCACGCCTGCTGAGTGGAGGACGGGTAAACTAAGGGCTCCCAGGGACACACACCCCAGGCTGAGTACGTGTGTATCTGTGCTGGGGTCCAGTTCTGTCTCTCTCAGGCCTCCCAGCAAACAGCAGTTCCTTTAGAACTCCTGGAAGGATTTCCACGACCCATGACCTTTTCTGCTGCCCTTTCTTCCTGCCCAATGGTAAGTGGGAGGAAGTGCAGGATTGGGGGCCCACAGAACCTGGGCCCCTCTCTGCTTGTGTGGCAGAGGCTGGTAACCTAACTTCTCTGTGCCTTGGTTTCTTCATTTGTAAACTGGAGGTGAAGAGATCCAAGTCTCAGAGTTATCATAACGGTTTAATTGTATACCATGTCTAAAGCACCTGACACCCGAGAGGTCCTTAATGAAAAATTATCTCGTCATTGTAACTAGCAATGGCGGCGGTGTGACTAGATAGAAGATAGAAATAGCAGTGAGCTTTCCGTTCCTGGGCAGTAAAGACCAAATGAGGTCACCTCACGTGGACACCTGAGTATTTTGGGGAATGAGAATGGGAAGTGCTTACTAAGGTCTAAGAAATGACCTGCAGGAGAGCCACCATGACCCCCCCCCCCCCGCGGGGTTGGGCCTGACCTCTGACCTGGGGTCCTGCCGCCTCCCTGAGGCCTGGGCCCATCACTCCACTTCTCTGAGCCTCAGCGACTTCCACAGCACTGTCCCCTCCATCAGGCAGCCTCTCTGGGGCCACTGAGAAAATTCATTAAGATTCCAAAGTCCTTTGAATACAAGCTGTGCCAGCAGATCACAAGACAGGCAGGACCTCTTCAGCAATTCAATTCTCTTCAAGAAGCAGCTGGCGGAGGCCAGGAGAAGCTGCTACGGGGTCTTCTATAAGTCCAGCAAGTCCACCGGGCAGTGACCCACTTCTGATGCTGGGGTCCTAGATGCAGCGCCCCTGGGGGAGGGTGGGGGACATGCATCTCACTCCCAGTCAATCAGAGATCCCTGCGCCTTCAGTGGAGTTTAGTTCATCCCATCCACAGCCCTACCCCTCACCCCCTCTCTGAATCTCCACTGGCCTCCCTGCTCCTTTGCCCTCCGTTGCCCCACGTACTGCCTTCAGGTTTATCTTACCGACACACAGCTTTAGCAGGACACGTCTGTGCCCAGGGGCCGCTGGTGCTCCCACAGCCTGACCTCAGAGAGCCTCCACGCAAGGTTCCGGCCGCCTCACATCCTGGCCTCGCCCACCTCTCTGCCTGTGCCCATGCTCTCTCCTGGACCACCCTCTCCCCTCCTTCCTCGCTTTTCTTAAATCCTTTGTCTTTGTTCTTAATTCTGCTTCCCACTTATTGTCTGTGAATCATTGGCAAGTTACTTCATCTCTCTGTGCCTCAGTCTCCTGATGTGTCAAATGGGAGTGTATCTGCTGATAAGGCCGTGGTGAGGATTAAACGAGATAGTGCATGGAAAGTACTGGTACCCAGCCCTCAGCTGGCCAGGTGTCCGTGACATCGTCACCACCCCGACCGCATCATCATCACTCGTAATAGTCCTTGTTCAAAACCTGACTCGGGTGCTCGGCTATGAATGGGTTGTTCCCCTCATCTGATTTTCTGCAGTTCTATCACACTGAAGCTCACATCCTGCCTGAGAACCACTGGTCTTGGGTACAACATTCAGCAAACGTACTTCCGTGGGTGCAGGGAGAGGTTCAGACATGATAAATAAGGCAAGGGTCCCACACAGGCAGAGAGAGCCCCCTGCTGGTTTTACATCCTGCCAGCCCTACCCAGGGAGTAACACCTATGCAAGCAGCTGTTTATGGATTCTGTCCTGATGCCTGGGCGTCCTCAGATGGTTTCATTCATGTTTATTGGCTCGACTTCTGCGTCTAACGTTCCATGCCACTTGGGTGGCACTCTGAGTTTCCTAGTACCGTCTCACGAATTGTCACGTGATCCTCACACCTGTCTTGGGAGGTGTATTGTTTGCTAGGGCTGCTATAACAGAATACCACAGACCGGGTGACTTAAACGACAGACATTTATTTCTCACTGTTCTAGAGGCTGGAAGCCCAAGGTCAAGGTGTCTTCAGGGTTGGCTTCTCCTGAGGCCTCTCTCCTAGGCTTGTAGACGGCTGCCTTCTCCCTGTGTGTCATGTGCATTTTCTCTGTGCATGTGTCCCCTTGAGGTCTCTTTCTCTTCTTATAAGGACACTAGTCCTGGTGGATTAGGGTCCATCCTAAGAGCCTCATTTTAACTTAGTCACTTCCTTAAAGGCACTGTCTCCAAGTACAGTGCCATTCTGAGGGACTCGGGGGTTAGAGCATCAACAAATGGATGGGAGCCCGTGCGCAGAGATGTGCATCCATTAGGTGCGTGGTTCTCCACCCGGATAGGGGGGTGGGTGCACAATTCAGCCCGTAATGGGAGGTAAGCAGGGCAGGTCCCTGTCCGTTTTACAGCTGGAACTGCCAAGGCTGAGAGAGGGTGAGTGCCTTGAGCACGACCTCCTACCTCCACGGCTCTGCACCCAAGCTGAGGCTGGGAGGCCAGACCCTGGGCTCCTGCCCCCCCCCCATCTCTCCACTGCCCCGTGCTGGAGGCTGGCAGTGGGGACAACAAGAAGCCATGAACCTCATCCCCCTGTGAGCTCAGAGGATCTCTAGAGAGAGCTTCTGAGAAGACCCTACTCAGCTCGCAAACAGGATGTGGGCCCTTCAGGAAGGTGCAACCTGCTGTTTATTTGAGTGGGTTTCCTGCCTGTATGGCTCGTGGCTTCCTAGCCCTCACCCTGCTGGCCGCATTTTCTCATTTCATCAGCCAGTGTGGTCTCAGCACTCTTGGACCCAGGGTTTTCCAGGGGCTTTCATGGAGGATGGGCGAGGGCGGGTGTGCTCTTTCTTGCTTTGAAGAGAGTCAGCCAGCTCCAGCCATGCTTCTTGGTACCTGCCACGTACAAAGAAAGCTACAGGAAAATTTGATGGTAGCTCCATCCATGATACGTCACTCCCACGGGGACACTGAATGGGGAGACGTGGCTTAGCCCTTGCTGACAGTGAGCATCACATCCAGATGCCCGCCAGCCAGCCAGCCAGAGGGACACATGCCCTTACTCTGGTAAGGCCCTGCTGGGCAGGAGGGTGGGGAGAGAAGCTTCTGTCAGGTGGACTGAGAAATAAGACTAGCAACAACTACAACTTTGACCAATTGCAGAGCCTTCCCGAGCATTCCAAGAAGCCTTGCCTTGTGGGATGACCTTCATTAGATGCGTGGTTGTCCATAATGCTGGGGCTTGCTACCTCTGCCAGGCCTGGGTAGTGATCAGTTCACAGTTCAACAGACCCCAAACATGGAGTGTCTCGTCCAGGCAAAGGGCTGTATCTGCACTCTGGAAAACAGGAATTTTTATTTTTATGTATTTATTTTTTTTGAACAAGGTCTCTGCCTTCCCTGAGACTGCACTTACGGCGGCATGCCTACTACATGGAACTTTATTTTTGCATCCAGGCAGACTATAAGCAGAACTATAAGAAAAGTCTCAGTGTAGGTGCTGTGGCAGAAGAGGGAAGGGGAAGGAAGAAGAAAGAAAATCTAGGAAGGCCCCTTGTAAGAGGTGGTATTCGAGGCAGGCTTTGAATGGAGGGTAGAGATTTTTTTTTTTTTAATTGGAGTATAGTTGATTTCCAATGTTGTGTTAGTTTCAGGTGTACAGCAAAGTGAATCAGTTATACATATACATATATCCACTCTTTTTTAGACTCTTTTCCCATATAGGCGAGGGTAGAGCTTTGATGCACTGCCCAGGGCCTGGAGGAGAGGGAGAAACCGTGTTGAGGACCAGTATGAGTGAGGCCTGGAATCCAGACAGCACTGAGGCCAGGTATGCTAGGCAGTGTTCTGTAGTTGGGTGCACAGTTGTGGCGGCCTGCGAGGCCACTCTAGCTGGCTGCACAAGAGAGACTCTGGTTTGGCCACCATGCTGCATGACCTCAGTCTGGACACACTAGGTTTCCCACTGCCCCCTGCAAGCCTGACATCAGATAGCGCTCACATCCTTCCTTTTTCCCACGTGTCCAGATGCATTTTTGGGTCCCAGCTGGTTCCTTGGGCAAGGTCAGCAGGGGCAGAACCCAGAGGTTCTCAGCTTGGCTGCACATAGAATCACCTGGAGAGCTTGGAAAAATCCCAGTGCCTGGGCTGCACCCCAGACCAGCTACATCAGATCTTGTGGGGCAGGACCTAGGCATTAGTATTTTAAGTTTCCCAGGTGATTCCAATACACACCCAACTTTGAGACCCAGGGATATAACTGACCTTGGAGGCAACAATTATGATCCTGTGGGGATGGACATGTAAGGTCGGGCACATAAGCTCTGGCACATAAGCTCTGGCACGTACGCTCTGGCACGTACCATGCAGCCTTAGCAACTTTAATGTTTTGTTTATAAACTTTGCAATGGGGATAATTCTATTACACAGATGGCGTGCAGTGTCTGGCCCATAATCTGTGTTCAGCGAATGGTCGCCCCCTCATCCTCTCCCCCCACCACTTCCCCCTCAGAGGTCAGTTACATAAGGCTGTCAGGCTGTTGGCAGCGGGCACCGGATAAACAGGTATTGCATGTTTTGCAGGCTTCCTGCTGTTCATGCATCATGTTTTATTCATGCACGTATGATGCCGAGTGTTCCTTCTTAGGGGAGAAATTTCAGCCTGCAGATTTCAAGACGGAAGAATACATTTGTATAAATTGAGGGCACGGAAGACCAGTGAGAGATGAGAGAAGCAGTGCTTTGATGAGGGTTTGGTGGGCAGTTAGAAGCTGAGGGCAAGGATATTTTACAACCAGGACTCTCTTCTGGGCCGGTGCTGCCCTCTAGTGGGGAAGAACCATCACCCACCCCAGCTTCCTCCTCACTCCATCCGCTTGAGGGGACCCTCCAGGGTCAGAATCACTCTGAGACCAGCTAAAGAAGCAGACACACATGCTAGGGGAGACCAGCCGGCAGGCCACCCGTCTCAGACTCATCATCCCTGAGACACAAAGAAAGTTCTAGAAAGCATCTGCATTCTAAGTACCAGAGCTTTGCATGCATTGCCTCTAATTCTCACTGTTCTGCAAGGCAGATAATTCTTAATCTAGACTCAGTGTTGGCAAATGAGCCATTCGGAAATTGAGAAGTGTAATCAGGATCCCAGCCTAGGTCTGGCTGATTCCAAAGGCTTCACCGCTGTACCGTAATGTCCTGTCTGTTCTATCTCTAAGAACCTACGTGGTCCTACAGGTCTGAGTTCAAATCCACCTCCACCATGTACAAGCTGTGTGGCCTTGGGGCAATCAATTAACCTCTCCGAGCTTCTGTTTTCTCATCTGCAAAAAGAGTTTCACAGCATGCACCTTATCAAGTGGTCATGAGAATTTTTGTTTGACATCAAGCACATCAGAAGGGAAAAAGACTTGAAAGCGATTGTCTCAGGATGGTAGGATAATAGTAAGTTGTCGCCTTTTCTGAATGCATTACTTTTTTTTATTGAAGTATAGTTTGTTTATAGTATTGTGTTAGTTTCAGGTGTAAAGCATAATGATTTTTTTTTTTGCAGATTATATTCCGTTACAGGTTATTACAAGATATTGGGTATGATTCCCTGTGATATACAGTAAATCCTTGTTGCTTATCTATTTTATGTACACTAATAATGAAATATCTGAATGCCTTACTTTTTTTATTGAAGTATAGTTTGTTTATAGTATTGTGTTAGTTTCAGGTGTAAAGCATAATGATTTTTTTTTTTTTTGCAGATTATATTCCGTTATAGGTTATTACAAGATATTGGGTATGATTCCCTGTGATATACAGTAAATCCTTGTTGCTTATCTATTTTATGTACATTAATAATGAAATATCTGAATGCATTACTTTTATAATCAGACGAAAACAAAGGATTCATTAGAGCACTTTCCTTTGAAAAGCAGTCAAAGCACTCACCCCACCATGTACCAGACCAGTGAGATACCGTTGAAGAGAACGTTGTCTCATTTTCTCGAAGCAGTATCAAGCAAATCTCAGGACCCCTCCCAAGAAAACCACAGACTTCCCCTGAAGGAGTCTTTCATCTTGTCAAGCACAGAAGCCTCAGCTCCGCCCTTCCCCTGCCCAGCTCAGTGCTGTCTCAGTCATTGCTAAGAAGTCAGGGCTGTCACATGTCACCCAGTGTCCTGGGGTGCCCTCCCTCCCCGCAGCCAGGAAGGGATCCGGACCTGGGCCTTGGGTGCCTGGGATTGTGGTTCCGAAGTGTATTAGCTTCTTCCTTCACCCCTGCCCTGAAGGCAGCCGGGAAACTCCTGGCCCCTGAAATTCCCTTTTATCAGCACCTTTAATTCTACTGCAATAGAGAATTCCATTCTTTAAAAATATATTCTTTAGAAAATCTTATCATTTGTTTCCAGGCTGTGTTGGATACTTTTTTTTTAATTGCTCTTAAAAAAAAATAACCTTATCTATAGGGACAGACTGGAAGGGAATATCTAAATGAATAGGAGTGTTTCTCTCTGGGTGGTGAAAAATGGTGATTTGTGCCATCTTCCTTGTAATAATAATAGATAAAATTTATTAAATACTTACTGTATACCAGGCACTGTGGAGAGCCTATGACATGCATTAATCACTTCCACCTTGAAACAACCTTGCAAGGTAGGAACTATTATTATCCCCACTCTCAGGCGAGAGCATGGCGGCCCAGAGAAAGTAAATAACTTTTCCCAAGGTTCAACAGCTAGTGAGTACCGACGCTGGCCATCTCCGGGTCTGTGTTCTTGGCCTCTGCGTTGTGGTGCCTCTCCATCCTTGCTTTCTTCTCAGATCATTCTTCAGTGAGCATGTGTTTCTTTTAAGATGAGGGAAAGAGTTTTTGTTTTCAAGTGAACTTATCTGGTTCCACCAATGCAAAAACACATGGAAAAAATACAGTGCAAATACAATAATGCCCAAAGGAAATATGGAAATGATGGTATTTCTTTTTTTTTTTGAATTAAATTTATTTTTTTATACAGCAGGTTCTTATTAGTTATCTATTTTATACATATTAGTGTATACATGTCAATCTCAATCTCCCAATTCATCACACCACCACTACCACCCCCCCGCCACTTTCCCCCCTTGGTGTCCATATGATTTTTCTCTACATCTGTGTCTCTATTTCTGCCCTGCAAACTGGTTCATCTGTACCATTTTTCTAGGATCCACATATATGCGTTAATATACGATATTTGTTTTTCTCTTTCTGACTTACTTCACTCTGTATGACAGTCTCTAGATCCATCCACATCTCTACAAATGACCCAATTTCGTTCCTTTTTATGGCTGAGTAATATTCCATTGTATATATGTACCACATCTTCTTTATCCATTCATCTGTCGATGGGCATTTAGGTTGCTTCCATGACCTGGCTGTTGTAAATAGTGCTGCAATGAACATTAGGGTGCATGTGTCTTTTTGAATTATGGTTTCCTCAGGGTATATACCCAGTAGTGGGATGGCTGGGTCATGTGGTAATTCTATTTTTAGTTTTTTAAGGAAGCTCCATACTGTTCTCCATAGTGGCTGTATCAATTTACATTCCCACCAACAGTGCAAGAGGGTTCCCTTTTCTCCACACCCTCTCCGGCATTTGTTGTCTGTAGATTTTCTGATGATGCCCATTCTAACTGGTGTGAGGTGATACCTCATTGTAGTTTTGATTTGCATTTCTCTAATAATTAGTGATGTTGAGCAGCTTTTCATGTGCTTCTTTGTCATCTGTATTGTCTTGTTTGGAGAAATGTCTATTTAGGTCTTCTGCCCATTTTTTGATTGGGTTGTTTGGTTTTTTTTAATATTGAGCTGCATGAGCTGTTTGTATATTTTGGAGATTAATCCTTTGTCCATTGATTCGTTTGCAAATATTTTCTCCCATTCTGAGGATTGTCTTTTCATCTTGTTTGTAGTTTCCTTTGCTTTGCAAAAGCTTTGAAGTTTCATTAGGTCCCATTAGTTTATTTTTGTTTTTATTTCCATTACTCTAGGAGGTGGATCAAAAAAGATCTTGCTGTGATTTATGACAAAGGGTGTTCTTCCGATGTTTTCCTCTAAGAGTTGTATACTGTCCAGTCTTACATTTAGGTCTCTAATCCATTTTGAGTTTATTTTTGTGTATGCTGTTAGGGAGTGTTGTAATTTCATTCTTTTACATGTAGCTGTCCAGTTTTCCCAGCACCACTTATTGAAGAGACTGTCTTTTCTCCATTGTATATCCTTGCCTCCTTTGTCATAGATTAGTTGACCACAGGTGCATGAGTTTATCTCTGGGCTTTCTATCCTGTTCCATTGATCTATATTTCTGTTTTTGTGCCAGTACCATATTGTCTTGGTTACTGTAGCTCTGTAGTATAGTCTGAAGTCAGGGAGTCTGATTCCTCCAGCTCCATTTTTTTCCCTCAAGACTGCTTTGGCTATTCGGGGTCTTTTGTGTCTCCATACACATTTTAAGATTTTTTGTTCTAGTTCTGTAAAAAATGCCATTGGTAATTTGATAGGGATTGCATTGAATCTGTAGATTGCTTTGGGTAGTATAGTCATTTTCACAATATTGATTCTTCCAATCCAAGAACATGGTATATCTCTCCATCTGTTGGTATCGCCTTTAATTTCTTTCATCAGTGTCTTACAGTTTTCTGCATACAGGTCTTTTGTCTCCCTAGGTAAGTTTATTCCTAGGTATTTTATTCTTTTTTTTGAAATGGAAAAGGGGAGTGTTTCCTTAATTTCTCTTTCAGATTTTTCATCATTAGTATATAGGAATGCAAGAGATTTCTGTGCATTAATTTTGTATCCTGCGACTTTACCAGATTCATTGATTAGCTCTAGTACTTTTCTGGTGCCATCTTTAGGATTCTCTATGTATAGAATCATGTCATCTGCAAACAGTGACTGTTTTACTTCTTCTTTTACAATTTGTATTCCTTTTATTTCTTTTTCTTCTCGGATTGCCGTGGCTAGGACTTCTAAAACTATGTTGAATAATAGTGGCGAGACTGGACCTCCTTGTCTCGTTCCTGATCTTAGAGGAAATGCTTTCAGTTTTTCACCATTGAGAATGATGTTTGCTGTGGGTTTGTCGTATATGGCCTTTATTATGTTGAGGTAGGTTCCCTCTATGCCCACTTTCTGGAGAGTTTTTATCATAAATGGGTGTTGAATTTTGTCAAAAGCTTTTTCTGCATCTATTGAGATGATCATATGGTTTTTATTCTTCAATTTGTTAACATGGTGTATCACATTGATTGATTTGCGTATATTGAAGAATCCTTGCATCCCTGGGATAAATCCCATTTGATCATGGTGTATGATCCTTTCAGTGTGTTGTTGGATTCTGTTTGCTAGTATTTTATTGAGGATGTTTGCATCTCTATTCATCAGTGATATTGGTCTGTAATTTTCTTTTTTCGTAGTATCTTTGTCTGGTTTTGGTATCAGGGTGATGGTGGCCTCATAGAATGAGTTTGGGAGTGTTCCTTCCTCTGCAATTTTTTGGAAGAGGTTGAGAAGGATGGGTGTTAGCTCTTCTCTAAATGTTTGATAGAATTCACCTGTGAAGCCATCTGGTCCTGGACTTTTGTTTGTTGGACGATTTTTAATCACAGTTTCAATTTCCTTACTTGTGATTGGTCTGTTCATATTTTCTATTTCTTCCTGGTTCAGTCTTGGAAGGTTATACCTTTCTAAGAATTTGTCCATTTCTTCCAGGTTGTCCTTATTATTGGCATAAATTTGCTTGTAGTAGTCTCTTAGGATGCTCTGGATTTCTGCAGTGTCTGTTGTAACTTCTCCTTTTTCATTTCTAATTTTATTGAGTTGAGTCCTCTCCCTCTTTTTCTTGACGAGTCTGGCTAAAGGTTTATCAATTTTGTTTATCTTCTCAAAGAACCAGCTTTTAGTTTTATTGATCTTTGCTATTGTTTTCTTTGTTTCTATTTCATTTATGTCTGCTCTGATCTTTATGATTTCTTTCCTTCTGCTAACTTCGGGTTTTGTTGGTTCCTCTTTCTCTAGTTCCTTTAGGTGTAAGGTTAGATTGTTTATTTGAGATATTTCTTGTTTCTTGAGGTAGGCTTGTATTGCTATAAACTTCCCTCTTAGAACTGCTTTCGCTGCATCCCGTAGGTTTTGGATTGTCGTGTTTTTGTTGTCATTTGTCTCTAGGTATTTTTTGATTTCCTCTTTGATTTCTTCAGTGGTCTCTTGGTTATTTAGTAACGTATTGTTTAGCCTCCATGTGTTTGTGTTTCTACGTTTTTTCCCCTGTAATTGATTTCTAATCTCATAGCGTTGTGGTCAGAAAAGATGCTTGATATGATTTCAATTTTCTTACATTTACTGAGGCTTCATTTGTGACCCAAGATGTGATCTATCCTGGAGAATGTTCTGTGCGCACTTGAGAAGAAAATGTAATCTGCTGGCTTTGGATGGAATGTCCTATAAATATCAATTAAATCTATGTGATCTGTGTGTCATTTAAAGCTTGTGTTTCCTTATTAATTTTCTGTTTGGATGATCTGTCCATTGGTGTAAGTGAGGTGTTAAAGTCCCCCACTATTACTGTGTTACTGTCGATTTCCTCTTTTAGAGCTGTTAGCAGTTGCCTTATGTATTGAGGTGCTCCTATGTTGGGTGCATATATATTTATAATTGTTATATCTTCTTCTTGGATTGGTCCCTTGATGATTATGTAGTGTCCTTCCTTGTCTCTTGTAACATTCTTTATTTTAAAGTCTATTTTATCTGATATGAGTATTGCTACTCCAGCTTTCTTTTGATTTCCATTTGCATGGAATATCTTTTTCTATCCCCTCACTTTCAGTCTGTATGTGTCCCTAGGTCTGAAGTGGGTCTCTTGTAGACAGCATATATATGGGTCTTGTTTTTGTATCCATTCAGCAAGCCTGTGTCTTTTGGTTGGAGCATTTAATCCATTCACGTTTAAGGTAATTATTGATATGTGTGTTCCTATTACCATTTTCTTAATTGTTATCGGTTTGTTTTTGTAGGTCCTTTTCTTCTCTTGTGTTTCCCACTTACAGAGGTTCCTTTAGCATTTGTTGCAGAGCTGGTTTGGTGGTGCTGAATTTTCTTAGCTTTTGCTTGTCTGTAAAGCTCTCCGTCTAATCTGAATGAGATCCTTGCTGGGTAGAGTAATCTTTGTTGTAGGTTCTTCCCTTTCATCACTTTAAATATATCATGCCACTCCCTTCTGGCTTGTAGAGTTTCTGCTGAGAAATCAGCTCTTAACCTTACGGGAGTTCCCTTGTATATTATTTGTCATTTTTCCCTTGTTTTCAATAATTTTTGTTTGTCTTTAATTTTTGTCAGTTTGATTACTATGTGTCTCGGCGTGTTTCTCCCTTGGTTTATCCTGCCTGGGAGTCTCTGCGCTTCCTGGACTTGGGTGGCTATTTCCTTTCCCATTTTAGGGAAGTTTTTGACTATAATCTCTTCAAATATTTTCTCTGGTCCTTTCTCTCTCTCTTCTCCTTCTGGGACCCCTGTAATGTGAATATTGTTGTGTTTAATGTTGTCCCAGATGTCTCTTAGGCTGTCTTCATTTCTTTTCATTCTCTTTTCTTTATTCTGTTCCACAGCAGTGAATTCCACCATTTTGTCTTCCAGGTCACTTATCCGTTCTTCTGCCTCAGTTATTCTGCTATTGATTCCTTCTAGTGTATTTTTCATTTAAGTTATTGTATTGTTCATTTCTGTTTGTTTGTTCTTTAATTCCTCTAGACATTTGTTCTTTAATTCTTCTAGGTCTTTGCTGTCTCTTGTAACATTCTTTATTTTAAAGTCTGTTTTATCTGATATGAGTATTTCAACATTTCTTGAATCTTCTCTATCTTTGCCTCCATTCTTTTTCCGAGGTCCTGCATCATCTTCACTATCATTATTCTGAATTCTTTTTCTGTAATGGTTGCCTATCTCCACTTAATTTAGGTTTTTTTCTGGGGTTTTATCTTGTTCCTTCATCTGGTACAAAGTCCTCTGCCTTTTCATTTTGTCTATCTTTTTGTGAATTTGGTTTTTCTTCCACAGGCTGCAGAATTATAGTTCTTCTTGCTTCTGCTGTCTGCCCTCTGGTCAGTATTTCTTTATATGATTCTGTATCATCCACATTCTTTGAAATAAGCATCTCTCACTTAAGTAACCAAAAAACTAAAACTTGTAAGGCAAAAAAGAAAATCCTACTGCTAGAAATACCAGCGAGGAGAATAACTAACAGCTAATGTTTTTTGAGAACATCTTTGTTCCAGGGCACTGGAACTTTGTGCCTTTGGGCACTCATACGTTTGCTCCTCAAAGGCTCCCAAGAAGGTAGGGGTTGTTGTCAGCCCATTTTACAGAGTCAGGAACTGAGGTACAGGGAGCATTTGTGCTGTGCCCACAGACACACAGGGTGCAGCGGAGCCTGACACTGCCCTTCCTGTAGTGTCCTAACCCCCCCTCAATGCAGGAGTCATCCCTGTCCTATTCCACCAGTGACCCTCAGAAATACTAATGGATTTGCCTGATTTTAGAGTGAGGAGAGGCACTGGGAGAAGCCCCTGGGTTTCTGGATGGCCTTTTTGCTTTTGCTTTCAGCCATTTAAAGAGTTTGTGCCTTCAGCTCCTCAGGGACAGCCTTCGCCACTGTGTCCCTGCCCTGATGGGCTGTTGGTATAGAAGCTAGGCCCCGTGTCACACTCCAGCAAAGAGAAGAATAAAGGTTTGGAGGGAAGGGTCAGCATTTTCTCCTTCACAGGATACCACATGTGCAGCTGTAACCTGCCCAGTGACTGGCCTCCTCCTGCTTGTCCACTAGGGGGCAGGAAGTAGCAGGCCTTCAGGTGGGCCTGGCTGCAGAAGACTCAGGGCCCACCGAGAGGAGGAGAGGTGGGCACCCACAGCATATTTCCCTTCCCCTGGCTCTTCTAGCTCTTCTAGCACCCAGCAAAGCCAAGGAGCATCAGTGGAAACAAGCATCTATGAAGTACTTCATCTGGAACAGGGGTCATGCTGGGCCCTTACATCTGCTTTCATTTATCCCTCCCTACCAGTGCTATGAAATACATCTTATTAGCGTCTCCCCTTTTCAGATGTGGAAACTAACAGAGGTGAGGGACTTGCCCAGGGCTGCCAGCAATTAAGTGGCAGCACCAGGATTCACACCCAACCCGGCTCTAGAACCCACTGTTAACCCCACTCACCACACCCACCTCTGAAGCCAGATGGTTTCTATCCACATCCTCGTTGTGGTGCAAGGTGTGAGAAGCAGGTGGCTACCTGTGAGCGGCGGGGTTTGGGGTTGGGTTTGGTTGTTATTCTTTAACTTTGCTTATTGGTGCTTGAGCTCACTGGAGACCCAGTCCTGCAGGGGGAACCAGGGGTCAGCTGCTCCCTAGAACCAGGGGCCCTGGAGCAAGTTGCTTAACCTCTGTGAGCCTCAGTTCCTTCTGGGATACAGCTGGCGTGACGGCACCCACCTCATCGCATTGTTAGAAGGAATCATGAAATAACGTGCATAAGCCACATAGTCTAGTCTCTGGCACCATACAATAAGCACTCGATAAATAGCCAATAGCCATTTTTCTATAGGCACTTATATCACACATGTATGTATATGTGAAAATGTGATAATCATGTGTTTGTGCAGAAAGCATATTCCAGCTTAACAAATTGTTGCAAAACAAACACCCACATAGCCTATAAATAGACTAAATACAAAACCAGCACCTGAGAACCCCCCACCCAACCCGTGCCTCCTTCACTGTAACCCCTCCCGCCCTCATGGGCAACAGTGACCACAACCCTGACTTCTCTGCTATTCATGTCCCTGTTTTTCTTTATAGCTCGACTACCTAGTTATATATCACTACATGGTTTAATTTTGCCGCTTTCAATTCTGCGTAAGTGGAATCACACCAGTATGTATTCTTGCCTGTCTGTGTTCTTTTGGAATTACATCATTTAAGATTAATCCACGTTATTGATGATTTGTTTTCTCTGCTGTGTAGTAATTCCAATGTATGAAGATGTCACAGTTTGTTTCTCTGTTGTTCTGTTGTTGGGCATTTGGGTTGTTTCCAGTTTGAGGATCTTACAGGATTGGGATGAGCATTCCTGGATGTGTCTCCCAGTGGGTTTCAGACTTTCTGTAGAGTATTTACCTAGGAATTAGGATTGTGGGTCATTGGGTGAGTTCCTCTTTGGTTTTACAGACACTGCCAAAGTTTTGCCAGAGTGGTTGTCTAATTTACACTCCTACCAGCAGTATGCAAGAGTCCAGATTCCCTACATCCTTGCCAACACTGGGTATTGTCAAGCTCTTCAATCAGCTAAAAATCTAATGACATTTCACTGGGCTTGTAATTTACATGTCCCTGAATTCTAATGAGGTTGAGTATCTTGTCCCATTCCATTGTTCCTTTGAGCCTCCTCTTTTGTGAAGTAGCTGTTAGGGTTTCTGCCCCCTTTCCCCTGGTTTGTCTTTTTCTCGTTGACTTACAGTAGTTTTAAAAAATTTATTTATTTATTTATTTATTTATTTTTGGCTGTGTTGAGTCTTCGTTTCTGTGCGAGGGCTTTCTCTAGTTGTGGCAAGTGGGGGCCAGTCTTCATCGTGGTGCGCGGGCCTCTCACTATCGTGGCCTCTCTTGTTGAGGAGCACAGGCTCCAGACGCGCAGACTCAGTAATTGTGGCTCACGGGCCTAGTTGCTCCGCGGCATGTGGGATCTTCCCAGACCAGGGCTCGAACCCGTGTCCCCTGCATTAGCAGGCAGATTCTCAACCACTGCGCCACCAGGGAAGCCCAGTAGTTTTTATATAGTCTTGATATGAGCCCTCCGATTCTTGTATGTGTGTTTTTAAGGATGTATGTTACATGTATATTTTCCCACATCTTTGCTTTCCTAGTGGTCTCTTTTGATGAATCTAAGGAATGACCTTCTTAATTTTAATGTAGACCAATTTGTCAAGCTCTTCTTTTAATGCTTCATGCTTTCTTTGTTTGGTTTAAAAAATCTCTCCCTGCCTCCAACATTGTGACAGTACTTTTGTCTATTATCTTCTAGAAGCTTTATTGTTTTGCTTTTCACAACGGTCTCCGATATGCCTGGAATTGATTTTTACATGTGTTGTGCAGCCGACTTTTTTTTCCTATAATTTCAAGTTGTCCTAGCACCATTCATGGAAAAATTCATCCTTTCCCCCACCGCTTTGTAGGCACACTTTGTCATAAATCAGGCGTCCACGCAAGTATGGATCTGTTTCTGGGCTTTCTCTTCTGCTTTACTTGTACGTTTGCTGTTTCTTGTGCCAGAAACACACTGTCTTCATCATTACAGCTTTAAAAGAAGTCCAGTAGGGTATGTCTTGACAATTCTTCTTCTTCTTCCAAGGTATCCAGGCTGGTCTTGGCCCTTGGCATTTCTATGAACAATTTAGAATCAGTGTGTCACATGCTACAGATACACAAAAGATGTTCTTTAGTATTTTTATTCATTTTCATATATCAGTAATAATAATAAAGTTGATTAATTCTTCCTGGGCCAGGAAATTCCAAATACATAGAAGTCTCCGTTTGGATTTTCCCAGTTCTTCTGGTTCTATGTGTCTGACCTGATCCCTTTCTAGAGGCTGTCATGTCAGTCCCCTTGACACACTGCATCTAGAAGGAGGCACATTCCCAGCGCTGAGAGAGACACATGCAGAGAACACTGTCCAGGGAAAGAACAGGCGGGGTCTGAGTCCCAGCTGTGCCCTTCCCCAGCTGGCTGAACTTGGGCAGACCATGGCCAAGAAGAGTTTCTCCCTCCCCATTTTGTGTCACTGCTGTAACTAGCATTCTCATTCACACACCCTTTCAACAGATTGTGAGCTAACTGTCCTGGGCCAAACTAGGGACAGAAAGAAGAATAAGGCACCATCTCTGCCTCACAGGGCTTCGAGTCTCCTCCAGGGTGTCTGGGACTGAGCCCCAGTCAATGCCAGGTCTGAAAAATGACCCACAAAAAAAATGTCCCATGGTCAAATAATTAACAAGCAGCTTCATGCAACATCCGGTTCTTAGAGATTCACATGTAGCAGGTATAAGATCTGAGATTG
The DNA here is from genome assembly GCF_028564815.1 of Eubalaena glacialis. NCBI lineage: Eukaryota > Metazoa > Chordata > Mammalia > Artiodactyla > Balaenidae > Eubalaena > Eubalaena glacialis. Next base: position 43,869,929 of record NC_083717.1, read on the forward strand.
TCCTCAAATTTGCTTAACAATTGTATTGGTTTCCTATCACTGCTGTAATAAGTTACCGCAAATTAAGTGGCTTAAGGTAATATAAATGTATTATCTTACATTGTGGAGGTCAGAAGTCCATAATGGGTCTCCCTGATCTAAAAATCCAGGTGCCAGCAGGGCTGCCTTCCTTCTGGAGGATCCTTTCTGGAGGGGAGAATCCACTTTCTTGCTTTTCCGAGCTCCTAGAGGCCACCCACATTCTTGGCCTCAAGGCCCTGTCCTCCGTCTTCAAAGCCAGCAGCGACTAGTCAAGGCTTTCTCATGATGCCATCGCTCTGGTTCTGTGGTCTCATCTCCTTCTCTGACTCTGAGATGTATTCCTCCTCCTTCTACATTTACAGGTCCTTCAAGATTACATTGGCCCACGAGGATAATCAGCATAATCTCTTTATTTTAAAGTCAATTGATTAGTGACCTTAATTCCATCTGTAGCCTTCGTTCTCTTTGGTCAGTTACAGTAACAGACACAGGTTCCGGGGATTAGGACATGGACATCATTGGGAACCGTTATTTAACGTCCTATACAGTGGAACCCTTAGCCTGCGAGTGTACTCACCCCAGCTTGATAGCGTGTGTAGTGCATTGCTGTGTGTGTTCTTTACAGCACACGGTACAGTGGGAGGTCTTTTTCTAGCCCAACTCCATCATGCACAGTCCTCTTTGGCACTGGCATCATATGGTAGGTTGATTTGTTTATGGCCTTTCTTCTTCCCAAATACCAGCTCCACAAAAAAGCAGGGATTTTGTCTGTTTTGTCCACCGCCGTATCTCAGCTCCTTGCACAGAGCCTGGCACCTCTAGGTGCCATTATATATTTTGAATGATGGAGAATGGTTGGAGGTCTCTCCAATAAGACAGCAAGCTTCTTGAGGGCAAAATCCTTGTCCAGTTCCTCTGTCCTTCCCCTGCGTCCAGAGGTGGCTGGTGCTAAGTAGGAAGATTGTATAGCATGGGCGGCAGATTTACACCAGAGGTTCCCAAACTTTCTGGGTTCATTGTACCCTTAGTGTCTTATTTTTCACAGAGCCCTGAGTCTGCAGGATATACCCAGCAGTTGTGTTTATCAAGCAGTTAGGTTCAAATTACTTAATACACGTTTGAAAAAAATAACACACATAAATTGAAAGAAAAAAAGATTTCTATTTTATTTTTAAATATGCATGTTTACTTACTAATGGGTTGCGTGTCCCTGCTGGGGACTACACAGATTCTCAAACCTTGGAATCAGATTGGACTCCACCACCTTCATTTCCTGTGTTCTGCATTGATCTCCACACCACGTTTGCTTTTTATCACAGCAGGTACTGAAAACTCAGTTCACAAAGACAAGATGTATTTGAAAGGAATGTTGCTTGATCCAGTGCTGAAACCATCAGCCACCTAGAGTGAGCAGTTGTGAGTAGTTGTATGAGTAGCATCTGACAGATGTTAGCCATCACTGGGTTTCCCTCAAAAACTTAAAACATTTTGCTGTACCCCTGTGAGTTCACTGTGGTACCCCAAGGTGACACGACACACAGTTTGGGAACTGCAGATTTACACTAACCTAATTTACAGAAGGCCTGTGTTCAAACCAGGACGCCAGAGTTAGATCACCATGGGGGTCATGCCATTCCCTGTCCCTTTGTTCAGTCCTCACATCCCTGGGAAGCCATGTTAGCCTCAGAATGTGCTTGGCAGGTGGGCAGTCAGAGCAAGGGGGTGAACTCTGGACTCTGGATGGCCAGTCCGTCTGGACCCTTCTGATGCTTGGGATTGTGGCTGCTTCCCACAAGGAACCCTCTCTGGGGCTTGGCCTGCTCCCAGCATCAGCCCCTCTCCCCTGATGGTGGCTTTAGGAAATGAGGCATGGGGGGGTGGTGAAGCACACTTTGGAGAGAGGAGGACCAGGAACCCAGGTGTGCTGGCCTTCATTGTAGCAGAAGAGACACAGGCGTCATCCATTTAACAAACACTCCATGGCTCTTTCTGGGTGCCAGACTCTGTTCTAAGAGCTTTACAAATACGAGGTCATTAAATCCTCCCTATTGTCCTGTGGAATAGGCCTAATATCATTCCCATTTTACAGATGAGAAAGCTGAGGCACAAGGAAGTTAAATAGACCTTTCCCAAGGTTCCCAGAGCTAGGAAGTGGTGGAGCTGGGATTTAAACCCAAGTGGCCCATACTCTCTCTGGACCTGCTTGAAGGATGCTTTTCCCCTAAGGGGATGAGAGAAACCTGGCTTCAGAGCCTGCTGTGCCGCTTTCTGACGCGCTGTTGGGAAGTGAGGCACTAAACCTTTCCTTCCGCTGTGAAATGGGCTCAGTAGACTCCCCGTCAGGGCCATTGAAAGAATTACAGCAGATTATGCTTGTAAAGCACCAGGCTCAGGGTAGCAGCACAGGAGGGGCCCTTCTCTCTCTGATCTCTGCGTCCTGGGCTCGTCTCCCCTCCCGTGTACACAATCTGGCAGACAGCAGGGGGCAGCACTGGGCCGCTGAAGAACCTTCTCTCCTGGACCTGGAGGCGCTCACCATTCAACGCAAGGATTCTGGATTTTAGGGCCAGACCATCTGTTTCTTGTCTATTTAGGCAGAACATTTTGAGGGGGGTTTGCTAAACAAGAACAAAATCACAGCCTGGTGGGATGAATCGTAAAGAGAGCAAGGAAGCAAATTCAGAAGTACCTTTCTGTAAGATCACAGCCTGCCTTGTGTGCTCTCAGGGGAACAGCATCCTGTAAAGACCCAGGGCTGTGCTCACCGATGCTGCTTCATTTGAGTTGTTATCCTAAGATATTTCTGAAGTGAAAAAAGGTGCTTCTTGATGCATGAGCCTCTCACCCTGCCCCACCCCATCCCCGCTATTGGATTGTCCCTTGGAAAATATTCGAGAACCCATTGCTGCTAGAGGTTTACTTGGCATCTCTCCGAGGAGGAGCTACTTTAAAAATATTCCCTCACTTCAACTGAGGGGAAACAATGCCCTTCACACAAAAATACGCATCCTATGTCTTTTTTTCTTTCTTTTCTTTTATTTCCTTTGGCCACGAAGCTTGCAGGATCTCAGTTCCCTGACCAGGGATTGAACCTGGGCCACGGCAGTGAAAGCACCGAATCCTAACCACTAGACCACCAGGGAAGTCCCCCTACATCCTTCTTTGGTTTTTTGAATGGGGTCCTACCAGGTTTCTTTGGGGGAGAATTCTGTCCTGTTCAAATGGAAAGCCACCATCCAGCGTTTTGGTGACCCGTGCCCTGTCCTAAAGGAACCAGATGGAGAGACCACCTTGGCACTTGGCTTCTCTGCAGTGGCCTCTGCCCATCCGAGCTGACAGAACGGATGGCTGGCCTGTCTGGGCCTGGTGGGGCTCTTGTGGGCAGCTGAGCTTGAGGGACGCCCATCCTTTTGTGTCATAACTTGCACAAGGGCAGGACACCCAGCGCCCGGAGTCTCCAGCTGTCCCATGACGCTGGCTGGGCCACACTCCCACACTCTCCACTGCCCCCATGTGGGGGAGGGGTAACAGAACACTCAACACAAGCTTTTTTTTTTTTCTTTTAATTTTATTTTTGGCTGCGTTGGTTGCTGTGCGCGGGCTTTCTCTAGTTGTGGTGAGTGGGGGCTACTCTTCGTTGCGGTGCACGGGCTTCTCGTTGCGGTGGCTTCTCTTGTTACGGAGCACGGGCTCTAGGCACGCAAGCTTCAGTAGTTGCAGCATGCGGGCTCGGTAGTTGCGGCGTGCGGGCTCTAGAGCGCAGGCTCAGTAGTTGTGGCGCACAAGCTTAGTTGCTCCGCGGCATGTGGGATCTTCCCGGACCAGAGATCGAATCCTTGTTCCCTGCACTGGCAGGCAGATTCTTAACCACTGTGCCACCAGTGGTTAAGTCCCAACACAAGCTTTAAAGCCCATTGGTTGTTTCTTTCCAATGATACTAAAAGCTTGGTCCTTTGACCTATTCAGTATTAATTATCATTTTCCTTGTTCAATCTGTAGGGGATGGAGCAGTGATTATTACATTGATTGGGGGGGTATTTAATTTGCATGAAAGGAGGCCTGTTATCATGGGGGCACTGCTGGGGGTCAGAGTGATGGCTAGGACTATGGAAGGGGCGTCAGAAGAGTAGTTGCAGCACCCCTGGCAAGAGAATTGTGTTCTATCTCCGTGCCCCTTTCTTTTGGGACAGGCTGAGTAGTTAGTTTACTTGCTGAGGCATTTTTAGAGTGCCAGTGGCTGACAAGTGGCTCCCCTCAGACTGCAGCCTGGACAGAAGAATAGAGCTGGCTTCATGATTTTGTCCTGAAGCAGAAAGCCCTTCAGTCTACCTCAGGTACAGCTCTTGCCTTGGGCACCCCCTGTCCACACCCCTGCCCCTGTGTCTTTCTCAGCATCACTTCCTGCTTCGCTTTTCCCCATCTACCGAAGAGGACCGAAGCCAAGACTAGCTCTGCTCCCTAACTCTGCCCAGCTAAGGCCAGTCCTCCTAATTCTAGCCCATACTTGAAAGATCACCACGTTCTAGACTTTTCCAAAAACACCCCACCTTTCTCAATTTTCTCTGGTTGGTTATCTCAACCTAAGTTGTGACAAACCAGAGCCAGTGTTTTAATAAAGTGGATTCTGCTCCTCTCCAGATTCCTATAAACAGGAATAACTGTGAGACCGGAGGTCATCGGCTGGGTGCAGGAGCAGCTATTTTGAGGCCCTTGAGCTTCTAGATTGCTCCATATCAGAGTAGGATTTCACTGAGGGTGGATTCAGCCCCATTCCTGTGATAGAAACCATCCTCTTTTCATCCTGTCCTTCATTAAACAACATTCCTTATAAGCCATCTTTAAGTGATTGCTTTGGGGTTCTGGGTTCTTGTCTGTAAATGAGGAAGACGTGGCTCCTTTGCCAGGTATCTAAAAAACAGTTAAGGTGTCTATAGTTTCCCCTCCAAGTCAGTGAGCTCCAGGAAGGCCTGGATTGTTGACTGTTTACTTCAATGCTGAGTCCCCATCCCTGAGAAGGCTTCTTGGCACATAGAAGGAACTCAGTAAGTATTGACTGAGTGGATGAATATTTGAGCAGTTCCATGATGACGTCACTGGGAGATTTCAGGCTGAGTTAGTCTACCCTGCGAACAGACCAGAATTATCCTCCACTGAGCTCAGCTTCCCTCTGGTTGAATCCATTTCCTACCTTGTTCCTCATGTGCCCACATGGACCTGTTAGCACCCACCCTCCAGGCTGTCTGCTTGGGTTGAATTGACCCATGTACTGATTGTCCCCACAGGCAGCCAGCTTCCTAAGAAAAAGACACTTCTTTAGTCTTATTTTTTATTCCCAGGGCCTTGTGAGTTATCAGTGCTCAAGCTGAAATGTAGTTAAATAGAGACAGCCCGTGAGTTTTTAGTTCGGGCTCAGTGCTTTTCCAGAACGATCAAAAAGTTTGTGCAAAATTCCAGATACTATATCCATCAGATACGTTACTTAAGCATGTACCTAGTACTACCTTCTCAAGTCCTACAGAAGAGCCTGAGGCCTGAACAGCTGTTACAACAACAGAGAGCAATTCAAAAAATATGGGGGCGGGGGGGGGGGAACTGCAAAACTGAAATTAATAAAACGTTTAATTAAATGTGCTCAAAGCATACCGTTATGTCAGCTTTGTTGTTTGCTAAATTTCATGCCTGTAAACATTTCATTACATCTGAGAATAATTTGTGGCTTCAACTTTTCTCACTTCACAAGAATTCCTGAGTTTGCACAATGAGTTCTGAGAAATCTTCGCCAACCGTAAATTAATTGAATTACATAAAGCCAAATAAATGCGAAAGCAAAATTATAAAAATCTTTCCAAAAATGTTTATGGCAGAAAAAATATTTCATTATAGACATGGATGTATTTTAATAGGTTTGGTATGATATGAGGTGGAGTCCTCTAAAAGTAAGTGCACTTGGAGCCCACAAATATTTCAAAGCAACCTATTGAAACTGTAGAATTTCTGCATGACAGTGCTTCAATAGAGTTTCCAAAACTTAGAAATACTAGCTTTCCCCTCTAGGATTTTTAGACTAATTCCTCTAATGTCATTTGTCTGATCAGACCTCTCATCTGATCAACGTAAAACAGCTTTCTTGAGCTTTGGCAATTTTGCCCAATGAATGACTTCTGCTTTTAATCTAATCTTGGTTTCATCTTCTTCTTTCAGGAATCCTGTTCACGATGCTGGTGTTTGGACCAGCCTGTGGATTTATCCTGGGCTCTTTCTGTACCAAAATCTATGTGGATGCAGTCTTCATTGACACAAGTAAGGAATTTATCTCAATTTCCAAGCGCCACCCACAAGCCCTTCCTCCATCATAAAGGAGCCCCAGCCTCTGGGTTCTAAAACCTTCCTACTAAGCAGCAGCCTTAATGCATCCACTTCCCTAGCTGGTGGCCCCCTTGAGATTAGAGGAAAGATTGGGTCATGAATTTGGTTCAGAGGGTCTGGCTTGAAGCATGTGTTCTGCTCGTGTCTACCTAGAGACTGAATAACCCCCTGGGGTTGATTTCACTCCTCAAATCTGAATTTTCCTCCTCTGTAAACTCAGGGTAACAAAACGTATATCTGCCTTGCAGGGCTTTTGTAAGATAAATGAGGGGACAGATGTGGAAATGCCTGGCATACACACATACTCGTTGAACGTTGGTCCACGAACCCATATGAGGACCCTATTTCTTAAACTAAAAGTTGGAGCACGTGTTCAAGTGCAAATGTACACGTGGGGTCAAGGAGACAGAATATTTGAAAATTGTTTCTGTAAGACACTGTCATGGTGGGCTTTATAAGGAAATATATACCTCAAACCCATTTTAAGCAACATGTCTTGTGTTCTCAGCAGGAAGAGCAAGTGTATTTCTCAGCCTGCCCTGGGCCCCCCCATCCCTAGCACACTTGGATTGAACAGCGTGCTAGTTGAGATGCGCTAGGCTATGCAGTGGTAACAGACAATTCCCAAATCAAAGTGATTTTATGCAACCAAAGTTTATTTCTCAGCCGTACTGCATATCCAGTGCAGGTTGGTGGTATTTGGCGGGTGGAGGGTGAGACTTGCCTATTGTAGTCCCTCCAGGACCCAGGCTCACAGAAGTTTCATCTGACTCCTGCCTGCCCAGTCGCCGAGGCAGGAAACCAGCTCCTGTTCAGAAATGACACGCATTGTTTCTACTTACATTTCAATGACCACAGCAAGCCGCCTGGTGTATTAATCTGTTGCTTTGTGACAAATTACCGCAAACTTTGTGACTTTAAACAATAGTTATTATCTCACAGTTTATTTCTCTGGGTCTGGAACCCAGGAGCAGCTTAGCTGGATGATTCTGACTCAGGGTCTCTCATGAGGCTGCAGTCAAGGTGTTGAGCTGGTCTCAAATCATCTGAAAGCCCACCTGGAGGGGCTCCACTTCCAAACTCACCCCACGGCTGTTGGCAGTCCTTGGCAGATGGGCTCTCAGGCTGACTCCCACAGATCTCTGTACAGGCTAACCTCGGCATGGCCTCCCTGGAGCAAACAACCCAAGAGAGGGTAAGAGCACCTGAGACAAAGCCGCAGTCTTTTTATAACCTAGTCTCAGAAGTGACACCTCATTGCTTCTGCTGCGTTTTGTGTGTTAGAAGCAAGCCACTTGTTTCTGCCTACACTTGGAAGAAGGGATCATTTCACAAAGACGTGAATTCCAGGGGTGGGGATCGTTGGAGGCCATCTCGGGCACTGCCCACCGTATGTGGTCACGACTCAACTGCGTGCCCAAAAGAGGACGCTGTGTTCCTATGCAGCTTAGCGAGTTGAGAAGCCATGTTTCCTTTCTCTCTGAAAACAGTGCAGGAACACTTTCCAGCTTCTCTGTCTCATCCCGATCTATTCCCAGGATCAATAAGAACTCTCAGTCCCCTGGTTCTCAATTCATCATCTCTCGACAGGGCTAAATTTACTAATTCACCTCAAAGACATAATCTGGTTTTAAATCCAATCAAGTCACTTTGTGATTCACTCCATTAATCCCAGTGATATATTTACTTGTAGGTAATGATGTTACAAATTTCCAAACAGGGGAGAAAAATCAAATGCAGCCTTATTTGTTTGTTCTTTTTAAAGAGCTGGGTCTGTTCAGGAAGTGATTAAATGCCGCTGTTTTGTAGCCCTTGGTTGGCCCTTTGAACCCTATTCATAGCGAGTGGGATGACTGGTGGCCTGGTCAGAGAAACAACCCATGGTGACAGTCAGCTGCCGTCTTGCTTCTATGGACAGAAAGCCAGCTTCCGCCACTGCACCAAAGGCAGTACAGGACAGGAGTAGCGAAGGAGGGGAAGAAAGGGGGCACCCTCCCAGTGCATGGGGAAGGCTGCCTGCGGGGAGAAGGCAAGTGTCCAGGCAGCCTATCCTGCCCTCAGTGTATTAGCAGGGCCCCCTTGAATCAAAGCTTGTGGAATACCAGAATCCCTGAGCCGGAAAGAACCTCAGACATCATTCTCTTCCAACTCTTGCGTTATGTAGATAAGGAAACTGATGCCTAGAGAGGGAAAGGGATGTACCCAATCCAAGGGGTGTATCTATATAAAACCCAGGTCTCCGAGCAAGCATGTGGAGACCCCCCTCTCCAAGATTCCTCTTGGGAATGAAACAGCATCTTTTTCTCAGTGACTAGAATGGCCAAGAGATAGACAGGTGGCTGGAGGGGGCTTAGCCCATCCACTCGCAGCCCCCTCAGTATGCCATTCCTTTGCTCAGGCCGTCCCCTCAGTCTGGAGTGCCGTCCCCAGCCATTCTGCTCAACATCTGTCCTCACCCTTTGAGGCCCAGGTGAGGCAGTGTCATCTATGGTTCTAGACTCATTGGCAGTTTGAAGCCTCCCATACCTGAGACAGGTGGACGCGTTTCCCTTCTGTCTGGGCATCCTGCTGATGGCCGCCTTCCCCCAAAATGAGTTAATAGCGGACTTCCTATCTGATGAGTCTCTAAGAACTGAAGGATGTGTTGTGAGTCACCCTCTTTGTTTGCATCCCTTCTGAAGGCCCCCGGAGGGCTGGTGCCACTCTTTACCAGCAGAGGGCAGAAGAATATAATTTTTTCTATTCAGGAGCCAGTCACAGAATTCCATAGTTTCCAGCAGTTTTCTAATCTTGTGGCTGAAACTTGTCATTCTGTCTCTGAGTGGATTGGGGCTGTATTTCGAGTAGTCGGTTCTCAGTTCTTCCAGGATGACCCTTCCCTGTCTTTTCCTCACCGACTAAAACAGAGCCCCTCTTTCGGGCTGTCCAGACTATGGGAATGTGCCCTTAAGCATGAATGTACAGGGGCCACGCACACAGCCATATGTTTCTGAAATTCCAGCTGAGAGTTGGGCGGGGGACTGGGAAAAGCAGTGGCCTGGGAATTGTGCGAGGTGGGCAAGGCAGGTTCCTGGGAGCCCCTTGTTATGGGGTAGTTGGAGAAGGGCCTGTGCCTTTCACCAGGCAGCCTAGCAGGGGCTGAGGAAACAGGGTGGAAAGGCAGAGACCGGTGAGGGAGTCTGGTTGGAATCTGTGTGTCAGTGAAGCTGGGGCTGCAGGGGAGGTGGTTGGTTGTAGGAACAGGCCAGCTATGGGGCTGCAAGACCTCACGGGCAGCTCCCCAGGAGGGCTCCCCTGGCGGCACTCAGACACAGGGTTTCTGCTGCTGCTGCCTTTCATCCGTGTCTGAGCCCACTGTGGCTCCCTCAGCCCCTCTTCTTAAGGAGGATAGATGCCTCCTCTGACAGCCTGGGGAAGGAATGATGGTGCCTGCAGAATTTCTTTTCTAGAATATCTTTGTAAAGGTGAGACCAGTCAAGGGCAGGACGTAGGAAGAAGAAGGGCCTGGTAACAGAGTAGACCCCTGAGCACTGGACTGACCAAGCTTCACAGTGTGGGTTTAACAAATTGATGACAATGGCAGCCGTGAATTGACCACTTTTTAAATACACAGAATGCCTCTTTGGAACCTCAGAACATTCCCATTAACAGACGATGTGTCCTCCTGCAGTGTTGATGAGTTCTGAGTTCAAACATCAGACCAGACCTCCATTCACATCCCAACTACACCCCTTATGAGCTGTGTGACCCTGGGGCCATTTCTCCTCATGGATCTATGTGTGGATGACATGAGTTAATCATGCAAAGCAGTTAACACAGTGCCTGGGGGTAGTAGACACACAGTAAAATTAGGTGTATTGAGGAACAGAGAGGTTAACTCACTTCACAGCCCAGCCCTGTCTGACCCCAACTGGGCAGCTCACTTCCCTGAAACCTCTCCAGGAGTTCAGCCAGAAGGCTGCCCCCTTCCATGGACAGAGGCCTTGCTGAGATGCCCCGACTGCCAGCACTTCCCTACAGACTGGTCCTAAGGCACACCAGCCCGCTCTGCTACAGCTGCACAGCGTTTGCAGCTGCAGAAAGATACGTCCATCCATTGGCTTCACAGAAAAGGTCGACAAGCAGAGAGCATCCAGCTCTGCCACCCCGGGGCTGGCTGCCACCGCCAGATTCCTTCACGTTGGACTAATTAGTCCAGCGGCTGGGATTCTGAACAGTCCGTGCTGCCCTCCATCCCCACCCCCTCCCTGTCTCCAGTTTCTAATTAGGTCTGGAACTTAATGATACTCTTGGACTTCTTGAGTCCCATAGCAAAAGTTTTACAAAGTAGGTTAGAAAAATAGGTAAATGGACTGAGGAAAACAAAGCAAAACTGCTCAGAGAGCCATAGTATCGCTCACACATCAGTATGGCCTGGGACTTAGTCAACGTTCCCAATTTGCTTTGATCTCTTCTTCTCGCAGTCTTGGGTATCCTCATGGGTGGCTTGGTTGGTTAGTTTTAAACTGGTTTAACCCCGTTCCTGGGGATTTCTTTCGTTTGAACCAACAATGGTAGTGGTCCTTGGAAATGGAGGGAAATCTCAACGAAGCCCGTATGTTTATATGACCTTCAACAGAGGGAACGAACAGCTGTCAAAGCTTGCTCAACTCACCCAATGAAACCATGAAGCCCTCCAAATGTTGGATTCCAAGAGTGCAAGAGTCAGAACAATAGCTTTTATAAAGCAGAAGTCTTAACAAGCCTACAGACACGTATGCAAAGGTAGACCCACCCTGTACCGGCCTCGTGGTGACCCAGGGGGTGACTCTCCCTGCTCCCCTCTGCTCCCTTCCCAGCATTTTTCCTCAGTGCCTGGAATGACCAAGGGGCAGGCAAGTGGCTGGAGGGAGCTTACCCAGGATACTCACAGAGTCCCCTGAGGATGCCAGGCCTTTGCTTCACTGTTCCCACAGCCCAAGATACTGTCTCCACTCTGTCCTTCTCAACATCTTTCTTTATCCACGGTTCTAGCTTCATTGGCAATTTGATGCATTCTAAGTAAATGAGACAGATGGGTGCTCTTCAGTTGTGTTCTGGGCATCTTCCTGACAGCAGCCTTCGCCAAAAGGCTGAAACTGCAGTCATTTTTTAAGATCAAGACACTAACTAGAACCAGATAGAAAGAGAAGTAGAGAGATTTTCACTCCTGGCCCCCTACCTGGACCTAAAAGAATACCATTGCTATTCTAAGCCTGCCCGGGACCACTTTTCTTAAAGGGTATGATTTTTTATTTCCTAAGCCTTTTGTACTAGTCAGGGCAGGCTGAGTTATGCTGCAGGAACAAACACCCCCAAAATGTCAGTGACTTGGAGATACTAAAGGTTTATTTCCTGCTTGTGTTATATACCCGATGCAGGTCAGCAGGCACATTTTGTTCACTGTAGCTTCTCAGGCATCATCTTAGGGAGAATTCCACGTGCTTCGTGATCAGGCAGGAAAAAAGAGCATGGGGAGTCATGCACCAGCTCATACACATCTCCACACGGAAGAGACATGTGTCTCCTCTCTCGCATTTCACTGGCAAGACTCTGTGGTGCGTGGACACACCTAACTCCACAGCAAGGGAGGTGAAACCCTCCTTGTTCTCAGAGGAGGAGACCCAAGTGCAGACATGGGTAATGTCTAGCAGACATGCTTTGCCAGGCCACGTAGAGAACTCCCCTTCAGCATAGGTAATGCTAGAACAATATCTGCTGAGCGATGACAGTTGCCAGGCGGGGGGTGGGTGGGGGGGTGGATATTCATCTTAAATGGCCAAGATGCCTCCTGAAAATACTATTCATTGTAGAGATGGGTAGAGAAAAGAAGTGCCTCAGAAAAGACATTTCTCAGGCTAGTGTCAAGCATTCGTTGTCTTCCCAAGAGCCACCAAAATTGGGCTGAAGCTCCACTCACAAGGCTGACCAGTCCTGAGGGCAGCACGCTCCAAAGCTGAGTGGTTTCTTCTTAGCCTGTTATTTCTTTCCCTGCCACCGTCCTCTGGATAATTGAAATGGAGGGGAAAAAAATCAGTACTTCCCAGAATAGTCAACTGTGATTTTCCTGGCTCTGCAAATCCCTGCCCTCCTCGCATCTCCCTCCAGACCCATCCCCCGCCCCTTCCCCAGCGGCAGGTGTGCTCTGATGCTGACACAGATTGGGTACCCTCCCCTGTCCTAGGGATCACGAGTGCGTGTCGGCTTTCCACCCACAGGCACAGGCCTACAGGGAGCGAGTTGCCGAATTCACATAAACATCCACCTCCCCCAGCGCAGCCCCTCTCGCGGGGATGTTTTCTCACACATAGAACAGTCACTGACTTCCTATCTAAAATATGACTTTCTACGTGCTACTGATTTTGTTCTCCCAAACAACTGCCAGGATTTCTCTCTCCCTACTGGCTCACATCTGCCGGATTTATGGGGCCCAAAGACAAAGGAGGGAAATACTGTAGCTCCCTTTTCCCGTCTTTTGTTTTCATTCATTGTAGTAGGTGAAGAAAAACAGTAAGCGATTGGTGCAAACAGTCTTGCTCAGCTACCCAAGGTGGTGTGACTTCCTTTTCGCTTCTCGTGTTTGCATAAAGATGCTTTCAAGATCACCCTGTGTTTTCCCATGCCATACTCCTTTTTAAAAAAGTCTGTACCTTAAAATTCCCATTTATATAAATATACCCCTAAAAGTAAAACATTAAGAGCTCCCACAGATAAGAGCCGACTCTGTGTCAGGTGACGCTTTTTCATTCCCTCTCATCCTGGAAACCACTGTCCATGGCTATCATCTTTATTTCACAAATGATGAAACTAAGGGTCAGGGAGGGCGAGTAACTTGCCCGGCATCACATGCTAGTAAGTAACAACGCTGGGATTCAACCCCAAGCCCACTAGAGTATATACTCTATAGAGTAGATACTCCTCTCCGGCATGAAGCTGCACAAAAGCAACTGGCCCGTTCAGGTGCCCTGGTTATTGCTGCTAGGCTCATGTCAGGGTCTCCAGGACAGAGACTACCGATGTTGCAAAGGCCAACTTGCCAACTATCAGAAGAGCTGGTGGTCTTACCCATTGCACAAAGCACAGGAATTATCCACTAAGGACCCTCCAGGGAGCCCAAAACAAAGACCTGCCAGTCAAGAGGGGAAGGGTGTAGCCCTTGGCGACTGGATGCCTGTGTCCCAGTCTTCAACTCTGTGGATGTAGACAAGGTACCCAGCCTTTCTAAGCCTCGATTTCTCCATCTATATGAAATAGGGATAGTAAAAGGCCCTACCTCGTAGGGTTGCGGGGAGGGTTGACTGGAACAGTTAAGAATGCACTCCACATGGTGCCTTGTGCAGAGTAAGCCCTCAGTAAATGATGGCTGGTGTTTTCATTACTGTTAGCTGAAGAGTCTTCAGGGAGAGCACTTTACAAATGGGGGAGTGCTCATCTGGTGACAGTGGTCATTTCTCTTGCCAAGCCCATCCATCCATCTGGTCCAGGCCTGCAGCCCTATTCGTTCTTAACTCATATGCTGTGGTCCAGATCTCCAAGAATTTCCTTCCATGCTCCAGGGATATGGGATCATCATCAAAGAGACATCTCTAAGCAGCTCATGCAGGAGTGCCCTGCTCCAAAAGGCAGAGAGAGGGAAAAACATCTACCAAGGGGTAAGAGGTTTACATCTTCTTGACTTCAGCTGGCAGATCAAAGAAGTCACAGACAGGAGAGCCAAACCACAGGCATGTTTCCTTAAAGCATAGACCTTGGCCGCAGTACTTTCTAAAAGAGGACTGGCCCCCCAAACCACAGGCCACAACCAAGGTTTGAATTAACCCATCCCCTAGCAGCTTGGAAACACGACCCTCACCATAAATATTAAGCTAACATCGATTAAGTGCTTAAGCACGTGCCAGGCGCTATCCTGACCACTTTGTGTCTGGTGTGGCTCATTTGATCTTCCCAACTCGATAAGGGTAAGTACCATCATAACATCAGTGTTATGCAGATCAGTCAGCTGAGGCATGGAGAGTTCAAATTGCTGGCCTGAGGTCGCACAGTGAGAAGTGGGCAGGATTTCAGTCCAGGTATCCTGGCTCTTGATTTCCATTCTGTGCCGCCCCGTGTGATCTGAACTGATTTAAGATGGGGGTGGGGTGTGGAATGGGATCTCAGGTTAGGTGCTTCGTAGGGGGTGCAAGTGAATATACATAGAAAACTATACCCTTGAGCAATAAACGTTTCTGTTTCCCTGTGTTTTGGTTAGCAGACCTTCGCAGCTCTGCCAAGCCAGTCAATTCCAGCCTAAATTCAGAGGGTGTCTGGCTTCTCACTGTTTTTGTTTAGACTGATGCAAGCACAGGGTAGACAAGAAAATTAAGGAGGGAAAGCCATCAGCCTTCAGCTTGAGGAAAACCAGAAGCATGGCTGTGAAGCCATAGGCTGCTTTGCCCATGGGCCAGTCTTCCCCGCCCCAGGCTGTTTCCAGAGCCCTCGGCCTATCTGTAGAAATGATTGCAAACCTCCACCAAATGCCAGGCCCCGCCAGGTCCCCTCCCGCTAACCGTGCTCTTTCCGATTGCAGGTAACCTGGACATCACCCCGGATGACCCCCGCTGGATTGGAGCCTGGTGGGGTGGCTTTCTGCTCTGCGGTGCCTTACTCTTCTTTTCTTCCGTCTGGATGTTTGGGTTTCCACAGTCTCTGCCCCCTCACTCAGACCCCGCCCTGGAGAGCGAACAGGCCATGCTCCCCGAAAGAGAATACGAGAGACCCAAGCCCAGCAACGGGGTCCTGAGGCACCCCCTGGAGCCGGACAGCAGTGCCTCCTGCTTCCAGCAGCTGAGAGGTAAGGGCGCCTCATTCGCAGGTGGCACTCAGGACTGGATGCTGGGGGATCTGGCATAGAATCACATTGGTTTTGCGTGATTTGCCTTCCCTGGCCCTGTGCTTAACTGATCCCTGAGAAGTAAATGCGCTTCATAAAGCAAACGCAAAGTTACTACCATTTAGCGAAGGGGCAGCAGACGAACCCCCCCAAGCCGAGAGCCCAGTGGCTAACATAGCACCTGATGTATGATGCACATAAATGTGCGTAGAAGGAAGAAAGTGAGCGAGGGAGGAAGGGAGCTGGACGTTTCATGGCCCTCCTTTGAACTCTTTCAGGCCACTTACAAGCGCATTGAAGCAGTGTAGGACTTTGAAGTTGGCTCCCTTCGCCTGATGCAGGCGTTATTGAAAAGCCACATCCAAAGCGCATTTCCTTAGATTCACTCTGTCCTTCCGTCCCCTCCATTAGAGATAAGAGCTGTGTTCCTTTGGAAAGAAAGATTAACTCAGGCTTGAGAGCAAAGTCGCACTTTAGAATGCATCATCATTTTTAGAGGAAAAAAGTGCATCTTTTCTGACAAAATGGCGAGACAAAAACAGCGATGCAGAATGAGAATGAGGAGCCCCCTCAACACCCCCTGGTTATTTCCACATTTGGTACAGTCTCTTAAGAGGTGAGGATGCGACAGGACAGCCTCAAAGCTGCTCGGTATCTATCCCGGCCCCCTCCCCACTGAGAGGTATGCACAATGCTCCCTAATTCAAGGACCTCTTCCTGCTGGGTCCCCTGAAGAACTTGCTGGATTTTGGACGTGGGCAGGAGCAAGGCTGGGGTGTTATTTCTCAGGGAGGCTGGGGTGGGAAAGAGGTGGATGGTCACCTCTGCAGGAACCGGGCACACAGCCAGGCCGCCTTTCAGCAGCCGCCGCCTCAGGCTTGCAGTGCTCGATTTAGAGATTTGATGAGAGTCTCTTTACTGAGCTCTGTCTAATGAGGTACACTTTCTGTGGAGACGCTTGAGAACCACGGAGAGAACCTCGGGTGACCTTGCACTCAGATCCCCGCTCTGCCCTTCACCGGCTCTGCGATCATTAACTTCTCCGCGCTTCTCTCTACAAGTATAAAGTTGTAACACCGTTCCTCGGTGACAGCATGGTCGTGAGAATTCAGGCGCTGCCCTTGGAAGATTGTCAGTTAATACCACCTGTTAGCCAGCGAGGAATTCAAAGCACTTGTGCTAATTCCCAGAAGAGACTAATTTAAGAACCTAATGTCATGTTTGACTCCATGTTCCGGGATGGCTTCTACCAAAGTCGTAATGTGGAATCGTAGATGATCTTAAAATTCATCTCCCTAAGGGCCAGAATGCTCTGTTAGATGAGAAGGCCCTCTGCTTTGTGTCCTCTGAGGTTGCCTTGGCTTGGACCCTCAGGAGTATGTGCTTCTTAAAATAGGCTCCCCAAACGGGCCCCCTTCAGGAGCCCCCGGGTGGCTGGAGGGTGATGCCTGCTGACCCTCTGATAGCACAGCTGGCCACACAGTGTCCCAGGGACCAGATCCACGGCAGTAGATGGGGCTGGCTTGAGAGCGGGCCTTGCAGAGGGCACCTTGGACCTGGGTGGTGGCAGCCTTTCCAGGTATATCCTCATCCCAGGATGATGGCCCTGCTTTCTTAAGCCTTTGATGGTAAGAGCTATACCTGTAATCGCTCATCTTTCATCTCTGGGGATACACAGATGAAAATGATACAATTGTGCCATCAGAGAACTCTCTGTCCAATGTAGCGACAGGCCAGCAAGTCAGAAAGGTGGCCTAATGTGATGAGAACTACAGTACCAGGCAGCACCATAGGTTATGGAAATACAGTCAACAGGCAGGGAAAGCCCACCTCTTGGGTCCAATGCAGAGCTGAATTGAGTCTTGAGGGATGCCTTGGTTTCAGAATTCTCGGGCTCTGATTCAATCACTGGTTCACCCATTTGTTAATTCAGTCAGCATTTACTGAGATCCCACCAGACTCCAGGGACACAGCGGTCACCAAGGCAGCTTAGATTCTGGAGCAAGTATAGTAGCAGGGGAGGCACGCAGTGGGCAAAGTCGAACCAATGACAAGATGAGTGCTGAACTTGCTGTGGCTGAGCTGACAAGTACACAGTTGGGTAGATGGGTCTGAAGCTCGCTAGATCAGAGCCCTCACAAGTTATGGCCTGTGTATACGTGGGCTCCACTTGGATAGTTAATGACTTTTAATTTAGAATTAGCAATTCTCAGAGGCATCAGGTCCATTAATGGACCTAAAGGATGTCCCAGCAGGAAAGGAAGGCAGCGTGTCTAGAAGAATCCCCAGGAGCCAGGGTACAGTGGAGCGAGCTATTATGCTAATAAATTTTACACACGCCAACACATGGAGAGGGAGCCACGGTGGTTTATATCCTTCATTTTTTCCACGTGAGACAAAATGTTTCTGCCACGTGGACATTTCCACCAAAAGCAGTGTGCAATGCTGCCAGGCGCTCCCAAACTCTTCATCTGATTTGCAGCCTTGGAAGCCCCGCTGGTCTGCATACAGCCTGCAACACATTTACGGGTACAGATAAGCTAAGTATCGTTACACATATCAGAGGAATTAACATTGCTCTACAGATCTATATATTGCAATTTCTCATCCATTTCATCTGAGCTTGCAAACGGGTTTCTTTTCTAGCCATCAGTCTGTGTGCCCTGCCAAGCTCTACAGATAGCAAAGGGCCCTGAGAAGAACTGCCGTTGGCCCAAGAGCAGCCACTCCACCTTCCTTCCCTCTGGGACCAAGACACACAGCCTCTTCTGCTCCTGGGAGAGCCGTGGGGCTGCTCACCTGGGTTCAAATCCAGCTCAGCCACTTCCTAATCATACAACCTTGATCGTGTCGTTCAACTCCTCTTGGTTTTACCGTGTGGTGTCTGGTGTAACTTTACAGCAGCTGCATAAGGTCAATATTAGGACTTATTACCGTTTATAGGTGAGGACACAGAGCTCCCGTTCGGTGACAGAGGACTTCAGGCCTGTGATCACTTTTCAGAGCCCTCTCCCCCCAGAGCAGACTTTGAAGGTCTATTTCCAACAAAGTCGGCCACCAGTTGGGTTTTGCAATTGTTATAAGAAGGTGAGAGATGGAAAGCTCAGAATCTTGTTCCAGAACTGTGTAGAAAAGCTGTTACTTGTTGCACAGCCCAGACGTCCCCGTCTTGTGGTGACTGTCACATATCCATTTCACAAAGCAGGCAGCAGGCGAACAAATGCTTGGGCTTGTGAAACTCCAGCATCTCCCCCAGGTGGGAGCCTGCAAATCCGAGACACATTTTTGCATCTCAGCTGTGCCACCAAAGAACTTTTCCTTTCCTCCCTGCTCTAAAGCCCCTCCTCCCTCTTCTTGCTCTTCAGAGCATTTTGCTGATTCATCTTTCAAGACCACCCCACCACCACCACCTCCCTCCTCTTGTATTTAGTGTGGTGTCCACTCCTCCCCTTTCCTGCACAGTGAGCCCCTGGAGGCCGGGACTGCACGTAGCATGGTCTCGTTGAATCTGGATGCTCAGAGTTTGCAGAATGGTTTATAAAAGTCTAGATCTGGTGGGAGGAAAGAATTCAGGGGACTGTTAACAGACAAATGGACAGTATTATCATTAGCTAGTGTGTTTATTCTCACATCCACAGTTGTGTGTTGCATTTGGAAATTGACTCCAGCGTCACTTGCCCTGGAGGGGCCTTGATGGTTAGGACCCGGGCCCTTTCTGCAGCCACGGGTGTGTCCAGCTTCCCCATCATGTTCTGTACAGTTTTCAGAACACCTCATGCACTCTTCTCTTTGCTGCTGTTTCTGCCTGGAATGCCCTACCTCCCTTGATCCACTTCTGGGCTGGACTCGGTCCCTACCTTCCCAAGAAGCCCTCCCTATAGCCCCTCTGCGCTCATGCCCCTGTCTGCTCAGTACTAGATTAGCTGCATTCCTCTGTTGCCCTCAAAGCCCCCGCAAAGCACTTGGGGTAACCCCACTACACAGTGGCCCATCTGTTTGCCTGCATCTTCCCAAAGCTTTGACTTCTCCAAGGACACGAAGCTCTCATTCATCTTTTTTGTTCCCACTGCCTAGCTTAGGGCCTGACACGTAGGTGATATGGATTGAATGAATGAATGAGTAAACAAATGAACACTTTCTTGCCAGTGCGCACACACACGCACACGCACATACACACATAATAGCAGCTAACCTTTGTTTTTCCTACACCATCATATTTAATCCCCCCCAACCCCATGAGACATTGGTACCATTTTACAGACCAGGAAATTGAGGCTTACAGATGGAAAGGATAGGCATTTGAACCGTGGGAGGGCCTCAGTGTCTGTCTTCTTAACCACGACATTGTGCTGCATCTTCGGGCAATAAACAAACTCTCTTAAAGAAAAAGTGGCGTCAGCAGGTGCTAAGTGACTTTTCAACAGCGTGTACTAAAACTGTGACTGTGGCTGCAGACGTGTCCTAAAACAATGAGTCTTCTAGACAAGGGTCCAGCTAAAAAGGGAGGGAAGGACAACTTCCTGCAAGCATTGGCGTGTCCTGACCCTCTGATGGACTTCCCAGCGGGGATGAGTGTCACTGTACCAGCAGCTTAAAATCTGAAGGGAGACCCACCTTTGATCACTGAGTGAGCAGAGCAGTCAAAAGCTGAGCGCTCTTGTCTCTGCGCCCTTCATGCTGACTGCCAAGGGGCTTCTTCCTGTCCCAGAAAAGATAGTTGTACCAGGTGACAGCGGGTGATGGCTGAGCTGGCAAGGTGGGGGTGGGCCTTCAGGCTCAGAATCTTAAAAACCGCGCCCAAAATATGGAGTAGAGCTGATGACTTCCAAAGCACTTGCACAGACCTCCCACTTGGCCCCCATAGTACGGCTGATAACGTGCGTGTCGTTACCAATCTCCATGCCACCCATGGGGACATGGAGCTCTGGGGGGTTAAACCGTGCACCCAGGTTCCCGCAGCTGTGAAGGATGCAGCTGGGACCAGACTTGGGTCTTAGACTCCCAAACCCGAACTCTTTCCTCTGTTCCTCTATTTCCCACAAAGATCCACTCAACTATTAATGAACCAACCGAGAAGGGAAAAGGAATCGGTCTGGGGTGGATGGAACAAAAGCCTTTACTGTGTTGGAGAAACTCCCACTCTTAATGTCCACTTTCTCCCTCTTCAAAAGAGGAAATGCAGAGCCCAACTCTAGAGGACCTTCATTTCTAGGAGAGATGAAATCTGCCTGGGTTGGTACCTTCCCCACTCCTCTCCCCACCCACACCCCTAATGCCATCCATCACCGGTTCTGCTGACTTTAGCACCTAAATATCTCTCCCTCCCACTCATGGCCTGTCCTGTACTCCAGTCTGCCCTACCCCTCCAGGCTGTCATCACACTAGGATGTGTTCAGAATGCTTCTGATCCTGATAGATAGAGGTCGAGCCCTTCAACGTGGCCGCCAGCCCAGTGAGATTCTGCCCCTCCAGACTCTTCTCACACCTGCCGCCCTGTTCCCACCTTACCAGTCTCACCTTGCTGGCCTCTTTTTAGTCCTCCGTATTCCCCAGGCTCAATGGACTTTGCATTTGCTGCTCCCACCCCTGGAATTCTGATCCCATCTTCAGACATCAGCTCACATGTCATTTCCCCAAGGACATTTTCCTGACCTCCTGATGGCACCCCCTCCATGGCATGTGGCTCTCTGTGCCATGGTCAGAATGTGACCTTTGTAGGAGTGATCACTTCCTCCATAAGCTCCATGAGGGCAGGGACCACATCCGTCTTTGCCCATGCCGTTGTACATGGCCGATGCTCAGTACACATCTGATAAATGGGGCGATGCGTGGATCGTTGCACACAGGCGCTGCCCAGCCCAGCACGGTTTGCTGCTTTCCCTAAAGCCGTTCTCACACACAGCCCCTCCCAGAGTTGCAGCCTGTGTTTGACCCACCCGCAGACACTGGCTTAGCAGGAGCTCCACCTGTGCCGAGTGTCACGGCTGGCTCCCAGGTGACTCACCTGTGTGGGGAGGAGGATCTTCTCCTGGTGCTCCAGCCACCACATCAGAGGGTCTGCCAGCCCAGTGGCTCAGGCTGACCTGCACTGTGCCTTTGGGTGTGTGTCTTTACGCGCCCATCTTCTTAGCGGGTGTCTTGCTGCTTGGGCTGGGTGCATACTTGCCCCCCCACCTCTGTGCCACCCACT
The DNA here is from genome assembly GCF_028564815.1 of Eubalaena glacialis. Lineage (NCBI taxonomy): Eukaryota > Metazoa > Chordata > Mammalia > Artiodactyla > Balaenidae > Eubalaena > Eubalaena glacialis. The sequence continues at coordinate 43,891,393 of NC_083717.1, forward strand.
GTTCCCGCGGGGGCCCCACGTGCGTTGGCCTGGCCGTGGGACCCAGCTCATGCCTCCGGCTTCCGCATCTCTGCCAGGCCACCTCCATCATCTGCCAGCCAGAAGTCAGTTTCTGGTACATTTTTCTTAATTAAGGGCCTGTGCCTTTCAGCATAGTGTTATTGTGAGGAGGCTGGTGATCTGGAAGTCTTTGTTCTGCAGGCTAAAACGGCTGAGTGTCTTTTATTGTGTGATTCATCTTCAGAACTGTGCTTTCCCCTCGTGTGAGTTTCCTGTTAAAGTCTTCTTTCTTGATTCTGTGGCCAAGGAAACCATCTGCCTTCCCAACCACTTGGAATTCTGTGCCAAGCTGTGGTTAAGAGGCTGCCGTGTCACAGGTGTCATTTTTACAGGTCCCCAGGGTCCAGACTGGTCAGTGGTTTCATCGTGTTCGTATCAGTGTTGATGGAGGATGCGCTGGGGGTTATATCCGTGAATCAGTCACGACTCCCCGTCTCAAGTTATTTCAGCAAAGCGCCTGAGGTGAACATAGATGAGGGCACCTAGCACGATGCCTGGCACACTGTGGATGCTCCTCGTGGTTTTGGAAGGAAGGGAGGGAGGGAGGGAGGGAGGAAAAAAGGAAGGAAGGGAGGAAGGAAGGAAGGAGGGAAATAACTAGAAGGCAGCATTTCCCAATGGGAGTTCCTTGGAACATGAGTCCTCTGAGATGCTCAGAGAAAAACAAATCAACAACAATACCAAGGAGTAGTGGTTACATGGCCAAATAAGTTGGGAAACCATATGTATACTATGATGCTCTTGGAGAGTCATAGAATATGTTTGTGTTAAAGGCTCTGAGAAGGCCAGCTCTAAGGAAAGCTGGCTGACTTTGCTTTAGTCTATATTTCTCAGACTTATGGGATCCCAGGACTCTTTTATTCTTGCTAACTCTTCCGGCACTTATGAAGTGTTGCTATGATACAGGATAGAAGGTAGCAAGGATTATGGGAGGTTCAAAGGGATATAGTGAGGACCACAGAGGGAGGATTTGAAGACAGGTGTGTGAAGGATACAGCATTTCAGCCTGATCTTGAAGGATGAGCAGGATCCCAATGGATGGAGAGGAGGGTAAAGGCTTCCAGGCTGGGATGCCTGAGATGTGCATGGGAGAGAGAAATCTGGTTTTGGGAATAGGATTTAGAGAAGGTCATGATAGAAGGCAGGCTGGTCTCAGCTTCCACATCCAGCAGAGTTCCTGGTATCCAAAGCTGCCCAATAAGTCTTTGGTAAAATTATGAATGAATTATTGAGGGCCTTCTCATTGCCCTTCTAATGAGACTGGACTTTATTTTATGAGCCATTGTTTCCCAACTAGGGATTTGAGTCAGCATTGCATGTGAGCTTTCTTGAAACACACATATTCAGGGGCCGCATCCCTACAAATTATGATTCTCTGAGTGTATGGTGGGGAAGGGGGATGGGGGGAGAGGTGATCCAGGCATCTGGATGTCTTTAAAGCTCCCCAAAAGATTCTAAGTGAGCTCCCAGTAGAAAACAAATGTCAGAGCTGGTGGGGGTCCCTTGAGGGGTCTCCACCAGGGGCTAATTTCTCTGGCAGTTGCATATAAGATAAAATGGGGGAGGTGGCCCACTGATGAAATAAGCTTGGGACAGTCTGTGACATGACTCTTGGAGGTTGACATTAGCATATTGAAGGCTCTGAGAAGACCTGCTGTAAACCCAGCACTTCCGGAAGTAGCATTAGGATGTCTAGGTTTAGAGATGGGCACGTACGTCAGCTTGGGTGCTTGGCTTCACCATTTCTTTTCTGGACACTGCTGTTTCTCTTTCCAGACTTTCCAGGAATGAATTCTCCCATCATTGGCATTTTTGTGAATGTCAAACGCAGTGAGCCCGGCCACCACTGAGGTGGGGCGCCCTGCTCCCAGAGAAGGTTCTAAGGGCTGGCGTGAAGTTATGAAAGTGGCCGTTTGCTTACAAAAGACTCTTGATTTCCTTAGTCATTTTCTGTCTGCAGCCAACATGGAAAGATGCAATATTGGGGTCTGAATAAGAGCCTGCTGCTTCCCAACCTCCTTTCTCCACCTCTGAAATCATGTGGTGATCATGTTTCTGACTTCACACTGCTGCTGCCAGGAAATGACTGGGATGACCCCAGTTTAGAGCAGCAGCTTGCAGATGCTAGGCATGCCTCTGTGTTCACTTAGTTCTTGCTTTAAACTGGCTAGTGGGCAACCACACTGCTCCTCCTTGGTGTGGCTGTAAGGAGCTGGTGACTTTTAAAGAATCGGTGGAATTGATGGGCTCTGGGTCGTCCTAACCGATCCACACCCATCTGACACTTGGGTTTCACTGTAGATGCTCGTTTCCTGTGCTGATGGCTTCTTGTTTGTTCTTTCAAACCACAACCTTCTCCATACAAGGGAGACACATGTTACTGTCTGCCTATTACCTTACTGAAGATGGGCAGACAGAAGCCTGGTAGTTACTGCTTTCAAAGTTAGCCGTGAGAGGGTGCTAGAAGCTCCCCTGGATGCCCAGGGCAGAGATTGGGGGATGGGCTCCTCTGTAGTGATGAGGCCACAGGGGGCCCAAGGCTGCTGGTCTGGGGCCAAGTTCATGGTAGGTGCTCGCTTCCGGGAGGCACCACGAGCCTCCCCTCCCACTGGGATTTTCCCCACCCCTACCTACTCAAGGGATGGTTTGGGCACCTCCAGAATCAGTGATGGAAATGACCATATTAGCTAATTATTCCCACTCTCCTCGCAGCCCATGAACCTGTGGAACATCACGAATGGTGTGATCATAAATTGGTCTCTGTTTCTACAGCTAATGTTCCTTAAGAGACTATTACAGTTACTTTTCAAGGCTATGCAATTCATTTGTTTCCTTATTGGATTCTTTAATCTACCTTGCATGTATTAAGCATCTGCTCTTACCGGGCACGATGCCCACGTCTGGGGATGGAGCTGCTCCATCTCTGCTCTACCTGAGAGCACCTGGCTCCTCCTATGAGACAAGGACGTCCAGTGGGGTTGGTGGTGCCGGGATGACAGCCTGCCCTGGGCATATGGGAACCAACTTGGTGGCTGGTGAACATTCACGCTACCCCATGAAACTTCGTTTTTCCCAGGATTCGCTCTACCTTGGCTTCACTCTTGTGCCTCCATGATGGCATGTTCTTCCACTCCATTATTTCTTCCTTCCTCTTTCATTTTTTTCTTTTTGGTCATGACTTGAATACTGTTATTTATCCCAGATTCCCCCACCTCTGTTCTCTTCTGTCATGGGTCTCCTATGTTGGGAAGCACTTCATGGTGGCTCACCTTTCAGGAAAGTACTTTTCTGTTGATTCGAGGCCCCACCCAGAAACCTGAAGATTTAGAGATGAGTCCCGGAGTGCAGGCAGAACTGAGTTCAAATCCACCCTCCTTCGCTTCTCGGTTTTGCATTCTGGGATGCAGACTGTTGGGTTTCAGCCTCTCAAGGGAGCCTTGGTTTCCTTGGGTCTAAAATGAGGATGGTAGGACCACCCCCATTGTAATAGTTGTGAGAGTTAAAAATGAGAAACCTTGCCACGGTGCCCATCCAACACTGGTTGTGAGGCAGGCTTTGGCGGTCATTGTCATGATTCCTGAGCAGTTGCATAGACTGGCTCCATCTCCCATCTTGGGAGATGTTAACCATGCTGTATTGACAGCAGTGTTATTAAAGAGAAAGAAAGTCAAGGCCAACTTCAGTAGAGAGACTGAAGGCAGAGAGATCTGAGGGTCGAGGGGAGTATAACTGAGCCCCACAGTAAGCACTTCCCAGAGTACCTCCAATTCCCAGGAAGGGCAGTGGACAAGGACTTGTGCCTCCTGACCCCCTGACCTGCTGAACAGCCCCCTGCAGAAGGGGGATCTTCTTGGAAAGTCCTTGGCTCCCAGGAGCTCAGTTCACCTGCTCCATTCTCTTCCCCACTCTACTCATCACATCTGATCACATAGGTATTCCTGTAGGAAGCCTGTTGTCCTCCTCCCAGCCCAAGGGCTCTCTCCCTAACATAGCCAAGGATTACTTCTATTATATTGATTACTATTAATCCTATCGGACTCTTTTTTACTGAAGTATAGTTGACTTACAATATTGTGTTAGTTTCAGATGTACGGAAAAGTGATTGTTATGCATATATATATATATATATATATATATATATATATATATATGTATATATATGTATATATATTCTTTTTTTCTATTCTTTTCCATTATAGTTTATTACAGGATATTGAATACAGTTCCCTGTGCTATACAGTAAATCTTTGCCATTAATCCCATCAGACTCTTACCTGTATTCTAGACTAGAAGCCCTGGGCTACATGCTTTACATGCAGTGGGTCTCATTTCATGTTTATGGCAATCCATGGGATGGAGTCATGTACTCTGGTCAGTCTTGAAGCCAGAATTCAAATCCCAATGACCTGGCTCCTTAGACCAGGTTCTTAGCCATTATTTTATACAACCTTATTCAGTGAAATCTTTTCTATGTTACAGGACTCTTCTGTAGGCTCTCCAATCCTTTCTTTCATTCCTCTGTCCCCCTCCCTTCCTTTCCTACTTCTCTGCCTTCAAACGACATGGACTAAGCCCTTAGTCATGTCAGATCTGTTCATTTTCCCTAACCCCAGTGGGAATGTTTTATTATTCTTCATTCTAAGAATTAAGCTGCAGCTTGATTACCAGGGGCAGCCTGCATGCTTAGTCCTCAAGCCAACATCAGCACCCCTCAGAACCCAGACCAGAACAGCACAATGGTTATAAGCATACTGTGTAGCAGCAGGTGCCAGGGCGTGAGTTTCTGCTTTGCTTCCTTAACCATGGGGCCACTGTCTGCCTCAGTCTTCTCATCTGTAAATGGAGGATTTTAATCATCCCAGGAACACAGTTTGTTGTGAGGATCATACGAGTGGATGTGTAAGCAGTTAGAATGGCACTTGGCACACAGGAAATGCTCTGTCAGGGTTAATCCTCATGACTTCTCTAAACCTGGCTTTCTCCCTCTTGGAGAACCCACAATTTTCCAAGAATCTCCATCCTACAGGACTGCCTTCCAAAGACTAGCAATAGCAAATTTGTTTTCCCTGGAGATCACTCCCCTGCCACTCTTCCCAACTTTGTACCATTCCGCTAGTAGCAGCACCGTGCTCCTGATGAGAGGTGAAAAGGTTTCCCTAGCTGTGAGGCTGCATGATACAAGCCTGCCTGCCTCCTACCCCAGCTCCCAACTTCTGAGGCTAAATCAGAATGTGAGAGGCAAATAGCTCTGGGAGACTGTAGGTGTTTGGTAGCCTGGTGTGGCCTTGGTTCACCAATTTCTATTTGTCTGGGCCACCTCATTAGCTACTGCCACCTTGGAAAGTTAGCATTTTATGGGCTTAACAATCCATTTGCATGAAAAAGCTTAGAACACTGGGATAGCCCTAGGATCAAGCTAATTAATACCCCTTCTCAAATTGGGGCTTTGGAGGGTAGATTGAACCTTTGAAAAGGAATTTTCTTTGACAGTACTACAAGTCATTGCAATAAAACCCAGGATGGGAGGAAGAAACTGGGAGGAAAATAGCTGAACACAAGAGGAAGCTGTCATTTCTGGAGGCGAATCGGCTGGGTATAGGCGGAAAAAAGAATGCTCTTCATGCAGATGAGGCCCACTGAGTCTTCCCTGGGCCTTCCGCCAGATAGTTCTCAAACTTAATGATTTTCACATCTAATCCAAGGCAAAATTAGTCATTAGATATTAAAACAAAAGCAGGCAGGCTCCTATCTTGACAAGGAATCCTTCCAACTGAAATGGAATTATCTCTGGAATAATTAAAATGCATGCTGAAGTATGAAAATGTTCCATTAGCTGGAGTTGCCTTTGTTGAGAAGTGCCCTCCTCATCCCCAAATAAGCCACGATGGCCATGATCAAGGACAAGGAGGTACCGCGGCCCAAATAGTTAATGTGATCAAACTCGACTCCTCATTGGCATCATTTCTGAGCCAGAGAACATAGTTCCTAATTGGAGGATGCTGGTGGTGTCAGCTCAGCAGCAGTTTTATTTGCAAACAAGTGTGGCTGTGGTGCTTTCTCCTACTGAAGTCCCCAGATCTAAAGAGTCTGCACCATAACAAAGAAAATGAAGCCTACAATAAAAGTATGGTACAGGATGGTTTTCCTAGAATGTCCCCAACGTACTGACTGTTTGTCAACAGTGTTTCCAAAGTTTAGATATCTTAATGCCAAAAGACTACAATGATGGAGCAACAGTGTTATTACCTGCCAAAACATGAATAGCTGTGGGCTTTCAAATTCATTTATTACAAGGAAGTGCTGTGGTCGCCCATGTATTCCATACCACTCTCTGTGAAGCTTGGTGTTTTGTGACATAATCAACCAGTCCCTTGTCACAGGTACATTACACCATCACAATGTGCCAAACACTATAGCAAATCAGCCTTCACTCATTAGCAGTGATTTATGACGATGGAGTCTTAACATCCAAGGGGTTTTTGTTTATGAAGACAAATACTTACTTCATTACCTTCTGTTTATGCCCAATGTATTCGTCTTCTATATTTGTCAAACAGTACACATTTTTGAACATTACACAATCAACATTCCTCTAAATATTTTTACAATACTTAATAATGTGAATTTAACAAAGGAAAATTTTCCAACATTTAAACATAGATTTTTTTTATTTATTTATTTTTAAATTTATTACTTATTTTATTTATTTTATTTTTGGCTGCATTGGGTCTTTGTTCCTGTGCGCGAGCTTTCTCTAGCTGTGGCAAGCGGAGGCTACTCCTTGTTGCGGTGTGCAGGCTTCTCATCACGGTGGCTTCTCTTGTTGCGGAGCATGGGCTCTAGGCGCGCAGGCTCAGTAGTTGTGGTGCACGGGCTTAGTTGCTCTGCAGCATGTGGGATCTTCCCGGACCAGGGCTCGAACCCACGTCCCCTGCATTGGCAGGCAGATTCTTAACCCCTGCACCACCAGGGAAACCCCTAAACATAGATTTTAAGTGTAACCTCTTCTAGACAAATATTTGAGATGACATTTCTAAAAAAGTCAGATTATTGTAAATGCTCAAAACCCTGTAAAAAATGAACAGAACACACGTATAAAGGCCAGTCCCTTGCAATAAAGCAGGTATAAATATATAAATACCATGGATTTAAAGTTGTTTTCTCACCATCTTTATTCTTATTCATACCATTTTTAAAGTTTTTGTCTTATTTTGTGCATGTGTGCACATGCATTTATTTAATCCAAGAGTTACCTTCCTAAGATTTTAGTAGTTTAATGAGAAACCACCGTGGAACAGCTGAGGCCACCAGCTCTGGTTGTTTCTCTGTTGGGATACGGAATCAGATTGCTCATCCCACAGTGATTCTGAGCCTCCAATCGTCTGGCTCAGTCCAGTCCCATAACTAAGTTCCTTTTAGTACGTCAAAGGATCCTTAAGTCCCTATCTTATATAGAGATTTTCATTTTTGAAACTTGGTATCTTTCCCAGAAATGATCAATTTTATGTTGTGTGTATCTGCCAGTTCCTGACCCATTGTTCTGTCATTTTGATTTATTGAGCTTGTCTGTTAACATTATTAAAAACTTATGTATCTCCTATTATTATTTTATTCTAATTAGTTGGGCCATTTAGAGGTTTCATCTCCTAGGAAATGAGATTGAGCCTGTGTAATTAGCTCTCTTCTTTAGGACAGCTGGCTAATTCATCACCTTGGAATGCAGTGTTAGACCTTGCTCACCTGTTTATTTTGTATGACCATGGGCACTGATTGGTTTTTCCTAGACTTGGAATAGTACTTGCTTCATCTGGGACTCTGTTTTATCTTTTTCTATTTACACAGGTGGAAACAAGTACACCACATGCCAAATGTTCCACATTATTATGAGTACAGCAAAACAGAGGTCCCCTAACTTGTCACTGGTACACCACTTTTACACATTTTTGCCTATTTCCTTACCACCTGTACCATTATTTACATAACTTTCTCTTTAAATAACTTTAAATCTTAAAACTTTAAATCTTAAATAACTTTAAATCTACTTGTTTTAACCTAGCATCATCTTAAGCTATGGTAGCCATGAAACCATGTATTTGATGTATCAGTTTTATTTTAGTTAACTTTTTTTTTTTTTTACTAAGTGCACATTAAAATAATGGCATAAGTATTGAAATGATGGGGTTGTCCTGATACCCCCAGACCCCTTGCATACTGCCAGGATATGTCATCACTCCATAGCTGAGGAGATCTGGTCAAAGACCATGTACAAAGGATTCTAATGGCTGGAAAGAACCAAATAATGTGATTACATTCAAAGGATTTTAAGAAACCCAAATCTCTCATTTGTAAAAGCACCAAATTAAAAGGAAATCTGAGTGGTTTATGAAACCACATACTTTAGGAAAAACAGAGTATAATAAAATAAGGTTGAAATGCATCACCTCAACAAAACCTGCTTTGGCTCCATTGGTAATTAAAGCGGTGCACAAGCCACAAAGCACTTTTGCCCACCATCAACTCTCATCTGAGCCCTGAGCATCAGGGCTGGGTGGGCAGCAGCTTCTAGGTTGCCTTGGGTGTTGAGGAAAGACCACCTGAGGAATAAGGAAGAGATGGAGCAAAGATCTGGGTTCAGAGCGTTTAATGGAGGGAAGAGCCCTTGTGCAGAGAGCTGGGTGGGGAGGACCAGGTGCAGGTGGGGCTGAAGCAGAGGGAGAATGGAGCGTGATCAGATAGCCAAGGGGCAGACTGTGGGCCATTGTACCAAGTGTGGACTTTGGCCATTGTGGAGTTTTGAGTAGGAAACCGATTTGAGCTGATCCCATTGACTACTGCATAGGGAAGGATTATATTGGATCAAGAGTGAAAACCAAGACCCTAGTCTTCCCCAGGTGAAAGCTCATGGAAGCTTGGCCAGGCGAACGTGGTTGTGAGAAGGAAGGGCGGGGTGGGGTGGGTGGAGGTTGGATTATATATGTACTGTGTGTGTGTGTGTATGTGTGTATGCATATACATACACTATAATTTCATTTCTTTCTTGAAACTGTTAAGATGAAATATATTTTCTTAAAAGAATAGATACATGTATATGTGTACCTGAATCACTTTGCTGTACACCTGAAACTAACACAACGTTGTTGATCAACTATATTCCAATATAAAATAAAAAATAAAAAAAAAAACGAGTTGTTGAAAAAAAAGATTAAATATATTTTCTTAACACACACCATTATAAATATTCATCACAGGTATATTGATAATATATACTTAGATGTATTAATATAACATAATTAATACATTTATAATTTATAATATGATTAAGTTATAATTTCCCTTTTGAGAAACAAACCCCAAACTCCTCTGTCTTTTTTTTGGATGGAAATAACTTGTGATGGCTTATAAAATAGTGTTTCCAGTGTGCTGTAAAAAAAAAAAAAGGCATGGTGTAGTTTCTCCTGCTTTAGTAGTTGTCAGTTTAGTTGACAAAATATCAGCATATCTTTTGAAGCCAGAGTTTTCACAATTATGGCTGACTCAACAGGTTATAGGCTTTGGCCTGAGCAACAAGGTGACTCCTGATGCTGTTTACTGAGATGGGTCAAATTGGGGCCTTGGGGGCAGAAGGCCTGGGAGTGCAGTGTGTGACCTTGGTCCTCTGCTTCTCTCCCTGCAGTGATCCCGAAGGTCACAAAGCACCTGCTCTCAAACCCTGTGTTTACCTGCATCATCCTGGCCGCCTGCATGGAGATTGCAGTGGTGGCTGGCTTCGCTGCCTTCTTGGGGAAGTATCTGGAGCAGCAATTTAACCTCACCACCTCTTCTGCCAACCAGCTGCTCGGTGAGTCTGTTTCTCAGCCTCCCAGGAGGGTGGAGAGAGGCTGTCACTGCTTGTAATCCTATAAGAATTGACTGAGACCCGCCAAAGAGCCCAGACTGTGCTACCCCTGCAGAAGCGTATACATGTGGTCAGTGTGCAGAAGAATTTCAAAGTATTTTCTTGGAGTAAGATTTACTTGCCTGAGACAATTGCTAAAAGTACGTGATAATAAAGAGCTAAAATATAAAGTGTGCGTAGGAAGCATTGTGACAGGCCAGGAAGTCTATAAATCGGTGTGAACTGGAGAATTGGGGGGAAGATGTGAGGAAGGAAGAGGGGAATCAAGATGGATCTTGCAAGTTTAGCAGGCTTTGGTCAAGAACATAAAAAAGCAAGAATATTCTTGGCAGCATAACACCCACGGTCAGCAAATATAGAGGTTGGAAGCCATATGCTCCCCTCTATCCCTGTGCCCATGGCAGACGTAATTAATGGATCATGACACTCCTTCTCCCCAAGCTCAAGCGTGATCTTACCAGTCTTCTCAGCAGTAGACTACAGGAATCTGTTTCCAGTCCTTTGGAGCTGACATGCTAAAGGAAGCCAGTTTGCCCTCATGAGAAGGAGCATTCCTTATACGCAGTAGGGAAGGTGGTCTCATGGCAGAGGAAGGAGAACGAAGGGTCAAGAATGACTTCCAGGTTTCTGGCTCAGACAAGGGGTGGTACCATTTGTGAAACCTGGAAATAGCAGAAAAGAATCAGATCTGTAGGGAAGGTTGTGAGTTCAGAGTTGAAGTTGCTGAGTGTGAGATGGCCATGGTATATCTACATGATGTCCTGTGCATGGTTGAGGGCTGAAGAAGAAGATGTGGGTTGCATCGGTTTGTGCATGGTAGTTGAGGACACAGGAGTGGAATTTGCAGAAGGAAAATGTGTAGAATTAGAATAGAGGGGGTGAAACACTGCCCATAAGGGAATACAGGAGGCCATAGAGAAGTTCAAGAAGCAACTCCTGAAAGAAATCCGTGGATCACAGGAGTCAAGGAAGAGATGATACCAAGAAGGAAGCTGTCAGCAGCATGAGTGCCCATGCGTGCTGCGGCCTCACACGCCTCTGGTCCCTTCGACAACCACGACGTCTTTCAGCCTGTGTCAGGGCTGTGTCCATGAAACGGCAGCAGGGGAGCAGCCCACAAGAGGGAAGGAATAGCCAGTGACTGCAGGACACTTTCCCGAGCTTAGCGGTGGAGGGACGGAGAGAAGACATGGCGGGCAGTGTGTGTTGCAGTCAAGGGAGTGGAGTAGTGACGGTGCTGTTGCTAAGAGACAGTTGCTATTGTGACAGGAAGGACTTGAGCAGGTGTCTAAGCAGAGGGGAAAGAACCAGCAGAGGCGATGTGCAGAAAAGAGAGGGAGTATGGTGGACAGCCTTTGACAGAAGAGCTCATCTGTTCTGAAAGTGCAGAGGAGAGAGACATGAGGATGGCCCCTGAGAATGTGACAAGTCCGGCCTGGCAGTCGAGAGGGCTCCAGCCCCATGGAATTATCTTCTCTGTTAAGTAGAAGTAGATCATGCCCTGAGAGAAGTGGGCGAGGTGATATTTTCTGATCTTCTCCTTAGCATTTCCTTCACAAAATGGCCAGTAAACCCATGTAAAGGTGCTGACCCATCATGAGTCATCAGGAAAACACATATGAACACCACGATGAAATACTAGTCCATGTCTGCCAGACTGATAGTACCAAGTGTTGGTGAGGATGTGGAGCCACTGGAACTCTCATACACTGCTGGTGGGAGTGCACAATGGTACAAGCGCTTTGGAAAACTCTTTGGCAGTACCCATGAAAGCTAAAAGCATATGATTACGCTGGGATCCAACCATTCCATTTCTGGGCATAAATCCAACAGAAATGAGTGTTTAGGTCCACTCATTTATATATGCGTAGGTAACAGTATCCAAAACAGCTTTATACATAATAGCCCCAAACTGGAAACAACCCAAGTATCTATCAATACTAGAATGGGTAAGTAAATTATAGAATATTCATACAATGGACTGTCATACAGCATGAGAAAGCAAGAGCTTGTATGCATGCCTCAATGTGGATGGATCTGACAGAGTTGAAAGACGTCAGACACAAAAGAGTACATATTTATGAGTTAAAAAGAAGAAAAGTTAATTAAAGTGATAGAGGCCAGAATGATAGTTACCCTTGAGGGTGGAGGGAATGGGGGCACAGGGAGCCCCTGGGGCTGCTGGAAATGTTTTAGTACAGGGGTGTATAAAGGGGCAAAAATTCATCAGTGTTCCCTTAAGCTTATGCACTTCACTGGACGTAAGGTATCAAGTTAAAAAAAATTAAAACCCTACCAGCAATGATGTGGCCAGATCCCAGCACCTCTCCCTGGGAGCTGCTAGGGCAGCACAAGCCTTGTGTTTTTCTTTTTTACTAATAACTCTCTACCGTACACTGTTTTATAAGTATTTCTTCCAAGAGGTATTAGCAAGATGCAGTCAGCCCTTTAGTAGCTGTCTGACAGAGATAGGGTAAAATGTGTCTCTCTATAATTAAAGTTATAACTTCTTCATTATACCTACAATCTCTCAGGTTTTGCCCTCCAGCACCCAAAGAGTTTATCTCTCACTTCCTGATTTCTTTGCAGCAGCTCCTTACATTTTGATTACATTTGCTTCAAAGTTGGGGCTCTGTTCTATTTCAGGACAGATTTCCAAAGTTTTCTATCAACAAACAAATCAGTAGTCTTCAGGGCAGAAGGTCAAAAAACAATCTCGCCTTCCTGCACCTGTTTCTGTCCCAGGGACTCTGTCTGTTAGAGCACTTGCATAGGGAGACCCTCTCCCGCCATGTGGAGAGGCAGCCTGGTGGCCCATCTGTCGGTCCGTCCATCCGGCTGGCAGCCCAGGCAGGCAGGACACGTGCCCTCTCCCTGTGCCCTGCCCATAGCATCAGTCTGTTAGCATGAACTCTGGAAGGCTGGCTGCAGGAGGGGCTGGCAGGGGGCCTTTAGGGGACAGAGAGAGGCAGCGGAAGCGTAAGGCAAGGCTCGTGTCCAAAAATGCTTCCTCAGTAGCCCCCTCAGACCTAGGGGATGGACCCCTGCAGTCATCCTGGGCCATCAGCGCTATCTCTGGGCCACCCACGAAGTCATCAGCAGATGGGGCAGAGTTCAGAAAAGAGCAACACAGATGATTAAGGGCTGATGGCATTGATTTATGCGTGAAGATAAAAAGGACCCAATCTGCATAGGTTAAGCTAATGAAGATGGAGTTTGGGGGAAGTTCTGATAACTGCCCGAATGCTAAAGCTGCACACATGTCAGGGAGGGAGAGGGAAGGCTGATGATGGCTTGGAGAAAAGGTGCCGAAAGCCTGTTATTGCCATAGTTACCATCATCACCAGGGGCCGCTCCCTGCTGCCTCTGATGGAAAATGGAACAAAATGCAACCTGCTCTCTGGGTGTGGGCTCTGGTCATCAGTATTCACTCACACAAATCCAATCTGCTCGCTGTTCCGTTCATCTTGAAAATAATCCCCAAGCTCCCACTCTGTGCTGGGCACCGTGCTAGGCACAGGGAGCCGGGACTGAACAGGATGGAACGGTTCTTGTCCTCAGGGAAGCTGCATCTTAGGAGGGGGAGAGAGAACAAGAAACAAGAAAACCAGAAATACCTGAGGCAGCTTCAGATATTGGGGAGAGCCATGCAAACAATAAAATAGGGCAAGAAACAGTAGGAAATCCCAAATGGGCTGCAGGACCACTCTAGATGGGGTGGTCTGGGAAGGCCTCCATGATGAGCATAGGGCCCAGCCAAGTAAAGATAGAGGGTAAGAATGTCCTAGAAGAGGAAACAGCAAGTGCAGAGACTGGGGGCTTGAATGGATTTGGCCTGTTCCAGGGAGAGAGAGGAGGAGGATTGGGCATAGTTGGGGGAGCGGTATGGCATGGGGTATAGACAGGCAAATAGGGGCGAGGTCCTGAGGATCATCTATACCAGGACGAGAGAGAACCAAGCACAGATCATCCAAGAGCATCAAATAATACAGAGATACTATGTTTTTCAAAAAGTGTGATTTGTGCTATTTCCTTTGCAGAGCTCAGCCTCCCTGATTGTTTTTCTCACCCGAATATTAAAATTAATTTGCATTCCTTTAGCACATACCAGCTGATTGATGTAGTCAGTTGACCTAGAGGTCTGTTGATTGGCAAGGCAGAGGCAGCCTAAACTGGAAAATTGGCCATGCACAATCTACATGGTAGATAAATGACACACAGTAATTTAAAGCTGAGTTTAGATGAAGTGAATCGGAACAGAACAAAGCCAAACAGGAGATTGGAACCCTAGGATCCTTTGGTCCTCCTAAGATGCCCTGAGTCTCTGAGAATCAGAAATAACAGGTTTATGGTCCTGCTGCCTTGCAGATAGCTCTGTTGATAAGAAAGGGGAAAAAAATATATGCCAATTACTCACCAGGAGCTATGAAACATATTGATTTGATTGATGCTGCTTCCTGAGAGGTCGCGGGGCTGGTTAAAACACTGTCTCCACAGGCTGGTGAGTTCTGGGACCTTTGTTTAAACAGCCTCCAGACCCTTCCTTGCCTGAAGAGTGGGAGAAAATCCCCAATGTGATCCCCTTTCCCGCACCACCTGGAAAACGCACAGAGGGCACATCACTGCTCCCTGATACTTTCCTCAAATGCGCGTGCGTGTTCCCAGCTGGTCTGACATGTCTCTCGGTTGTTCCCACACCAGCTGGGTGTGTTTCCCATGAGGGTTCCCCACTTAGCATGAAAGGTGTATGACTTAGACTCCTAATCATTGAGTTTTTACGTGTCTGTCTTCCCCAATTTTCGTGAGCTCCTTGAGGGTAGAAATGAGGCCATTAACAGACACTTGGGGGCACAGTGGAGCAAGTGGCACCACAGTGGTGTCACAGGGAATCCTGTCCGTGCAGGGCTCAGCCTCGGGCCTGGCACCCAGTGTCTGCATTGATTGGCCCCTCTTCCCTGGCTAATGGTCCCCGCGCCTCTGCTTTCCTCCAGGGATGACTGCGATCCCATGTGCCTGTCTGGGCATCTTCCTGGGCGGTCTCCTGGTGAAGAAACTCAGCCTGTCTGCCCTCGGGGCCATTCGGATGGCCATGCTCGTCAACCTGGTGTCCACCGCTTGTTACGTCTCCTTCCTCTTCCTGGGCTGTGACACGGGCCCTGTGGCTGGGGTTACTGTTCCCTATGGAAACACGTAAGTCCCAGAAAGGTCTCGCCACCCCTGCCTGCCCAGGATGCCAGGACCCTCTCTCCGGGGTAGGTTAATGGAGCCAGCTTTGTCCCTAGTGACCATGAGCTGGGAAGTCGATGATGCCTCTGCATCTTCCTCCCAGGGTCGAAGAATCCATGTGAACCTTCTGGGCAGAGAGGGCTGACTTCCACTGAAAGGCTGTCTCCCAGGGCGGCCAAGGGAGCACTGGGGAGACAGTCAGACATTCACTCCCCAGAGGACTCAAATGCCTATTTTTGGCACTTGACTTTAGGAATGACGTGAAGATAGAAAATTAAAAAGAAGTTTTATTTTAGAATTCAGCTTAAAATAAAAGAAGAGACTTCAACAATTCCTTTTTTTTTTTTTTTTTGGCCACATGCACGGCATGAGGGATCTTAGTTCCCTGACCAGGGATCAAACCTACACCCGTTGCAATGGAAGCACGGAGTCTTAACCACTGAATCACCAGGGAAGTCCCAACAATTCCTTAAACCATCAGAAGCTATCATTAGACTCACATAGTAATTACAGGGTCTGAGCCATGGTAGGTATTGATAAGTGTGGGAGGGAGAGATGGAGGGGAAAAAAGGAGAGAAGAATGGAAAGAAGTTAGCTCTTGTAGGACAACTTATTTCCTAGTTATTATCCCAAGACTTTGAACTAAAGTCCAATCAGACTTGCCCTTAGAGGGAATTACAGAGAGTCCTTACATATCCAGTGCCAATAGCTGTCCCCTTTTCTACATGAGACTCTGCAGCTGTCTTGGGAATCCAGTTTGGAGCATCAGGGCTGCAGCATGGTTGGCCTGCAGGATACCAGTTCCTCTCCACACCAGTCTCCTCCTCTGAGCAGGCCACCAGGCCTTCTCCTGAAGTTAAGTCAGGAGAAGTAGGGCCGGGCTTATCTGCCACCCTGCGAGGTCAGACAGGCAGAATGGGAGCACACGGGCAGAGGCAGCTTCTGTATATCCATGCACAGTCCAAGCACTGACGGCCCTCCTTCCCTGAACCATGACCACAGTGGCGACCATGACCACAGAGGGCAGAGGGCCGTCACTGGGGGGATCCAACAGAAGTTGACCTTTCTCTGATGGGTTCCACGTTTCCTGTCTTTTCCAGCTCATCACCTGGCTCGGCCCTGGACCCCTACTCGTCCTGCAATAAAAACTGTGAATGCCAAACGGATTCCTTCACTCCAGTGTGTGGAGCAGATGGCATCACCTACCTGTCTGCCTGCTTTGCTGGCTGCAACAGCACGGTATTGGTGATTTTCTGATGGGGTGGGATGGGGCAGGGGACTCAGACAGCTAAAGTAGCTTAAAACCCAAGGTCAAGGGCAAGAGTGGGCAACCACACGTGTCCCCTACTTTGTGTTCCTGCACTGTGAATTTATCTCAGCCTCTGCCCTGCTCTAGTGGAGGATTCTCCATCAGCAGGATGGGAGGCCTGCCAGGCCATCCAGCTGCTTCTTGCTAAATCAAATAGGTTTCCAAAAAGTGTCTTTGAGCAACTGAAAGTAAAAATTCAAAGGAAGCTCTGTGGAGCCAGAGGAAAAGATTGTGGTTCAAAGAACTCACAAAAAGTATCAATGGAATGGGTTGACTCTACAGGTAATGAGCTCCCCATCAACAAAAGTATGTAAAGAAAGGCTAGAAAACCACTTATCAGGGAAGACCTCTTCCAAACCTGAGGTTATGTGGCACTAATCCAACCTGTTCTCTGCTCAGTTTCCTTTGCCCTTTTCTTCTTAGCTAGATGCCTCCCACCTTTTTCCATCCTCCCACTATCAATTTTTTTTGGCTCTTTCCTTCTCAGCATGAATTATACAATTGGCTGTCAGCCTGCAGCTTTCCACATTCTCTGCATGAAAACTTGAGGCTAAGGGACTGCTCACCCAGTCTTGCTGATCCCACCTTGCAGGCGTCTCTTGCACCTGCCCTTCTTCTGCATCCACACCACCACTGCCCCGGTGCAGGCCCTCCTCATCTCTTGCTTGGTCCAGTGTAGTAGTTGCCTCCCTGGCCTCACAACTCAGGATCACCCCCTGCTGGTCTGTCTTCTACACTGAAGCCAGAATGATTTCTGTAATACTGCATAGGACCCTTTCTAATGCTACTGTCAGCTAGAAGATAAGATCTAGGTACTGAATTGGGTTTGTGTGTGTCTTCAGCATGTGTCTGTCCTCCGCCATGCTCTTCAGCTGTGCTTCCTTTCAGTTTGTGGTATTCAGCTTTCCCCACACAACATGTGTGTTTTCCTACTTCTCCCTCCAATTGGACAACTCCTACTCACCTGTCAATACCCTACTCAAATGCCCCCTGCTCTGTGATACCCTCCCTGCCCTCCTTTATCTTTGGGGTTCTTGGCCCTGCAATCTTGGTACCTGTCTCTCCTGGAGGCACTTCTCTCGTTTCACTGCAGTGATCTGTTTGTCATTTGCCCTGACCTGTGAGTTTCCTAAGTGAGAGCTGACGTCCACAAGTGCTCCATAAATGTCCAGAAATGTATAGATGGAAAGAAAGATAAGAAGGCTGAGTGGCTGCTTTCAAGGAACTTAGAGTTGAAATCATTTGTTTCCTCCCCTTTCCACATCCTGTATCTTTTGGGAGTAGCGATTTCTCCAAAGGAAGAAAAATTGATCATTTATTTTCATTTCCAAAGATCTCATTTTTCCTTGCATTTAACATTTAGATTCTTGGCTGGTTACTACCATTTTTCTATAGAGAAAGTAAATCACCCTGGGGGGAGGGGAACTGATTTTTTAAATTAGATGATAAAGCAGTTTCTTCAAGTGAGAGGAAATGAATTTTTAAAAAGAGATGGGACCTTGAGAATGGTTAAAATAAAAATACAAGCTATTCTTTTTCATGACAGCAATTTCATTAACATTTTAATGTCCAAAAAGTTATATTATAAATCAGTTTTGGTTACTGTGCTGTTATAAGAATTACATTGACTCAGTATAGGCTAGTATCCTGAGACCAAAGCAGTCTATTCCACAGCATTTTCTGACCAAAAAATAGTCTAGAAAAATCCATGTCTCCTGATCTTGCATGGACGAGAGTCTTATTGAATAAGAGCCTAATCAGGCCTGGGTTTGCTTCTAGCTGCTGAAACAGCAAGCTGTGGAATGCAATTATCATCAGAGGGCAAGCTTCTCCGCTTCCCTCTGGACATATGGTTTATTCCCCAGACACCTGCCTTTTCTTCACAGTACTGGAGACCTCATGTTGTCTGCTGGGGTGCAGGCAAAGCAGAGAGGTGATATCCCCCCACAATTACAAGGCAGAGATTGAGAAAACCCCAGGGCTGGGGTGGGAATAACACTCTACCCCGCGGAGGCAGATCTCTGGAGGCCCTGCCCTCCAATGGGTGGACGAGGGCTTTGGGGCCACAGAGCCACGTGTATCCTGGCAAGGGGCCTTTGTGATGGTCGAGCCCTAAAAACAACCACAACCATAAAACTTGCAACAGCAGCAAGTTTTTCCGAGAGCTGGTGCGGGCCAGGTGACGGGGCATTCCACGTGTCCCTCATGGCCCGTGGCAGCTTGGCCCAGAGTCAGAGGAATCTCAGTATTTTGAGAAAATGCCAAAACAGTGGATTAGATTCCTGGTACGTTTACTCCCTCCTCCTCTTCCTTTCTTGTCTCCAAGCTCCCCCCAAAAACTCTTCCACAGACTACAGTCTTCTTCATCTCTCTTCCCTCTTTCCCCTTTTTGTATTTATTCCTTCTGCATCCACTGGAGTCCTTTCCCAGTGTCAATGCAGCCATTCTTTCACCTATACCCCCAGCCCCGCATATATTGGGTTGGCTGAAAAGTTCATTTGGTTCGTGAATACATTAAAGTTTTTGGTAAAAATGAAAAATGTCTTTAGTTTTTACTTAAAACCAAATGAACTTTTTGGCCAGCCCAATATCTCACTCATCCTCGTAACAGCCTTGGCAAGGTGTTCTGCTTATTCCCTGATTACAGATTAGTCCCTTGCCCAAGGTCACGCAGAGCATGGTGGCGTTGGCGCGGGAACGCAGGGTCTGTCTGACGCCAATCCCAGTGTCTTCCTCTGACCCTGTGACTTCTCTCTTTAGGATCCCTATCTTTTTTCCACCAGAAAGAAGCTCTCCATGCATGCCCCCCACAGTCGGGACATTGTGCCTTCATGATCTGGCCCTGCTGCCTTTCCAGCCTCAACCTCCCCGCTCTGCCCACCTTCTGAGGAACCACTAGCTGTGTCAGACTTCTTGGGGTGCCCCCAGCACGCCCAGTTCTCTCTTACCTCCAGACCTTTGTCCATGCTGTTTCTTTCATCAGGGCTTGTCTTCCCCTAAGCCCTTCACATCCCTAACACCTCCTTATGCGCAGCTGAGATGCCTCCTCCCACTTCCTCACTGCTTCCAGGGCTGCACTGGCACCCCTCCTGCAGAGGCCTCAGCACCTGCCCTCCCAGCAAGGCTCTTACTGTGGCCCCCTCCACTGGACTGAATGGCCCATGTTCGCCTGCGTCTCCATCACCAGTCCATCACTAGGCTCCAGTATCCAGGGATGGGGTTCTGCTGTGGACCATTGCATTCCCAGTGTTAGCCATGGCTCTGGATAAAGGCCCCAGGCTTTCTGCACGCCCGGCTGGAGGTTCTTTGCCAACCTCAGCAAGCCCCAGGGCGCCATGGCCGGTAATACCACAACTGACAGGCAGGTTGGTTGGCTGGTGCAGATTTCAATCCTAAACACCTCTTCCATGTTCATCTCTCCCCACTTGATAGCTTCCACCCAGACTTGTGAAAATTTCCCCTAACTCGATTAGATGCGAATAAGTCACTGATGAAATCATTCTGATTATTAGGAGATCTGGTTCACATTAGCGGTTTCCTGATATTAGACTTCCCTTCCTGCCCTGCTTTGGGGTTTTGTTTTTCATTTTCTGATCTCATTTCTCCTTGAGTGATAGTGATGGAAGTTTCCAGAATTGCATTTAATATACAATTTCTAATTCTTCTCATTGCATATGACCAGGAGGGGTAACGAAAAAGATAGCAAGTTAATTTTGTAAGCTTCCTTTGGCATGAATATATTGTCCGGATTGTTTCTGTACTACCTTTCACTCTCAGAAGTAATTATTCTAACAGAAAGCATGTTAGTAGCTGCTGATTGACTGCTGGAAGTTGTATCCTTTTGATGTACTGAATAATTGACTTAAAAAAAGCTTCTATCAGCCACCAATGGAATGCTGAAAATCAGTACAAGTCCAGCACAGCAGTTTGCAGGGGGCTAATGATAGACAAGTAATCTGTTCCCCCATCCAGGCAACAAGGATTTATCAAGCGCCTGTTTGAGTAGAGCCCTGAGTAGGTGCTATGGCGGGGAGGGGAGGGGGCAGCCCCATTTTGGATGCGTGCAGGGTGCCCCTCTCTCAATATGATGGGTCTCGGTCCTGGCTGCACGTTGGAATTGCTTGGGAGCTTTTAAAACATGAGGCCTGAGGTCTATCCTAAGAGTCCTCAGAGATTCTGATTCCCTCTTTCTGGAGTGGAACCCTGCCATCAGTTTTGTTTTTTTTTTTTAAAGATTTAATTTATTTGTTTATTTATTTTTGGGCTGCGTTAAGTCTTCATTGCTGTGTGCGGGCTTCCTCTAGTTGCGGCGAGCGGGGGCTACTCTTCGTGGCGGTACGTGGGCTTCTCATTGTGGTGGCTTCTCTTGTTGCGGAGCATGGGCTCTAGGCACGTGGGCTTCAGTAGTTGTGGCACACGGGCTCAGTATTTGTGGCTCGTGGGCTCTAGAGTGCAGGCTCAGTAGTTGTGGTGCATGGGCTTAGTTGCTCTACCTGCCATCAGTTTTTTAAACACTCCTCCCACACACACACAAGTGTTTTTGATATGTAACCAAGGTTGAGAACCACTGGGCACTGTTGACAGTTTGGGCCGCATCATCCTTTGCTGTGGTACTAGAGGATGTTTAGCAGCATCCCTGAGGCTCTACCCACCGGATGCCAATAGCAGCACTACCCCCTGCACCCTCTGCCATTTGTGAAACCACCAATGCCTCCAGATAGTTCCATAGGTCCCTGGTGCGGGACAGAATCCCCCCCAGTTGGGAACCACTGCTCTAGTTAAAGGAATGAGTTCTTAAAATTTTCTAGAAACAGGGCAGCATCTGAGCTGACACTGAGCGTTCATCCTTCAGTCTCATTTTCCATCTCACCATTATTGGGTTGACCCACTGTAGAAACCAAGCTGGAGGTTAGAGGTGCCATGTCGGCATATTCCTGCAGAAGAAACAAACTGGTCGATTAAATGCCACATCCGCCAGCAGGAGTATCTACAGTGGCTGAACCAAGGTTTGACAGCCTGGCTATTTCATATACAAATCTAGATTTCTGGCCTCTCTGAAAGGCCAGAAAGGTGGATGAGAATTAACATGGCACCTGCACCCCGATGGGGCAGCAGTTGGCTGGAGCTAAGAGGATACTGACACTTTAGACAAGACATTTGATCTCCACTTAGCCATGGTCCCCACCACTGGTCACCCCGGACACCGGCCCATTTTTCTCATCTGTTTCCTAATTGTCCCCAAAGGTCTGGAGCTTGCAAATCCTCTTGTATGGCCTGACCCCATTTGCCAGAACTGATTTAAAAGTCTGTCCTCATCCTGGTGATGGCTTGTCAGAGGGACTTGGGAATATTCTGAAGTCAAGCCCAATGAGGGCATTGCCACCCAGGACATCTAATATATCTCAGGCCCTGGGCTAGACATTAGAAATATAGAGATGAATAAGACAAGGAGATCATGTTTACTATAAGATGAGATGTAATATATTAATAGAGTTACGTCACGAGGGAACACCCAGGAGCAACAGCTAACCAGGCCTTATATGTTTGTAATATCGTATTAGGTGAAAAGAGCACATTGTAGAACAATATCTAGATTATGATCCCTTTTAGTAAAGGAAAAGAAAAATCTAAATATTTGTATATCTCTGCATGGGAAAAGATTGGAAGGATAAGCCTGTTATATGTAATGTTCACAGAACATTATCTCTGGCTAGGACTAAAAACTTAATTTTTATATATTTCTTTACATTTTTCTGTATGTTTCTAAATAGCCTAAAATGAACATGCATCCTTTTTCCAATAAAGAAAAACATTTTTATTAAAAAAAAGATCCAGCATTAAAGGTTGGGTGCTTACAGTCTAATGGAAGGAAACAGGTATGTAGAGAAATTAGTGAACTTGGAGCCTTCTGCCTGCTTGGGTAGGAATTGGTTCTGGGTGGGGAGGGGCTGGAAGGAGACAGTGTGGATGTCATTTCCTGGAGGAGGAGCAGGGGCAGGGCCAGGCTTTATCCACGGAGAATGCGTGGGTAGTTGCCTGGTGGATAGGATGCAAGGACATCCCAGCATGGAATGTGTGTGAGCATGGGGTGGTGGGCAGGCTTGAACCTCGTGACAAGGGCAAGGGTTTGGCTTGGAGTCTGGAAGGAGGAAGGTACAGGGAGGGGCCCGGTGTTCATTCTGAGCTGCAGCCACCTCCTTCTCCCCTGTGCTCTGCCCACACTTTCCACCTGAGATAGCTGGAGCAAAGAGTAAGCCCGACGCTTCCTGAAGAACGGCCCTTTCCTTCCCCTCGGCAGGAGATAATTAAGGCTCTGACAGGATGCAGGTTACAGAGGTGAAGGGTGGACGGAGGTCTTGGTTTCATTGCAGGGTTTTTCTCTCTGGCCATTATCCTTCAGCTAGTGACCCTGCCAGGGCACAAGAGAGCGCATTTCTTCTTGCAGTGTTTCAATCTCCCCTTTGCCTTGAGGCACGTGGGTTGCCGGTGATACTCTTTGTGATGAGCTCCGAGGTCTTCACCTGGAAAAACCAGCTAGGGTTGGGTCAGTGAAGTGAAGAGATTCTAAGCTACAAAAAGACAGTAATAAATGACAGGAGAATGTCTGAGGAACTTCACTGAATCATGAAAGGATCCCATAAAAGTCTAGGACACATGCGAGTATGTTGTCATTCGAAGGAAGACGTTCCAGCTGTTGTGGTACAATCTCAGTCCTTTGCCATCTCGGTCATCAGGCAGAAGCAGGACAGAACACTGCATGTGTCAGCACTCCCTCTGGCCAACCCCCTTTCTGAACTATAGCACTAGGGCCCGACCGTTAATAGAGATTGTCGTTTCTTCCTGGTAACCGAATATATTTCAGAAAGAAAACCAAAAGCAGTATTCCAGGATGCTGAGAATGAAACTTTCAAGTTTTCACAGGCTCTTAATACAAAGGACATCATCACCCCCATGCCTGTCCCCTTAGAAAAGTCATTTTTCAACCTAGAGATTAGTTTTATTTGTGCAATTAATAGAATTGATCCATCAGTATTGAATATTGGGGGAAAAAACCCAAACAAAAACAACTTTATTTTCCAGATACTTTTGAAACACTGCTGAGGAGTATTTTGTTCTTATAATATGAGCTGTCAAAATAGCATGCTTATGATTTCCTTCATCAATAGAAAATGAATCCTAGATTCGAGAGAGTCATTTTTCTATTTTTATGCTCTCCAGCTTTATTGTAATTATTTATTCCATCATTGCATGTGAATAGAAACATTTCTCAATTTAAATTAATGACTGAATGTAGAACGAGAGTACAATTTTTAGTGACTGAGCTCTTCTTTTGTTGATTTCTTCTTCTGGAGTTTTAAATTTTTTTAAATAGATGATACATTTGTGTGGTTCAAAAACCAAAAAGGAGGGAGTGGAAACTCCTTTCTACCTCAGTCTCCTGTTCACCCACTTTTCAACCCACTACTCTGCCCAACAGGTAATTACTATTATTAGTTTCTTGTATATCCTACTGGGTTTTAATGCACCAAAAGGTATTATTCTGTAGCTTGTTTATTTTTTTAATTGAAGTATAGTTGATTTATAATGTGTTATTTTCAGCAAAGTGTACAGCAAAGTGATTCAGTTATACATATACGTAGATCCCTGTGCTATACAGTAGATCCTTGTTGGTTATCTATTTTATACTGTAGCTTGTTACTTGTGGGGGTTTTTTGTTGTTAATAATTTATCTTGGAGTTTTTTCATATTAGTACATAAAGAGCACTCTGATACCTTTTTTACTGATACATAATATTCCGTGCGTGGACCTATTGGAATGTATCTAACCGATTCCTGTTGATGGGCATTCAGGGCTGCAAAACTTTAGCTCCTGCAGACTTGTTGTGACTTGAATTTTGTGCCTGGGCAAGTCTGTATGTAGGATAAGTTCTTGTAGAATTTCCAAGCCAGTCCCACTCTGTCTGCCAGGTCACCACTGCTTCCAAATGTGGTCAGGCCAGTTCCTCCGTGAGCACCATGGTCATCTGATTATCAACATGATCTCTCAGGGCAGGAAAGCTAGGTCCTGCCACCCCACGCCTGGCACCAGACAGAGACTCCAACTCTCCTGGAGGCAGTGGGGACCACATTCCTCCCCAGAGAACAGCAAACTGGGAAGACGTTCCTTTGCCACGGGATGGAAAACTGGACATTTGCCAGGTCAGGAGCAGTAGACTAATCTCCTGGAGCCTAGTGCACTTCCTTCACGGTTAAATATATTGGGGGCTGCTGAGGACAGCACTAGGGGGTACCACTTCATTCAGGCCATGATCGTCTATAGGCCGTTGCCCAGGTCCATCTGCATTCTGGGCTGGCGCCACCCACGGGACTGTTGTATACAAACAGGGTGAGAATTAGTATCCCAACCTCTATCATCTCCTTCCCCCACACCCAGGTTATCCCTATATTTTCAAACTTCCTACTGCTTGGGGCTTTTGCAGATCTCAGTGTTCCCACTTACATGCCCAGATAATATCAGCTGAAAGGCTGTCTGCTCTTCCTTCTCACTTGGGATCGTAGTGTGAAGCCTCATTGGTGCAAAGTCCTCTCTTCCAATTATGCACCCTGGGATGATTATTCCCACCACACTGGGACATCAGGGTGGAAGTTTCTCCCTAACCTGGCCTTGTACGCTCAGAGCCTCACAGGTCCTTTAGCACAATGGCCAGGGCGATCTGTGGTCTCTTCTATCACCTGAGCCCAAATAAAGGACATTTCCCATCCCTTGCCATAGGACTTAGGCTTAGCACTTTTCCTTGGATTCTCTGCAGGAAGGGTTCTAGGAATGTCCCAGCCTGCACCCCAGGCCTCGGGACCACCCAGCACTTTCTGTTCATTCTGTCAGATTGACTCATTTAACTAAAAAGGAAACTCATCCAGGTCACTCGGCTTACCTCCTCCCCAGCCTCTTTTCACAGCTCCTCTCAAATACATTAAATCTGAATAAATTAGTACAGAGTTGCCTAGAGCATTTGAGAGGGACCCATCCATTTCCAGCTTCTCTCCTCGGCACCAGCAAGCCAGTATGATCACTGGTCCTGTACCAGTTTCCTGCTTCTCCTCTCCTGGCATCTATACCCTACAAGCGCTTATTCCTGTCCAATCAGCCTGTGCTGCCCTGGGTCCATTCTTGTCCCATTCCACCCCCTGGCTTTGTGATCTCACCTGTCCCCTTTGCCTTGGCTGCAAATCCCAGGGTGGCTCAGCCCCGCTGTTCGCTCACGCCATTCACAGGATGTTGCCTTCCTGGACACGTTCACCTCACCCAGACCAGAAGGGCTGTATAATCACTGAGATAAAGGCATCTTATTTCTGACCCATTCCATTAGGGCCTTGATCACAGGCCTAATCCAGAGAATTTCAGAAGGAGTTTTTTACTTATCAGAGCAGGGAGGGGCCGGGCAGTTTCCTCTTATGGTAAATGTAATACAGCTGAGCCATAGCCTAGGTACAGGGCAGAAATCGAAGACTGGGTGTAGGTTCCAATTACAGATTACTTATTAAACTAAACAGAGCTCACCAATCACACAGTTCATTCAAAGGGTTCTGATGACATCACATTCCTAAGGGGCTACGTGAGTCAGAACTCAGTTCCTGGGGTACTTGGCAAAACAAGACCACAGGCATCCACCAGGGGCCTGTTCCCTGTTTATACCTGGGCACTCTCCGAGGCCACATGGTTCTAAGGACCCCAGTCCCAAATCTCTTTTTCCTCTCAGGCTACAGCAGGGATCAAAGAGAGGAGGATGGGAGTGGTTTGAACTAGGGCAGGGTTTGAGAGGTGTTTAGGATATGATAAAATGAATGGGACTTGAGGGTTCATTCATTCGTTCATTCATTCCATACCATACTCTAGAGCTGGGGATAAGTCAGGGATCAAAACCGCAGTGTTTTCTGTCCTTATTAGCATTATTGTCACGAGGAAGATGGATTTGACGTAGGAGTAGGGGGTGGGGGAGGTCCACCGGGTCTCTATCGAGTTAACAGGGTGTCATTTCTAAGGCAAGAGATGTGGAGGGAAAGGAGATGGGGGCCCGGGGGATGTGTATCTGTCAGGGTTTGGTCAGGAAAACAGCACCCACAAGTCTTTTGGAAATAAAGGGTTTAGTATAGGAAATAGAACTAACGTGAATGTGGAGGAGTTGGGAAATTAAGATCTGGAAGAAGTGAGATGAAGGACTGGAGAACAGTCACTCACTACATCCCCAGAAGTACCAGCTCAGGTGGGCAAGTCGAGGCATATGGGAAATTCCCAGGTGGCTGCTCAGTGAGATGAAGGGGACTTTCCGGGAAGGGTCTGGGGAAGCACATCAGCAAGGCTGCGTCCAGGTCAGTAGAGGTGGCCATGGGCCCTCTGTTGTCGGCAGGGTAGTCAATAAAGAAGGCGGATGCACACAGGGATGCCTAGGACCAGCCAGCTCCTTCTGGGCACCTCTGCATGTGTCTGTCCCCGTGTCTGACCATCTGAGAGTAATGGCCTCTGCTTCACTTCCAGATCTTGTCCGTGTTTCCCTCCGGTCCAGCTTCATCCATGCAGGGAAGGGAATCCTAGGGAAATAGTTCCCGCTGTGGATGGCAAAGTAGTGCCAAGATGCCGGCATGGAATCCCACGCAGGGCACTCATCCCGGAGTCGGTGTTGATATCTCAACACGCTCAGAGGCTTAGGAAGGGGCATCCCAAGTGGATCTGGGAGGGATATGGGCTAGGGATTAAATTTAGGAGAGTTATCGGAAAGCACGTAGATGTAAAACAATCTAGGGAAGAGTGAAGCGCGAGAAGGGAAGAAAGCCTGGACCAGAACCCCGAGGAGCTCCAGCATTTTAAAGTGGGGTCGGGGGAAGGTGCCAGCAAGGAAGATGCAAAAGGAGCGGCCAGAGAGGGAGGAAGGAAACCAGAGAACAAGCTGTGGAAGTCAAGGAGGAAGTGGGTCACAGGCACATGCTGGGGGTGGGGAGGGAGACCTCCAGGAAGAGAGAAGTGGATGGTGGGGTCAGGCTATGGAGGCCACTGTTGAGCTTAGCTGATCCGATTACTGCGGGTGGGGACCCAAGCCGGCTTGAGTGAGTTGAGAGCATGGGAGGTGAGGACGCGGAGGTGGTGAGTGTGAACAGCTAGAAAAGTTTAGCTGTGAAGTCGGGGTCGGGGGAGAAGGAGGAGCAGTTTCCTCTCCCCGGAAGGCAGAGAAGAGGCATTTTCAGTTAGACTTGGGGAGAAGGCCTGCTTCCTGATAAAAGCAGAGGAAGATCTGTTCACGCAGGCATTCTAACACCGGCTGCTGAGTTCCCCCTGCTGTGTCTCAGCGCTGTGCTGTGAGACGATGCTCAGTAAGTCACAGGTAATACACATTCTTATCCCAGGAGCGCAAGGTCTCCTCCAGGAGGGTAGCGAGCGTCTCTGCTGTGGGGTGTGGAGTGTACCCTCACGGAAGGAAGTGCCAGCTCACATGGGGGCTGACTTGCGGGGGGGGCCTTGCAGCTGGAGGAGATATCAACACGGGGTTTTGGAGAAGAGCTAGTATGTCTCCAGGCAGAGGTGTATGGAAAAGGACAGAGGGGCAGGGCCTCAGCACTTTTCAGGGAACGACAGTAAACACCCCTGGGTGCTGTGATGGGGCCATTTACACAAGGGCACCTGCTGTGGCACATGGCTTAGGAAGAAGGGTCCAGCCCCACCCAAGGTCTCCCCGACTTCGCATGGGTAAAAGCTCCTGGGCAGGACACAGCCACACAGGATGGAGGGAGCAGTCTTCAGACACCCCTGAAAGCACCCCATATAGCTTAAAGGGATAAGAAAAGCTCCAATGTGTATGTCCTCTGGGGAAAGAAGAGGAGAGGAACAAAGATGAGGGGAGACGGACTGAGGAGGAGAAATGTAAAAGCCAAAGGAGATTTGTTTGACTCTCAGGAGGGTTTACCTCGGCATGTGCCCTGAGAGCCAAGCAGTCCTGGAAAGAAAAGCGATGAATCATTTATGATTGTTTTCACTTTGTATTCATTAAAGGCCTCTGCACTATTATTATCGAACCTTAATTGGCTCGGCTGCTGGCTCGGCACGGCACTGCCTCTCCGGGTCCCCGCTCTTCCCTTTGCCATCAGAAATTCCTCAAGCGTGAGCCAGGACCGTGCTGGGGATCAGGGGCGGCTGGGCAAGAATCCACCCGAAGATCAAACGGAATGCAGCCGCTTGTCTTTCTCTTCTCTGATCATATATTAATAAATGTACCTCACTGGTCTCCAGCTCGCTCCCCACGATCCGCTCTAAACTCTCTGGCATCTCTGCACCCTCTTTGCTTTCTCAGCCACTCGAGAACTTTCCCATTAGCTGCCCCCTCTCACAGCCCGACGAGCTCAGCAACTTCACGCATGACGGTGCACATCCTTTGTTCCAAGTGCCACCTTGGGCCCTGAACCAGCAACCATATGCGGGTTACCTGATTTGCTTCTTTTAATATACTTCAGTGTAATTATAACTGCATAAAAGAGAGGACAAATTGGCAAGTGATTACATTGTTAATTTGGCAATGTTTTATCACATTGTGGAAGCACAATTTCCTCTCTAATTGTATTGGGGGGGGGACACGTTTGTTTGCGGTTCAGCTTATTGAGGGATTCTTGAGCATAGATATGAAATACACAGGAGACAGGGAAATCAGCTCACCTCCCCATAAATATTCCTTTATTTACATGTGTTTTGCAGCCTCTTTAAAAAAATCTAACTCGTTTATTCAGGCCTAATTAATGAAATGCTACAGAATGTATAATAAGGCTATGACAGTTCCAGCTGCTGGATGGCTTTGGATTGGGAAACTGGAGATAGCCCCAGTTAAAAGGGCTGAATGCTTCCCTTTCAGAATCTCACCAGCTGTGCGTGCCTCACGACCGTCCCGCCTGAGAATGCGACCGTGGTCCCTGGAAAATGCCCCAGTCCTGGCTGCCAAGAGGCGTTCCTCACCTTCCTGTGTGTGATGTGTGTCTGCAGCATGATTGGGGCAATGGCTCAGACTCCCTCGGTCATTATCCTTATCAGGTAAGCTTAGCCCCTGGAACCCGGACCCGAGAGCCAGCCTCCCGTCTCCCCCTCCCCACCTGCCGTGTGTCTGCAGTTCTCCTGGAAATCAGAACTCCAGGGACTATGTGAGTCTTACAAGCCAGCTTCCCTAGGCTGGTAGGAATCGGTTACGTTTGATTGAGACCTCACACCAAAAGTAGAAAGCACGGCCCAAGAGAGAACACTACACTTTCATGTCATCCCAAGAATAGACTCTGCAGGTGATTTGGAAAGGGACCGTGGTCCCTCATTGATATTTGCAAAGAGCCACATTGTTGGAGTAAAATGAAAATGACATTGGACTAGCCAAGTCCCTGTGTCTGGCTCCTGTCCGGGCACTGATTAGCCGTATGACCTTGGGCCCATTTTCCCTCAGACTTGTTTCTGAATCTGGAACTGGAGGTGATGTCATGGGTCCTGCCTGCCTCCTGCCGTGGTGTGGGTCCTGCCGAGACCATGTGTGTGCAAATGCCGTGAAGATGTGAGGGGTCATTGACAAAGTGTGATGCAGGGCTGAGTGGCTAATGGAAGGCAAGCAGTGACTGCTTTTGTATAAGTGGATGGTTGGAGAGAGCCCCCCGTAATTCTGTTTCCCCATCTCTCAGGACCTGTCCTGGGGGCAGATGAGGTGCCTCAAAGGTGAATTACTGAGTAATATTCTGAGTAACTTACACAATTACAAAGTTATCTAGATCTGTTTGAGGAACCTAGAAGCAGAATGCTCCATGCTCTGGCATCCATCTGAACCAGAAGAAGTGGCACCAAACACAGATCCATCTCACCGGGATGCAGTTATCTAAACAAACCAATTCAATCCCAAGAGCTAGAGATAAAAGTAGGAATGAAATGCTTGGATGCAGCCTGTACAAATGTACATCACCAGCTACTTTATCTGGCCTATCTCTTTTTCTCACTGTGCCTACCACACTTCCTGATCTTGGTTATGAATTCACGAGGAAAAGAATTTACACAAAGTACTTATGTTATAAAGTCATTAGTAAAGCACTTTTAATGTGCATAAGCATTAAGGGTACAATAGCAAATTACCATTTTATACTTATTAAATTTGAAAAATAAATTTAAAAAATTCACACCCAGTGCTGTAAGCAAGGCTGTAGCAAAACGGGTAAAATTACATATTGCTGGTGGCTTTGAGAAGCGTATCACTTCTTTCAAAAAGCAGTATGGCAAATGTTAAGTCAACAGCCATAAAAATGTTCGGATCTTTTATGTGGTAACCCTACCCCTTGCTACTTGTCTTAAGAAAATACTTCTCTACAAGAAGAAAAGTTCAGTGGAGACAGATTTTTATTACAATGTTAACTATAATAGCAGAAAACTCTGAATTGGAATAGTGAGTTAAATTATAGTACCACAGCTCAGTGGAATAATGAAAATTCTTAAGAATGTGAAAAGTGTTATGAAATGAACTATTGAATTTAAATTATATATGGAAGATGATTATATATAATATGCACATGGACAAAACCCATCAGATCTCAGGTATGGGTTTAGGGTGGCTGCATTACTTTTTGTTATTAGAAATTCCTTTGAAGTTATATTGTGCCGTTCACACACAAAAGGCACCAAGAAGCAGGAAAAATGACCTTTACAACCATTAGCAATGACTGGTCCCCTTTTTTCTCTCCCCTTGACTCCTCTGCAAAAACCCAGCTCAGTAGTTGTAGCTGGCAGACGAAACACAGAAAGTCAGTTGAAATCTTAATCACTTCCAAATCTCAGCTTGATAAATAGCTCTAGGAGATTTTCAGGAAATATTTGATTCCTTTTCAATGCACCAGCAACAGATGGCCTGCATGACCCAGGCTGGGCCTTGTCTACCTCATAGCTGGAGGTATGTGCCCACTTGCCTTTTGAGGGGTCCAGGGTAAACCGTCTTCCATCACCATCCACTCCAATTTGCCATCACAGATGTAGGGAGGTACAAGGACACAAACAGTCTGAGCCACAGCCCAGATGAGCACCAGCCCTCGTCCCATGCCAGAGCAATAGACCCACTCCCACTCTTACTCCAGACAGAAACATACTTGCCAACAACAGTGCTCAGGACATCCGCAGGAGAGGATACCAACTAGCAGTCACTTAGGTGCCCGCACTGGGCTCTTGTTTTAACTTCCTGTGTTTGCATCTTTATTAGCCCTCAGATGGGGAGACACCAGAGGCTCAGAGAGTATTTAAGCAGTATCCTCAAGGTCATGTAGCTAGTAAGTTGTGGAGCTAAGGCCCTCTCCCTGGCTTGGCCTGGCACTTTCACTAATGTTGACCCAAACCCTCCATTTCTCCATAACTAAATCTGAGAAGGATTATTGCTCCTGTGGGAACCAGTTTCCCAACAGGATATGAAGGGAGATCTTAGCATCTTGTTCACTTTATTCCTAGTGACATGATAGCTAAAAGGAAACCAAACTTCGAGTGATAAGTACTCTAGCTCATTATGCCAGCATGTTTTCTTGATAAGGAGAATTTGCCTTTATCTTTGTGTCTTCCAAGTCAGTACCTTCAAATGAATGTGCAAAAAGTGAAACCATGGCGCCAATATTAACTCCAAAGAGCTTGTATTTTGCTCCATGCACATTCGAAAGAGAACTGACTGTGTTTCTGTCCAGAAACACTGATCTCATCTTTGATATTGTGCAGGTATCTGGTTTGATCAGCCAGAGAGTGGTTTCCCTGTCATTCAATGGAAAGTCTTGACCTGCTGCCCTGGGACTGCTTACTTATACTGGACTCTTTGCAATTGAGAAGGAACATGTATTTCCCCAAGAATAACACATTTTTAGTTTTCTCTGAAAAATCTCAGAAATAGGGCAAAGATTGTGAAAACAACATCCATGTCCTTTTCGGTGTGACAGTGTCTTTTGGTCTTATATACCAAGAAGCCAAAGGCATGCCCATCTGATGCTCAAACCAGGTGGTAGGTCATTGGATGGTTGCCACTGGATGATTGGAGAAATGACCCCTGGGGTCGGTTAAGAATAGTATTCTAGCTACCAAGTCCAGAGATGGGTTATATATCTTGTGTACTAGGTATCCCACTGGATTTAGATGTCCCATTGGTAACTTTATTTCTAATGTTTATTTTCTGCAGAATTGCTTGCCTAGGTCCTTCCTGCACCGCATGAGTCTTCCTGGCCTTTCGGCCACACTGAAATGCTCCTGGTGTTTCCTGAGGCTCAGCCACACAGGACTGTCTCTAGGTCTAGCCCGGTCCCTCCAGGAGGCAGAGTAGCGCACTTACCTCCCCATCTTCCCTAGAGACTCATAATGGGGACGGGACAAGAGGAACTTTCTCTGCTGGTGGTGTTCAGGATGACCTGAAGCGCATGTGGTCAGTCAGATGCCTCCCCCTCTACCAGCACACCAGAGACAGGGCTGCCCGGGGCTTAGTGGGAGACATGTGCCCACCCACCTACCCACTTATACATTCACTCAGCATGTGCTGTGTGTCACACACCACACTGATGATGAACGAGATGCAAACAGTCCTTGGCCTCAAGGAGAGGACAAGCATTGAGTAAATACTAGTTTCAAGAGTAAGAGGCATAACACAGGCGACCTATGACCAGCTGTGAGGGCCTCTCTATCTGGAATCGGTCACCATTTCCAAACCCCCTCTACTGTCACTCTTATCCCAGAAAGTGTTACCCTCTGAGACTGTTCTAGAAAATGTGTGAAAAGATCATGCTCAGGGACTGTTGTGGGTAAACCAAAGCCAAGGACATTGAGTCGGTTCAAAACAAAGTGATGCAACTATATGAAGGTACCTTTCCAATTTAAAAGGTACCGCAACTGGATATAGATGAATGGATTATTTCACAAGTGGTCCATCTAGGGAATCAACCCATGCTAGTCTGGTCGATTTCACAAAATGGTGCTAGAATGACAGAGGTGCTTATGGTTCTTGCCTGTTTGTATAGCATAAGGGGAACTGTCTTTCCTGTCAATATTTTCCCCAGATACATATACCCACCAATTTAAGATGTTTCCCTGTCCCAGCAAAAGCAAAGTGCCTTTAACTGCACAGAGTACCAATTATGCTGATTTCTTTTCTCTTATCATTGGGAGGATAGAAAATGCATGTGTGGTGATGCTCCCCCACTTCACCCTGGTTTGCGTGGATGGACAGATGAATGTGTAATATCAGGTAGCAAGTAGGGGACCCTTATTTCTGAAAATGTTGAATGAATGTGTTCAAACTGACATTTATTGAGCACCTAATGTGTTCAGAGCTCCGTGGACCATACCCGGGTAAGTGAGCTCAGTGCTGCTCTTAGGGAGTTCCTTCAGAAGCTGATCAGGGAAGATGAAAGACCTTGTGGACCAAATTTGCATTCCATCCTTCAAATAACAAGATTAGTTTTAGTTAATAAAAAACTGTTAAATTCCTAAACTTATGTCACTGCAGTTGCAGGGATTTTTCAGAGTTTAGGCAGGGAAAGTGAAAAAAAAAAAAAAGCACAAAACCATTAATAATTTTCTACAGAAGGACACTGATGGACAGCAGCGGATGACTCTGGGGTCTGTTAATTAAAGTGGAGCGATAAGAATCTTTTCTTTTTTCCTCTTCTCTTCTTTGCACGTAGGACAGTCAGCCCTGAACTCAAATCCTACGCCCTGGGAGTTCTTTTTCTCCTCCTCCGTTTGTTGGGTACGTATTATCTCTTTATTTCCTCAATAATGAATTGGATGCTTATAACCAGGTGAGTACATATCAGTGGAATCATCCCGTTTCTTGAGTTTGTCATTTTTCCTATGAGGTTTTTTGGTAAACAAGAGAAACATCAAGTCTGTTCATTTTGCTCAGGGTTTAGACCTAAACTCACACACTCCCTGGATATTGCAGAGTTTTTGTTGATATCAACTATGCCTTTGTACCACCCTTAATTCTCATTGGCATAAGGAGGAAAAGCGATGGCACCAAAGAGAAAGAAATTTGATGGTGTCATTTGGAACCCTCATTAAGCAACCCATGAGCAGCTTGTGGATAGCTTCACTTATGGGGCTGCCAGCTTGAGGAGAGAGGTATCCTCACAATGCTTCGCAAATGGAAACTTTGCATCCTTTAAATTTTTCCGAACTGATTTAGTTTATTTACCTTGGGTTTCCTGGATGGGGCAAATATGACCTTCATGCTATAGACCCTACATTCCAAGGTTTGGTATGGATAGAAGGAATTAAGTCTAATGCCCCAATTTTTAAGATGGGAAAACAGGATGGGAATAGCCCATGGTTCTTCCAGGGTGCTGGGACCGGCTGGGGAGAAGCTGGAAAGGCCAACAAGGTAACCCTTCTCCCTCTAGACCACACTGTTGCTTTATGAACTCCCTTTGTCAAGGCCAAGATCAAGATAGGACAACTTTTTTTCTTGAATAATAAAGCTGTGGTCTTCTTTAATGGACATTAAATGGTAAATAGATGTGGAAAGGGACGTAACCATGGCCTATATCTTCAGAGTAAAAATAAAGTTTCTCACTCCAAATAGTATATAACCTGGATGAGCATAAAGAATTAACTATAGAAATGTTTATAAAAATGTCTATAAAAGTTAAAAATTGGCAACAACCTAAATACCCAGCAGCAGGGAATTAGTTAAATCCATTATGAGCTCTAATTCCAGTAGGATTTATGTTCCCCTTTAAAGTTCTGGAAAGAAAAATATTCATAGACTTGGAAAAGGCACATGATATGTGGAGGGGGAAAAAGAGGTCTATAATATATTATATATACAAATGTTTTTAAAGTACATATAAATATGGAAAAATACTGGAAAGCTAGATGTGAAAATGGTATCAGCTATTATCATTGAATAGTGAGGCTATAAATGATATTTTCTAAATTTGTTTTTAAAATTTGAATGAATATATATATATATTTTATTACTTGCATAATGAGATTACTTCCTATATAATTGATATGTGAAAGAAAATTATTCACCCTTAAATCCATTAATAAGATAAGGTTTTCCCTGGGGAATGGCAAATACATGACATATGCCCTATCTCTGCCTATAGCAAATAACTTTCAGTCAATTGCTGTGATCACTTTTGCCATGCCCAGGACAAGAACTCAGAATCTTCTCAATCAATCACTATCAATCCACATCTGTTGGTACATATGGAGAAACTTAAATGGCATCTTTGTCTTATTTCTGGTTGATGGAAAATAGAAATGTTCTAGGTATAATAATACCTAGTTCAAACAAGTTCAGCGGTAATTCAGACTAAAACATTTAGGCCTTCCTGGAAGTTGTAGTGGCTTTTAGAGCTCTCTAACTGCACAGAGTACCAATTATGCTGATTTCTTTTCTCTTATCATTGGGAGGATAGAAAATGCATGTGTGGTGATGCTCCCCCACTTCACCCTGGTTTGCGTGGATGGACAGATGAATGTGTAATATCAGGTAGCAAGTAGGGGACCCTTATTTCTGAAAATGTTGAATGAATGTGTTCAAACTGACATTTATTGAGCACCTAATGTGTTCAGAACTCCGTGGACCGTACCCGGGTAAGTGAGCTCAGCGCTGCTCTTAGGGAGTTCTTTCAGAAGCTGACCAGGGAAGATGAAACCCCTCCATCTATGGAGTTGCTGCAGAGGTCTCTGTATCTCTAAACAGATGCTGAGGACTCAATATAGCTGGTAAAAATTAGCCTTCAGAATAATTTTGATAGCACAAAATGAAAGAAAATTTGCAAGCTATTTTTGAAAAGTTAATGAAAATTATAGGACACTTGAAGACAGAACTGAAAATTATAGAGCATGTGTAATGTGACATGCTGTTTCTAAAGCTGGTTCTCTATTTGTATGTCTGCTCTGGGAATAATCAACCAAGCATTATCTAGAAGAGTATTTTTCAACCTCTGTGAGCCACAGCAAGAGATAAGCTTTACAGTATGGCCCAGTACATACACACATATCACAAATATAGCTGAAGCAAAGATTTCATGAAAAATATTCACCCTTAATATGTATGATGTACTCCTCTGCTACTTTCTATTCCATTCCATCCTTTTTAAATAGTGGGTCATGACCAGCCATACTGATTGTATTACCCATATGGGTCACACATCACAGTTTAGAAAATGGCTCTAGAAAGATATGAGAGAGTTTCCTCTTTTAATTAAAAAAGTGGCTTATCAAAGAAGTCTTTGCACTTGGCCTGGTTCCATTTCCTGCAGCATCCAATAAGATTTACCACCTTTACTGTTAATGAAGGGCCAACCGAGAAATCAGATTTCATGACATTGTCAACCTTTGTGCTTGGCCCCCACGTAGGTAATGGGGATACAGTGAGGACATCGCAGTTCAGTGTGACGAGATCTGAGATGCAGTCAGCACAGGTGACAGGGGAACATGTGGGAGAGCCACCTAGCCTGGCCTGGGGATGGGGACAGGGGTGTGGGTTTGAAAGGATGTGATATCTACCTAAGATGTGAAGAAAGAACGAGGAAGAGTTACACAGCTGAGCAAAAAAGGAGAGAGTGCTTTAGACAGAGGGACTTACTTAAAGGAGTAAAAGCCTGGAAGTGAACAAAGGCTGAAGCATGTTTGGGGGCTGCAGGAAGGCCGTGTGGCTGGGGGGCACTGGCAGAAGATGAGGCTGGGGAGGGCGGCTGTCAGGAACGTGCTCAGGAAGGGCTGCCCTTTGGACAAGTTTGACCTTTATCCCTAAGGCAAATGAAGTCATTGAAGAGCCATTGTGCATTTTTAGAAAGGCCCACTGTCTGTCTACCATGTAGAGAATGTGGGAACTGAGTAACAAGCCACTGGTATAACAGAGTAGCTGATGGAGACCCAAGCTGAGTTGCTGGCTACCAAGATGGGGAGATGTGGGTAGAGGAAGAATTGTCAAGGCTTAGTCTCTGAATGGAAGTGTACACACTGGAGTATCTGAGAAGGAGGAATCCACAGTGACAGCTCCTTATGAAAGATTTGGATCATGTGGTGCATGGGGATATTACTTATTAAAACAGGAAGACCAGGATGAGGAGCAAGTTGGGAGTGGTATAGACCAACAAACACTGTCCAACAGAACTTTCTGTGATGGTGGAAATACTCCAAATCTGTGCCACATGGGGCTATGGAGCACTTGAAAGGTGGCTTCCATAAACTAGTTTCACTTCATTTTTATTGATTTTCATTTAAGTAGCTGCATGTGGCCAGTAGCTATCATACTGGACAGTGCTGGTCTCAAGGCTCAGTCTTTGATTCACCACCATTGGTGGGTCAGAGCTTGAGGAAGTGGGGGCAGTGAGGGAAGACCACTCTTTGCAGATACTTGGCTGTGAGGAGTAGAAAGAGCGAGATCCAGAAGTGAAGGCAAGGCTATTTTCCCTTGTTGCTTTAAATGCCAATGGAAAGGAGTTGTTAGAAAGGGCAGGGGCAGAGACTGCATTGGCCCAGGTCAGTGTGGCACCAAGAGCTTCCCAAGCAGCCCGTGGCAGCCTAGGAATGCCATTGGTGATATCAGTGGTAGGTGCAGTGGAGGGAGTGTGGAGCAAAGAAATTAAGGATGGTGGTCACAGTGAGGCTAAAGTGATGGACCATGGTACCTGGGCTGGATAAGGAAGAGGTGAACTAGGAGAGGGGAGAGAGGAGAGAGAGAGAAAGGAATGTAGGAACTGGATGCAGTAATTCATGTAAAAAAGAATTAGAATCTGTGGCCAAAGCTTTGGTGTCTGTGAAGTGACAAAACCCAGGGTGTGGCATGACTAGAGAGGACGGGAACATCCTTGACATTGAGGGTGAGTTGTTGAAAGGCCAAAGTGTGGAAGCTCATGTCCATGGAGAAGTTCACGTCACCCAGGACAGCAGTAGAAGTTGAGTGGGAGAGAAGACTGAGCTGGATAAAGGTCAGGAAATCCAGAGAAAACTGAATGACCTACTCAAAGCAGAATGCCTGATGTAATCAAATCCATCCTTCTTCATCCTTTTGCAAATGGCCTGATCACCGCTTTTCTCTCTGGGTGTGGGCATAACGTCCGCTCGAGGGTCTGATCCAGAATCTTGCTCCTGGAGGTCTACTGCATGCCATAGCTGTTACACCAAATTAAATGAATGGAAACAAATATACACTGAGATCCTGCTATGTCAAAAGCACTGTTCTCGATGCTGCAAAGGATATAAAAATAAGTGGGAGCCAGAGCCTGCCCTCTCCAGTAGGAGAATGAAGCAAGTATGGGTAACGTATAGGGCTAGAAGAGTTTGGACCTTGAATTTCAAGGGAAAAAAGATTTTACTTGGCTGAGTCATTGCAAGTGTGGAACAAATGATGGTATGAGATGGAAATATTCAGAATTCTGAGTTAGGAAGATCAACCTGGGAGAAAGGTGATTCAGCAGGATGCAGGATAACTAAAGCACTGAGAAAAAGAGAAGGTGACCCGGGTAAGGCAGTGGGATTAAAAGGCAAGGACAGATGGAAGCCATATTGTGGAGGTAATGTCTGTTGAGCCCCCCAGTGACTAGATGAAAGCAAGAGAGAAACAGCAGAAGCACAAGATAAAGCTGAGGATTTGAGCCTCTGGGACTGCGCCTACAGAGAAGCCTTTAATAGGATAAGGTAACAGACACAGGTGTCTCAAGGGAACTGTGAGGGATGACTTGGGCTGACTCACTACCTGCCACAAACTCTCCTCCACAAATGCCTGCTCTTAGTTTTCCAGAGCAGCCTGCTGGGCAAAGAGCGTTGGGAACGTTAGCCTCAAGGTGCACCTCTGTACACAGGTGTCATTCCTGAGCAGACTATCCTTGGGTCTTGGGTCATTGGTGAGCTGGTCTAGGAGAAGTACGTCTTAGAAGCTCCTGATGTGGTTCATCAAACATCTGTTGAGCTCCCATTGCGAAGTCTTGAATATAAAGAAGTTCTACAGCAAGTGGGAGAAATGAACACGTAGAATGAGTGCATTGTAAGGAGTAAGCGCGGCCAGCCAGAGACCCCAGATGAGAGGCCGTGCCCCCAGCCATGGGATGGTGGGGCGCAGGATATAGGGTCTGGAATGTGCGGGAGACCCCTTCCACTCACCTCTGCATTTAGTTGTTTACTAAGCACCAGTGATTTATCTGACCTCCTGAAGGACCTGAACCACCCACGATCTACATCCTGGCCTGTTCTAAGGTGATACCGGCTACTTGCCGTGGACCCCACTGCAGTCAGGCATACCCAGGTTTGAGTCCAGCTCTGTCATTACTGGCCGTGAGGCCTTTGGCAGGTTATTGCAGCTCTTTGAGCCTCAGTGAGTTTAACAAGGCAGCCGGGAATGAAATGAGAATAGAGTAGCTCCTCCCAACTTCTCAGATTTAAGAAAAGTGAATGTCAGGTGCCCGTGGACGATGCTGGACGATGTGGACAGTCCAGTCTCTTTCTTGGCATTGCTGAAACAGAGAAACTCATTAACCCTTTCAGGAGAACATACTTTGACATCCCCTTCTAGCTTGTGCTGGAGGTAACAGTAATTCCATCAGGTTGAATAGAGACTCCATGGTGAATTCAAGTCTTGGCAGGTAAGCTGGGAGAGGAATGGATATCTTTTGAAATGTAAATGCAAGAGTAATTTGCAGCTTCCATTTTGTCCCATAAAGGAATGTGAATTTATTTTTCTTACAAAAGCCTTTGTTCACCTTTTAAGTTTAGACCAAAGAATATAAATAGGCCTGGCCTTTTCAACCCAGGGAGTGAATTAAGTAACCAAGATACAAGACACCGAGGTTTAATCTTTGTTAATAGATTTCAGGAAAACAGAGACAATTTCCTTAAGCGGCACTGCAATTTTTGCATTGAAATATAGCTGCAATTTGGGCCTGAGTGTAATAGGAAGTAAGATTTAATCCTTTTAATATTCTCTGTAATAGCGAGTAACAGCTTTGAGCTTCCGGATACCCTCCCCAACATACAGTGGGTTCCCAGTGTCCCTGTGATGGGACCTTAGTTAATGCCTACTGCATCAGTGAGTTCCTCCCAAGGAAACATAGGCAGAAGAGAGCTCAAAAGGGAGAGGACGGTTCCTGCGGGCTCCAGGGAGGAGAGCATTCTTTTAAAACACATGGTTTCTAAAGAAGTACTTCATTATCATCACTTGCCTCCTTCTTCCTTAGGTAACTGAAGACATCACAGCAGAAGTAGGTACTAACATACACCTTACCCAACTTACCTCCCTTCTGTCACTAATCAGATGAGTTCTAGAATGGCAAAGGCCTCTAAATAAGAGATCCAGCAAGTGCTTCGTCTCTAATATTCTCTGCACACCTGGAATTCAGGACCTGAGAGCTAGAGCTCCCCTTTGGAAAAGCATTTTAAGTCAATAAAAAGGAAAAGATGAACTTGGCAGAAAAGAAAGCTAATATTTCCTCTGTTCAGAAATGTAAAAGGGATTTCACAAAGGTTATTAGGTACTACTCGTAAGGTACCCAATCCAGAGTTTATTCTAAGCTATCACCCCCAAGTCCCCTGTACAAGATAAATAAGGTAGCAAAAGTTCTGGCCATATGGAAGGAACAGACCCTTGCATAACACTCCGCTCATTTGTACCAGAGTGCTCACCTTGACTCTGACCAGACAGGCCATATTATTTCCTAAAAGATCAAGAAACTGAGGCACCGAAAGTGACTTACCCCAACCTTTCAGCTCCTTAAGTGAGAGGGTCTTTCATCTTGACCACAGTGGTCTCCAAAATATCGAGTATAACATGAAAAACTTTGCTAGGCACTTAGCTTTCTAATTTCTGTTTGAAGGCTTTTTCTGATACTTTCCAGGGCCTTGTCATCCAATAGTAAAGCTCGACAAGGATAAAATTGACATTGTTAGCACATAGAAATATGCCCTACTTTAAGACAACTCCATGTTATAAAAATCCTCACTTGGATCAGGTATGTGAAAGAGTTACATATTGGCACTTTAGAGGGATTTTTTTTTTTTAATTAATTTAAGCAAGCATTAATGAATGGTTCCATTATACTGTACATTTCCTGCAATGTGCTTAAAATATGACCTGATTTGCCCAACTTGGATTTGCATACAACTCTTCAGGCACCTGTGCATTGTGGAGCGAGGGGTCCTGTACCATCAGTTCCTTCCCTTGGCAAAGCTTATACCAGAGGTGTCATAGTCTTGGCTTCCCATTGCCTGGTGATGGGTGGGGCTAGGACAAGAGAGGCAGAAGGAAAAGGAGGGAGGAGCATTGGGAGCTAATTACAACCTAATAAAACTGTGACAAATAGAAAAGTGAATGGATCTGCATTCTCCCACTGAGCCATAGGAACAGGCCAAATATGTCCCATTGATCCCCAAGTCTATCCACAATCTAAACTGGCTCCAGATCGCCATTTCTTTACCTAAGTAATGTGGAGTGTAGCTTAGTGTCTATCGGTGGTTGCAATGGCAGTTCCTCCAGTTGGCTCTTTTTCAGTTAAATGAAGAAAGGTATCTGTTGGGGGGCAGGAGAAGACACATTGGTTAGTGAGAAAGGTCTCAAACACCTGGGCAGCCTTTGGGGCAGAGAATGCTGGGAATGTGAGTTTCCACCCACCAAGACCAACCTGACCTGGGAGCTGCAAAGAAGGAGCAGGTTGTATGGGAATTTGAGCTTGGAGTTTATTAACTCAAGCTGCCAGAGAGATTTAATTGCAGTTTCAATGAAAATTTCTTTCTGGGGGTGGGGGGGGTTCTCTTTGGGGTAACAAGCGACAGAGTTGGACAGTGCTAAGGATAAGTACTGAGGCACCTGGGCCCGGGAGGAAGCCCTGCCAACCTCATCAACACTGATAGGATCATGCAGTTCTCCCCCCATGCCATCCCAGGCCAGTCATTAAAACCAAGGAAACACTGTATGACAGACTCTAACACATATGTATGGAATCTTAAAAAAAAAAGAAAAAATGGTTCTGATGAACCTAGGGGCAGGACAGGAATAAAGACGCAGATGTACAGAATGGACTTGAAGACACGGGGAGGGGGAAGGGTAAGCTGGGACGAAGTGAGAGAGTAGCACTGACATATATACACTACTAAATGTAAAATAGATAGCTAGTGGGAAGCAGCTGCATCACACGGGGAGATCAGCTCGGTGCTTTGTGACCACCCTAGAGGGGTGGGATAGGGAGGGTGGGAGGAAGACGCAAGAGGGAGGGGACATGGAGAGATATGTATACATATAGCTGATTCACTTTGTTATACAGCAGAAACTAACACAACACTGTAAAGCAATTATACTCCAATAAAGATGTTAAAAAAACAAACAAACAAGGAAACAGACTCAGACATAGACTAGAAAACAAACTTATGGTTATCAAAGGGGAAAGGGAGGGAAGGGATAAATTAGGAGTTTGAGATTAACAGATTCACACTACTACATATAAAATAGATAAACAACAAGGACCTACTATATAGTGTGGGAACTATATTCAATATCTTGTAATAACCTATAATGGAAAAGAATCTGAAAAAGAATAGATATGTGTAATTGAATCACTGCTATACACCTGAAACTAACATAACATTGTTAATCAACTAGACTTCAATTAAAAAAAAACAAAAAAAAACCAAGGAAGTGCTGCTTCCTTCATTAAGCCTCCCTCTCCCAGGCTGCCCTCTGAGGGCCCCTCAGAAAGGAGGCTCTGCTGTGGATATAACATAGCCATTCTTATTCTGGTGATCATGGATGGACTTCAGGGGTCCATGAAACCCCTGAAATGTGGATACGATTTTGTGGGTAGATGTAGTTTTCTGGACAGAAGGTCGATATCTCATCAAATTCTCAGTGGGATTTTCCTAAATACAAAAGTGAAACTCAGTCCAGGGCTGAAAAGAATGCTCAGGGTATCAGGGTACCTCGGCACTGGGATATGGGAATTGTCACCACCTGCTTCCAGGGATCACTTCCTGCTTCTCACCGAAGATGATTGGTACCATATTCTGGCCTTGGGGACACTGTTTCTTCCAAAGCAATTAATTTGTATTAATGGCCCATCCATTGCTTTCCCATAATACAGATGAAACATTTTTCCCCCAACAGGCCAGAATCACCTGGGAATGTTTGTTTTATTTTAATAATGCTGATGACCACGCCATGTACCCAATATTCTGATTTAATTGTTCTGGGATAGGACACCTCAGATGATTTTAATGTGCAGCCAGGCCTGATAACCTTTGAGCTCGGGGGTAGCAGCAGGCACATGAAAGCAGAGAGTAACAGAGAACTGAATTAAGGATGATGAATAGTTTCCATCTCATCTGCCTTTTTCGATGACTGGTTGTAGGTGCATGAAATGATCTATTGTGAAGGTTTTAAAACCGGTTCCTGGTTCAGAATGAAAAATATTCTGCTCCAGTGGTAATATTTAGGGGAAGGAAAGTTGTCAGTATGTGTGCAGATATTTTCCAGCTATTAAACCATACGCATATGTATATTTACATATCTGTGTATATATACATATATGAGAACACATCCTTCATATGCATATGTGTGTGCACGTATTATATATACACACACATGAGGTGTAGTGTACTCATTTTCAACCTCTGGTCCCCTCTGGTTCCAACTCCCTCCTCTCAAGAGCACACAAAGCCTCAGAAGCCCCATGCAAAAGAACAATACACAGAGTATGATGCCTCTTAGCAGTTTCCTCTACAAGGGTGCACTTCCTTGAGTGACACCAAGAATGTCTCCCTTCAGGGAAGACTCTTTTCCTCCTCAGACTCTCAGTGGATGATGATCCCAGATGTCATTTGTTTTGTGTTTACTCTGTGCCAGGCACTGTTCTAAATGCTTTCCATGTATTCAGTGAGCCAACCTTTACAGTGATCTGAGAAGGACTGATATTATTAACCCCATTTTGCAGACGGGGAAACTAAGGCACAGAGGGCTTAAATAACTTGCACAGGCTTGTGCAGTAAGAGGCAGAGCTGAGATTCGAACGTAAGCAGTTCGACCTCTGGACAGGGTCTTTTCCCCACTGTGCTGTAGAACCACTGAATATGGTCCACGAACCCTGCAGTCCTGTCAGAAGAGATACGTACGGGGACAGGGGAGCCCTTCTCTCCATCAAACCAGCCGTT
The DNA here is from genome assembly GCF_028564815.1 of Eubalaena glacialis. Lineage (NCBI taxonomy): Eukaryota > Metazoa > Chordata > Mammalia > Artiodactyla > Balaenidae > Eubalaena > Eubalaena glacialis. Next base: position 43,936,039 of record NC_083717.1, read on the forward strand.
CGAGCCCAAACGTTAACTGTCCATTTCCCTCCGACAGGCTTCATCCCCCCACCGCTCATCTTCGGGGCTGGCATTGACTCCACCTGCCTGTTCTGGAGCACATTCTGTGGGGAGCAAGGCGCCTGCGTCCTCTACGACAACGTGGCCTACAGATACCTGTACGTCAGCATCGCCATCGCACTCAAGTCCTTTGCCTTCCTCCTCTACACCACCACGTGGCAGTGCCTGAGGAAAAACTATAAACGATACATCAAAAACCACGAGGGCGGGCTGAGCACCAGTGAGTTCTTTGCCTCTACTCTGACCCTAGACAATCTGGGGAGGGACCCTGTGCCCGCAAACCAGACGCATAGGACAAAATTTATCTATAACCTTGAAGATCATGAGTGGTGTGAGAACATGGAATCGGTTTTATAGTGACTGAAGGAGGGTTGAACTCTGTATTAATCATCCAAGGGTCATTTTTCCTAAAAAAAAAAAAAAAAAAGAAAGAAAAAAGTTAAAAAAAAAAATACACACAGAGACACACACACATGTACACACAGCACCTTTGTCCTTTTTGTCAAAATCAGAGCCAGACAGGATTCAAAATAAGGAGAGCGTGGGATCACGTGGTTGACATGCAACCTCCTGGGGCTCAGAGTCTACTCTTTGAAGGCACCTCATGGTTTTTCAGGATGCCGACAGCTGCAAGCAACAGGCACTGCCAAATTCAGGGAACAGTGGTGGCCGGCTTGGAGGATGGACCTTTCTGGATATATATATATATACACATACAAAACAAAAAAATATATATATATTAAAAAAAAGAAGTCTACTAAAAAAACCCAAGTTGACAACATTTGCCAGGATAAGCACTAGTGACACACCCCCATGCCACCCTCCCCACCCACACGGGAGTGGAGGGGCACCCAAGTCAGAGGAGTGGAGGCCCGCTTCTCTAACTTTTGCAATATGGGTCGCTGTGTAGACGACTCACCCAGTCTACACATGTGGTTCAAGGCCCCAGAGTTCTCTCAGCGATGCTAAAGGGTGATCTGTGCTGGAGACTGTAATTGACACCTCTCACCAGCTCCATTTCCATTTCTCAAGACTGAGGGCCCCAGGGGGAGCCGGACATGGGGGGCCAGCACCTCCCCTTCCCCGCAGCACCTCCCACTGGGGTGCGTCCCCCAGCCCCGCAGAGTGACCTCAGGAAGCAGTGGGCCTCGCCTGGCTATGACTGACTTCGCTCAGAGCCGGTGAAACCCAACCTAGTCCAAGTCATTTGCTTACATTTGCCAAACATTTTGCCATTTTTAAGGAAAAAAATGCAATGCATATGAATTTCAAACTGTTGTATGTATAATCCTCTGATACTATTTTTAACTACTTCTCAAATCTGTGTTAACCCTTCAGTCACTAACACAGTTCTCTAGGCCGAATTTATTATGCTAGTTGCTTTTACTTTTCTCCTTTTTTAATGCACCAAAAATATAATGTTATTCAAGGGATGCAATTAATCTATTGTAATTTTTTTTTATCATTTTATCCTCATTTGGATAGTCTGTGAAAACGAGAATATGCAGTGTGTTATGAGAAGGAAAAAAAAAAAAAAAACTTAAAAAAGAGAGTGTATATGCACCCTGCCTTTAAAAGGATCACATCTGAGGCAACAGGGGATAACGTGATGAATTGCAAATTTGCCTTCTCCATTTATTCCCCATGATTCAGTGATCACTGTCACGGGAAGCCCTTTCATATGCCTGCTTCACATGCCAAGAGGCGTTCTTTTCAACCTGCGGCGGAGACACGCTCAGATGTGGGTTGTGTGTATGGGTGCAGGGCGTCTGGGGAGAGGAGAGGGAAAAAAGAACGGTTCCCTAGCACAAGCTTTGAGCAGCACGTAGTGTCTGGGATAACAGACCCACAAGCTCCTGGAAGCTACTGCACGTTCACTGCCTGAAAATGTCTGCAATATTTTCAGGGTCAGTCTTGAACTAAGAGGCCTTTGTCTGTGTGTGTTTTGAAAGTGGCTGAACCTCAAACAGCTAGAAGCGAACCTACCATTGTTTTGGGTAAGAATCACAGGAAAACCTCTTGCGTCCAGCTGACTTGGCCTGGTGAGGCCGTTTGCAGAAGGGGCAGAGCTTATGTGAGAGAGAGCACGCACACACGCACACACAGGGTCCAGTTCACCCACCTTTCATGCTATTGCAGTGACCTTGATCTAGGCCGCTCCTGGGCCTGGAAAGACCCCAAGGATGGGTTGGTTGGTTGGCTTTTTCACCTCAGACAGACACGTATTTTCAGGTCATCTAGAAGGCGACAAGAGAATCAATCAGGAAAGAAAAGAGTGGGGCGGGGGGAGAGGGGCATTGTGCTGAATTTTTAACAAACAAACACTATAAATGGGGCAGTTTGAGTTACAGCCCCAAACTAGAGAAAGCCCCACGGAGCAAGGATGCCCAAAAGAAGCTTGTGTCGCGGTGCAGAGCCACCGTGATCAGCTGCATCCTCGGGACAGGATGCTTCCGGAAGAGCTTTCTCCTGTGTTTTGCTTGAGTCTGTCCTTGTTCCTGAAAATGGGGACGCTCATCAATATGTTAACTAGTTAAAGGTGGGATTGTTCTCCAACAATTCATAAACTATGTACGCTCTGTGGCTCCCGAGGCTGTGATTCCATCCTGTATAGGTGTTGGGTTGGTTTTGTCTTGAAAATGTATTGCTAATAGATCACTGCCCTCTTGTATATGATTGTGTAGCTCTCCAAAGTCAGTCCACACCCACTGAGGCTGCAGGACCTCGTGTTTCATGGGGCTATTTGTGTTTTCGTTTTTGTTTTTTAAAAAAGATTTTTGAAAACTCTTTGCATTTTGGCTATTTCTCCTAAGATTTTAGGCTGAATGAGAATAAGAGGTTAGGATGACAAAGGAAAACAACTCCAGGGCTCAGTTTTCTCAACAACTGGATCGAAATTTAAAGTCCCCTCTTATAAGATGGCTCTAACATGTGTTGTTGTCACCTTTAAAAATTTTAATTTCTCTCCCATACTCCAGAACAGAAAACCTAGTCTAGCTTTAATTTTCCTTTTGTGCTACAAGGAACCATTGTACATACCCTTCCCAATCCAGCCCCTTGATTATTTGCTTGGTTTTGAGCAGGATTTTGAATGGAAAGATTTCCTGGGGAGATCTTCATTGGACTTAATGGAAAACAAAAATGTAAGGGATGGAATAAACCTAGAAAGTGAATGCTAACGTTCTCTCTCTTCTGCTACAAACCCCTCCACCACCTTAGTGGAAGGTGCCCAGGGATGGATGGAAAAGGCTCTCTTTGCTGCAACTTGCGACAGGTTTTTGTAACTCCTACATATAGACCAAAAAGGTTTCGACCAATAATATTCCTGCATATGAAGTGAACACATTTTCTAGAAGTCTCTGTCTCTGGGGGACAGAGTTTGCTGTCTTCCTCCTGCTGAGGCTGTGCGCGGTCAGGGAAGCCCAGCAGCTTTGCTGCCTTCTTCACGCCTCCACAGAGGAAGGCTGCGAAGCTCCCAGGCACCCCAGGGACACTGCCACTCCAGGAGGCCACAACATGTGGGCTTTCCTCACAGCTAATGAAGGAGCCAGAGATGCTTCTGCTCACGAGTCCCCTAAGGAGTTTGCTAGCAGCCCTTAACAGGCAAAATAATAAGGGGAAACCAAGAGCTTCTAAGGAATCCTGTGACAGACTTCCTAATGTCTTCCGAGCAGGAAGGAACGTACTTCTCCATAAAAATCGCTTCTTTCTCCCCACCCTCCAGTGGAATAGCTTCCCCTAGTGATGATTTGTAGAGTTTGGTTAAGTGGTGTCTCTACATTCAAATCCCTGATTCCACTTCCCCATCTCCAATAATAACCTAGAGCATCCCCTCGCTCGGGCGTGGCAAGATTTCCCATACCTTGCACGCAGGCCCAAGGTGACCTGCAGAAATGTTCCGTTCAGGGCGGCCAGCTGGTCCCTGGGATGATAGCCACACTACTCCTGAGGAAGTTTCTCAGGAAAAGGATTCTGCCGTGGTTGCTAATAGGTTATCTTCCACACTTCCAAAGCAGGCCGTTCATGAAGATCATGTAAAATGGAAACATATATATACTCACAGGGAAACCCTCTGAGGAAAAGAAGTTGTTGGCTCCCCATGAGCCTACAAGGCTGTTTTTCTTGCTGCCCACTGTTCAGGTCATGGGAAGTGTGGTTTCTTCTCCACCCAGTCAAGCCCACCAGGCCTGTGTTCTAAGCCCTGTTTGGGAGTCCTGAATGTACTCCTGAGCAACGTGAAGCAATAAAGGTCAACCTGTAGAAATCAATGCAGCTGATGATACAGTCAAGAGCAGAGGGACAGGACAGGGTAAGCTTCTGTCCTGTTTGGTGGTGTTCACCCTATTGTTTTGTTGTTTGTATGTTTGGTTTGGTTTGGATGAGGGGAGAAAAACAGGCAAGCAGTTTTTCAGTCTAACAGAATATTTGCTGTCTTGTGCTGTTCTTACCTGATTGTTTTGATGGAGAACCAGTATCCATCCAGGAGAAGGTACCGGACACATAGTAGGGGCTTAATTACTCCACTGAGCTCATATCAGTGCCTCTCAACAGCCTCCTTTGAGCCATGGTCTGTGTTTCCCTTTAGGTTAGAATCCAGATCAAATCCCTCAGAGGTGCGACATTTTCCAAGAGAGGGTGCTAGTGAAATTAAATTGAGCCTGGAAATGAGTTTGAGGCGTCAACAGAGTCCTTTTCCTCCTCTCTCTGCCCTTCCCTCCTTGTTTCCTCCTTATTCACCTCTCCCAACTCAGTTCAAGTTCTTGAGTTCTGAACAGCTGTGAGGACCTAATCTCTGAGAGTGACCAGCCCTACTGATAGCCTTTGGACCTAGCCCCCCTGGGGTATTATGGTTGCTCAAGAATAAATTGGTAAAACAGAGGAATCTCTAACTGGCAGAATAGGCAAGGAAGACATGGTTCAGATGCCTCTTGCAGGGCCTGTTGCTAGGATCACACGGGAATTTACACTGTCTGCACACAGCCACCCACCCGTGTCTCCCCTCCCTCATGCTTGTAGGTGACCTTGGAGTGCTTGGTTATCATGCAGGGAGGACATGAGTTAAAAAGCCTGAAATGGGGAATTCAGAAAAGCCAGGATTCCCCAGCACGTTAGAAATCTGTGACTGCTGTGGAGATAAGGACAGAGCTCATGCTTCTCAGGGACCATCCACATGGTAGCACAGTTTTCCTTGGCAGGATTAGTGCCATTTAGGGGAGCATTGTATGAGCTTGATATTTTCCAGTGATGTGTTTATTCACTCACTCCTTCGTTAAAATTTTGACTGTGTGCCAGGCTCCGAACCAGGTACAAAGGTAGAGAAGACATGGTCCCACCCTCCAAGAACTCAAAGTTTAATGAGTGAAACAGACCTGAACACAAATAAAAGCAATAGAATAGTCATTTTAAGAGCTGGGGTCTGTCTGTCTGTCTGTCTGTGTCTGGGAGCAATGAGGGCTGTTTCAGGGAGCTGGGAAGTTCTGCATCATGGCATCAAGGATCAGGAAGGCTTCAGAGAGCGGGTGGTCTAGAAAACAAGAACTAAAGAGCAGTGGATGTCTGCCAGGGAGCCAGGGGAAGAGACCCTCCATCGACAGGACCAGCAGAGCAAGTTCACAAACCTTCCATAAAGGGCCAGGTGGTAACCATTTTAGGCTTTGAGGGTCATTGAGTCTCTGTGGCCACTACTCTTTTGTCATAGCAGGGAAGCAGCCCCAGACAATGTGTAAACAAATGAGCGGGCTGTGTGCCAATAAAGCTTTATTTACAAAGACAGGCAGTCTCTGGGTTTGGCTGAGGGAGGGCTGTAGCATGCTGATATCTGTTCTGGAAAACAATGAGGTCTGAAGCAGCATGGCATACAGCCTGATGGACTGTAGCAGCAGAGGCCACTGTAGCCTGGGCTGAGTCATGGATTGGAAGGGTCCTTCAGCCTTAAAAATCTAATTCAGGTATCCCATTTTCCAAGAATGAGGTAAGTATCCCATTGTTGTCAGGGTCTGCAATGAAGGCAACAGTATCTTTCTCCTGTGTAACGAGGGGAATTGGAACTATACAATCTACAGTCTCTTCCAGCCCTGACACTCACTCCCTAGCTCTACCAGAGTAATCATCTTTTTTTCCTTAAGTGATGGAAGTGGGCATGGGAGGGAAAAATGCAGGAACAAGACAAAGAAGATTGAATCCAGATACTGAATAGTATCTCAACTTTCTTCCCTCCTTCCCTCCAACACGAAACATTGGCACTAGAAAGCTAGTAGATATGCCCAGTGGAATAATTGGTAAGCATGAATAATAACTAATAATAATAGTAGCTGACATTTACCAAGCACTTAGTATGAACCAGCTTATCACATGCATTAGCTCATTTAATCTCAACCATAGTCCTATGAGGCAGAAACAGTTATTAAACTTCAGTTTACAGGAGAGGAAAATGAGTCTGGGAAAGCTTCCAGAATTGGCTCAAGGTCACAAAGCAGAGTTTCAAACCCAGGTCAACAAATCCAAAGCTCGTGTTCTTTGCCTTTATGGGTACTCCCTCCATCCTGGGCAAGAAATGAGGGACCCTTCCCACCTGTAGGGACGTCCTATTGAGAAGACTCCAACTCAAATGGACTATGGATGCCCCCCACGCTCTCGCATGCCCCCTATCATAACAACGGGGACATGGCAACAGCTGTATTCTGGGGACATCTGCTCTTCCTGTGTTATTCCCAGTCTTAACCATAGAGCCCAGTGATAACTTATTTGGGATGTTCTACCAGAAGCAGGCAGGTAAGAGGAAACAGGAGATGATGCCTGCACTCTAATGCATTTTGAAATGCAATTTCAAAGTGCTGAAATGCCAGGGAGACAGTCCTCAGCACTGGTCATCAGCTCCAGTGGGAGAGACCCCGGACACCCCTCCCACCTGGCACCCCTGCAGTCCTCATCATCAACCTCAGGAGCTCGGCTCCAGCCCAGGGCCTCAGACACACCGATGCTGGTCACTGGTTGGAGATATGTCTTGCTCTATTATCAAATACTAGACTTTTAGGAACAGAGTTTCTAGACGTTTTGGTTTTTGTATTAACGACTCAGGCCAACAATCAGTAATAGATGATTAGCACCAATTCTGAATATTTTTCTGTAAGGTAAAGTGATTATGTTCTCTTACCAGGAGCAGCTAGAACAACCATAGTAAATTTTCTGGAGGTTTAACATCCTGTAGGGTGAGATTTTACCATCCCATTACATCCCAGAAAATAATGTTCTTCTTAAATTCATGCTAACTTAATAGAAGGTAACTCTCGTGGAGATGGGTTTGTCAAGACTGTTGGATTTTATAATCGAAGACCATAAAATGAAGTAGAAGTATGCAATGTAGGAAGTTTCATTATAAGAGAAACCCAGCTAACACATCAGTTGTGCTCTAGCCCAGCCCCTTAAAGGAGGAAAGGGGCTGGAATCTCATGCTTATCATGAGGCTGCTACCCACGTGCCAGGGGCCATAAGGCCTGATCCCAGGTAATATTCTCAGCAGCTTTCTCACACCTGCCCTATGAGGTAAGTATCATTGTTTCCACTTTACAGATCAGAAAACTAAGGCTCAGTAAACCAAAGCTTCCCAAGGTCACACAGCTAGTTAGAAAGTCACCAGGAGCCAATGCCGGGTCTGTCTGACTCCTGAACCAGTGCTCTTTCCACGACACCACAAATGCCACCAAAGTGAGAACGCAGATCTGGCTGGCTTCTCAGGAAGCTTTGATGAGGCCAGGAAGGCATCTACTATCAGAAACCCCTACAAAAGTCTATAATTCCATAGAGAAATGAGGCAAGAGCTGGCGGCGAAAACCTCTGCCAAACTTTGCCTACCGGCACAGAGATCTAAAATGAGAAGAACTCTTTTTTTCCTTCAGTAAACACTGGAGACCTTTAAAAACACTCCTCCTTCCTTTTGCCACCTTAGCCACGTCAGCAGAAGTTGACCAGCTCCTCATCATTCTCTGCCTGATTCATTCTGCACACAAGAACCAACCCCGTCTCTCTCACTTCTATCCCACCTTCCCCAACTCCCTGCCCCCCACGGTTTCTAACAGAGCCCCCAAGACCATAAGAACTTGAACCTTGTGAAAGTTGAGAAGGATGCTCCAAACTGTCCAGAACATGTGAGCTGCATCTCCTATAAGCCAGGTCTCAGCTGCAAAATCCTGAGGAAGGGAGTGACATTTCCGCATTGTTACTTTTTGTATTACCGGGTCAGAGTCTAGAGAGGACAAGGAAATGAGTGGGGATTTCTATGGTTCCGCTCTGGCTGTCATTGAACAGGAAAGCTGCATGTCACAGTCATGGAGACCTACCTACACAACTTGTAAATCATCATAGGGACGAAGCTGGGTTTTTCATGCCTTTTAAATGAAGCCACAGCATCTATTTCAGAAGCGTGGTGGAGGCTTCAAAACCTTGCTCCAACGAGGAGATTCTTTCACTCAGCATGTGGTGACCCTCTGTGGCTGAATGAAAAGCAAACTGGTCCCAAATGCTGGAGGAGAAAGCATGACATTAGAATGCCAGGAGGTTCTCTCTGGCACACAGCCACCTCTTCAATAGAGGTTGCAGTGACAGTGTCTGTCACTGGTGACTTAGGTAGGATGAAAAGTTAATGACTGGGATGCATCTTATTCATTCCCACAGAATAAACATCCACGTAGGTGTTGGTATAGACATGTATAGATATACGCTTCTCAGAAAAATTTGGCCTACATAAAGGTCTTTGGGCTTGGAGTCTGGTTCCTTGGGGTGACGTGGAGCAAAACGTAGCATTTTATTGACATGACTTCCTGCTCTTATCCATTCCACTGGAAAGCCAGGATGCTATTATATAAGCCTAAAAAAATAAGTAGGAAAACCAGAAAAGACCGATCTCTTTTTCCTCTTGGCTCTCTTCCCCCCTCCCCCTTTAGGCACAGAGTACCAAGACATTGAGACTGAGAAAACCTGTCCCGAGTCACAGTCACCTTCAGAAGACTCCTTTGTGAGAAGCTGAGGGCCTGGCCCTCTTCCTCTTCCTGCAGAGAACAGCCCACCACCGCCCACAGACCTCGTGGGCCTGACTTAGCATGCTCTGCCCTGCCCGAGAACCCAAGGGTCCCTGTGAGGACTCTCCGGCCAGTATGTGGTCCTTTGAGGCCCCAAGCACAGGCCTGTGACGAGGATTAAGCAGGTGTCTGTGGCCAGGAGTCCTCCAAACCCTTGGAGTAGGCATCTTCCTGGATCACTAAAGAGTAATATTGACCAGATGTGCAAATTTCCTTCTGCCCATTCCCTCCTTTGGCTCCTGTGGGGGTGGCCTGCTGACATGCTTTAGAAAACCCCCTCTTGGGAATGCTTCTCTGACCGAGGGCTCCAACAGTTCTTCCGAAAGCAGCTGAGTCTGGATTTTAATAGGAGGGGGTAAAAATTACCGCTTCATAGAACAGAGGGGGAAAAAAAAGCACATACTCAATAGATTTTGAGTGTGGTATTCTGTATTTTTGCAGCTTCTATTTTCCAGATGAGCAGTTTAGAAATATGTGATGTAAAGTACATACTGTACATTTCCTGAGAATTATATTAAAAGCACTATTTTAATTCTTCCTCAGTCTCACGCTGTAATCTCTATTATCTTTCTCTCTTGTGTCTTTGGGTAGAACAATCCTCAAAGACTCTTGAGTAGAGTGTTTCTGGCTGTGTGTGTTCTATATTTACGGGCTTTGAATAGTTCGAAAGAGCACAGTCTTTGGAGCCGAAACAGACCTGGGTTCAAATCCTCACCCCAGCACTCGCTACTGGTGTGGTACTGGGGAAGTGATCTGACTCCTCTGAGCCCCAGTTTCATCATCTGTAAAATGGGAATACTGTCGCCTGCTTTACACAATTGTGGTAAGGCTTCAGTGAAATCCAGTGTGAAGGCAGCACCATGTCTCACAGAGAATGGGCACGGAGATATGGTACTTGTTCATTGCTTCCCAGCCTCTGGCTGGAATTAGATGCTCCACAACAGTGTTATGGCTTCTACTGATACACTCCATAGTCCTGTACTGTCACCATCTGGTTTTCCTTTCTGGTTCTCCCATTGTCCGTAAACCCTGGGAGAGCAGGGAACGGCTTCCTCTTGGAGTACAGTGCCTAGAATAGTGTGTGACATTTGGTGGATGCTCATTGTATAATTGAATGAATGAATGATGAACAAACAACCTCAGAATCATCCACCTCTGGGGCTTTGACTTTAGTCCCACCCTTCTGAGGTAAGGGCAGCATTTGCCTTCCCTTCTCTAGGTCCATAGACCCTCCCACAAGCCTCACTGCCTGGCTGGAGCTCCATTGCCTTCCCAGTCATTGTGAGGCTGCCATTGTGAGGCTGCTTCCTAATTGGCTAGCTTCTCCACTACATCCTTAGTCCACTGACAGGACTCCTACCTCCTATGGACAATCAGGTTGATGCCTGCCGCTGGTGTGCATCTGAGAGTCCTCACTACAGTCATTACATCCTTGGCCAGACAGGAGCTCCGGGAGCTAATGCTCACTCTCTGTCATCTGAACAAAAGACCCAGCATGGCCCCAGTCCTCGTGTGGGGCTAACCCTGATAACTGACCTATGTTCTCAGGTCCCCTTCCAGCCTGGATCTTGCCCTCCTACAGCCCCATCGTTTGCAGTTGAGCTCACCTGAAATCAAAGCTTGTCAAGCTAATATTCCTTGAAGACTTCACCCTCTCTCCGCCCTGCCTGATATTTTCACTCTGGGATCCATGGACTCAGAAAAGAGTATGCTTGGGCGAGTTACCTTCTCTGAGGCCCTATTACCTGGCCCATTGGTGTCTCGAGGACTTCTTTTCAGCCTGACCCTATTATTTATGTGATTGTTTCTTTTTTGCAAAACAACATGATTTATTCTCTCCAGCATAAAAATCCCAAGAAAATGCAATTTCAACATTTTCCATCATGATGTGAAAAGACGCTGAAACGGCTGAAAAAGTGGTTAGTGATTCCTCACGGAAGCTGGGCTTCATTTGCACTGGAAATTCAGTTGGAGGCAGAAGAAGGAAGCAGGGGAGGGTATTGCTTATGGCATCCGCGCTCTCAGTCCAAAATTTCACATTTGTTTTTCACCTACAGTCCAATTTCTTTTCTTTTGCTATATTTTCCGCCGTAAGGGCGGTCAATTTATGGAAAACTTACACTCCCATCTATTTTATCTGAACTTCACAAAGATGTCTTACTTATTTTGGGGGATCGAGAGATTCATCCTTCATTATCTAAGCAGGTCCGTGAGAGAGCTGTGCGCACAGGTTGTTCAACCAACTCACGGAAAATAGACTGCTTAGATTAATCCAAATGCCATTTCTTCCAGATGTCCTATCAGCTACCGTGGGCCACTGGGGCTTTGAACTACGTATATATTTGGTCCATCTTGATCTAGATCTGAAAATCCAACTTGACCCTTTTCTCAGTCTTTGTGAAAGGGCTAGTCATGCACCCAAACATTTGGCTGAACTGAAATAAAAACAAGCTGTTTCTGTGGCCTTGAATGTGGATTCAGAACCACCATGAGCACATCCACTTTACAAACAGCTGCGCTTTTCATTTTTCCTTTTCAGGCTTTGTTACTTCAGGAACTCCTGCTATAAAACTGTTACCATAACTGTGCAGAGAAATGTCTAATTAATGCAGAGGGCAGAGACTAGCTTTTGCTTTCCAGAAAGCATTTTTAAAAGTGTCTTAACCTTTCTGAGTTCTAGTGTTCCCATGTATAAAATGCATAAACATGTAGGTATCAGATCCCCAAAGGAGAGCTTTGCAGATCTTCAAGTGTGTTTCAATGGGCAACCTCACTTCCCTCTTCCTCCTAAGGTAATTAAGGGGTGAAATAAAGAAGACAATCAACCTGGAACACAAAGGCAGGGTAATAAATGCATGAGTTCAGTTGACCAGCAATATAAAAAAACAGGCTCAGGGACTCAAACATGACATGGCAGAAGCCAGCAGCCTCCTTTGGAAAGGAGACATTCTCCTGTGAGGCTCTCTCCATCACCTATCACTGAGAACTTGCCCACAATCCCCAGGAGCAACTGAAACGTCTCCCAGTGAAAAGGAGGTGGGAACCTCTGTCCTCAGGCTTTACACCCCAAGCTTAGCAACAGGCTCCTTTCTTACCCCAGAAGCTTAACTTGCTCCCATGCTGATCCTTCCATTTCTTTGGGGAACTATTCTATAGGAAGGCAACTAAATTTTCATAGTAAAATCAGTGCTTGATATAGGTAAAAAACAAAAAACAAAAACAAAAAAGAAAAGAGCCCAAAGAAAATGGCTGTTCCTTCTGTTGTTTCTAAAATAATCATTGCCTAGCTCTTTAAGTTCAATGCAAATAATTAGGCATTACAATGCAATTCTAGAAAGGGAGACATATGCCTTTTTTTTTTTTTTGACTTTCTTTATTGAAGTGTAGTTGATTTACAATGTTGTGTTAGTTTCAGGTGTACAACAAAGAGATTCAGTTATATATTTTTTTTCAGATTCTTTTCCCTTATAGGTTATTACAAAATATTAAGTATAGTTCCCTGTGCTATACAGTAGGTCCTTATTTATCTATTTGATATACAGTAGTATATATCTATTAATCCCAAACTCCTAATTTATCCCTCCCCTCCCTTTCCCATTTGGTAACCATAAGTTTGTTTTCTATGTCTCTAGGTCTATTTCTATTTTGTAAATAAGTTTCTTTGTATCTTTTATTTTTCTTTCTTTTTTTTTTTTTTTTTTAGATTCCACATGTAAGCAATATCATATGATATTTGTCTTTCTCTGTCTGGCTTACTGGCTTACTTCACTTAGTATGATAATCTCTAGGTCTATCCATGTTGCTGAAAATGGCATTATTTCATTCTTTTTTTTATGGGTGACTGATATTCCATTGTTTATGTATACTATGTCTCCTTTATCCATTCATCTGTTGATGGACACTTAGGTTGCTTCCACATTTTGGCTATTATAAATAGTGCTGTAATGAATATTGGGGAGATGTATGTCTTGAGCAGGACACTGGAGGTAAGATTTTATTTAAATGGCAACTGTCTCTGTGAACATGAGCCTTGAAGAAGCATATCATTGTCAATCATTTCCTCAGATGGTATCAGCAGATCAATCCTGAAAAAATGACTGAGGCAGGGAGGAGGGATACAGAAGTCAGACCATGTGGGTGAGGACAGGGCTTAAAAAGCACTTGGAGGCCCTCAGTCCGACTTGGTCCCACCCTGTCCTTCACGGCATCCTACAATTCTTGGGAATATGAGTGCTGGGGGAGATGATTGTTGTTCCTGCATCCATTCCATATTTCAAACTGATGTATATTACGTTTAAAGCAAGGCTGTGATTTTCAGTTAGTACAGACAGGACCCTGTGAGGTCCTCTGCACATAGTAGGCCCTCTACAGCTGGGGGCAGTAGGAAGGCAGGATGGCTTGGTGGAAAGAGCAGGTAACAGGTCTGCATCTCAGCTCACCTGCTTACTAACCTTGCCAGGTTAGCATGTCAAGTCACCACTCTGAACTTTGGCTACATGTGGCTCTGAGATGGGAAGGTTTCAGCCTCCTTGGCAGAGGCATCATGAGAATTCAGTGTACGCATAGCCCATCATCTGTCCCTGGTGGGGCTCAAGAAGTGATGAGTTTCATTGAGAAGTCTCATCCTCAGCCATTTAAATACAAACCAGCTTCCATTTACCAATATTTGCTACCACTGTGCTTTTTGGAAACCCTCTTTTCTGCTGTGTACTGCTTCTGAAATGACTTAGTCAGTCAATTCCTTAATTTTTTGAGTCATTTTTACTTATTAAAATAGCTTCGCTTCACTTCTTAAGCCCTGGTCCTGGCCATTTGAGAACTCCTGACACATCTTCCATTCAAGCCCTCCCCCACAAGGGCAGGCCAGATGCACCTGTGGCTCCGGGGGCCTGGAGGGAGGGGAAGCTTGTTCTGCTCTCTCCCCGCAACTGCCTTCCTCTTCTCTGCCCAAACTCGGCTCCAGGGTGGTTTGCTTACCAGACTGCCTGTGGCTAAGCTTGCTGCCATCACTGGCTGTCATTGCTGCCCGAACCCCTTCTGAAAAGTACTGGTGTGGAAGCAGACAGGCCCCAGGAAGCCCAGCTAAAGAGGGAGCCCATCCCAGGAGCTCCCCTGGGCTCTGTGACTCCCTAGGAAACCCTCAGCCTACCACCTCACCTGAGCTCAGGCCTGGAGTAGGAGCAGGGCCATTATCCCTAGCTCTCTGTAACAGATTGGTTCCAAGGTCTGACGTTGCCTCCCTCCTCCCTGGCCCCATCTCGCCAGTGTACTCCCGCACCTCTCCCCAGCCTGCTCTGATAGCGGCAGGACAAGGCTGCAAGCCCCGGCACCCCGTGTGCAAGATGTCAGCCTCCCCTTCTTAATGTAACTGAAAATTTTACCAGCAATTGCTTTGGGGACCCCATTCCCTTAACGTTGGGACAGAAAACCAGTCAATGTCACTCTTCGTAAACATCATTTCTCCCTGCAAAATGGTGACCTCTCACCCCCTTCTCCAGCCGTTTGGCGGGGGCACAGATGGGATGTGGGGAAGGAGGGAGGGGCTGTCAGTGCCAGTTTCTCTGAAGAGGGAAAACCCCCAAAGATCTCCCCTGGCATGCCACATCGCCACATTATGCAAAGATCATCAAAAGAGGAAGGCCAGCCAATGGGTGACACTGATGTTAGATGACAAGTCCTCAAAAGAAGTCTCCCACCTTTTCAAAACAAACAGCTGCCTTGAGCCTGAGCCCTCAGCACCTTCTAGGTTTCAGGTAGCTAATGACTTGTAGGTTTCACACTTAATCAAAGAGTATCGATCCAGGGTCTGGTACAGAGCCCTGTACTCTAGGAGACCCTGTGGAGAGATCCAAGGAAGCCCTGTACACAATAAATCTACAATCTGGATTGAGGAAAAGCAAGCCTCTATATAATAAAAAGAACTGTACAATACACTCTACATCCAGGTGCTACTATTAAGAAACGGAGACATGACAGTGATGGGAATTCGGAGAGGAGAGGAGAGAATCCCTAAGGACCAGAGCAGACAGATAAATCATTCTCAAGGAGGTAGGGCATGCAAAGGCCTCCAAAGAACTCTCTCTCTCATTTAGGATCCAGGTATGAGGTTTTGCCCTGTCCATTGGAATGGGTTTCTGGAAGGAAGCAGGCAGTGATCACAGAAGTAAAATCTCTATGACAAACATGAGGATAAAGATAACAATGTACCAAGCACTGGGCTAAATTCTTTACAAGTTCTGCCTCCTCATTTAAGCCTTGCAAACACTCTGTGAAATAGGATTTATTTCATACCAGCCTGTTAGCCTGGGTTTCAATCTAGGTTCCTCTACTTGCCATCTACAGGACCGAGGGGTTCTCATAAATAAAGTGAAGATAATCATGCCCACTTCATAGGAAGATTGTGGGATTCAGTGGAACAGTGTATATAAGGCACTGAGCACTGTGCCTGGCACCCAGAAAATGTCTAAGAAATGCAAGGTCTCTTCCTCCACTTGAGTACATAGAAAACACGTTCTCTCACGTTGCCAGGTCATCTGACAGAGGATTAAATTTTTAAATGAGCTAACTTGCATGGGTAAATAATTATAAGAGCAATTATCTCCCTGAGGACAATTATTTGCCATCACCGTTTGCACCCATTGAAATTACATGCATAAGAAGCAGAGTCACCCATTGGCAGATAAACATAATTAAATTGGAAGAATGACATCCAATGGCTGATTGGATTAATAAAAGAAATTTATTCCCCAGAGGTATTTCAGAAATGCTTCTCTAAACTGGGTCATATTTTTTTAAAGCTTGTACTCTGAATTCAAATTATGTATTAATTCTTTTCCAAAAATCAGCATGCATCCAACCCCTATAAACATCATGTACTTCTGAGAAGCTACAACTAAGATAGTTTTATAAACCACACAGACACCAATCCTCTTAATCTTTGTATAAGAATAGATCTATAAAAGACATAGGATTTCGTGGTAAAGTCAATTCTGCAAGTATTTCAAGTGAATAATACATTTCCTGGTTTGAGAATTTTATTTTAAATAGTGGGCAAAAATGTGATATCATGCAGTCACTTTGCAAATTTAAATAATTTTTTGTCCTTAAACTCTCCAAGCTATCGAATAGTCATATGCAGATTTGGCTCAAAGTGGCTTTAAAAATTGAGTTTACAAACTCTTTATTTAATTCTCATCAATTTCACAACAAACTGGAAGTGATTATTAGGGTCCAGATTTTTGGATCCTGAGTGATAAAGGATGTTTCCTTTCCCTTTTTGGGGTGGCCCAATACTCTATTTGCTCTTATACTTATGAACACAGGTCTAAGTTTTTATTTCTCAATCTTTGTCTACTGTTTATCACCCCCAAAGCCTCCAGATAATTGGTATCTGTTAGTTACATGAGTTTATATGCAGCTCTTCATTTATGAGTTTTGGTGGCAGTCTACATTGGTGTATTTTTTTAGGTGCTTGAAATACTTCTGTGAGGTAGAGATAAGAAAGGCACAAAACTTTATTTTACTACCAGAAAAATCCAGAAGACGACAGGTAACTTCCCAGGAGTGATCACTTCACTTCTGTCACAGAGGAAAATTAAAACCATCTTGTTATTGAATTACAAGATGGTTGCCAGAGAGGACCACAAGCTGTTACTGGCCTGGAAGAACAGTTCATTTCCACATTTTCACACATGAAAAAGAAATTTTCATACAAAGCTATTACAGAAGTAAAAATGGATATGTCCAATATCTACTGCACACTTAAAAATGCCCTCAGAGTCTAGACCATGGTTAACTTTGAGAATTTCAAGATACACTGAAATGTACCCTCAGATCAAACCAAGTTCATGAATTATCTAACCCGATAAGACTAAAGCTGAAGTACAACCAAATTGGTGCTATCCTCAACTCTTTGGAAGAACATTTAATGATCTTTCTAAACATTTACCTGAAACTTTTGGTATTAGAAAGATTCTTGTGCTGTCTTTTTCCTATTTTTTTTTTTTTAAATATAAGGTCATCTTTTCTAGAGACTAGTGTGAGTAGATGGCTCATCATGGCGATTAGAGCATCAGTAGTTGTGTGTATAAATTAATAATGTGGTAAGTTGATGTTCATCACTTTTCTGCCTGTGTAGGCTCAGAATCACATCTGATAAGTCATCCCTTACTGGTGGAAATCTGCACATCCTTCTATCTGGGGAACACTGAGTGCAGGGACATGGGTCTGTTGCTTGAGTCCTGATGAATAGAAAATTCCTACCTGCTTAGCTTTCAAATTTCTAAAAGAGCAAAATGCAAAGTCATAGCTACAGAGAAGGCTATACTCAGCTGAGTTCATTTACAAGGGTTTTATTATTTCACACTTAATAAAAATCACAATAATAATGATGCTGTCTCATTCACGAGAGCAACACACATAATCCATAAAAATGCCTAACAGAAATGTCTATTATTTATTTAAAGAAAAACTGTAAAGCCATCTTCAAAGACAAAGATAATAACTTGAAAAACAGAGAGTCCTACCATATTCCAAGATTGGATGACTAACTACTTGGAAAATGTGATTTTTTTCCTGAAATGATTGCAATGCAATCACCAAGAAAATCTCAATAGGAGTTTTTATGGAAATTCACAAACTGATTACAAAATTCAAATGGGAGTGCTCAAGAATAGCCATGGTAATTCTGAACATAAAAATTTAAAACTGCAATGCAGGAAGAGTAGCCTTCTCAAAAATCAACATGTTAATAAAGCTCTAGTACTTAAAAAGGTGCAGCATTTGTACAGGAGCAGATAAATAGATCGAAGACTCAGAAGAGCAACTATAAACAGACACTGGAATATATTGGGGGACTTAGACTATATTAAAGAAGAGTATTGCAAATTACTGGGGAAATGCTTGACTATTCAACTAATGGTTTGAGGAGACAATTTGGAAATGAATTTGACTCACTGCCTCTCACCAGTGAAGAATACATACCCTACATGATTTACATAGTTAAAACTGTTTAAAAACTATGAAGATTTAGGAAAAACAGGAGAACATACTCATGGTTTGGGGATTTCCTTAAAAGATCCGAAATGCTAAAATCTGTAAATAAAAAAATTGAGAGATTTAACTATTTCAAAATTAAAGTATCTGTGCAATCTAAAACAGCATATACAAAATCTAAAGAGAACAGAATACTTGAAATATCTGTAAATGACAAAGAATTACTGTCAGAATATATAATGAATCCCTACCTATTGACACAAAAAAGAGAAACAACCAGAACTGCTGAATTACGCAAATACAGGGGCTGCCATTCCCATCCTTGTCTCAGTAAATCTGATAGAAAACCAAGCAAATAACATGAATGGGAAGTTCATAAAAGAGGAAACACAAATGTCCTATAAGTATTCAATCTCACTAGTAGTCAAGGAAATAAAAATCTTTTAAAAATCAAAGACCATCTTGACCTATCAGGATGGTAAAGATTTTTTTTGATATTATTTCGTGTCAGGGCATAGGGTAACTGGCTTTCTCATATGCTGCTGGGGTATAAATTAGTATGGTCATTCCAGAAGACAATTTGCCAATGTCTATTAAAATTTTAAATGCTCATATAATATGATCCAGAAATTACATTTCTTAACCCCTACCCTAAATAAAGGGGTGTGGTGCAAACAAAGGAAGGAGGCATTTAATACCATGACATGGCAGGGTTTGGGCCTTCAGGATCCCTGGTGATCAGAAATTAAGTTCTTGGCCAACCTCTAATCTTTTCCCCATCATGACCTGCATATAGAACATGGTTGGGCACTTAGCTTCAATTCCTTTGACCTGACATCCCTGTTATAACCTCACTGCCTCCCTTGGTTTAAATTCCACCCATCTTTTAACATCAAGCACAAATATTATAGAAACCTTGGTGCTCTCTATGATTAGTTCATTAAGCTTGGCTTTTTGCCAATGGCTCAATATCTAGATCACATAATAGTTCCCATGTGATGTCTTACCAATCCCTGTTATCCCCAGGATGATCATATTAAAGCATCTTTCAAATCCAGGTTGGCCCCTCCACTGGGGCCTCACAGGCAGACGTTGGGCTGGGAGGGGCTTAATGCACCAGCAAGTTCAGTGGTGAGTCAGTGGAGAGTCCACTGATCCACATTTCCCCTACTACTTCACCAGGAGTGATGGTTTCCCACTAGATTCCACAATCCTTTGCTCTCATAGCACTTATACTCACTGTATTAATCATGTTTGGGTCCGTATGTTATATTCTTCTATTCAGATATATTCCTTACAGACAATATCTTTTTTAATTCTTTAGTCCTGACAGTGCTTAAGATAACATCTTATACATAAAAAGTACATTAAATGTTTTTAATGCATTAAGTCAATTACCTGTCCAGTAGCCTAAAGAGGTAGACAACATTGCCAGGGGGAAGGTCTGATACTCAGAGTCACTCTAACAATATACATCATCTAGGATTGACCAAATTGTGCCTAAGATTACATAAGGAAGACTAGAACTGAAAGTGTCTTATTATTCTCCCATCTCCTTTTAGCCTAATCTAAATAAGTCACTCTGGACTGATAATTTTTTTTAATTGAAGTATAGTTAATTTACAATATTGTGTTAGTTTCAAGTGTACCCCAAAGTGATTCAGTTATACATACATATATGTATTTACCTATATTCTTCTTTATTCTTTTCCATTGTAGTTTATTACAAGATATTGAATATAGTTCTCTGTGCTATACAGTAAATCCTTGTTGTTTATTTATTTTATATATGGTAGTGTGCTCTGTTAATCCCATACTCTCAATTTACCCCTCCTTCCCCTTTCCCTTTGGTAACCATAAATTTGTTTTCTATGTCTATGAGTCTATTTTTGCTTTGTAAATAAGTTCATTTGTACTATTTTTTAGATTCCACATATAAGTGATATCATAATATTTGTCTTTCTCTGTCTGACTTCACTTAGTATGATAATCTCTAGATCTATCCATGTTGCTAAAATATGGCATTATTTCATTCTTTTTGATGGCTGAGTAATATCCCATTGTATACATGTACCCTATGTTCAACTCTTCTGAAAAGACGTTTGGGATTCCTTCTCCAAAAGACCCTCAAGGCAGACCCCAAGGATTGCTTTTAAATGCACCCATCCAGACACATGAAGCCACCACCACACCTGAAAAAAGCCCAACACCCACCAGAATAAACCTGGTGGATCCTGAAGCATGAGGCAGTTTTCATAAATTAAGCAGGATGATTTCTCATTATGCCAGATGGCAAGATCGAGTGACCTGTGGTACAGGGAGCTACTGCTGTATTTCCTCCCTCTTACTGCTCTACCCTAAAAGTGCAGATTATCCCAGAGGGCAACTGAGAAATAAAAATAGCAGCTGTTATTTACTGAGGCTCAATTATATCGCAGCCATTGTCCTAGGTATTTTACATTTATCCCCACAATCAATTTTATAAGGCAGGTATAGTTATCTCATTTTTCAGAAAAGAAAGAAGGTGTTCAAAGCCCCTGCTAAGAATGGGTGGAGCAGGGGTCCAAGCCCCATCCTCTGTGACTTCTGTCTCCATTGGAGGGTGCTGGCCTCTCCTTTTCTAGTCTTAGGAGTCTTGACATCAGTTGATGGTTTTGATGGGAATGGTGGATTCCGGAAATTGATGAAACTCTAGATTCTGAATGGAAAGCCTCCTATTCCTGTTTGACCAGGACAACCAGCCTCTGGGAGGATCTCTTAACATCATGTCACTCACAACTCTGTGGGCTCTGGTGGTGATGGTGGTGAGAGCAGCATGGAGACTAGGAAGTGTCAGAAAAAGAACACCACTAATTGAACATGGCCACATCCAGGAAAATGCCAGCTCAGAGACTGGTAACAGAATTCTCTGGACTCAACCTGCTTGTGGGTGGGTGTGTGGGTGTTGGGGGAAAAGGAGGTGGTTAGTGGTCATTGCCTTAGCAGAAGTAGTGACAAAGGCCATAGCACTGATCAATAGAACTTCCAGTGATATAGCACAGTGAACAACACAGTATAGAGCTGTTTCCAGCTCTATACTGTGCTGTTCAATATAGTAGCCACTAGCCACATGTGGCTTTTGAGCACTCAAAATGTGGCTAGTGCAACTGAGGAATTGAATTTTTAATTTAATTTGATTATAATTAACTTAAATGGTCACTTGCATCTAGTGGCTACTATATTGGACAGTGCAGACCTAGAACATCACACTACACGCTTTCTGAGGATGAAGGGGCTAGGAGGTGGAAATTCTACCAGGAGAAGGTCACAAGTCAAAGGGCTGGAAAGTGTCCCTGGGCAAAGATTAGTCTGGATTCTTCAAGAAATTGCAGTCACCACTTCTTAGTCTTCTACAAGGAAAAAACATCTGCTGCAAGGTAGAGACTGAAGTAAGGTCATCTTACATTCCCCACATCCCCATCACTGGGTTCTTCAAGGCTGGCTCTCAGCTACTTCCACACTCTTTTCTGGGGCTCTAAGGAATTTCAGCTGCTGTCTACCATTCCTGGAAGCTCTAAGAAACTCTAGACTCTAAGATTAGAGTCTAAGTAAAACTCTAAGACTGTTCCAGCATGTTTCTGCCTAAAGAAAGGCCAAGCAGCCATTTCTAATCTATTCCTTTCCATGCCACACTGGCCTCAAGGGGATTCTACAGACTTGCCAATTCCCCAGCCTCCAATCTAGCAGTAAGAAACAACTGTTCTTGAAGTCACTACCTCCAACTCAAAGCTATCCCACCAACTCTAACCTACCTAGGGGTTCCATAATGATGTTACCCCACCCTGGAATGATTGAAAGGAACTCAAGATACCTTCTTAGAACCCACACTAGAGTTTACCTCTGTGTCTCACCCACTCTTTGATTCTTTCCTCTCCCTCTTCTATCTCAGAGGATTTTTATTTAGTCGGGGGGGAGGGGAATTGCTTCTGATAATCAATCATCCTCCAAGGCCTTGAATTTTTTTTTTTTTAATAATTCTTTATTTATTTATTTTTGGCTGTGTTGGGTCTTTGTTTCTGTGCGAGGGCTTTCTCCAGTTGCGGCAAGCGGGGGCCACTCTTCATCGCGGTGCGCAGCCCTCTCACTATCTTGGCCTCTCCTGTTGCGGAGCACAGGCTCCAGACGCGCAGGCTCAGTAGTTGTGGCTCACGGGCCTAGTTGCTCCGCGGCATGTGGGATCTTCCGAGACCAGGGCTCGAACCCGTGTCCCCTGCATTGGCAGGCAGATTCTCAACCACTGCGCCACCAGGGAAGCCCCAAGGCCTTGAATTTTGATACTCAAAAATCCAAGCTTTTAAACGTTTCCCTCTGCTTTTCTGCCCTACCAACCCATTATTAAGGCAATAGATGCCTCACAGGTTAGTTTAAATGGGAAAGGACTAAAAAGTTTCTTAAGGGGAGTGGAAGGGGCAGGATAACTAGAAACATGCTGTTTGTGAATCGTGCAAAATCTTTTCATACCACCACAGTCATAGAGATTGATACTCAAAACTCTGAGAGAATCTGCAGCAAGATTTACAGAGCCTCCTTCTCCCATTCCAGTCTCCAGATAACTCATAGCTGAAAAGATATCTGGTCAGTTTTTATTGAAAGGAAAAAAAGGTTAGTATTGAGAGCCCCTTTGGTTATTTCCCCATGTCAAGATCCTAGTCTTGCATTTGATCTGATATGCAGGCTGGAATCCGGCCATGCTATTTTCCTCAAGGACCTACCCAGGGTTGCAGTCAGCTGGTACTCACAAAATCCAATATGAATGTTGATGTGGTGGAGTTCATTGCCAACCAATGATCTCCAATTCACTCTGCCTAGTTTTCCTCCTCACTTCCATCTTCCCAAGATCAAAAGAAGCCATGCTGAGTGTCTGTGTTTCAGGGGATGAGACAAACTGAAATCTCACTCCTTTCCCATGCTAGGGTAAAGAAAGCCCCGTGGGCTTCCAAGGACCACCTCTGTTTCTAAAGGTAGCCACGTTCTATGGAATTTGAAAGGCATCTCCGTGGTCAAAGACTCTGAATGAAGCCAGAATGGGATATCATGTTCCAATCCCTTCCCCCAAAGAAGAAGCAATTAGCATTCCCTGTACAGGTCATTTAGACTAGAATCTGTAGAAGTGATAGATCCTGATAGGGATATCCACCAAGAGTCAAGCAATGCGATATTGAGGAAATATACATTTTCCACCTCTTTCTTGAGTGGGTAGCTTCTTATAGGGGGGAATCCATAATGAAACCAGGGAGTCAAGAAAATAACTCAGCATCCATTTTCTAACCACTAACACAGTTCTGTGCTAGTCCTGTCCTCAGGGATGTGCATCTAGCAGGGAGGCTGAGGTCAAAAACCCAGTTAACCAGAACACAAAGCAAGACGGTGGCAAGTCCTTTAAAATGGATGGTGTCCTCATTAACATACCTTTCACTCTAGGATTCAATGAGATCTAAAATAGAGTCTCAAACAATTTAAACATGTATTAACCCCTCTATGGCACTGTCACTTAATTCTTAACTTCTTTAGCTAAAATATGCTGTACACGAGATCTGTAAATACTTGAGAAGATGGGTGTTTCTTTCTTGACTTCTAAGTGGAAAGGCACAATGTCCATTCTGACCCCAAATAGTGCCATATCCTCAGGGGTGAAGGAGGGGAAGGGGATGGGGCTGTCGAGGCCCACAGGAGCCATGCTTGACTCAATATAATGCAAACCAGTGGAAATTGTGATTCCTTCAGCTGGAGGGGAAAGAGAAGGATAACCCATGTCATGGAATCCCTTCTCTGTCATACTCTGCCTGAAGCTCTTCTCATATCTGTTCTCATTTATTCCTCCCAACATTCCTCCCAATAGTGAAGTACTACTATATTGATGCAATAGAACAATGCTTTTGAGATGTTGATGAATTTTTCCTTTTTGTAACTACTTTTCTCTCTTGGCCCTTTTTTCTCCTCTCAATCATTAGGCTACTTTGTGTTAATTGCTTAGGGGAGGGATGTGGTAACAAAGAGCAGAGAAAAGAGCCATTTCAAAAGCCAACACCCTTTGGCAATGGAAGTCACTCAAGCTTAAGAGTTGAACTGAGTAACAGAAGTCACTACCTCCAACTCAAAGCTATCCCACCAACTAGAAAAATGTTCCCTAGGCTGGAAGAAGGAGGAGTCAGAAAAGAAACAATGATCATAGATGATGGGGAGCCCCTTGCAAAAGTGGCCCTATGCCCTCTCCCTGGGCACCTGAGCAGGTAGAAAAATCTCAGATTCATTTCAGGGGTGTGAGAGCAAGAAGATGTCTGTCTTAACTGCTGGTGTTGTGGATGGGAGGCAGTTCATCTTCAGGGACCTGGTTACAAGACGTGTCACACAGTGGCATGCTGGAGCTGGTTAGCTAGAATTGACTGATACACTTACAGGAATTTTGTGAGCTGATTGTTAAATCATCAGTAGCTTGGAATCAGCCATAGTGGGAATGTTTACACCCCAGAAATTGGCAAACACTACAAATCAGGACCTCCTTCCATCCACCCTCCAACCCCCCACCTCCAGAGGTAGTTGTTAAACATATACCAGCCCACCACTGGAGGGGTGGAGGAAGCCTTAGACAGTGTCAGAGAATGATACCTGTGCTCCCAAAAATTGCTGAGAAGGAGAGGAGAGCGCTTCAGATGGAGGGACCCTCCAGACAGCAGACTGTCTCTGGAAATTGCATGTATAGACAACAGAGACCCACATGGGGAGGACAGATGTCATTGGACAGCAGATGCCCAAATGACTTCAATGAGCGATTGGGCCCTTGGAATCATGGTGTTTTTAGATAGGTCCCCCAGAACATAAATGCAAACCTGGTGAAAGGACAAGAAATCCCAAATTATTTTGCAGTACATTTCTTCCACCATGCAGAATAGGGACTCAAAACATAAATTCTTATAGAAAAATTAAGTTACACATATTGTGCACCTGAGTTTGTGAAATTTACATCTACACAACTGATGAGAAACAGGAATGTTGGAGAGGTTGCCTTACCCAAAAATCTCACACTGTTTATCAACTCCCTGATCCGTACTCTTTTCACCACGTAGGCGGAGCTGTTGTTGGGGGTGGCCATACTGGAGGTGGGGAGCAGGGCCCAAGGCAGGTGCCAGCCACAAAGACGTAAAACATTTTCCCAAGTCCCAACCCAAATCAACAAGAAGCTCCCATACTCCTTACCTAATAAGGTAATAAAAAGACATTAAACACAGAGCTGAGAAGCCCTCTTCTGAGCTGGTCAGGTTTTGCTAAATAATTTAAAAGCTGAGTCTGACAGAGAGGCAAGAAGGAGAGATCATTAATCCAACTGATGGCAGAGAGAATGTAAAAGCAGGAGGTCAGGGACCAAGAGAGGGGAACATGGCCATGGCCCCATGTAGGAGGAAGGGGCACATTCAGTGGGATTCAAGCAGTGGGTGATCTGTGTGGGGCCTGAGCATGACTGGGTCAGCTCTCAATAAGCCTTAGAACATGAATGACATTAGGATAAAAGGGCACCTATGTCCCTGCAGATGGCCTAGAGGAAGAACTCTCTGATAGAGCCTGAAACTTTCATCATTATTCAGGGCAGGGTACGCACTCACTCCCCTGCCTCGCCTCGCCTCCTCTGAAAGGCATCCCTCCCACTGCAATGAGCACAGAGCACCAACCAATGCCAGCACAAAGGAGTCAATCCCAGCTAAGGACCAGCCCGTGGAATCTTCTAAAACTAAGCAAATGAAACTGCCCTTCCAGACAGTCTCTCTGCATGAACTGCAACCTCCCAGGCACAGAGAGGGCACCCCAGGCCTCGGCTCACCCAAGGCAGAAGGCACATCCTGCCTTTTCCTCCTGCTTCCAGGGTCTGTCTGAGCTCCCATGAAAGGGCAGCCTTCCTGAACTTTGCGGGGAGACTTGAGCATGCAGCTCCTTTAAATAAAGTCCCCTAGCTATGCCAGTCATTAAAGGGTGTTTTAGAAGGCAAGGCAGCATCTCTCTCCTCAGGGCTTGGCTGGCATCCCAGTGTGGCTGGAAGGAGAAGCAGACAGTGCAGGGCTCTCGACTCTGTCTTCACTGGGGTGTAAAATCCATTCCAGATCAGGGAAGCGAAGTAGTGACCCAGGTCCCTGCCCCTCATCCCCTGGACATCAGCCAGGGGCCAAAGTGTACCAGGCACCTCGGATTGCCTCTGAGCTACAGGAGGGGAGGGCAGAGACTGCTCTCTCAACCCGACCCATGTTTTCCCCTTCTTCATTCCAATTGTTGGGTCCTCTTTCTTCATCTAGATCACAAGTACATTGAGGGGAGGGTCTCTGCCTAATACTCTCTAGAATCACAGTAAGTGCTCAAGAAATACATATATAGTTGGATCACTGATAATGGGCCCATGTGTAGCAAACAAGGTCGATACCTTCCCAGTTGCTCTTACCACCTGAGTACCAAAGAGGAGGGAAGAAGATTGAAGGAAAGCAGCAGACTATAATAGACCATTTCCCCAAAAGTAGGGCACAGGTCACTAATGGTACATGAGATGCAGTTAGGTCTAGTATTACCCAAATAGAATGATGAAATGAAATTGTTATTTACTTTGGTTATTGGTTAATCACGTTGGTTATTAAAATGTGATACATAGATATGTCATTAAATAACACGCAGTCATATAGTGGGAAAGCTATTCTAATATCAAATTTCTTTCCATTCATCTGCTTAGAATAAAGAGGAAGTCTCTGTGGGTGCTGGTGTGTCTTTAACACTTTCAAACACTTGCTAATCTCCCTTTTAAAAGAAGCTGTTTTAGTACCTTTGCAGGCATCTGTATCTAGATAAAATTAATTAACATTGTATTTGTTTTAACGACAAACTTATAATTTTGGCAAGAGACACAGGTTTCCTATTTCCAATTGTGATAAGGTTTCATTTTTAAACAAACTTATGAGAAAGAAGTGAGCTTGTTTAAAGAAAAATAGTGAGGAATACCACAGATGGTGTGCTGATATAGCAAAAAAAAAAATGTGAAGGTCTTATTTGAATGATAGAAGTTTCAGTGTATGACATAAACGGTAGTAGAAAGAAGACAGAATTTGGATTCAGAAACGACCTCATCCTCAAGTGGTGACCGCAAGAGACAGTGGCCCCAGCCTTGGTCCTCACCCAGACAGGCACTGTGTGTGAAGGTTTGTCCTGATGGAAGAGAAGTAGAGTGGGCATCCCGGTTAATTCCCAAACTTACAACCACACTTGTTTTGCTCTAAAAGACAAGAGCCAATTGACTCATGGCATTTCCCTGGTGACTGATTTTGGCCAAAAAGGGAGGGTGTGTGAGACCTAATTTCACCCAATCAGGTGAAAAGGAAAGGCTTTTATGTCATGACTGAGAAGCAGGTGGCTATGTTTTCTCTCTTCTGTGAATAAGAACTCATGTGACCCCAATGGCTCCAGGTTTCTGCCTTACAACCATCAAGGAAAGTTTTAGGATGAAGGCAAAGCTGAAGACACTCTGCACAGAGAGATGAAGAGCCCAGAGCCCGGATGGTGTTGATGAGCAATTCACCATTCCATGCTGAGATCCTGACCTAGTTCTCCATGCCCTGTTATGGGAGATAATGCCTCTCCTTATTGGTTAAGCCGGCTGGAGCTGGGGTATCTCCTCCCTGTAGCTCAAAGGTCCTATGATTCTGAACACTTTGAGGAGTCCCAGAGGGGCCGGATACCCTACAGCAGGGGTCCCCAACCCCCAGGCCGGGTACCAATCCGCGGCCTGTTAGGAACCAGACCACACAGCAGGAGGTGAGCGGCCTGCAAGTAAGCGAAGCTTCGTCTGCCGCTTCCCATCGCTCCCATTACCGCTTGAACCATCCCCCCCACCCCCATCCATGGAAAAATTGTCTTCCATGAAACCAGTCCCTGGTGCCAAAAAGGTTGGGAACTGCTGCCCTACAGGATTCCAGTTAATGACACAGAGGTGAGAGGGGTAGAGCAGGGGACACTGTGCCCTGGTCCAGGTGACCTGTGACTTCCTTCACACCGTTCAGCAGGAACTTCTGCTCTTTGCATCCAATTCCTGCCTCTCCTTTCAAGAAAACACTGCCAAACAGGTCAGTGCATTCAAATAACCAAAAGAGATTATGACAAACACCCCTGGGAAGATAAGTCCTAATCCACCAGGGAAATTTCATCTTCTAGGGTCATGCTTTCACTTACATGCCGCCTGTACCCCGCTGCATTCTCCTTCTCCACCAACTTGGGGCAATGAGCAGCTGCCCTCTCTTTCCTTTGTAGTGAATCTTTATTATCTAGAACGCCTAAAATGTCATCAATGTGCCCCTTCATCTTTCTCTTCTTCAGACTAAATTCTTTGAGTCCATTCTCATAAGTATTATTTTCTAACTTTAACTATTATTTGGTTCCAATCTAGCAAACTCCTTCAATTGTACGTGGTTACAAGGAGGTCTGAAAGAGCCCCGGCGTGTGAAATCTCTTTATGAGTATAAACTGAGTACAGTACACCGTTATGGATGGAGAAGTCATTCAGTGAAGCTCATCATTTGTTGTACTGAACTGAAGTCATTTCAGCCAATGCTCTTAAACTGGCTTTTCTCGCAGTGCTGGTGAATTGCAAGAAGCTCTAGCCTGTAATCAGGAAACCTCTGCCCTCAACTCAGCTCTCCACAAGTGAGCTATCTGTGTGTGATCTTCAGCAAGTAACTTTTTCTACCTGGGCCTCGCTTTCCTCCTAAATTCTGAGATTTTAATGGCAAAAATGAGCGGTGATCCATAGGCTCTGGGTGGAATCAGGGAATATTCTGGAGATACAGGTCAATGCAAGGCAAGTAGGGACCTGAAAGGGTAGAATTTTGTTTGAACTTTTTTTCTTTCCTGCATCCCAGTGACCTCCCATCCAGGCTGTTCCATCAGACTCCAGCCAGGTTTGCCCTCCTCTTTTTCCAGGGAAGGGATCATGGAGACCAGGCAAGAGATTTTCCCTTTGATGTCTGAGTGGGATGTGCTTGCCGAGGACCTTACAACTCCCTTTACATGCATAACAAAGTAGGCTTCTAGGAGAGGGACTCGCTCAGCTGCAGGGAGCAGCCCTAGACAGAAGGGAATGAGGAGCAGCAACTTCAGGCTGACAGTTGTGTCTGCTACACGTGGCAGGGTACTACATGTTTCCAAACAAAAACCCCCAGGTCCTCCACATGCCTGGCCTCATTTAACCCTCACAGCTGATCTGCCAGGGAGATGTCAGCTTGAAAGCACACATATAGCCACCTCAGTTGTTAAAACATTGAAATACTTCCATGACAGTTGGTAAACAGCCTGCCCTGAGCCCCCTGAATTCCTTGCCCCCAACACCCTGGGTCTCAGCAAATGAAGGGTGTACCTGAGCACTAAGTGGACTTCCAGAAACCAGTTCCAGCACTTACAACATCTCTTGTTGTTCATTAATACCTGACTGTTATTGAATATTTCAAATATAATCGTTGGTGCATAGTGCCTATAATACATAGATTATACAGATGAGGGGTCTATGACAAAGTTTGGTTGCTTAACCATAAGAGCAATGATAAGTGGTTGTGGTATATCCATATTAGAATAGTATTCAGCCATAAAAAGGAATAAAGAACTGCTCCATCCTAGAACATGGATGAACCTTGAAAACATGGTACTGAGTGAAAGAATCCAGACCCAAAAGGCCACATTAGTGTGATTCTGTTTACATAAAATACCAAGAATAGGAAGATGTATAGAGACAAAAAGTACACGAGTGGTTGCCAGGGACTTGGGGGTTGGGAGGGGTGGGATTGGGAGAGGCGACAGCTAACAGGAGTGGAGTTTCTTTATTGGGGTAAAGAAAATGTTCTAAAATTGATCTTGGTGATAAGTGCACAACTGAACACACTAAAAGTTACTGAATTGTATACTTGAAATGGATGAATTGTATGATATGTGATTTAAAGCTGTTTTAAAAATTACCAGATACAACCTCCATAAATATATACTAAATTTAAAATTATACATACATACACACACACACCATTGCATTAACATATTATATACACTATAACACAAATACAGAAACTATATTTGTATAGGATGAGATGAAAAATAATAGAAGTTTTAATATTTTCTGCCTGTGACCCAGTGGATTGCTTTTGGAGACCCCCTGCTCTAGAAGCAGAGGTTCAGAAAGGCGGCAGAACCTGCCTGCTCACAGAGCCTTTGCTCTTCCTAGTACAGAATGCAGATTCTAGGGCCTCCTGGAGGTTGAGGAAGGCCAGGGAGCACTGCTATATTTTTTGATGTTCACAAAGTAGTACTGGAAAACAAAGAAATGCCAAAACAGAGTTAAAATATCAAGAAATAATTTTAAATTGTTTACATTTGAAAAAAATTAAGACTTCGTGACATAAAAAACAGAATGCAATATTACTGTGCTATTCACAAGATAATTAGAGTTTTTCTGGGAAAAACTGAGAGCACACGGAGGCAGTGGAACAGTTATGGGGAACAATTCGAGGCTGGTGTCTGAACGTCTCGGTTCGGTGCAGTCGCTTGGCGGGTGTGTGCACAACCGCGCTTGGCAATGGCGGTTGAGGCCCTGGTGGGTGTGTGAGTCATGCTAAATGGACACTGGGCTACTGGAGGGATGGACCAGTGAACACCTGTGCTTTGGGGCAGAACATGAGAGCCAGAGAACAGGGAGGGAAGTGGCCTGCAAACCTCCTTTTTGTCTACAAGCAGTCATTCTGCAGGATTACTTAGCCAGGGAGCAGAGGGAAGTGGAGGAAGATTGTGGGAGGAGATACCAGCTCAACTGAGAGGGGGATTATCAAGTCTCCTGGAGGCAAGACAACTCATTAATTCACAGCTGGCAAGATGTTTCCTGTCAAAGGGTGATATTTTTTTTAAGTGTCTTTCTCTCTTACCAACAGTACAATATCAGTGAGGACAGAAAATTGTGATAGCCCCTCCTTTATTTCTTCCTTTGTCCCCCCCACATTTCCAAAGCCACAGAGCTTTGGGGAAAGGCAGAGTCAAAGTCTCCTTCAGGTCTCAGTTCTTGGAAATTGAGTCCCTTATTCATTTGGAGCTGCCCACCGGTTGCCATGGTAACACAACATCTGCTACCCAACTCTGCTCCAGTGGTCACTGGGTTTGGCATCCTCCAAGCTGTTGCTGGTTCTGTGTTTTGCCTGATGTGCTACTCTGCTCCCCGAGGAATGCTTCACACTTTTTCAGCAAAGGAACACTTATTCAAAAGGCAGGATTATGGAGAGAAGGGAGGTTAAATCTGTGCAAGTTGCAATTCTGAGAAAGCAAGCTCTCTTGCATGTGGGGCCATTAACTCTGCCAATCTTTGGATTAATGTTCTGCATCTGTTGATCTCAAATCCTACTGAAAACCATCCTCCTAGATTTATTTTATTAGCATTTTTTTCTAAGGAGCATACATTATTTATTAAAACTTCTGTAACATGTTTAAAATATATATAAATTCCATGCTCCTCTCCCTTATTTTCTCATTTTAATGTCTTTCAAGTTTAATTGCTTGTCTGCCATTCTTTCTATTCACCAATTATTTTTGAAACTGAACAATATAGAATATAAATACAGGTTTCCTTGCCTACCACTTTCTCCTGTTCTTCCAGGTAGCATCTTTATTCCCACTTCCCCTTGAAAACACATGATTTTTCTTGCTTGCTTTAATAGTTACGATCCTCAGGGGGGTCTCTAAGAAACTGAGAGGTGGTGTGGTACAGCCATAAGAATACAGACTCCAGAGTCAAGGGAATCTAGGATTGGTCTCCTATCAAGGGTGAACAACTCATCTCATTTTACCTGGAACTTGGCCAGTTTTAGCACTGAAAGTCCCCCAGCTGGGGGAAACCTTCAGTCTTGGGCAAACCAGGATGATTGGTCATCCTCTTCCCAGCTTCCTCATCCTCTTGCTCTATGTTCTGGGGAAATATCCTTTGCTTTTCTGATACTTGATTTTCTTATTTGTAAAATGAGAATGATAATAAGATGTCCCCCAAAAGGTTTTGGTGGGGATTAAATAAGTTAATAGATAAGATGCCTAATGCTAAAACAGAAGTCCATGCTCAGTAGCTATTATTATTAATCTTAGAATTAGAACTCTAGAGATAATCTTGAGTCGCTCATCCAATTTACTGCTGAGAAACTGGTTTGTTTAGATTGTCTAGCTTTTAAGCCTGGAAGTAGGACCAGGACTGGGATGGGGCAAGTGAGGTGCCTAGGGCTCAACATTTAAGGAGGAACTCACTCTGGGGTCATGTAAGTGCAGACTGCAAGCAAGGTGCCAACCTTTAGGTAATGCTGCCAGGCTACCAATCATGATTATCTGTCTTAGATTTTAAAAAGTCACATTCTCCACTAGACAGATGCTCCATTTTATCTTTGGTGACAATTAGTTTCTAATAGCAAGAGTGTTCCTAAGCCATCCAGGGCTGTGACTGCAGCAAAATACTTTTACTCTGAGTATCATTAAAACAAAGCAAAACAAAAACCCTTGGTTCTCAAGAGACCTTGAGAAGTGAATCATTACAGCCAATCATTTCCCAAATAGCATTAAATTGCCTTTTATTGTTAACAATATTTTATGGAAATCTTTCTAAAAGATATTGCACATTTCCCTGCCTTTTTCTTTCCATTAAATTAAACTTTTTATTTTGAAATAATTATAAGTTCAGGTGCAGTTGTGAGAAACAATACAGAGAGATACCATGTAAACTTTACCCAGGTTCTCTTAATTGTAACATCTCACAAAACTCCAGTACAATATCACAACCAGGATACTGATGTTGATACGGTCAAGATATAGTATATTTCCATCACCATAAGGATCCCTCCTCCTGACCTCTGGTAGCCACACCCACCACCCTCCCACTCTCATTCCCTCCCTGGCAACTATTAATCTGTCCTTCATTTCTGTAATTTTATTATTTCAAGAAAGTTATATAAATGGAATCATACAATATGTAGTATTCCAGACTGGCTTTTCTCAGCATAACTCTCTGGAGTTTCATCTGGGCTGTTGAGTATATCAATAGTTCATTCCTTTTTATTGCTGAGTAATATTCCATCATGTGGATGTACCACAGTTTGTTTAACCCCTTGAAGGACATCTGGGTGATTTCCATTTTTTTACCATTATGAATAAAGCTGCTGTAAAAACTCATGCACATTGCTAATAGAAATTTAAAACACACAAATAAATGGGCATCCTGTGTTGATGAACTGGAAGACTAAATATTGTTAGGATGACAATACTACCTAAAGTGATCTACAGATTCAAATTTCTACCAAAATATCAACACTGTTTTATGAAAAAAGAAAAAGAAAAATCCATCCTAAAATTCATATGGAATCTCAAGGGACCATGAATAGCCAAAATAATCTTGAGAAAGAACAAAGTTAGAGGTCTCACACTTCCTGATTTTAAGACTTACTACAAAGCTACAGTCATCAAAACAGTGTGATTCTGGCATGAAGACAAACATACAGACTAAAACAATAGAATATAGAATACAGAAAAATCCTTGCATTTATGGTCAAATGATGTTTGACAAGGGTCAAGACCCTTCAATGAGGAAAGGAGAGTCTTTTAAAAAATAGCATTGGAAAAACTGGATATACACATGCGCAAGAATGAAGCTGGACTCTTATCTTACACCATTTAATAAAATTAACTCAAAATGGATCAAAGAATTAAAAATAAGAGCTAAGGGGGGGTACCTTCAAGATGGCAGAGGAGTAAGATGGGGAGATCACCTTCCTCCCCACAAATACATCAAAAATACATCTACATGTGGAACAGCTCCTACAGAACACCTACTGAATGCTGGCAGAAGACCCCAGACTTCCCAAAAGGCAAGAAACTCCCCACGTACCTGGGTAGGGCAAAAGAAAAAGAGAAAACAGAGACAAAAGAATAGGGATGGGACCTGCACCTCTGGGAGGGAGCTGTGAAGGAGGAAAAGTTTCCACATACTAGGAAGCCCCTTCACTGGTGGAGATGGAGGGTGGGGGGGAGATTTGGAGCCACAGAGGAGAGTGCAGCAACAGGGGTGCAGAGGACAAAACAGAGAGATTCCCAGACAGAGGATCAGTGCTGACCAGCACTCACCAGCCTGAGAGGCTTGTCTGTTCACCTGCTGGGGCGGGTGGGGGCTGGGAGCTGAGGCTTGGGCTTCAGAGGTCAGAGCCCAGGGAGAGGACTGGGGTTCGCTGCATGAATACAGCCTGAAGGGGGCTGGTGCACCACAGCTAGCCGGGAGGGAGTCTGGGAAAAGTCTGAACCTGTGTAAGAGGCAAGAGACCATTGTTCCATGGGGCGTGAGGAGAAGAAATTCAGAGCACCGCCTAAATGAGCTCAAGAGACAGGCACAAGTCCCGGCTATCAGCGCAGACAACAGAGATGGGCATGAAATGCTAAGGCTGCTACTGCAGCCACCAAGAACCCTGTGTGCAGGCACAGGTCGCTATCCACACCTCCCTTCCTGGGAGCCTGTGCAGCCCACCACTGCCAGGGTCCC
This sequence comes from Eubalaena glacialis, assembly GCF_028564815.1. Classification (NCBI taxonomy): domain Eukaryota; kingdom Metazoa; phylum Chordata; class Mammalia; order Artiodactyla; family Balaenidae; genus Eubalaena; species Eubalaena glacialis. Next base: position 43,970,755 of record NC_083717.1, read on the forward strand.
GTGATCCAGGGACAACTTCCCAGGGAGAACACACGGTGCGCCTTCAGGCTGGTGCAATGTCATGCCGGCCTCTGCCACCACAGGCTTACCCGGCATTCTGAACCCCTCCCTCCCCCCCGGCCTGAGTGAGCCAGAGCCCCCTAATCAGCCTCTCCTTTAACACCCTCCTGTCTGGGTGAAGAACAGATGTCCGAGGGTGACCTACATGCAGAGTCAGGGCCAAATCCAAAGCCAAACCCCAGGAGCTGTGTGAACAAAGAGAAAGGGAAATTTCTCCAGGCAGCCACAGGAGCAGCAAATTAAATCTCCACAATCAACTTGATGTACTCTGCATCTATGGAATACCTGAATAGACAATGAATCATCCCAAAATTGAGGCAGTGGACTGTGGGAGGAACTGTAGACTTGGGGTTTGCTTTCTGAATCTAATTTGTTTCCCGTTTTATGTTTATCTTAGTTTAGTATTTAGAGCTTATTATCACTGGCAGATTTGTTTATTGATTTGGTTGCTGTCTTCCTTTTTTTTAATGTGTATATATAGGTATATATCTTTTTCTCTATTTCTGAGTGTGTATGTGTATGATTCTTTGTGTGATTTTGTCTGTATAGTTTGCTTTAACAATTATTCCTAGGGTTTTGTCTGTCCATTTATTTTTAGTATAGCTTTTAGCACTTGTTATCATTGGTGGATTTGTTTATTGGTTTGGTGGCTCTCTTCTTTCTTTTTCTTTATTACTTTTTAATTTTTTTAAATAATTTTTTATTTTAATAACTTTACTTATTTTATTTCATTTATTTATTTATTTGTTTGTTTTCTCCCTTTTCTTCTGAGCGGTGTGGCTGACAGGGTCTTGGTGCTCTGGCTGGGTGTCGGGCCTGAGCCTCTGAGGTGGGAGAGCTGAGTTCAGGACATTGGTTCACCAGAGGCCTCCTGGTTCCATGTAATATCAAATGACGAAAGCTATCCCAGAGATCTCTGTCTCAATGCTAAGACCCAGATCCACTCAACGGCCAGCAAGCTCAGAGCTGGACAACCCATGTCAAACAACTAGCAAGACAGGAACACAACCCCACCCATTACAAGAGAGACTGCCTAAAATCTTAAGTTCACAGACACCCCAAAACACACCACCAGATGTGGACCTGCCCCCAAAAAAGATAAGATTCAGCCTCATCCACCAGAACACAGGCACCACTCCCTTCTACCAGGAAGCCTACAAAACCCACTGAACCAACCTGACCTACTCGGGGCAGACACCAAAAACAACAGGAACAACAAACTAGCAGCTTGCGAAAAGGAGACCCCAAATACAGTAAATTAAACAAAATGAGAAGACAGAGAAATACACAGCACATGAAGGAGCAAGGTAAAAACCCACCAGACCACACAAGTGAAGAAGAAATAGGCAGTCTACCTGAAAAAGAATTCAGAGTAATGATAGTAAAGATGATCTAAAATCTTGGAAAGAGAACGGAGAAAATACAAGAAAGGTTTAACAAGGACCCAGAAGAACTAAAAAGCAATCAGACAGTGATGAACAACAAAATAAATGAAATTTAAAATTCTCTAGAAGGAATCAATAGCAGAATAACCGAGGCAGAAGAACGGATAAGTGACCTGGAAGATAAAGTAGTGGAAATAACTACCACAGAGCAGAATAAAGAAAAAAGAATGAAAAGAATTGAGGACAGTTTCAGACACCTCTGGGACAACATTAAATGCACCAACATTCGAATTATAGGGGTCCCAGAAGAAGAGAAAAAGAAAGGGACTGAGAAAATATTTGAAGAGATTATAGTTGAAAACTTCACTAATATGGGAAAGGAAATAGTCAGTCAAGTCCAGGAAGCACAGAAACTCCCATACAGGATAAATCCAAGGAGAAACACACCAAGACACATATTAATCAAACTATCAAAAATTAAATACAAAGAAAAAATATTAAAAGCAGCAAGGGAAAAGCAACAAATAACATACAAGGGAATCCCCATAAGGTTAACAGCTGATCTTTCAGCAGGAACTCTGCAAGCCAGAAGGGTATGGCAGGACATATTTAAAGTGATGAAACAGAAAAACCTACAACCAAGATTACTCTACCCAGCAAGGATCTCATTCAGATTCGACAGAGAAATTAAAACCTTTACAGACAAGCAAAAGTTAGGAGAATTCAGCACCACCAAACCAGCTTTAAAACAAATGCTAAAGGAACTTCGCTAGGCAGGAGACACAAGAGAAGGAAAAGACCTACAATAAGAAACCCAAAACAATTAAGAAAATGGTAACAGGAACATACGTATCAATAATGACTTTAAATGTAAATGGATTAAATGCTCCAAACAAAAGACTTGATGAATGGATACAAAAGCAAGACCCGTATATATGCTGTCTACAAGAGACCCACTACAGACCTAGGGACACATAGAGCCTGAAAGTGAGGGGATGGAAAAAGATATGCTATGCCAATGAAAATCAAAAGAAAGCTGAAGAAGCAATTCTCATATCAAAATAGACTTTAAAATAAAGACTATTACAAGAGACAAAGCAAGATACCACATAATGATAAAGGGCGCAATCCAAGAAGAATATATAACAATTGTAAATATTTATGCACCCAACATAGAAGCACCTCAATACATAAGGCAAATGCTAACAGCCATAAAAGGGGAAATCAACAGTAACACAATCATAGTAGGGGACTTTAACACCCCACTTTCACCAATGGGCAGATCATCCATAATGAAAATAAATGAGGAAACAGAAGCTTTAAATGACACAATAGACCAGATAGATTTCATTGATATTTATAGGACATTCCATCCAAAAACAACAGAATACACTTTCTTCTCAAGTGCTCATGGAACATTCTCCAGGATAGATCATATCTTGGTTCACAAATCAAGCATTAGTAAATTTAAGAAAATTGAAGTCATATCAAGTGTCCTCTCTGACCACAGCACTATGAAATGGCATATCAATTACAGGAAAAAAATTGTAAAAAAATACAAACACATGGAGGCTAAACAATACACTACTAAATAACCAAGAGATCACTGAAAAACTCAAAGAGGAAATCAAAAAATACCGAGAAACAAATGACAATGAAAACAGGATGACCCAAAACCTATGGGATGCAGCAAAAGCAGTTCTAAGAGGGAAGTTTATAGCAATACAATCCTACCTCAAGAAACAAGAGACATCTCAAATAAACAAACTAACTTTACACCTAAAGCAATTAGAGAAAGAAGAACAAAAAACCACAGAGTTAGCAGAAGGAAAGAAATCATAAAGATCAGATCAGAAATAAATGAAAATGAAGAAAACAATAGCAAAGATGAATAAAACTAAAAGCTGGTTCTTTGAGAAGATAAACAAAATTGATAAACCATTAGCCAGACTCATCAAGAAAAAGAGGGAGAAGACTCAAATCAACAGAATTAGAAATGAAAAAGGATAAGTAACAACTGACACTGCAGAAATACAAAGGATCATGAGAGATTACGACAAGCAACTATATGCCAATAAAATGGACAACCTGGAAGAAATTGACAAATTCTTAGAAAAGCACAACCTTCTGAGACAGAGCAGGTAGAAATAGAAAATATGAACAGACCAATCACAAGCACTGAAATTGAAACTGTGATTAAAAATCTTTCAATAAACAGAAAGTAGGCATAGAGGGACCTTACCTCGACATAATAAAAGCCATATATGACAAACCCACAGCCAACACAGTCCCCAATGATGAAAAATTGAAACAATTTCCACTAAGATCAGGAATAAGACAAGGTTATCCACTCTCACTACTATTATTCAACATAGTTTTGGAAGTTTCAGCCACAGCAATCAGAGAAGAAAAAGAAATAAAAGGCATTCAAGTCAGAAAAGAAGAAGTAAAGCTGTCACTGTTTGCAGATGACATGATACTATACATAGAGAATCCTAAAGATGATACCAGAAAACTACTAGAGCTAATCAATGAATTTGGTAAAGTAGCAGGATACAAAATTAATGCACAGAAATCTCTTGCATTCCTATACACTAAAGATAAAAAATCTGAAAGAGAAATCAAGGAACACTCCCATTTACTATTGCAACAAAAAGAATAAAATACCTAGCAATAAACCTACCTAAGGAGACAAAAGAACTGTATGCAGAAAACTATAAGACACTGAAGAAAGAAATTAAGGATGATACAAACAGATGGAGAGATATACCATGTTCTTGGATTGGAAGAAAAAACATTGTGAAAATGACTCTACTACCCAAAGCAATCTACAGATTCAATGCAATCCCTATCAAACTACCACTGGCATTTTTCACAGAACTAGAACAAAAAATTTCACAATTTGGATGGAAACACAAAAGACCCCGAATAGCCAAAACCATCTTGAGAAACAAAAACAGAGCTGGAGGAATCAGGTCCCTGGACTTCAGACTATACTATGAAGCTACAGTAATCAAGACAGTATGGTACTGGCCAAAAACAGAAATATAGATCAATGGAAGAGGATAGAAAGCCCAGAGATAAACCCACGCACATACTGTCACCTTATTTTTGATAAAGGAAGCAAGGATATACAATGGAGAAAAGACAGCCTCTTCAATAATTGGTGCTGGGAAAACTGGACAGCTACATGTAAAAGGATGAAATTAGAACACTCCCTAAAACCATACACAAAAATAAACTCAAAATGGATTAAAGACCTAAATGTAAGGCCAGACACTATAAAACTCTTAGAGGAAAACATAGGCAGAACACTCTATGACATAAATTACAGCAAGATCCTTTTTGACCCACCTCCTACTGAAATGTAAATAAAAACAAAAATAAACAAATGGGACCTAATGAAACTTCAAAGCTTTTGTACAGCAAAGGAAACCATAAACAAGATGAAAAGACAAGCCTCAGAATTGGAGAATATATTTCCAAACGAAGCAACTGACAAAGGATTAATCTCCAAAATATACAAGCAGCTCATGCAGCTCAGTATCAAAAAAAATAAACAACCCATTCCAAAACTGGGCAGAAGACCTAAGTAGACAATTCTCAAAAGAAGATATACAGATTGCCAACAAACACATGAAAGGGTGCTCAACATCACTAATCATTAGAAAAATTAAAATCAAAACTGCAATGAGGTATCAGCTCACACCAGTCAGAATGGCCATCATCAAAAAATCTACAAACAATAGATGCTGGAGAGGGTGTGGAGAAAAGGGAACACTCTTGCAGTGTTGGTGGGAATGTAAATTGATACAGCTGCTATGCAAAACAGTATGGAGGTTCCTTTAAAAACTAAAAATAGAACTACCATATGACCCAGCAATCCCACTACTGGTCATACACCCTGAGAAAACCATAGTTCAAAAAGAGTTATGTACCACAATGTTCACTGCAGCTCTATTTACAATAGCCAGGACATGGAAGTGACCTAAGTGTCCATTGACAGATGAATGGATAAAGAAAATGTGGCACATATATACAGTGGAATATTACTCAGCCATAAAATGAAATGAAATTGAGTTATTTGTAGTGAGGTGGATGGACCTAGGGACTCTCATACAGAGTGAAGTAAGTCAGAAAGAGTAAAACAAATACCATATGCTAACATGCATATATGGCATCTAAAAAAAAAAAAAGGTTCTGAAGAACCTAAGGGCAGGACAGGAAGACACAGATGTAGAGAATGGAGTTGAGGACATGGGGAGGCGGAAGGGTAAGCTGGGACAAAGTGAGAGGGTGGCATGGACATATATACGTTACCAAATGTAAAATAGATAGCTACTGGGAAGTAGCCACATGGCACAGGGAGATTAGCTCTGTGCTTTGTGTCCACCTAGAGGTGTGGGATACGGAGGGTGGGAGGGAGGTGCAAGAGGGAGGGGATATGGGGCTATATGTATATGTATAGCTGATTCACTTTGCTATACAGCAGAAACGAACACACCATTGTAAAGCAATTATACTCCAATAAAGATGTTAAGAAAAAAAAAAAAGAACTAAAACTATGAAACTTAGAAGAAAACACAGAGGGGATCTTCATGACACTGGATTTTGCAAAGATTTCTTGGCTATGACATCAAAAGCACAGACAAAAGAAAATACATACAAATTGAACTACATCAAAATATAAAACTTTGTACATCAAAGGACATAATCAACAGAGTGAGAAGGCAAACTATGGAATGGGAGGAAATATTTCCAAATCATATACCTGAAAAATGGTCAATATCCAGAATTTATAAAGAACGCCTACAACTCAACAACAAGAAAACCCAATTTTAAAATGGGCAGAGTACTTGAATAGACATTTCTCCATACAAGATGCACAAATGGCTAAAAAGCAGATGAAAAGATGTTCAACATCACTGATCATTAGGTAAATGCAAATCAAAGCCATAATGAGATACAACCTCACACTCATTAAGAGTGAAAGAAAGAAAAAGAAGAGTTGACAAGGATTTAGATATGAAACACTTGTTCACTGCTAGTGGGAATATAAAATAGTTCAGCCACTATGGAAAACAGTATGGTAGTTCCTCAAAAAATTAAAAAGAGAATTATCATATGATCCAGCAATTCCTCTTCTGGGTATATATTTAAAAGAATTCAAAGCAGGACTCAAACAGGTATTAGTACATCCATGTTCACAGCAGCATTATTCACAATAGCCAAAAGGTGAAAGCAACCCTAAAGTCCACTGACAGATGAATAGATTTTTCTTAAAGTGGTAGGAGTGACATCACCAACAAGGCACCATAGGTTGTTTCTGACTTAGCTCTCCCTCACAAGAACAACTAACAACTATTCATGGGCAAGACAGTACGGAGAAAATCCTGGAACACAGGGGTGTCCCAACGCACCCCCCTGTACCACAGAGGTCAAACCTGACTGCATTAGGAGGGTAAGAGGAGTGGCTACACGCTGATGGCTTTGCGCCTCCCCCAGGTTGGCATAGCAACACAGCAGGAGCTCTCCCCTGAGCCCCATGGTTCCTCCAGTGGGAAAAGAGAGCCCAGGGTGAATGTTGAGTTCTAAGTATTGTGGGGTGCTTCTTGGGAGTCCCCACTCCAGTCTCATCCCACAGGAATTGTGGGGGAATCTGTGAAGCTTGACCACTATGAATTTGATTGTGACTGATAAGGGGGAAGGCGCTTGCAACAACCAGCTCTTAGATCTGGGCAGATGAGTTTCTTACCTGAAGCACTCACATAGAAGTCCCAACCAGTGGCTTTGCTAATCCGTAGAACCAAATCAGTGTCACAGTCTGACCAGAGAACTCAGCAGAATGCAAGTCTACCTGATTTGGGTCTTCAAATAAAGAGCCCTGCTGGCCCTGGATCCTGGTCTACTACTTCCCAGGCAGGGTAGCTAATTCATAGTTCCACCTACTGCTGAATTTAGCTTCCTGCCCGTCCAGACCAGCAAGCCCCACCAGGAACACCTGGGAGGCTTCTTGGAGCTGGCTTTCCCATTTCACCCAGGAAGGGGAGCTAATCACAGCCCCACCCTATGCTGAGTGTAGCTCCCAGCTGCCTCTAATCTCAAAGGCTGACCAGAACACCTGGAAAGCTGCATAGTCCAGAAATGTTCAAGCAGACTGTACAGCAGGCAGAGCTGACCATCTGCAGAGGAAAGCCAGTGGCCGCATTTAGCCAGGAAACTTGGGGCATGGGTCAGCTTGAGTCAAGACCACAAACAAAAAGCCTTGCCAGACCTGGAGCTGGGTCTTCTGCTTTGTTAGGCAGAAAAACTAATTTGTAGCCTCATCCATTGGTGAATACAGCTTTTGGCCTGCCTGACCAGGAAACGTAACCAGAACACACAGGAAGCTGTGTAGCTATCCAACAGCCCTGCTTATAATCACAATTGAACAGAGTGCACAATTTGAGGCTTCCTCCATCTGCAGAGCAAAATCAGTCACTTCATCTGGCCAGGGAATTCAATGCACAGTCTTGCCTGATTCAGTCCCCAAACAAAGCCATGCAGGCCCTGGGGCCCATCCTGCTGCCCCACTAGGGCAGGGAAGTCAATTCAGAACCCCAGATAAGTATAGTTTCCAGTCCCAACTGTCCAGAAAGCCTGGCAACCACTGAGAACCCAGGCAACCATGGAGATCATCTAATAGACTTGTTTGGGCAGGGAACCAAGCCAGCAGTCCTATCTAACTGTTCTCAGCCAGTGGCACAACCACCTAACCTCAGAGCTCAGGCAGTGGCCTCTACCAAAAATAGACCCTGATAGCAAGTCCCACTTGCCCAAGGATGTTACCAGCAGACCTGTCCAGAAACCCAAATGGAACTGACAGGTGAAGAACTATTATCTTTGCCAAAGTGAACCTATGAAGTCTAGAAGAGGAGGTTACTTACTCAAATGCTTAGATACCCATGATCAGAAAAAAATGAGGTAAATATGATATCAACAAAGGAAACTAATAAAGCCTAAGTACTGACCCTAAAGGAATGGAAATCTATGAATTGTCAGACAAAGAATTCAGAATAATTCTCTTAAATAAGTTTAGTGAACTACAAGAATATACAGACAACTAAACAAAATTAGGGGAAAGTGCATGAACAAAATGAGAAGTCCAACAAAGAAATAGAAACCATTCAAAAAACAAAAATGGAAACAGACATCCTACAGCTGAAAAATACAACTAAACTGAAGAATTCAATAGACAGCTTCAAAAGCAGACGAGACTATACAGAGGAAAGAATCAGTGACCTAGAAATCAGGACATTTAAAATTATCAAGTCAGGTGATCAAATCAAGATGGCAGACGAGTAGAACGTGGAGCTCACCTTCTCCCACAAATACATCAAAAATACACCGACATGTGGAATGATTCTCACAGAACATCTACTGAAGCTGGCAGAAGGCCTTAGACTTCCAAAAGGGCAAGAAAATCTCCACATAACTGGGTAGGGCAAAAGAAAAATGAAAAAAAAAAGAGAGAGTAATTGGGATGGGACCTGCACCTCTGGGAGGGAGCTGTGAAAGAGGAAATGTTCCTGGCTGTGAAGTCCCCTCACTGGTGGGGAAATCAGCCAGGATAGAGGGGGAGCTTCAGAGCCTAGGAGAGAGTGCAGCAACCGGTTTGCAGGAGGCAAATTGGAGAGTAACCTGCACAGACGGTCAGTGCTGGCTGGCACTCCCCAGCCTGAGATGCTTATCCATTGGGGCGGGTGGGAGCTGCGTGCTGAGGCTCAAGCTTCGGAGGTCAGACCTTGGGGAGAGGACTGAGGTTGACTACATGGAGACAGCCTGAGGGGCCTAGGTTGTGGTGCACAGAAACCTAGAGAGTATGAGAAGAAGGCTTGGCCTGCCAGTGAAGCAAGGCACCATTGTTGAAGGGCATATGAGGAGAGGAGAGAGACTGCCATAGGAGCTTCTTTTTCTGTGCTTGCTCTCAGGTGTCAGGACACTGCATACACAAGCTCCGGGGGTGGACATGAGCTGCCACTGCCATTTTGGACTCCAGAGGTGGGCAGGGACTGCTACTGACACTACTGAGGGTCCTGCAAGCAGGTGCAGGTCGCTGCCCCCACCTTCCCAGGAGCACGTGCAGCCTGCTGCTGCTGTCAGGGGTCCCATGACCTGCTTCCTACTGCTGCCTCAGTCTTCCTGGGAGCATGCATGGGCCTCACATCTGCACATGCCCTATCAAGAGGATAACAGCCAGCACACACTGAGGAAAGAGACGGCGAGCATCCAAATCAAAAACAGCCCTCACGCCAAAAAAATATTAAATCCACACAAGCCATGCAGGGACACTCCCGCACATAAATAGGCCTCAAGACTATGGTAGGTAATTGTTTCTCCTAAACTCACAGAGTAAGAGAAATATAGGCAAAATGAAGAAGCAAAGGAATCACTCCCAGTTAAAAGAACAAGAGAATCCCCCTGAAGGAACAAAAAATGAAATAGACCTCTTCAATCTAATAGACACTGAGTTCAAAAAGGAGGTAATGAAAATACTGAAGGAATTAAGAAAGGCTATTGAGAGAAATGCAGATTACTGTAAAAAGGAACTAGAAACTATAAGGAGGAGCCAAGAAAAATTAGAAAATTCATTTGCCGAGACAAAAGGTGAGGTAAAGGCAATGAATAGCAGAATGAAAAATGCAGAAGGAAGAATAAGTGATCTGGAAGACAGAATAATGGAAATTACCCAATCAAAACAGCAGACAGAAAGCAAATGAAAAGAAAATGAAAGCAATATAAGAGACCTATGGGATAATATAAAGCATGTCAATCTAAGCATAATAGGGATTCCAGAAGGAGAAGAAAGAGAAAAGGGGATTGAAAATGTATTTGAAGAAATTATGGCTGAAAACTTTCCAAACCTAAAGAAGTAAACAGATATCCAGATACAGAAAGCACAGAGGGTCCCAAACAAGAACATATTATTGTAAAAATCGCAAAACTTAAAGAGAGGATTCTAAAGGCAGCAACAGAAAAACAAAGGGTAAATTACAAGGGAATCCCCATAAGGCTATCAGCTGATTTCTCTATAGAAACACCACAGGCCATAAGGGAGTGGCAAAATATATCCAAAGTCTTGAAAAGGAAAAATATGCAACCTAGAATACTCTACCCAGCAAGATTATAATTTAGAATAGAAGGAGAGATAAAGAATTTCTCTGACAAGCAAAAACTGAAAGAATACAGCAATACTAAACCTATTCTAAAAGAAGTACTGAAAGGTCTTCTCTAAATAGAAAAGAAGCAAGAAAATATAGGAAGGAGGAAATCACAATTGGAAAGTAAATCACTTAAATAAGCCAGTATACAGATCAAAAAGAAAAAGGAAAAAAGAAAAAAAATATTTGTGACAGTAATGATAAACACAAAGAAGAGCAAAAGGATAAACATGAAGATGTAAAACAGACCAAAAAAAATCACAAAATGTGGGGAAGGTGAGTAAGAAAATGCAGGTACTTTTTTTTTTTTTTTTTTTTTAGAATGTGTTTGAGTTTATATAACTATCAGTCTAAAGCAAGCAGATATAGGAAGGGGTTAACATACTTGAAAAACAGGGCAACCATAAATCAAAAACATACAATAGATTTACAAAAACCAAAAAGAAGAGAACACAAGCATAAAATAAAAGGAAATTATCAAGCCACAAAAAGAAAAACAAAGAAAAAGGAACAGAGAAGAAAGCAAGAATCAACAGGAAAACAGGGTTTAAAATGGTAATAAATACATATGTATCAATAAGTACCTTAAATGTCAATGGACTGAAGCCTCCAATCAAAAGACATAGAGCGACAGACTGGATAAAAGAACAAGAGCCTACAATATGCTGCCTACAAGAGACTCCCTTAGGGCAAAGGGCACGCATAGACTGAAAGTGAGGGGATGGAAAAAGATATTTCATGCAAACGGAAATGACAAGAATGTGGAAGTTGCAATACTCATATCAGACAAAACAGACTTCAAAGGCTGTAAAGAAAGGTAAAGAAAAACACTATATAATGACAAAAGGATCAATACAAGAAGAGGATTTTACACTTGTAAACATACATGCACCTAATATAGGAGCACCCAAATACATAAAACAAATACTAGCAGACACAAAGGGAGAAATTGATGGGAATATAATAATAGTAGGAGACATTAACACCCCACTCACATCAATGGACAGACCTTCTGACAGAAAACCAAAAAGGCAACAGAGATCCTAAATGATATAATAGAACAGTTGACTTAATTGATATTTTCAGGACATTACATCCAAAAAAACCCAGAATACACATTCTTTTCAAATGTACAGGGAACATTCTCCAGGATTGACCTCATACTAGGGCACAAAACTAACCTCAACAAATTTAAGAGTTAGAAATTATTTCAAGCATCTTCTCTGACCACAATGGCATGAAACTAGAAAAGAACCACAGGAAAAAAATTGAGAAAAAAATGATTACATGGAGACTAAGCAACATGCTACTAAAAAGCCAATGGATCAACAAGCAAATAAAAAAGGCAATTTAAAAATACCTTGAGACACATGACAATGAAAACACAACCATACGAAATCAATAGGATGCAGCAAAAGCAGTTCTTAGAGAGAAGTCCATAGCAATACAGGCCTTCCTCAAAAAACAAGAAAAATATCAAATAAACAACCTAACCTATCACCTAAAAAAATTAGAAAAAGAAGAATAAACAAAACCTAAAGTCAGCAGATGGAAGGAAATAACAAAGATCAGGGAGGAAATAAATAAAATAGAGATTTGAAAAACAATAGAAAAAAATCAATAAAACCAAGAGCTGGTTCTTTGAAAGGATAAACAAAATTGACAAACGTCTGGACAGGCTCACCAAGAAGAAAAGAGAGAGAACCCAAATAAACAAAATAAGAAATGAAAAAAGGAGAAATCTCAACTGATACCACAGAAATACAGAAAACCATAAGAGAACACTATGAACAATTATATGTCAACAACTTGACAACCTAGAAGAAATGGACAACTTTTTAGAAACATACAGCCCACCAAAATTGAATCAAGAAGAAACAGATAATTTGAATGGCCTAATCACTAGAAGTGAAATAGTATCTGTAATAGAAAAACAAAAAACTTCCTATGAACAAAAGTTCAGGACCAGATGTCTTCACAGGCAAATTCTACTAAACATACAAAGAAGAACATATACTGATTCTTCTCAAACTTTTCCAAAAGACTCAAGAGGAAGGAACACTCCCAAAGACATTCTATGAAGCTACTATCAACCCTGATACCAAAACCAGACAAAGATATCACAAAAAAAGAAAATTACAGGCCAATATCACTGATGAACATACATGCAAAAATCCTCAACAAAATACTAGCAAACAGAATCCAACAACACATTAAAAGGATAATACACAATGGGAATCATACCAAGGATGCAAGGATTCTTCAATATACACAAATCAACCAATGTGATACACCATATTAACAAACTGAAGAATAAAAACATGATCATCTCAACAGATACAGAAAAATCTTTCCACAAAATTCAACACCCATTTATGATAAAAACTCTCCAGAAAGTGGGTATAGAGGGAATCAATCTCAACATAATAATGGCCATATATGACAAACGCACAGCAGACATTATTCTTAATGGTGAAAAACTGAAAGCATTTCCTCTAAGATCAGGAACAAGACAATGGTGTCCACTCTCGCCACTATTATTCAACAAGGTCTTGGAAGTCTTAGCCACAGCAATCAGAGAAGAAAAAGAAATAAAACGAATCCAAATTGGAAAGGAAGAAGTAAAACTGTCACTGTTTGCAGATATCATGATACTATACATAGAAAATCCTAAAGATGCCACCAGAAGACTACTAGAGCTGTTCAGTGAATTTAGTAAGGTCACAGGATGTAAAACAAATGCAGAGAAATCCCTTGCATCCTTATATGCTAACAATGAAAGATCAGAAAGAGAAATTAAGGAAACACTCCCATTTACCATTGCAACAAAAAGAATAAAATACCTAGGAATAAACCTACCTAGGGAGACAAAAGACCTGTACAGAGAAAACTATAAGACACTGATGAAAGAAATCAAAGATGACACTAACAGATGGAGAGATATACCATGTTCTTGGATTGGAAAAATCAATATTGTGAAAATGAGTATACTACCCAAAGCAATCTACAGATTCAATGCAATCCCTATCAAATTACCAATGTCATTTTTCACAGAACTAGAACAAAAATCTTTAAAATTTGTATGGAAATACAAAAGACCCCGAAAAGCCAAAGCAATCTTGAGAAAGAAAAATGGAGCTGGAGGAATCAGACTTCCTGACCTCAGACTATATTACAAAGCTACAGTAATCAAGAGAGTATGGTACTGGCACAAAAACAGAAATATAGGTCAATGGAACAGGATAGAAAGCCCAGAGGTAAACCCACACACCTATGGTCACCTAATCTATGACAAAGGAGGCAAGAATATACAATGGAGAAAAGAGAGTCTCTTCAGTAAGTGGTACTGGGAAAACTGGACAGCTACATGTAAAAGAATGAAATTAGAACACTCCCTAACATCATACACAAAAAATAAACTCAAAATAGATTAAAGACCTGAATGTAAGGCCAGACACTATAAAACTGTTAGAGGAACACATAGGTAGAACACTCTATGACATAAATCACAGCAAGATCTTTTTGACCCATCTCCTAGAGTAATGAAAAGAAAAACAAAAATAAACACATGGGACCCAATTAAACTTAAAAGCTTTTGCACAGCAAAGGAAACCATAAACAAGATGAAAAGACAACCCTCAGAATAGGAGAAAATATTTGCAAGTGAAGCAACTGACAAAGGATTAATCTCCAAAATATACAAGCAGCTCATGCAGCTCAATATCAGAGAAACAAACAACCGAATCAAAAAATGGGCAGAAGACCTAAATAGACATTTCTCCAAAGAAGACATACAGACTGCCAACAAACACATGGAAAGATGCTCAACATCACTAATTATTAGAGAAATGAAAATCAAAAATACAATGAGGTGCCACCTCACATGGGTCAGAATGGCCATCATCAAAAAATCTACAAACAACAAATGCTGGAGAGGGTGTGGAGAAAAGGGAACCCTCGTGCACTGTTGGTGGGAGTGTAAATTGATACAACCACTATGGAAAACAGTATGGAGGTTCCTTAAAAAACTAAAAATACAACTACCATATGACCCAGCAATTCCACTACTGGGCATATATCCAGAGAATACCATAATTCAAAAAGAGGCATGTACCCCAATGTTCATAGCAGCACTATTTATAATAGCCAGAACATGGAAGCAACCTTAATGCCCATCAACAGAGGAACGGATAAACAAGATGTGTTATATACACAATGGAATATTACTCATGCATAAAGAGGAACAAAATTGGGTCATTTGTAGAGATGTTGATGGGCCTAGAGACTGTCATACAGAGTGAAGTAAGTCAGAAAGAGAAAGACAAATATTGTATATTGACACATACCTGTGGAATGTAGAAAAATGGTACAGATGATCCTGTTTGCAAAACAGAAATAGAGACACAGACGTAGAGAAAAAATGTATGGATACCAAGGGGGAAAGGGGGGATTGGGAGAAATTGGGAGATTGGAATTGACACATATACACTATTGATACTATGTATAAAATAGATAACTAATGAGAAAATACTGTATAGCATAGGGAACTCTACTTAATGCACTGTGGTGACCTGAATGGGAAGGAAGTCCAAAAGGGAGGAGATATATGTATATGTATGGCTGATTCATTTTGCTGTACATTAGAAACAAACACAACACTGTAAAGCAACTATACTCCAATAAAAATTAATTTAAAAATTAGCAAACCAAATCCAACAACACATAAAAAAGATCATAAACCACAACCAAGTGGGATTCATCCCAAGCTCACAAGGATGGTTCAGTATACACAAATCAATCAATGTAATACACCACATTAACAAAAGAAAAGTAAAAAGCCACATGATCGTCTCAATAGATACAAAAAAAAAAGCATTTGACAAAATTTCCCAAAATTTGACAAAACATCCATTTATGATAAAAACTCTAATCAAAGTGGGCATATAGGGGAAAATCTCAACATAATAAAACCATTTATGACAAACGCACAGCCAATATTAATACTCAATGATGAAAAGCTGAAAGCCTCCCCGCTAAAATCTGGAACAGCCAAGGATACGCACTCTCACCACTTCTATTCAACATAGTATTAGGAAGTCCTGGTTACAGCAATCAGACAAGAAAAAGAAACAAAAATATCCAAATTGGAAGGGAAGAGGTAAAACTGTCACTAAATGCAGATAACATGATACTACATATAGAAAACCCTGAGGACTCCACACAAAACTACTAGATCTAATAAATGAATTCAGCAAAGTAGAAGGATACAAATTAAATTCAGAAATTGGTTGTGTTTCTTTACACTAACAATGAAATATCAGAAAGGGAATGTAAAAAAACAGTACATTTTAAAATCACACCAAAAAAATTAAAATACCTAGGAATAAATCTGACCAAGGAGGTGAAAAACTTATATGCTGAGAACTTTATAAAACATTAATAAAGGGAATAAAAGAGGATTCAAAGAAATGGAAAGATATCCCATAATCTTGCATTGGAAGAATTAATATTGTTAAAAATGGTAATACTACCCAAAGCAATCTACAGATTTAATGCAATCCTTATCAAATTACCCATGACATTTTTCACAGAACTAGAACAAATAATCCTAAAATGTATATGGAATCATAAAAGACCCAGGATTGGCCAAGCAATCCTGAGGGGGAAGAAAAAAAGGAGGCGTAATCCTCCCAGACTTCAGACAATAGTGCAATGCTACAGTAATCAAAACAGTGTGGTACTGGTACAAAAACAGACATATGGATCAATGGAACAGAATAGACAGCCCAGAAATAAACCCACACACCTATAGTCAATTAATCTTCATCAAAGAAGGCAATGTAAAATGGGAAAAAGACAGTCTCTTAAGCAAGTGGTGCTGGGGAAGTTGGACAGCTGAATGGAAATCAATGAAGTTAGAACATACCCTCACACTATGCACAAAAATAAATTCAAAATGCCTTAAAGACTTAAACATAAGACATGACACCATAAAACTAGAAGAGAGCAAAGGCAAAACATTCTCTGACATAAATTGTACCAATGTTTTCTTAGATCAATCTCCCAAGGCAATAGAAATAAAAACAAAAGTAAACAAATGGAACCTAATCAAACTTACAAGCTTTTGCACAGCAAAGGAAACCAACCATAAAAGAACCAAAAAGACTACCTATGGATTGGGGGAAAATATTTGTAAATGATGAAACCAAGAAGGGCTTATTCTCAAAAATATACAAACAGCTCATACAACTCAACAACAAAGAAACAACCCAATCGAAAAATGGGCAAAAGACCTAAAGAGACATTTCTCCTAAGAAGACTTACAGACGGCCAATAGGCACATGAAAAGATGCTCAATGTCACAAATTATTGGAGAAATGCAAATCAAAACTACAATGAGGTATCACCTCACACTGGTCAGAATGGCCACCATTAAAAAGTCTACAGATAAATTCTGGAGAGGGTGTGGAGAAAACAGCACACTCCTACACTGTTGATGGGAATGTAAGTCGGTACAGTCACTGTGGAAAACTGTGTAGAGGTTCCTCAAAAAACTAAAAATAGAATTACCATATGATCCAGCAATCTCACTCCTGGGCATATACCCAGACAAAACTATAATTCAAAAAGATACATGTACCCTTATGTTCATAGCAGCACTATTCAGAATAGCCAAAACATGGAAACAACCTAAATGTCCATTGCCAGATGAATGGATAAAGAAGATGTGGTACACATATACAATGGAATACTAGCCAGCCATAAAAAAGAAGGAAATAATGCCATTTGCATCAACATGGGTGCAACTAGAGATTATCATACTAAGTGAACTAAGTCAGAAAGAGAAAGACAAATACCACATGATATAACTTATGTGTGGAATCTAAAATATGGCACAAATGAACTTATCTACAAAACGGAAACATACAGACATAGAGATCCAACTTGTGGTTGACAAGGAGGCGTGGGGTAGGGTGACTGGGAGTTTGGGGTGGGTAGATACAAACTATTACATTTAGAATGGATAGACAACAAGGTCCTAATGTATTGCACAGGGAACTATATGCAATGTCCTGGGATTAACCATAATGGAAAAGAATATGAAAAAAGAATATATATGTGTATAACTGAGTCACTTTGCCATACAGCAGAGATTGGCACAACATTGTAAATCAACTATACTTCAATTAAAAAATAAAAATAAAACTATCACGTCAGTGTAGCAAAAAGTAAAAAGAATGAAAAAGAGTGAAGAAAGCCCAGAGGACTTATGAGACACAATAAAAGGAAACAATATCCACATTATGGGAATTCCAGAAGCAGAAGAGAAAGGGACAGAAAGTATATTGAAAGCAATAATGGCTGAAAACATCCCAAACCTGGAAGGAGAAATGGACATCAAGATCCATGAGGGCTGAAGGTCCCAAAATAGGGCTACACTGAGATACATTATAATAAATTGTCAAAAGTCAAAGACAAAGATTTTGAAAGCAGCAAGAAAAAAGAGAGAAGTTACATACAAGGAAAGTTCTATAAGAAACTTCGGGTCAGGAAAGAATGGAGTGATATGTTTGAAATATTTTTTCTTAAATGTCAACCAAAAGTTCTATGCCTGGCAAAACAATCCTTCAGAAATGAAGCAGAGATAAAGCCTTTCCCAAACAAACAAGAGCAGAGGGATTTCATTACCACAAAACCTGCTGTAGAAGAAATGCTAAAGGGAGATCTTTGAGTGGAAGTAAAAGGACGCCAATTAACATAATAAAAATATAAGAAGGTAGTGTAAAACTTACTCGTAATTGTAGATATAGAGTCAAATTTACATTCTGTAATACAGTAATGGTGGTGGTTTATAATCCACTTACAACTCTGGTTTAAAAGTTTAAAAGTATATGTAGTAAAAAATAATAACTAGAGAGCAGAAGCAAGAAGAACTACAATCCTGCAGCCTGTGGAACAAAAACCACATTCACAGAAAGATAGACAAGATGAAAGGGCAGAGGGCTATGGACCAGATGGGGGAACAAGATAAAACCCCAGTAAAACAACTACATGAAGTGGAGATAGGCAACCTTCCAGAAAAAGAATTCAGAATGATAGTGAAGATGATCCAGGACCTCAGGGAAAAGAATGGAGGCCAAGATCGAGAAGATGCAGGAAATATTTTAAAAAGATCTAGAAGAATTAAAGAACAAACAAAGAGAGATGAACAACACAATAACTGAAATTAAAAATACACTAGAAGGAATAAGTAGCAGAATAACTGAGGCAGAAAACGGATAAGTAACCTGGAAGACAAAATGGTGGAATTCACTGCTGCAGAACAGAATAAATAAAAAAGAATGAAAAGAAATGAAGACAGCTTAAGAGACCTCTGGGACAATATTAAATGCAACAACATTCGCATTATAGGGGTCCCAGAGGAGAAGACGGAGAGAAAGGACCCGAGAAAATATTTGAAGAGATTATAGTCTAAAACTTCCCTAACATGGGAAAGGAAATAGCCACGCAAGTCCAGAAAGTGCAGAGAGTCCCATACAGGATAAACCCAAGGAGAAACACACCGAGACACATAGTAATCAAACTGGCAAAAATTAAAGACAAAAATTATTGACTGCAGCAAGAGAAAAATGACAAATAACATACAAGGGAACTCCCATAAGGTTAACAGCTGATTTCTCAGCAGAAACTCTACAAGCCAGAAGGGAGTGGCATATTATATTTAAAGTGATTAAAGGGAAGAACCTACAACAAAGATTACTCTACCCAGCAAGGATCTCATTCAGATTCGATGGAGGAATCAAAAGCTTTACAGACAAGCAAAAGCTAAGAGAATTCAACACCACCAAACCAGCTCTACAACAAATGCTAAAGGAACTTCTCTAAGTGGGAAACACAAGAGAAGAAAAGGACCTACAAAAACAAACCCAAAACAGTTAAGAAAATGGTCATAGGAACAGACATATCAATAATTACCTTAAACGTGAATGGATTAAATGCTCCAACCAAAGGACACAGGGTGCTGAATGGATAGAAAAACAAGACCCATATATATGCTGTCTACAAGAGACCCACTTCAGACCTAGGGACACATACAGACTGAAAGTGAGGGGATGGACAAAGATATTCCATTCAAAGGGAATTCAAAAGAAAGCTGGAGTAGCAATACTCATATCAGATAAAACAGACTTTAAATTAAAGAATATTACAAGAGACAAGGAAGGACACTACATAATGATCAAGGGATCAATCCAAAAAGAAGATACAACAATTATAAATATATATGTACCCAACATAGGAGCACCTCAATACATAAGGCCACTGCTAAAAGCTATTAAAGAAGAAATCGACAGTAACACAGTAATAGTGGGGGACTTTAACACCTCACTTACACCAATGGACAGATCATCCAAACAGAAAATTAATAAGGAAACAGAAGCTTTAAATGACACAATAGACCAGATAGATTTAATAGGTATTTATAGGACATTCCATCAAAAAACAGCACACTACACTTTCTTCTCAAGTGGGCATAGAACATTCTCCAGGATAGATCACATCTTAGGTCACAAATCAAGCCTCAGTAAATCTAAGAAAATTGAAATCATATCAAGCATCCTTTCTGACCACAACGTTATGAGGTTAGAAATCAGTTACAGGGAAAAAAAGTAAAAAAACACAAACACATGGAGACTAAAGAATACGTTACTAAATAACCAAGACATCACTGAAGAAATCAAAAAATACCTAGAGACAAATGATAATGAAAACAAGACGATCCAAAACCTATGGAATGCAGCAAAAGCAGTTCAAAGAGGGAAGTTTATAGCTGTACAAGACTACCTCAAGAAACAAGAAAAATCTCAAATAAACAATCTAACGTTACACCTAAAGGAACTAGAGAAAGAAGAACAAAAAAACCCAAAGTTAGCAGGAGGAAAGAAATTATAAAGATCAGAGCAGAAACAAATGAAATAGAAACAAAGAAAACAATAGCAAAGATCAATAAAACTAAAAGCTGGTTCTTTGAGAAGATAAACAAAATTGATAAACCATTAGCCAGACTCATCAAGAAAAAGAGGGAGAGGACTCAAATCAGTAAAATTAGAAATGAAAAAGGAGAAGTTACAACAGACACCACAGAAATACAAAGCATGCTAAGAGACTACTACAAGCAACTCTATGCCAATAAAATGGACAACCTGGAAGAAACGGACAAATTCTTAGAAAGGTATAACCTTCCAAGATGAACCAGGAAGAAATAGAAAATATGAACAGACCAATCACAAGTAAGGAAATTGAAACTGTGATTAAAAATCTTCCAACCAACAGAAGTCCAGGACCAGATGGCTTCACAGGTGAATTCTATCAAACATTTAGAAAAGAGCTAACCCCTATTCTTCTTAAACTCCTCCAAAAAATTGCAGAGGAAGAAAGACTCCCAAACTCATTCTATGAGGCCACCATCACCCTGATACCAAAACCAGACAAAGATACTACAAAAAAAGAAAATTACAGACCAATATCACTGATGAATATAGATGCAAAAATCCTCAACAAAATACTAGCAAACAGAATCCAACAACACATTAAAAGGATCATACACCATGATCAAGTGGGATTTATCCCAGGGATGCAAGGATTCTTCAATATACGCAAATCAATCAATGTGATACACCATATTAATAAATTGAAGAATAAAATCATATGATCATCTCAATAGATGCACAAAAAAGCTTTTGACAAAATTCAACACCCATTTATGATAAAAACTCTCCAGAAAGTGGGCACAGAGGGAACCTACCTCAACATGATAAAGGCCATATACAAAAACCCATAGCAAACATCATTCCCAATCATGAAAAACTGAAAGCGTTTCGTCTAAGATCAGGAACAAGACAAGGATGTCCACCCTTGCAACTATTATTCAGCACAGTTTTGGAAGTCCTAACCACGGCAATCAGAGAAGAAAAAGAAATAAAAGGAATACAAATTGGAAAAGAAGAAGTAAAACTGTCACTGTTTGCAGATGACATGATACTATACATAGAAAATCCTAAAGATGCTACCAGAAAACTACTAGAGCTAATCAATGAATCTGGTAAAGTTGCAGGATACAAAATTAATGCACAGAAATATCTTGCATTCCTATACATTAATGATGAAAATTCTGAAAGAGAAATTAAGGAAATACTCCCATTTACCACTGCAACAAAAAGAATAAAATACCTAGGAATAAACCTACCTAGGGAGACAAAAGACCTGTATGCAGAAAACTATAAGACACTGTTGAAAGAAATTAAAGATGATACCAACAGATGGAGAGATATACCATGTTCTTGGATTGGAAGAATCAACACTGTGAAAATGAGTATAGTACCCAAAGCAATCTATAGATTCAATGGAATCCCTATCAAATTACCCATGGCATTTTTTAGAAAACTAGAACAAAAAATCTAAAATTTGTATGGAGACACAAAAGACCCTGAATAGCCAAAGCAGTCTTGAGGGAAAAAAACAGAGCTGGAGGAATCAGACTCCCTAACTTCAGACTATACTACAAAGCTACAGTAATCAAGACGATACGGTACTGGCACAAAAATAGAAATATAGATCAATGGAACAGGATATAAAGCCCAGAGATAAACCCATGCACCTATGGTCAACTAATCTATGACAAAGGAGGCAAGGACATACAATGGAGAAAAGACAGTCTTTTCAATAAGTGGTGCTGGGAAAACTGGACAGCTACATGTAAAAGAATGAAATTAGAACACTCTCTAACACCATACACAAAAATAAACTCAAAATGGATTAGAGACCCAAAGGTAAGACCGGACACTATAAAACTCTTAGAGGAAAATATAGGAAGAACACTCTTTGACATAAATCACAGCAAGATCCTTTTTGATCCACCTCCTAGAGAAATGGAAATAAAAACAAAAATAAACAAATGGGACCTAATGAAACTTAAAAGTTTTTGCAAAGCAAAGGAAACTACAAACAAGATGAAAAGACAACCCTCAGAATGGGAGAAAATATTTGCAAATGAATCAACGGACAAAGGATTAATCTCCAAAATATATAAACAGCTCGTGCAGCTCAATATTAAAAAACCAAACAACCCAATCCAAAAATGGGCAGAAGACCTAAATAGACAGTTCTCCAAAGAGGACATACAGATGGTCAAGAAGCACATGAAAAGCTGCTCAACATCACTAATTATTAGAGAAATGCAAGTCAAAACTACAATGAGGTATCACCTCACACCAGTTAGAATGGGCATCATCAGAAATTCTACAAACAACAAATGCTGGAGAGGGTGTGGAGAAAAGGGAATCCTCTTGCACTGTTGGTGGGAATGTAAATTGATACAGCCACTATGGAGAACAGTGTGGAGGTTCCTTAAAAAACTAAAAATAGTTACCATATGACCCAGCCACCCCACTACTGGGCATATACCCAGAGCAAAGCATAATTCATAAAGACACATGCACCCCAATGTTCATTGCAGCACTATTTACAATAGCCAGGTCATGGAATCAACCTAAATGCCCATCGACAGATGAATGGATAAATAAGATGTGGTACATATATACAATGGAATATTACTAAGCCATAAAAGGAACGAAATTGGGTCATTTGTAGAAACGTGGGTGAATCTAGAGACTGTCATACAGAGTGAAGTAAATCAGAAAGAGATAAACAAATATCGCATATTAAGCATATATGTGGAACCTAGAAAAATGGTACAGATGATCCGGTTTGCAGGTCAGAGATTGAGACACAGATGTAGAGAACAACATATGGACACCAAGGGGGGAAAGCAGCAGCAGGTGGGGGTGGTAGTGTGATGAATTGGGAGATTGGGATTGACATGTATACACTGATGTGTATAAAATGGGTTACTAATAAAACCTGCTGTATAAAAAAAATAAAATTAAATTTAAAAATTAAAAAAAATAACTAGAATTATCTGTTATTAGAGATATAATATAAAAATGTGTAAATTATAACATCAGAAACCTAAAATGTGAGGGAAAGGAGAAGTAAATGTGTAGAGTGTAGAAATGCTATTGAAGTTAATTTATTATCAGTTTCACATAGGGTGTTATAATTTTAAGATATCTGATATAAACCTCATGGTAACCACATGGGAAATACCTATAGTAGTCACAAAAAAGAACATGATAAAAAAAGTCAAAGCATACTGATACCAAAAAATATCAAAAAAGGGAGGAGGATAAGAAAGAACAATAGATCTACAAAACAACCAGAAAACAATTAACAAAATGTCAATAGTAAGTTCTTACTTATTAATCATTATTTAAATGTAAATGAATTAAATTCCTAATCAAAAGACACAGAATGGTTGAAAGGATTAAAAAAAAAAAAACAAGATCCAACGATATGCTGCCTATAAGAGACTAACTTTAGCCTTAAAGATACACATAGACTGAGAGTAAAGGGATGGAAAAACATATTTCAAGCAAGTGTTAACCAAAAAACAAACAAACAAACCAGGGGTAGCTACTTATATCAGGCAAAATGGACTTTAATGTAAAAATGTAAAAAGAGACAAAGAAAGTTATTATATAATGATAATGGGGGTCAATCTATCAAGAAGATATAAGAATTGTAAATATTTATGCACCAAACACTGGAGCACCTAAGCAGATAAAGAAAAAACTAACATAGCTAAAAGGAGAAATAAAGAGCATTATAATATTATTACATGGAGTCTTTAATACTCCACTCTCAACAATGGATAAATTGTCCAGAGAATCAATAAGGGGACAGTATACTTGAATACCACTATAGACCAAGTGGACTAACGAACATATACAGAACATTATATCCAACAGCAGCAAAATAAACATTCCTCTCAAACTCACATGGAATATTGTCTAGGATAGAACATATGTTAGGCCACAAAACAAATGTTAGCAAATTCAAGAAGGTTGAAATCATACCAAGTATCTCCTCTGACAAAAATAGTATGAAACTAGAAATCAGTAACAAAAGGAAAACTCAAAAACTCATGAATACATGGAAATTAAACAACACTCTCCTAAAGCAGTAATGAATTAAAGAATAGATTGAAGAGGTAAGAAAAAAGTATCTTGTGACAAACAAAAATGAAAACATATACCAAAACTTATGAGATGAAGCAAATGCAGCTCTAAGAGGGACGTTTATAGCCAAAGAAAAAAAGAAGGTCTACATTAAGAACAAGAAAGATCTCAAATAAACAACCTAACTGTTCACCTAAAGGAACTAGAAAAAGAACAACAAACAGCCCAAAGTTAGCAGAAGGAAGGAAATAATAAAGATTAGAGCAGAAACAAATGAAATAGAGAACAGGAAAACAACAGAAAAGATTAACAAAACAAGAGTTTTGTTGTTTGAAAAGATAAAGTTGACAAACCCTTCACTAGACTAACCAAGGGAAAAATGAGAACCCAAATCAAAAGGATAATAAATGAAAGAGTAAATATTGCAATGGGTACCACAGAAAAAGAAAGGATGTTAGAGGCTACTATGATCAAAAATATGCCATCAAACTTCTAGGACAATCTAGAAGAAATGGAAAATTTCTTCAATACATAAAAACTACTGAAGAGAGTTCCCAAGATGGTGGAGTAATAAGACCCTGACTCTTTCGGGCACGCCAAAATTACAACTATTTACAGAGAAACAGTTGATGAGAAAGACCAGGGTCTACAATAAAAGACCTTCTACAACCAAAGATATAAAGAAGGAACCACAAGTAGATGGGTAGGAGGGATGGACTTGTGGTACAGTCAAGACCTACACCCCCAGGTAGGCAATCCACAAATAGGAGAATAATCACAATTGCAGAGGTTCTCCCCAAGAAACAAGGGGTCTGAGCCCCATATTGGGCTCTCCAGCATGGGGGTCCTGTACTGGGAAGATGAGCCCACAGAACATTTGGCTTTGAAGGTCAGCAGGGTTTCCTTTGCGGAGACCCAGAGGGCTGTGGGAAATAGAGACTCCACTCTTTAAGGGTGCACACAAAATCTCACATGCTCTGAGACCCAGAGCAGAAGCAGAAATTTTAAAGGAGCCTGGGTCAGACCCATCTGCTAATCTTGGAGAAAATCCTGGAGAGGCAGGAGGCAACTGGAGCTCACCCTGGGGACACAGATATGGACAGCAGCCTTTTTGGGAGGTTTTTCTACCACGTGGACACTGGTGCTAGTAAGCACCACTTTGGAGTTCTCCCTCTAGTTTGTTAACCTTGGGACCCAGCCCCACCTCCACCCACGAGACTGTATGCAGCACTGCTGGGGTGCCTCAGGCCAACCAATTTGCCAGATGGAGACACAGATCTACCCACCAGCAGGCAGGCTGCCTTAAAACCTCTTGAGCTCACAAGCACCCCTGGACATAGCCTTGTCCACCAGAGGGCCCAGGAACTGGCCCCCCACATCAGGGTACAGGCACTAGAACTGGGACACCCAGGGACTTACAGACAGAGATCCAGGGACACAACTCTGCCCACCAGTGGGTAGGCACCAGCCCCAGAACCACCTAGACCCAGTCCCACCCACCAGTGTGTGGACACCAGCTCCAGGACAACTGCAGCCCTGCAGCCTGACCTGTCAGACCCAGTCCACCCACCAGCAGAACATCAGCTGTGAGAAACCTTGGGTCCCTCAGCCAGCTGCTCTTGGATCCAGCCACACTCACTAATGGGTCAAAACAAGCTTTGGGAACCCCCCTTCTCTGAGACACCAGAGCCAGCTGTGTCAGGAATCAGCCCCATTCACCAGCAGTCCAACACCAGCTCTGGGACCCCTGAGCCCTGTAGCCACAGACCCCAGGACATGGCTCTGCCTGTCAGTGGACCAGCACTAGCCCCAGGACATGACTTTACCTACCAGCAGGTGTGCACTGGCCCCAGGACCACTGTGTCCCTTCAGCCTGCCTGGTCAAGACCCAGCCAACACACAAGCAGGCCAGCACCAGCCCTGGGATTCCCTGGGTTCCAGCCCCACACAACAGTGGCCTGATACCAGCTTCAGGATCTCAAAGCCCTACAGTCAGAGTCTCTGAGACACAGCACCACCCACCAGTGAGACAGAATTAGCACTGGGACCCCCTAGGTCCCAACCCCACCCACCAGAAGGCCAAGGCCCACTCTGAGATACCTTGGACACCTCAGAAAGTTGCCCTGGGATCCAGCCCCACTCACCAGTGGGCTGACACAAGCTATGGGATAACTCGGAAACCATAACCAGCCACGTCAGGAACTGGCCCCACCTACCAGCAAGCTAACACTAGATCTAGGAACCATGGCCCTGTAACCACCCACCCCAGAACCTGCCTCTGCCCTCCAGTCAGCCAGCCACGGGACCTACTGGTGTTCTGCAGCCAGTCAAGCTATGACCCAGCTCCACAAACCAGTGGCTGGCACTCTTGCACAAGGTAGGGCTTGGCAACCAACTGGACTGAGGGACAGTCACACCTACCAGACTACACATAGTAGTCAGCCCACCACAACAGAAGGATCTGTGCAGTCAACATAGGGGTTGCCCCTAGAACATATAGCTCTGGTGACTAGAAAGGTGTGTGCTACTGGTATGCATAGGATGTCTCCTACAAAAGGACAAGTTCAGGAATACAACAAACATACCAGATACATAGAAATAAAACCAGAAAATTAGGCAAAAGGAGGTGACAGAGAAACATGTTTCAAAAGAAGGAACAAGATAAAGAAGAAACAGAAGAACTAAGTGAAGTGGAGATAGGCAATCAACCAGATAAAGTGTTCAAGGAAATGATCATAAAGATGATCAAAGAACTCAGGAGAAGAATGGAAGAACAGACTGAAAAGTTAGAAGTTTTTAACAAAGAGCTATAAAATATGAGGAAGAACTAAAAAGAGATGAAAAATACAATAACTGAAATGAAAAATAAACTAGAAGGAATCAACAGCAGATTAAATGATACAGAGAAACAGATCAGAAAGCTGGAAGACAGAGTACTGGAAATCATTGAAGTTGAACAGAAAAAAAAGAAAGAAAAGAAAAAAGCATAAAAAGAAATGAGGACACTTTAAGAGACGTCTGAGAAAATATCAAGCATAATAACACCTAGAAGGAGAAGAGAAAGAAAGGGGCAGGGAACAGATTTGAAGACGGTAACTGAAAATTTCTTAACCTGGGAAAGGAAACAGACATCTAAGTTTGGGAAGAACAGAGAGCCTCAAGCAGGATCAACCCAAAGAGGATTGCACCAACACACATTATAATTAAAATGGAAAAATTTAAAGATAAAGAGAGAACATTAAAAGCAGCAAGGGAAATAAAAGTAACATGTTACACACAAGGGAATTCCCATAAGGCTATCAGCTGACCTTTTTCTTTTTAAAGAATTGGAAAAAATTTTTTTAATGTTTATTTATTTATTTATTTGGCTGTGCCAGGTCCTAGTTGTGGCAAGTGGGATCCTCATTGCCACATGAGGGATACTCGTTGCAGCATGTGGGATCTTTAGTTATGGCATATGGGAACTTTAGTTGTGGCATGCGAACTCTTAGTTGCAACATGTGGGATCCAATTCCCTGACCAGGGATCAAACCCAGGCCCCCTGCATTGGGAGTGCAGAGCTCTAGCCACTGGACCACCAGGGAAGTCCATGTTAGCTGAACTTTCAGCAGAAACTCCGCAGGCCAGAAGAGAGTGGCATGATATATTTAAAATGATGAAAGGGGAAAACCTACAATCAAGAATACTCTGCCAAGCAAGGCTCTCATTCATATCTGATGGAGATCTCAATAGATTTACAAATAAGAAAAAGCTAAAAGAGATCAGCACCACCAAACCAGCTTTACAAGAAATGTTAAAAGGACTTTTCTAATTTAAAAAGGCCACAACTAGAAATATAAAAATTATAAAAGGAAAAAGCTCATTGGGAAAGGCAAATATACAGTAAAGGTGGTCAATCAACCACTTCAAGTCTACTAAGAAGGTTAAAAGACAGAAGTAATAAAATCATATCCACAATAAGCAGTTAAGGGATACAGAAAAACAAATAGATATAAAATATGATGTCAAAATGGTAATTGTGAGGAGAGGGGAGTAAAAAATGGAAGGTTGTTAAAATGCATTTGAAATTAAAAGTTCAGCAACTTAAAAAAATTACATATATACACACACACACACACACACACACACACACACACATAAAGAGAGAGAGATTGCCATATATAAACCTCATGGTTTATATATAAACCATATGTAAACCAAAAATCTATAATAGATACCCACACACACAAAGAGAAAGGAATCCATTCATAACACTAAAGAGAGTTATCAACTTACAAGAGAACAAAAGAAGGAGGAACAAAAAAGAACCACAAAATGATCCAAAAGCAATGAACAAAACAGCAATAAGTACATACCTATCAATATTATTTTAAATGTAAATGGACAAAATGCTCCAATAAAAACACATAGAGTAGATGAATGGATACAGAAATAAGACCCATATATATGCTGCCTATAAAAGACTCACTTCAGATCTAAACACACACACAGACTGAAAATGAGGGGATGGAAAAAGTTATTCCATGCAAATGGAAATCAAAAGAAAGCCAGAGTAGCGATACTTATATCAGACAAAATAGACTTTGAAACAAATAATGTTACAAGAGATGAAACAAATAATGTTACAAGAGACAAAGAAGGACATTACATAATGATCAAAGGATTAATCCAAGAAGAAGATATAACATTTAAAAATATATAAGCACCCAACAAAGGAGTACCTAAATACATAAAGCAAATATTAACAGATATAAAGGGAGAAATTGATAGTTACACACTAATAGTAGGGGACTTTAACACTACACTTAACATCAATGGACAGATGATCCAGATGGAAAATCAATAAGGAAACACTGGCCTTAAATAACACATTAGACAAGATTGACTTAACAGAAATATATAGAACATTCCATCCACAACAGCAGAATACACATTCTTTTCAAGTGCACATGGAACATTCTCCAGGATAGATCACATGCTGGCCAGAAAACAAGCCTCAGTAAATTTAAGAAAATTTAAATCATATAGAGAATTTTTTCTGACCCCAACCCTATGAGACTAGAAAATAAACTACAAGAAAAAAACCCTCCCTCCCCCAAAAAACACACATGGAGGATAAATAATATGCTATTAAACAACCAATGGATCATTGAAGAAATCAAAGAAGAAATTTTTTAAAAGCTGGAGACAAATGAAAACAAAACAAATGAAATCAGGCTGCAGCAAAATCAGTTCTAAGAGGGAAGTTTATACAAGACAAGACTATCTCAGGAAACAAGAAAATGCTCAACTGAACAACTTAACCTTACACCTAAAGGAACTAGAAAAAGAAGAACAAACAAAACTCAAAGTTAGTACAAGGAAAGAAATCCTAAAGATCAGTGCAGAAATAAATGAAATAGAGACAAAAAAAAAAAAACCCCAATAGAAAAGATCAATGAAACTAAGAGCTGGTACTTTGAAAAGATAAACAAAATTGATAAAACTTGAGTCAGACTCATCAATGATAAAAGAGAGAGTACCCAAATCAATAAAATCAGAAATGAAAAAGGAGAAGTTACAACTGACACCACAGAAACACAGAGGATATAAGAAATTACTACGAACAACTATATGCCAATAAAATGGGCAACCTAGGAGAAATGGACAAATTCCTAGAAACGTATAATCTCCCAAGACTGAACCAGGAAGAAATAGAAAATATACTAATTACCAGTAATGAAATTGAATCAGTAATTTTAAAAACTCCAAACAAATGAAAGTACAGGACCAGATGGACTCAGAGGTGAATTCTACCAAATACTTAAAGAAGGGTTAACAACTATCCTCAAACAATTCCAAAAAAGTTTCAGAGAAAAGAATACTTCTGAATTCATTCTACAAAGCTAGCATCACCCTGATACCAAAATCACATAAAGATATCACACAAAAAAGAAAATTACAGGCCAATATCACTGATGATCATAGATGCAAAAATCCTCAACAAACCATTAGCAAACTGAATTCAACAATACATTAATAGGATCATACACTATAGTCAAGTGGGATTTATCCCAGGGATGCCAGGATGGTTCAATACTGCTAATCGATCATTGTGATACACTGCATTAACAAATTGAAGAATAAAACCATATGATCATCCCAATAGATGCAGAAAAAGCTTTTGACAGAACTCAACACACATTTCTGATAAAAACTCTCCACAAAGGGGGTATGGAGGGAACATACCTCAACGTAATAAATGCCATATATGACAAACTCACAACTAACATCATACTCAATGGTGAAAAGCTGGAAGCATTTCCTCTAAGATCAGGAGTGCTACAAGGATGCCCACTCTCACCACTTTTATTCAACATAGTATTGGAAGTCCTAGCCACAGCAGACAAGAAAAAGAAAAGGAATCCAAACTGGAAAGGAAGAATTAAAATGTCACTGGTTGCAGATAACATGATACTATACAGAGAAAATCCTAAAGATGTCACCAAAAACCTACCAGAGCTCATCAATGAATTTAGTAAAGTTTCAGGATAGAAAATTAATATACAAAAATCTGTTGCATTTCTATACACTAACAATGAACTATTGGAAAGAGAAATTAAGGAAACAATTCCATTTACAATCACATCAAAAAGAATAAAACACCTAGGAATAAATCTAACTAAGGAAGTAAAAGACCTGTACTTGGAACAGGATACTGATGAAAGAAATTGAAGATGACACAAACAAATGGAAAGAGATATTGTGCTCATGGATTGGAAGAATTAATGTTGTTAAAATGACCATATTACCCAAGCAATCTACAGATGTTATGTAATCCCTAACAAAATACCAATGGCATTTTTCACAAAACTAG
Organism: Eubalaena glacialis; assembly: GCF_028564815.1. Lineage (NCBI taxonomy): Eukaryota > Metazoa > Chordata > Mammalia > Artiodactyla > Balaenidae > Eubalaena > Eubalaena glacialis. The sequence goes on from NC_083717.1 coordinate 44,002,331, forward strand.
AACAAGTAATTTAATAATTTGTATTGAAATACAAATAACTCAGAGTAGCCAAAACAATCTTGAGAAAGAAAAACAGAGCTGACTTCAGATTACACTACAAAGCTACAGTCATCAAAACAGTATGGTACTGGCACAAAAACAGACACATAGATCAATGGACCAGAATACAGAGCTCAGAAGCAAATTTATGCACTTATGGTCAATTAATCTATGACAAAGGAGGCAAGAATATACAATGGGGGAAAAGAGAGTCTCTTCAACAAATGGTGCTAGGAAAACTGGACAGATACATGTAAAAGAATGAAATTAGAACATTTTATCACACCATATACAAAAAATAAATTAAAATGGATTAAAGACCTAAATGTAAGACTGGAAGCCATAAGACTTCTCAAAGAAAACTTAGGCAGAACACTCTTTGACATAAATCGTAGTCATAATTTTTGGGTCTCTCTCCTAAGGCAGATGAAACAAAAGCAAAAATAAACAAATGGGACCTAATTAAACTTAAAAGCTTTTGCCCAGCAAAGGAAACCTGTGTCAAAATGAAAAGACAACCTACTGAATAGGAGAAAATACTTGCAAATGATAAGACTGATAAGGGCTTAAAATCCAAAATACATAAACATCTCATACAACTCAATATCAAAAAACAAAAAAAATCCAAACAACCCAGTTTTCAAATAAGAAAAAGTTCTGAATAGACATTTTTCTGAAGAAGACATACAGATGGCTAACGGGCACATGAAAAGATACTTAACATAGCTATTCATCAGAGAAATGTAAATCAAATCCATAACGTGAGGAATATCTCCTCACACCTGTCAGAATGGCTATCATCAAAAAGACCACAAATAATAAATGTTGGAGAGGATATGGAGAAAAGGGGGCTCTTGTACACTGTCAGCAGGAATGTAACTTTGTGTAACCACTATGGAAAAAAAGTATGGAGGTTCCTCAAAAAACTAAAAATAGAGTTACCATATGACCCAGCCATTTCACTCCTGTCTATGTATCCAAAGAAAATGAAAACACTAATTCAAAAAGAAATATGTACTCCAATGTTCTGAGCATTATTTACAATTGTCAAAATATGGAAGCCATCTAAGTGTCCATCAAAAGATGAATGGATATAAAAGAAGTGATATATATAGATATATACACACACACACAGACATACACATATACATACAGTGGAATACTACTCAGCCATAAAAAAGAATGAAATTCTGCCATTTGCAACACCATGGATGGACCTGGAGGGTATTATGCTTAGTGAAATAAGTCAGACAGGGGAGAAAGACAAATACTGTATGTTAGCACTTATATGTGGAATCTAAAAATACAAAACAAGTAAATGAATATAACAAAACTAAAACAGACTCACAGATATAGAGAACAAACTAGTGGTTATCAGCTGGGGAGAGGGAAGGGGGTGGGGCAAGATAAGGGTAGCAGATTAAGAGTTACAAACTACTATATAAAATAAATAAGTACAAGGATATATTGTGCAGCACAGGAAATATAGCCAATATTTTATAATAATTTTAAATGGGGTATAGTCTATAAAATAATTGAATCATTATTCTTTACATCTGAAACTAATATAATATTTTAAATCAACTATATCTCAATTTTTAAAATTTATGAAAAGAAAGACACAACCTACCAAGACTCAATCAGGAAGAAACAGAAAATCTGAAGCCACCAATTACTAGTAAGGAAATTGAATCAGTAATCAAAAATCTAACAAGGAAAAGCTCCACTTAGCTAGCTTAGCCTGGCCCTAGCTCCCAAAGATTTTCTTCTGTTTTTTCCTGAAAGTTTTATAGATTTTTTTTTTTTTTATTTTACAGTTAAGTGCATGATTCATTTTGAGTTAAGTCAAGGTTTGTGCGTGCATGTGTGTTTTGTTTGTTTGTTTGTTTGGGATAGGGATTCCAAATGCTCCATCATCATTAATAGGAAAGGTGACTTCCTATATGTAACTGCTTCACAATTTTGTCAAAAATCAGTTGGGTCTGTGTATGGGTTTATAACTGGGTTCTGTATTCTGTTCCATTGATCTATGTGTCTATCCATCTGCTAATATCGCACAGTTGATTACTGTAGCTATATAATAACTCTTGAAATCATGTAGACTGATTTCAAAATTTTCAAAATTATTTTTGATTATTTTAGTTTCTTTAATTTTTTGTATATATTTTGGATTAAAATAGTCTATAATGACAAAAAATCTTGCTGAGATTTGATAGGCATGGCTTTAAATCTGTATATCTATTTGGGGAGAATTGACAACCTTACTATGCCATCCACAAACACAGTATATTTCTCCATTTATTTAGTTCTTTTATTTCTTTCATCAAAATTTTGTAGTTTTTAGCGTATAAGTTCTGCACATATTTTTAAATTTTTCACTTAAGTATTCCTTTTTGTTATTGTAAGTGGTACTACATTTTAAATTTTGGTATTTATGTATTCATTAATAGTATATAGAAATACAATTGATATACAGTATCATATCCTGCAAACTTCCTGATATAATTATTAGTTCTAGAAGTTTTTTTTATAGATTCCTTGGAATTTTCTATATAGATAATCATGTCTTCTGCAAATAGAGAAAAATTTTCTTGTTTCCTTTTTGAGCAGCATGCTGTTTATTTCTCTTTCCCGCCTTATTGTGCTGGGTGTAACTTCTATCACTATGTTGAAAAGAGTGGTGAGACAGGAACAAAAGAAGACATCTTGCCTTGTTTCTGACTTAAAATAATTCATTCAGTCTTTCACAATTACGTATAATGTTAGCTATAGGCTTTTTGTAGATGTTCTTTATCAAGTTGAGTAAGTTCCACTTCTATTTCTAGTTTTCTCAGAGTTTTTATTATGATTGATGTTATGATAAGGTTTTCTTCATAAGCCTGTTAATATGGTGTACTTCATTGACTAACTTTTGACTATGAACAAACTTCCATACCTGGAATAAACTCTGCTTGGTTATGGTATACAATTCCTTTTATAAATTGCTGCATTCTATTTGCTAATATTTTGTTAAGGATTTTTGCATCTATTCTTTAGTGATACTGGTTTGTAGTTTTCTTTTTTCTTTTCTTTTTTTTCTTTTGTACCATCTTTGTCTGGTTTTGGTATCAGGGAATATTAGCTTCATAAAATGAATTAGGAAATTTTCCCTTCTCTTCTATTTTGTGGATGAGATTTTGTGGAATTTGTGCTTATTTTAAAAAAAATTCTCCAGTGAAAGCATCTGGATTTCTTTGGGGGGAGGTTTTAATTTACAAATTAAACTTCCTTAAAAGTTACAGAGCAATTCAAATGATCTATTTCATACTGACTTATGATAGTATTTCTTTTCATCTAAGTTGTTGAATTTATGTGTGTGAAGTTTTTTTGTGGTATTCCCTTATACTTTTTTGATGTCTGTAGGATCTGTGGTAACATCTCTATTTCATCCCTGAGAGTGATGATTTGTGCCTTCTCTATATTTTTGTTGTCAGTCTCACTAGAGAATTGTCAAGTTTATTGGTCTTTTCAAAGAACCAGCTCTTTGTTTCATTTATTTTCTGTATTGTTTTCCTAACTTCATTTTCATTGACTTCCACTCCCCCTTTTATTATTTTCATACCTCCACTTGCTTTGGGTTTATTTTGCTTTTCTTTTTCTTAGTTCTTAAGGTTAGAGTATAGACTATTTGATTTGAGATTTTTCCTCTTTTCTGATGTATAATTTAGTGATATAAATATCATTCTCAGCACAGCTTTACTGTGCCACACAAATTTTGATATGTTGTATTTTTTATTTTCTGTTCAATTTATTTTTTAATTTTCCTTAAGATTTCCTCTTTGACTTATGGATTACTTAGAAGTGCATTGTTTGGTTTCCAAATGCTTAGGATTTTCTCATTACCTTTTTGTTATTGACTTCTAGTTTGATTCTGTTGTGGTCAGAGAACACACTCTATATTACTTTAATTATTTTAAAATTTGCTTTGATTTGTTTTATGGCCCAGGATATGGTCCATATTCGTATATATCCAGGGACCACTTGAAAGGAATGTGTATTCTCCTGATGTTTGATGGAATGTTCTATAAATGTTGATTAGCTACTGATGGTTGATGGTACTGTTGAGTTCTTCTATAGCCTTCCTGATTTTTTATCTAGTTACCTATCAATTGTTGAGAATGAGGTGTTGAAGTCTCCAACCATAATTGTGGATTTGTCTATTTCTCCTTTCAGTTCTACCAGTTTTTGCTTTACATATTTTGCAGCTCTGTTTTTTGATACATACACACTTAGAATTTCTATGCCTTTTTGGTGTATTAATGCTTTTACCATGATATAATATCCCTCTTTGTCTCTGGCAGTTTTCTTTGCTCTGAAGGCTGCTTTATCTGATATTCATATAGCCACTTCTGCATTCTTTTGATTAATATGTACATGATATATCTTTTTCAATCCTTTTGCTTCCAAATGCCTAAACTGTCATATTTGAAATTGTAGACAACATATAATTGGGTCATAACTCTTTATCCACTCTATTAATCTCTGTCTTTTAGTTGATGTATTTAGATCATTTACATTAATACATTTATTGATATGTAAGGGCTAAAGTATGCCATATCACTTTTTGTTTTCTGCTTCTTCTCTCTGACTTTTGTTTCTATTTTTTTATCCTACCTTCTTGTGGATTACATGAATATTTTCTAGAATTTTACTTTGAGTCATCTCTACTGGTTTCGAGTATATCTCTTGGTTTAACATTTTTAGTGGTTGTTCCAGATACTACATTATATGTATGCAAATTATCACAGTCTACTGGTGTCATCATTTTACCATTATACCAATGAAATATAAAAACCAGCTGTCCCTTTACATCCCTTTACCTTCCCACATTTATAATTAACTTTCCTCTATTGACATTTAGAACCACATCAGACAGTGTTATAATTTTTGCTTCAATTATCAACTATAATTTAGAAAACTCAAGAGAAGAAGGAAAGCCTATTGTAATTAGCCTTAATTTTACCATATTCTTCCCTCCTGATGTTTCAACTTTCCTTATTCTGTTTTCTTTCTTTTTAGAGAACTTCCTTTATCTATGCCTTCTGGTGACAAATTCTTTTAGCTTCCTTTCATCTGAGAATGTCTTGATAATTCTAAAAGTATATTTTCACTATATATAAAATTCTGGGTTGACAGTTTTTTCTGTTAGTATTTTAAAACTTTTCTGCTACTTCCTTTTAGCCTCCATGGCTTCTGATGAAAAATCTGTTGTCATAATTGTTTTTCCCCTATAGGGAAGGTGTTGTTTTTCTCTCAAACTGATTTCAAATTTTTTCTTTGTCTTTAGAATTCTAAAGTTTGAATACAATATGATCAGTGTGTATTTCTTTGAGCTTCTTCTGTTTGGGGTTCTCTCCATTTCTTAAACCTGTAGGTTTATGCTTTTACCAAAATTTGGTTAGTTTTCCACCATATTTCCGTGACTGCTTTTTAAGTCCCACCCTCTTTCTCCCCTCCTTCTAAGATTCTGATGACAAAATATTAGATCTTTCGTTACAGTCCCACAGGTCCCTAAAGCTCTATTCATTTTCATTAATCTGTTTTCTCTCTGTTGTTCAGGCTGGGTGAATTATACTGTTCTATCATTTGGCTCACTGATTCTTCCTTCTGTTCCTTCCATTCTGCTATTGAGCCAATCCACTGAGGTTTTTATATTGGTTGTTGTATTTTTCAGTTTTAAAATTTCAATTTGATTTTTCCTCTATGTCTTTTATTTCTTGGCTGAGGCTTTTTTTCCTTTGTTTCAAGTGTGTCTAATTGCTTGTTAATGCATTTTTATGATGACTGCTTAAATTTTTTATCACATAATTCTAACGTTTCTATCATTTTGGTATTGGCATGTATTGATTGATTTTTTTCATTCTGCTTGAGATCTTCCTGGTTCTTGGTATAAAAGTAATTTTCAATTTAAACCTGGACTTTATGTGCATTATCTTATTTGACTCTGACTCTTATTTAAATATTCTGTTTCAGCTGAATTCCATTCTTGTGGGTGAAAAGAGGAGGAATGCTGCCTTGTTACTATCAGGCAGAAGTAGAAGTCCTGGTTTTCCAATTGGCTTCCATTGACACTCAAGGGGGAGCTCCTCATTAATTCTGGGTATAGGTAGGAATTCCATCTCCTTAGTAACCTCCATTGATACCTCCCTTGCTGGAAGGACTAGGAGAGGCTCCCCACATGGCCTCCACTGACACCATGCAGGTTTGGGAGGCCTCATTATCACTGGGTGGTGATGAAAGTCCTGACTTCCTATTAGGCCTCTATTGACAGAACCTCAGCAAGGAAGATGAGGGCACTTCATTACTGCCAAATGGGAGTGGAGGTAGGCTCCAATGATATCATGATGGGGAGCTTTGTTACCACTTGCAAGGATGAAAGTCCTGGCTCCCTTACTTGGCCTCCTTTGACACCATTCCAGTGAGGACATTGTGGTGGCTCAGGACAGCCTGGTGAGGGTAGAAATCTAGGTTCCCCACTCAGCAGTAACTGGCATGGATGGAAGTGGAGCTGTGGTATTTGACTAGAGTAGTTATTGTTCAGAATTTTTTTAAGAGGCTGCCCCTTTCCTGATCCTTTGGCTAGAGAGACCAGGATTTTATTTGTGCTTTATTTTTTATTTTTTGTCACTTGGCATTTCCAGGTTGCTGGCTTCTTCTATTCCAAGTCTGAAATATATTAGGCAAAATGAAATCCAAAGGTAGTTATCACCATGTTGTTGAGTCCCAAGGTCTCTCACAGGTCTGTCTACTTCTCTCCACTTTTCAGAGCCTTATTATATTTATTTTATATATAATGTTTAGGATTTTCAGTTGTACTTAGAAAAGAAACAGGGAAAGTTATCCATCTTTCTGGAAGCACAGGTTCATGCCTTCTTGAAAAGAGATTGTTCCCCTATATTGGATGATTCTAGCTCATTATGGGAACTATCCATTATTATGCTTATTATACTATCTTTGGTCTCTAATGAACAATTTAATAGGTCTGTTTATCCCAACCATAAGGCTCCAAGACCAGTATGCCTCAGGGATTTTTCTTTTCACTTTTCACAATTGTTTATGTCCATCCTTTAGAAATTTAAAACATTAGTTAGCAATTTACCACTGTATAATTTAAAGCAAATTATTATCTCTAGTCCTCAGTTTTCTTATCTATTAGACTGTTGTATATTACTTTTCTGCTGTAATTGAACCTATCTTTATCAGCCCCTCTTCTGCTTCTGATTTGCTATGTCTCAGTTGCCATGAGCAGAGAAAAAGCTCAGGTTAACTAAGAAAAACCATTCCAGGAAGGACTCTCCTGTGAATAATGTGTATGAGGTTAGCCTGGTTAGGGTCATTCCTGGCTTTCTTATTTGTTCTTACACGTAGCACACTCTCTCAGGATTGTGTCTTCCAGAACTACTTATAATTTTTCTTTCTTTGCTCTCATTCATTTACAAAGCTTAGAAATCACTTTCTAAAAGTTTAGTATATTGATTTCTGAGGAACTTAATATTTTGTTTGTTTTTTAATATCCCAGTTGGGGGGAGTAGTTAGAGACAAGAAGAATGGTATTGATTTAAAGGTTTCTAAGTGAGTTAAGTTCTGTGCTTCCTGAAATTTCCTACGTCCAACCACCATATTATGCAACACACAACTGCATTAGTTAGGGTATGATAAACCATTGTAAAAATAAACACTAAAATGTAAAAGGACTATAAACATAATAGAAATCTACTTTTCATGAACACAGAAATCCAAGGCAAGTACTTCTGGTTAGCAGTGGCTTGCTTACAGTGATTCAAGAACCCCAGCACCTTCCACCTTGTGGCTCTACCCCCAGCTAGGATCTAGTAAACATCTGTATACACCTAGTAGAAGCAGAGAGAATTATAAAGGGAGCTTCTTAAAAGCCTTATATTTTGCTGGCCATGCATTCTAGCCATATGCCCACCTACAGTTCTCTTAATGAGAAAGGAAAAAAGCATACTGGTGGATGAAAAACATTTTTTTTTCCTGGAAATGTTTGTTGCAAGTAAACAAATTCTCACTTTCTTCCATGGTTTACTTGAACTTTACTTACATTGGGATGATTTTCCCTCAGGATAGTTATAGAAAGTTTAGTTTAAAAATAGGGGCTTCCCTGGTGGTGCAGTGGTTAAGAATCTGCCTGCCAATGCAGGGGACACAGGTTCAAGCCCTGGCCCAGGAGGATCCCACATGCTGGAGAGCAACTAAGCCCGTGCACCACAACTACTGAGCATGCACTCTAGAGCCCGCGAGCCACAACTACTGAAGCCCACACGCCTAGAGCCCGTGCTCAACAACAAGAGAAGCCACCACAGTGAGAAGCCCACGCACTCCAACAAAGAGTAGTCCCTGCTTGCCGCAACTAGAGAAAGCCCACATGCAGCAATGAAGACCCAACTCAGCTAAAAATAAATTTTTTTAAAAATTATAAAAATAATTTTAGGGACTTCCCTGGCAGTCCAGTGGTTAAGGCTCCATGCTCCCAATGCAGGGGGCATGGATTCAATCCCTGGTCAGGGAACTAAGATCTCACATGCCACACAGTGTGGCCTAAAAAACATAAATAAATAAGAATAAAAATAATATAAATTTAAAGTGTCTAGAATAGAATCCAAAATTACTCTACTTATAAAGAATGTGGAAAATGTGACCAATTCTCAAGGAAAAGGTAATTTACAGATACTATCCTTGAGAGGATTCGGAGGTTGGAATTATCAGGTAAAGATATAAAGCAGCTATTATTTCTATGTTCCATGAGGTAAACACTTCTGAAATGAATAAAAAGATATATGTCCTCAACAGAGCAACAGAAACTATAATAAAAAAAAAAACCAAATGAAAAATTTTAACTGAAAAATAGAATATCTGAAATTAAAATTTTCCTGGATGAGGCTATAGCAGAATGGAAAGGAAAGAGAAAAAAAGCCTGGACTTAAATATAGATTAATATAAATCAATCAATCAGAAAAACCAGAGGGGAGGTGTCCAAGACAGCAAAGTAGGAAGACCCTGAGCTCACCTCCTTCACACAGGCCCACGAAAATTACAACTATTTACAGAGCAACTATTGATGAGAAAAAAATAGAAGACTAGCAGAAAAGATCTTCTACAACTAAAAACATGAAGAAGGAACCAGAATGAGACATGTAGCAGGGGTGGAGACAAGTTATCCTCAAGACCTATATCCCAAGTGGGCAAGCCACAAATGGGAGGGTAATGATAATTGCAGAGTTTATCTCCAAGGAGCAAGTGGTCCCATCCCCACATCAGGCTCCCCAGGCTGGGGGTCCTGTACTGGGAAGATGAATCCCCAGAATGATAGGCTGTGAGGGCCAGGGGGACTTACTTTCAGGAGATCCAGGGGCTGTGGGAAATAGGGACTCCACTCTTACAGGGCACATATAAAATCTCACATGATCTAGGACCCAGGGAAGAAGCAGTAATTTGAAAGAAGCCTGGGTTAGACCCATCTGCTGACCTTGGAGAGCCTCCCTGAGAGGCAGGAGGCAACTGGAGCTCACCCTGGGGACACAGATACTGGTGACAACCATTTTGGGAAGCTCATTTTACCACATGGACACAGTGCTGGCAAGCAACATTTTGGAATCCCCTAGCTTATTAGCAATGGGACCCAGTCCCATGCACCAGTCTGTTGAAACCAGTACGGGGACACCTCAGGCAAAGCACCTAGCTAGGCTGAGACACAGCCCCACCCACCAGCAGGATGGCTGCTTTAAGACTTCCTCAGCAAAAGCCACCTTGGGGCTCAGCCTTGCCCACCAGAGTGGTCACTCTACTCACCAGTGCACCAGCACTAGACCTAGGACGCCCCAGGGCCCTGTATCCAGAGACCCTGGGATGCATCTCCACTCACCAGTCAGCCAGCATTAGCCCCAGGAACCCTGGGTTCCAGCCCCACCCACCAGCAAGCCAAAACACCAACTCTGGGACACCCAAGGCCCTGTAGCTAGAAACTCCAGGACACAACTCAGCCCACTAATGGGCCAGCACTAGCCCCAGGACCTGGCCTCACCCATTAGAAGAGGGGCACCAGCCTCTGAACCATGGCAGCCCCACAGCCCACCCTGTCAGGACCCAGCCCACCTACCAGCAGGATAGCACCAGCTCCAGGACCCCCTGGGCACTGGCCCTGCCCAGGAGCAGACTGACACCAGCTGTGGTACACAATGGACCTCATGGTCAGCCATGTTAGGAACCCAACCCCACCTACCAGTGGCCAGTAGTCTGTACACAAGGCAGGGCCTGGCAACCAACCAGACCAGGGGACAGCCATGCCTACCAACCACACAGAGTATCAGCCTGCCACAGCAGAAGGATCCATACAGTCAACATAGGGGGCACCCCTAGAGCATAGAGCTCTGGTGACCAGAAAGGAGCGCACTGCTGGGATGCATAGGATGTCTCTACAAAAGGTCATATCTGCAAGGTTGGGAAACACAACGAACCTACCAAATACATAGAAATAAAAACAGCAAATTAGGTAAAATGAGATGACAGGAATATGTTCCAAACAAAGGAACAAGATAAACCCCCAAAAGAACAAAGTGAAGTGGAGATAAACAATCTACCAGATAAAGTGTTCTAGGTAATGATCATAAAGATGTTCAAAGAACTCAGGAGAAGACTGGATGCACAGAGTGAGCACTTAGTTTTTAATAAAGAGTTAGTAAGAACCAAATAGAGATGAAGAACACAATAGCTAAAATTTAAAAATACACTAGAAGTAGATTAGAGGAACCAAAGGGCTAGCTGGAAGATAGAGTACTGGAAATCACTGAAGTTGAAGAGAAAAAAGATTTTTTAAAAATGAGGACAGTTTAAGAGACCTCTGGGACATCCACCCCTATAAGATTTGCAGTATAGGGGCCCAGAAAGAGAAGAGAGAGAAAGGGGCAGAAAACATATTTGACGAGAAAACAGCTGAAAACTTCCCTAACCTGGGAAAGAAAACAGACATCCAGGTCCAGGAAGAACAGAGAATCCAAAACAAATCAATCCAAAACCACACTAAGACACATCATAATTAAAATGGCAAAAATTAAAGATTGAATATTAAAAGCAACAAGTTACATAAAAGGGAATAATATCACTGATGAACATAGGTGCAAAAATCCTCAAAAAAATATTAGCAAACCAGGGACTTCTCTGGTGGTCCAGTGGATAAGACTCCATGCTCCCAATGCAGGGGGCACAGGTTCGATCCCTGGTTGGGGAACTAGATCCCACATGCATGCCACAACTAAGAAGTCTGCATGCCACAACTAAGAGCCCACATGGTGCAACTAAGACCTGGCTGGTATAGCCTAAATAAATAAATAAATAAATAAGCAAAACAAATCCAACAATACATTAAAAGAATCATACACTATAATCAAGTGGGATTTATCCCAGGGATGCTAGGATTTTTCAATACCTGCAAATCAAACAATATGAAATACCACATTAACTAATTGAATAAAAATCATATGATCATTTTAATAGATGCAGCTTTTGACACAATTCAACACCCATTTATGATAAAAACTCTCCAGAAACTGGGCATAGAGGGAACCTACCTCAACATAATAAACACCATATCTGACAAACTCACAGCTAACATAATATTGGGTTGGCTAAAAAGTTCGTTCATGTTTTTCTGTAACATCTTACCAAAAACCCGAATGAACTTTTTGGCCACCCCAGTACTTAATGGTGAAAAGCTGAAAGCATATTCTCTAGGATCAGCAACAAGACAAGGATGCCCACTCTCACCACTTTTGTAGATGACATGACACTATACATAGAAAATCCCAAAGACTTCACCAGAAAATGACTAGAGCTCATCAATGAATTTGGGAAAGTTGCAGGATACAAAATTAATATAAAGAAATCTGTTGCATTTCTACATACTAACAATGAACTATAAGAAAGAAAAATTAAGGAAACAATCCCATTTAAATCACATCATAAAGAATAAGAATACCTAGGAATAAACCTACCTAAGAAGGTAAAAGACCTGTATTCAGAAAACTATAAGGCGCTAATGAAAGAAATTGAAAATTACACAAATATATGGAAAGATACACTGTGTTCTTGGATTAGAGAAAATTAATATTGTTAAAATGACCATACTACCCAAGGCAATCTAGATTCAATGCAATCCCTAGTAAAATACCAAGGGCGTTTTTCACAAAACTCAAATAATTAAAAAATTTGTATGGAAACACAAAAGGCCTGAAATAGTTAAAACATCTTGGAAAGAGAAACAGAGCTGGAGGAATCATGCTCCTTGACTTCAGACTACACTACAAAGCTACAGTCATCAAAACAGTATGGTACTGACACAAAAACTGACACATAGATCAATGAAACAGAATACAGAGCCCAGAAATAAGCCGATGCACTTATGGCCATTAATCTATGACAAAGGAGGCAAGAATATACAATGGAGAAAATACAGTCTCTTCAATAAGTGGTTTGCTGGGAAAACTGGACAGCTACATGTAAAAGTATGAAATTAGAACATTTCATCACACTAAATACAAAAATAAACTCAAAATAGATTAAAGACCTACTTGTAAGGCCAGGAACCATAAAACTCCTAGAAGAAAACTTAGGCAAAACACTCTTTGACATAAATCATACTGATATTTTTTTGGATCTGTCTCCTAAAGCAAAGGAAATAAAAGCAAAAATAAACAAATGGGGCCTAATTAAACTTAAAAGCTTTTGCACAGCAAAGAAAACATCATCAAAATGAAAATACGACCTACTGAATGAGAGAAAATGTTTGCAAGTGATATGACCAAAATATATAAAAAGCTCATACAAATCATCAAAAAAAAAAAACTGACTAAAAATAGGCAGAAGACTTGTACAGACATTTTTCTAAAGAAGACCTACATATACATATAGATGGGGCTAACAGGCACATGAAAATGTGCTCAGCATCATTAATCATCAGAGAAGTGCAAATTAAAACCACAATGATCTATCACTTCACACCTGTCAGAATGACTGTCACCAAAAAGAACACAAATAACAAATGTTGGCAAGGATGTGGCACAAAGGGAAGCCTCTTACAATGTTGGTGGGAATGTAAATTGGTGCAGCCACTATGGAAAACAGTATGGAGGTTTCTCAAAAAACTAAAAATAGAACTACCATATAACTCAGCTCTTCCACTCTTCGGTATATATCTGAAAAAAAAAATGAAAACACTAATTTGAAAAGATACATGCACCCCAATGTTCATGGCAGCATTATTTACAATTGCCGAGATATGGGAACAACCTAAGTGTCCATCAACAGATGAATGGATAAGAAGATGTGGTGTATATATATACAATGGAATACTACTCAGCCATAAAAAAGAATGGAATTTTGCCATTTATAGCAACATGGATGGACTTGGAAGGCATTATGCTACACGAAATAAGTCAGACAGGGAAGGACAAATACTGTATGATATCACTTATATGTGGAATCTAAAAAAATAAACTAGTGAATATAACAAAAAAGCAGTAGACTCACAGATACAGAGAACAAACTAGTGGCTACAAGTGGGGAGGAAAAAATGGGGCAAGCTAGGGATATGGGATTAAGAGGTATGAACTTCTATGTATAAAATAAATAAGCTACAAGGATATATTGTACAATACAAGGAATATAGCCAATATTTTATAATAACTATAAATGGAGTATAATCTTTAAAAATTGTGAATCACTATGTTGTACACCTGTAACTTATATAATATTGTACAATTATATCTCAATAAAAAAAAAAGAAGAGAAAGAATTTTTAGCCAGAATATTGTGGAGAAATGACAGAAAGAGCCAGGCCTAGAATGCAACTGAGAAACAGTGGGACAAATATGCACTTGAATACAAAACAGGATTTTTCTGTCTCATAATTTAAAAACAAACACACACTTAGAAAACTGCTCTAATCACTGCTCTATTTATTTGTTTTTCAATAAGACTGTAAACTCCATTAGAACAGGGACTCTAGCACTGAACCCTCAGCATCTATCACATGTAAGTACTCAATAACTCTTTTTGAATGTTTGAAATTCCAGATTAACAAGGAAGAGAAAAACAAACATGCAGTGATGTGCTAGAGCCAGGTTGTACCCACCCACTCACAGCGCTCAATTTTTGAATTTACAAGAGTTTTGCATGCCAATTACTAAACACAGCCACTATTAAAAGTTAAATTCTATAAACTTACAATTAAATAAATTATATCAAAAACAAAGATTAAAAAATTAAAAATAGAGCTACCATATGATCCAGCAATTCCACTGCTGGGTATTTATTCAAAGAAAATGAAAGCTGCAGTTTTTTTTACAAAACACTCACTGTATGATTCAGTAATCACTCTCCCGAGTATCTACCCAAATTATTTGAAAACTTATGTCTACATAAAAACATGCATACCAATTTTATAGCAGCTTTATTCATAATCATCAAAAACTGGATTTAACGAAGATGTCCTTCAATAGGTGAATAGTTAAACAGACTCGTTAATCCATACAATGGAACATTATTCAGCAATAAAATAGAAGTGAGCTATCAGGCCATGAAAAAACATGGGTGAACCTTAAATGCATATTTTTAAGTGAAAGAAGCCAGTCTGAAAAAGGTATATACTATATGATTCCAATTACACCACCTTCTGGAAAATGCAAAACTACAGAGACAAAAAGATCAGTGGTTTCTAGGCGTTCTGAGTAAGAGAAGATTTAATAGGTGAAGCTCAAGGAATTTTTTAGGTAGTGATAATATTCTGTATAATATTGTAATGTTGGATATAAAATTATGCATTTGTCAAACTCATCAAATTTTAAAGCACAAAGGTGAACCTTAATGTATACAAATTTTAAAAAGTCATTTAGGAGGTTGGGGAATCCCAGGAAGGAAGGCAGACTATGACAAGATGTATTACAACTGTATGAAACAACCTCACCAAAGGAGATGAGGAGAGAATGTGCTGGCCTAAGCAACTCTGGAAATGATCTGAGTCTGTAAAACTAAAGGCATGAGGACTACACAAAAGCATTGCACTTTAGTTCTTAGGTGGGTAGCAGTTAATTTTGATACTTCTATACGTATACTGGAATTGAATAATTAAGTGGATAGCAGATTGTGGAAGCCAGGTTTTTCACCGTTGGAGTGGGAATTTATAGCTAATCAAGGGGTGGGGGCTAGAATGATCCCTGTGGTAATGGATTAGAGTTGGAGACATCTGTATGAACACATGTTTAATTAATATGGATACAGATGTCTACATATAGAAATTACACATGCACACACTGAGGTAATATATACACGTATATTTTCCCCCTTTATCGGCTGAGAAGGCCTGAAGGCAATAACAGCATCCAAGCAAGAAGCACACATACTGCAGAGATCTTGGTTTCTAATATCTTTCTACAATAAAAGGAACCAAGACGCTTTGAAGAAATGGCTGATTCTAGGACCAGAGCTATAAATATATAAGATGAGGCTAGAGCATCTTGTAGTGCTAGAAAGTGAGAAGTACTCAAACCAGGCATTACTGGGACTACGTCAAAAAGACATAGGAACTAACTGAAAGAGCTCCCAATGGACAAAGCTTTTCTGAACAATAAAATATACAAAGTACTAGTGAATTATAACCCAAAGTACAAAAAGAAAAAGAAAAAGAAAAAGGATTCCATACTGATGAAAAGAAGTGAATGGATGTTTCAAGAGAGGATAGTAAATGCATCTCCCATGAACAATTCCAAGTAATTTATGTAGAAACTACCTCCCTGAGAAGGGGGAGCATAACTTTCCATGCTTAAGTATGGGCTGAGCATAGTGGCTTTTTCCCCAAAGACTGCAGTAGGGAAAGGGGGAGGGATGGGAGAGTAATTTTACAATAGAGAAACCTACAACACTACCTTAGCTAGGTGATCAATGTCAACATCAACAGTGATAAATCATGCAACAGCATATACTCTTGATATGATGTGATGAAAATGGTACATTACCCCTTAGGTAAAAACTAAGGTAACCTAAAAGCCACTACCTGTGGCCTTTAGTTAATAATAATGTATCAATATTAGTTCATTAATCATAATAAATGTGCCACAGTAATGTGAGATATTAAAATGGAAAACTGGGTGCAAGATATTCGAGAACTCGCTGTACTATTTTCTCAATTTTTCTGTAAATCTAAAACTGTTCCAAAAAATAAAGTCTCTTTCTAAAAGTGAAAACCAGAAAAAAAATAAAATAAAAACAACGAAAATGAAAGCACTAATTCAAAAAGATATGTTCATTACAGCATTTTTACTATAGCCAAGATTTGCCAGCAACCTAAGTGCCCATCATCAGTGGATGAATAGATAAAGAAGATGTGATAAAGAAGTTATATATATATACCTATATATAAACTCAGCCATAAAAAAGAATGAAATATTGCCATTTGCAACCACATGGACATGGACCTAGAACGTATAGTTCTAAGTGAAATAAGTCAGACAGAGAAAGACAAATACTGCATGATCTTGCTTATATGTGGACCCTAAAAAACAAATGGTCAAACACAACAGAACAGAAAACACAGAACAAACAGTTGATTGCCAGGTGGGATGGTGGTGGAGGGAGGAAAGAAATAGGTGAAGGAAATTAAGAGATACAAACTTCCAGTTGTAAAATAAATGAGTCACAGATATAAAATGTACTGTGTGGGGAATATAGTCAATAACTATGTAATATCATTGTATGGTGACATATCATAACTAGACTTATCATGGTGATCATTTTGAAATATATTGAAATCAAATCACTATGTTGTATAACAGGAACTAAGATAGTGTTGCAGGTCAATTATACTTCAAAAACAAACAAACCAACTATAAAAAAGATATCAGATTTGTCCTTACCCGGGGCAGGTTTTAGAGGAGGGGGTAATGGATGAAGCAGTCAAAATGTACAAACTTCCAGTTATAACATAAATAAATACTAGGCATATAACATACAACATGATAAATATAATTAATATTGCTGTATGTTATATGTGAAAGTTGTTGAGAGTAAATGCTAAGATTTCTCATCACAAGGAAATTTTTTTCTTTTAATTTCATATCTATATAAGATGATGGATGTTCACTAAATTTATTTTGATAATCACTTTATGATGTATGTTATGATCATTATGATGTATACCTTAAATTTATACAGTGTTGTACATCAATCATGTCTCAAAAAAACTGGAAGAAAAAAAAAACAGTAAAAAATAAGCAGGGTCTGAGGGACCTGTGGGATAATGACAAAGTCTAACATTCATGTAATTGGGTCCCCAAAGGAGTAAAGAGATCTGTGCAGAAAAAAATATTTGAAGAAATAATGACCAAAACTTCCAGTATTGCTTAAAACATAAATCTGGGAAGATATAAAAGTCTATCCTAAATTCTTTTATTGTATGAAAGCAAAAATATATCACAAAGAAGAGAGGGTAAAAAGATGTATATAGTTATAAGGCTTCTACATTTTACTTGCAGTAGTAAAGTAAAGTAGACTTTGAAAAGTTTGGTGTGCATATTAAACCCTTAGAGCAATAACAACAGCAATGACAATAACAACAATGACAAAAATGCACAAAGATGTAGCCTAGAAACCAGTAGATAAATTACAATGGAACAGTAAAAAAAAAAAAAATTCCAATAATTCAAAATAAGGCAGGAAAGGAGAAATAGAAGAACAAAAACCAGAAGGGATCAACAGAAAATAAATAAAAATATAGTAAACCTAAATCCAACCATAGTAATAATTACATTAAATGTAATGTACTCACATAAGAAAGTCCATGTGAGGACACATCAAGAAAGCAGCCATCTACAAGCCAGGAAGAAAGGATTCCACAGAAACCAACTCTAATGGCTTCACGACCTCAGACTTCTAACATACAGAATTGTGAGAAAATAAATGTCTGTTGTTTAAGCCTTTCACTCTATGGTATTTTGTTACTGAAGTCCTTGCAGACTAATACATGTGTAATTTCATCAAGAAGAATTAACTACTCTAAATGCGTATGTACCTAGCAAATGAGCTTCCACATTTATAAAGCAAAAGTTGACAGACCTATAAAAGGAGAAAAAAAATTTTAATCCACAATTGTACTTGGAAATTTCAACATACCAATTCAGTAATCAATAAAACCAGTAGACAGAAAATTAGCAATGACATAGATGACCCAAACAACACTATCAACCATCTTGACCTAAAGATATGGATAGACCATCCCAGCCAACTACAGACAGCTAAAATATACAAATTCTCTATGTGCACATGAAACCTGCATTAAGACAGACCATATCCTGGGCCAGTAAACAAATCTTAGAAAACTTAAAAGAACTAAACTCACACAAAGTATCTTCTCTGACCAAAATAATAATAATAATAATAATAATAATAATAATAATAATAATAATAAAATTAGAATGTCAATAGCAGAACAGTATCTGGAAAATTCACAAACACCTGGAAACAAAATAATACACTTTCAAAAGAGAAAATCTCAAGGAAAAAATAGGAAATATTTTGAAATGAATGAAAATAAAATTACAACATATCAAAATTTGCAGAATGCAGCTAAATCAATGTTTAGAGAAAATTTACAGCAAAAAATGTTGATGCTTAAAAAAGTGTAAAAACAATAATATAAGCTCTAACCTTAAGCATTTAGAAAAAAATTAAATACAAAGCAAGGAGAATGATGAAAATAATAGAGTGGAAATCAATAAAATTATTATTAGAAAATAATAGGGAAAATCAAAAGCTGATTCTTTGAAAAGATCAATAAAATTAATTAGCCTCTAACCATACTGAACAATAAAAAGAAATAAAACACAAATTTCCAGTATCAGGAATAAAAGAGAGAACATTACCACAAACACTACAGACAGTAAAAATATAATAAAGGAACACTTGATCAACTCTATACTCATAAATCTGACAACATAGATGAAAATGACCAATTTATTGAAGGACACAAACTATCAAAACATTACAGAAAAAACAGTCTAAACAGCACCTATTATAGAAAATGAATTTGTAATTTAAAACTCTGCAGCAAAACAAACTTCAGGCCCAGATGACTTCACTGGAAAGTTTTACCAGACACTTAAGGGGAAAAAGTACCAATTCTACACAGTGTCTTACAGAAAATAGAAGAGCAGAGACTTCCCAATGCACTTATGAAGGCAGCATTATCCTGATATGAAAACTAAACAACAAAAGAAGTACAAAGAATAAAAACTTCAAACCAGAGAGAGGAGAAGATGGCGGAAGAGTAAGACGCGGAGATCACCTTCGTCCCCACAGATAAATCAGAAATACATCTACACGTGGAACTGCTCCTATAGAACACCCACTGAACGCTGGCAGAAGACCTCAGACCTCCCAAAAGGCAAGAAACTCCCCACGTACCTGGGTAGGGCAAAAGAAAAAAGAAACAACAGAGACAAAAGAATAGGGACAGGACCTGCACCAGTGGGAGGAAGCTGTGAAGGAGGAAAGGTTTCCACACACTAGGAAGCCCCTTCACGGGCGGAGACTGCGGGTGGCGGAGGGGGGAAGCTTCAGAGCCACGGAGGAGAGCGCAGCAGCAGGGGTGCGGAGGGCAAAGTGGAGAGATTCTCGCACAGAGGAACGGTGCCGACCAGCACTCACCAGCCCGAGAGGCTTGTCTGCTCACTCGCTGGGGCGGGCGGGGCCTGGGAGCTGAGGCTCAGGCTTCGGTCGGATCCCAGGGAGAGGACTGGGGTTGGCGGCATGAACACAGCCTGAAGGGAGCTAGTGCGCCACGGCAAGCCAGGAGGGAGTCCGGGAAAAGGTCTGGACCTGCCGAAGAGGCAAGAGACTTTTTCTTCCCTCTTTGTTTCCTGGTGCGCGAGGAGAGGGGATTAAGAGCGCTGCTTAAAGGAGCTCCGGAGATGGGCGCGAGCCGCGGCTATCAGCGCGGACCCCAGAGACTGACATGAGATGCTAAGGCTGCTGCTGCCGCCACCAAAGAGCCTGTGTGCAAGCACAGGTCACTATCCACACCACCCCTCCCAGGAGCCTGTGCAGCCCACCACTGCCAGGGTCCCGTGATCCAGGGACAACTTCCCCGGGAGAACGCATGGCGCGCCTCAGGCTGGTGCAACGTCACGCTGGCCTCTGCCACCGCAGGCTCGCCCCGCACTCCGTACCCCTCTCTCCCCCCAACCTGAGGAGGCAGAGCCCCCGAAGCAGCTGCTCCTTTAACCCCATCCTATCTGAGCGAAGAACAGACGCCCTCAGGTGACCTACACGCAGAGGCGGGTCCGAATCCAAAGCTGAAACCCAGGAGCTGTGCGAACAAAGAAGAGAAAGGGAAATTTCTCCCAGCAGCCTCAGAAGCAGCGGATTAAAGCTCCACAATCAACTTGATGTACGCTGCATCTGTGGAATACCTGAATAGACAACGAATCATCCCTAATTGAGGAGGTGGACTTTGGGAACAAGATATATTATTTTTTCCTCTTTTCCTCTTTTTGTGAGTGTGTATGTGTATGCTTCTGGGTGAGATTTTGTCTGTATAGCTTTGCTTTCACCATTTGTCCTAGGGTTCTGTCTGTCCATTTTTGTTTTTTGTTTTTTTTTTTTTACTTTTAACAAATTTTTTTCTTAATAATTATTTTTTATTTTAATAACATTATTTTATTTTATTTTATTTTATCCTCTTTCTTTCTTTCTTTCTATTTTTTCTCCCTTTTATTCTGAGCCGTGTGGATGAAGGGCTCTTGGTGCTCCAACCAGGCATCAGGGCTGTGCCTCTGAGGTGGGAGAGCCAACTTCAGGACACTGGTCCACAAGAGACCTCCCAGCTCCATGTACTATGAAACGGCGAAAATCTCCCAGAGATCTCCATCTCAACACCAAGACCCAGCTTCACTCAACGACCAGCAAGCTACAGTGCTGGACAGCCTATGCCAAACAACTAGCAAGACAGGAACACAGCCCCATCCATTAGCAGAGAGGCTGCCTAAAATCATAATAAGGCCACAGACACCTCAAAACACACCACCAGACGTGGACCTGCCCACCAGAAAGACAAGATCCAGCCTCATCCACCAGAACACAGGCACTAGTCCCCTCCACCAGGAAGCCTACAAAACCCACTGAACCAACCTTAGCCACTGGGAACAGACACCAAAAACAACGGAAACTACGAACCTGCAGCATGTGAAAAGGAGACCACAAACACAGTAAGATAAGCAAAATGAGAAGACAGAAAAACACACAGCCGATGAAGGAGCAAGGTAAAAACACACCAGACCTAACAAATGAAGAGGAAATAGGCAGTCTACCTGAAAAAGAATTCAGAATAATGATAGTAAGGATGATCCAAAGTCTTGGAAATAGAATAGACAAAATGCAAGAAACATTTAACAAGGACGTAGAAGAACTACAGAGGAAACAAGTAACGGTGAACAACACAATAAATGAAATTAAAAATACTCTAGAAGGGATCAATAGCAGAATAACTGAGGCAGAAGGACGGATAAGTGACCTGGAAGATAAAATAGTGGAAATAACTACTGCAGAGCACAATAAAGAAAAAAGAATGAAAAGAACTGAGGACAGTCTCAGAGACCTCTGGGACAAAATTAAATGCACCAACATTCGAATTATAGGGGTCCCAGAAGAAGAAGAGAAAAAGAAAGGGACTGAGAAAATATTGGAAGAGATTATAGTTGAAAACTTCCCTAATATGGGAAAGGAAATAGTTAATCAAGTCCTGAAAGCACAGAGAGTCCCATACAGGATAAATCCAAGGAGAAACACGCCAAGACACATATTAATCAAACTATCCAAAATTAAATATAAAGAAAACATATTAAAAGCAGCAAGGGAAAAACAACAAATAACACACAAGGGAATCCCCATTACGTTAACAGCTGATCTTTCAGCAGAAACTCTGCAAGCCAGAAGGGAGTGGCAGGACATATCTAAAGTGATGAAGGAGAAAAACCTACAACCAAGATTACTCTACCCAGCAAGGATCTCATTCAGATTTGATGGAGAAATTAAAACTTTACAGACAAGCAAAAGCTGAGAGAGTTCAGCACCACCAAACCAGCTTTACAACAAATGCTAAAGGAACTTCTCTAGGCAAGAAACACAAGAGAAGGAAAACACCTACAATAACAAACCCAAAACATTTAAGAAAATGGGAATATGAACATATATATATCAATAATTACCTTAAATGCAAATGGATTAAATGCTCCCACCAAAAGACACAGACTGGCTGAATGGGTACAAAAACAAGACCCATATATATGCTGTCTAGAAGAGACCCACTTCAGACCTAGGGACACACACAGACTGAAAGTGAGGGGATGGAAAAAGATATTCCATGCAAATGGAAATCAAAAGAAAGCTGTAGCAGCAAGTCTCATATCAGACAAAATAAACTTTAAAATAAAGACTATTACAAGAGACAAAGAAGGACACTATATAATGATCAAGGGATCGATCCAAGAAGAAGATATAACAATTGTAAATATTTATGCACCCAACATAAGAGCACCTCAATAGATAAGGCAAATACTAACAGCCATAAAAGGGGAAATCAACAGTAACACAATCATAGTAGGGGACTTTAACACCCCACTTTCACCAATGGACAGATCATCCAAAATGAAAATAAATAAGGAAACACAAGCTTTAAATGATACATTAAACAAGATGGACTTAATAAGACATTCCACCCAAAAACAACAGAATACACATTTTTCTCAAGTGCTCATGGAACATTCTCCAGGATAGATCATATCTTGGGTGACAAATCAAGCCTTGGTAAATTTAAGAAAATTGAAATCGTACCAAGTATCTTTTCCGACCACAACGCTATGAGACTAGATATCAATTACAGGAAAAGATCTGTAAAAAATACAAACACATGGAGGCTAAACAATACACTACTTAATAACCAAGTGACCACTGAAGAAATCAAAGGGGAAATCAAAAAATACCTGAAAACAAATGACAATGGAGACACGATGACCCAAAACCTATGGGATGCAGCAAAAGCAGTTCTAAGAGGGAAGTTTATAGCAATACAATCCTACCATAAGAAACAGGAAACATCTCAAATAAACAACCTGACCTTGCACCTAAAGTAATTAGAGAATGAAGAACAAAAAAATCCCAAAGTTAGTAGAAGGAAAGAAATCATAAAGATCAGATCAGAAATAAATGAAAAAGAAATGAAGGAAATGATAGCAAAGATCAATAAAGCTAAAAGCTGGTTCTTTGAGAAGATAAACAAAATTGATAAACCATTAGCCAGACTCATCAAGAGAAAAAGGGAGAAGACTCCAATCAATAGAATTAGAAATGAAAAAGGAGAAGTAACCACTGACACTGCAGAAATACAAACGATCATGAGAGATTACTACAAGCAACTCTATGCCAATAAAATGGACAACCTGGAAGAAATGCACATATTCTTAGAAAAGCACAACCTGCCGAGACTGAACCAGGAAGAAATAGAAAATATGAACAGACCAATCACAAGCACTGAAATTGAAACTGTGATTAAAAATCTTCCAACACACAAAAGCCCAGGACCAGATGGCTTCACAGGCGAATTGTATCAAACATTTAGAGAAGAGCTAACACCTATCCTTCTCAAACTCTTCCAAAATATTGCAGAGGGAGAAACACTCCCCAACTCATTCTACGAGGCCACCATCACCCTGATACCAAAACCAGACAAAGATGTCACAAAGAAAGAAAACTCCAGGCCAATATCACTGATGAACATAGATGCAAAAATCCTCAACAAAATACTACCAAACAGAATCCAACAGCACATTAAAAGGATCATACACCATGATCAAGTGGGGTTTATTCCAGGAATGCAAGGATTCTTCAATATACGCAAATCAATCAACGTGATACATCATATTAACAAATTGAAGGAAAAAAATCATATGATCATCTCAATAGATGCAGAGAAAGCTTTCGAAAAAACTCAACACCCATTTATGATAAAAGCCCTGCAGAAAGTAGGCATAGAGGGAACTTTCCTCAACATAATAAAGGCCATATGTGACAAACCCACAGCCAACATCGTCCTCAATGGTGAAAAACTGAAACCATTTCCACTAAGATCAGGAACAAGACAAGGTTGCCCAATCTTACCACTATTATTCAACATAGTTTTGGAAGTTTTAGCCACAGCAATCAGAGAAGAAAAAGAAATAAAACTAATCCAAATCGGGATAGAAGAAGTAAAGCTATCACTGTTTGAAGATGACATGACACTATACATAGAGAATCCAAAAGATGCTACCAGAAAACTACTAGAGCTAATCAATGAATTTGGTAAAGTAGCAGGATACAAAATTAATGCACAGAAATCTCTTGCATTCCTCTACACTAATGATGAAAAATCTGAAAGTGAAATTAAGGAAACACTCCCGTTTACCATTGCAACAAAAAGAATAAAATATCTAGGAATAAACCTACCTAGGGAGACAAAAGACCTGTATGCAGAAAATTATAAGACACTGATGAAAGAAATCAAAGATGATACAAATAGATGGAGAGATATACCATGTTCTTGGATTGGAAGAATCAACATTGTGAAAATGACTCTACTACCCAAAGCAATCTACACATTCAATGCAATCCCTATCAACCTACCACTGGCATTTTCCACAGAACTAGAACAAAAAATTTCACAATTTGTATGGAAACACAAAAGACCCCGAATAGCCAAAGCAATCTTGAGAACGATAAATGGAGCTGGAGGAATCAGACTCCCTGACTTCGGACTATATTACAAAGCTACAGTAATCAAGACAGTATGGTACTGGCTCAGAAACAGAAATACAGATCAATGGATCAGGATAGAAAGCCCAGAGATAAACCCACACACATATGGTCACCTTATCTTTGATAAAGGAGGCAAGCATATACAGTGGAGAAAAGACAGCCTCTTCAATAAGTGGTGCTGGGAACACTGGACAGGTACATGTAAAAGTATGAAATTAGAACACTCCCTAACACCACACACAATAATAAACTCAAAATGGATTAAAGACCTAAATGTAAGGCCAGATACTATCAAACTCTTAGAGGAAAACATAGGCAGAACACTGTATGACATAAGTCACAGCAAGATCCTTTTTGACCCAGGTCCTAGAGAAATGGAAATAAAAACACAAATAAACAAATGGGACCTAATGAAACTTAAAAGCTTTTGCACAGCAAAGGAAACCATAAACAAGACCAAAAGACAACCCTCAGAATGGGAGAAAATATTTGCAAATGAAGCAACTGACAAAGGATTAATCTCCAAAATATACAAACAGCTCATGCAGCTCTATTTCAATAAAACAAGCAACCCAATCCAAAAATGGGCAGAAGACCTAAATAGACATTTCTCCAAAGAAGATATACAGATTGCCAACAAACACATGAAAGAATGCTCAACATCATTAATCATTAGAGAAATGCAAATCAAAACTACAATGAGATATCATCTCACACCGGTCAGAGTGGCCATCATCAACAAATCTACAAACAATAAATGCTGGAGAGGGTGTGGAGAAAATCGAACCCTCTTGCACTGTTGGTGGGAATGTAAATTGATACAGCCTCTATGGATAACAGTATTGAGGTTCCTTAAAAAACTAAAAATAGAACTACCATACGACCCAGCAATCCCACTACTGGTCATATACCCTGAGAAAACCATAATTCAAAAAGAGTCATGTAGGGGCTTCCCTGGTGGCGCAGTCATTGAAAATCTGCCTGCCAATGCAGGCGACACGGGTTCGAGCCCTGGTCTGGGAAGATCCCACATGCCGTGGAGCAACTGGGCCCGTGAGCCACAATTACTGAGCCTGCGCGTCTGGAGCCTGTGCTCCGCAACAAGAGAGGCTGCAATAGTGAGAGGCCCACACACTGTGATGAAGAGTAGTCCCTGCTTGCCACAACTAGAGAAAGCCCTTGCACAGAAACGAAGACCTGACACAACCTTAAATAAATAAATAAATAAATAAATAAATAAATAAATAAATAAATAAATAAATAAATAAAGATCCAGTGTGATCCCTTACAAGGGAGGAGGGTGAGGGGCATTAAAAGAAAAAAACAAAAAAGAAGCATGTACCAAAATGTTCATTGCAGCTCTATTTACATTAGCCAGGAAATGGAAGCAACCTAAGTGTCCATCATCGGATGAATGGATAAAGAAGATGTGGCACATATATACAATGGAATATTACTCAGCCATAAAAAGAAACGAAATTGAGTTATTTGTAGTGAGGTGGATGGAGTTAGAGTCTGTCATACAGAGTGAAGAAAGTCAGAAAGAGAAAAACAAATACAGTATGCTAACACATATACATGGAATCTAAGGGAAAAAAAAGAAAAAGGTCATGAAGAACCTAGTGGCAAGACGGGAATAAAGACACAGACCTACTAGAGAATGGACTTGAGGATACGAGGAGGGGGAAGGGTAAGCTGTGACAAAGTCAGAGAGTGGCAGGGACATATATACACTACCAAAGGTAAAATAGATAGCTAGTGGGAAGCAACCGCATAGCACAGGGAGATCAGCTCGGTGCTTTGTGACCACCTAGAGGGGTGGGATAGGGAGGGTGTGAGGGAGGGAGATGCAAGAGGGAAGAGATATGGGAACATATATATATGTATAACTGATTCACTTCGTTATAAAGCAGAAACTAACACACCATTGTAAAGCAATTATACTCCAATAAAGATGTTTAAAAAAAAAATTCAAACCAGTATCTCCCAAGAACATAAACGCAAGACTCCTCAACAAAACATTAGTAAATCAGGGCTTCCCTGATGGCGCAGTGGTTGAGAATCTGCCTGCTAATGCAGAGGACACGGGTTCAAGCCCTGGTCTGGGAAGATCCCACATGCCACGGAGCGACTAGGCCCGTGAGCCACAATTGCTCAGCCTGCGCATCTGGAGCCTGTGCTCCGCAACAAGAGAAGCCACGACAGTAAGAGGCCAGCGCACCGCAATGAAGAGTGGCCCCCACTTGCCGCAACTAGAGAAAGCTCTAGCACAGAAACGAAGACCCAACAGAGCCATAAATTAATTAATTAATTAATTTTAAAAAACCATTAGTAAATCAAATGCAGCAATATATGAAAAGAAGAATAATAACTTGCAATCAACTGTAGTTTATTCTGGGAATGCAAGATTCATTTAACATTTGAAAATCAATGTAAGTTATAATATTAATAGATTTAAAAAGAAAAATCTTATGATCATATCAATAGATAAGTAAAAAATTGACAAATTTCAAAATCCATTTTTGATTAAAGAAAACCTCTCAGAAAATAGATAAAAGAAGAAGAGAACTTCTTTAACCTGATAAAGTATATCTACAAAATATCTGTAGCAAACATCATACTTGCTGGTGGAAGATTTCACGCTTTCCTTCTAAGATCAAGAAAAAAGAAAGGACGTTCACTATCAGCACGCCTATCCAACACTGTATTGGAATTCCTACTCAGTGCAATAAAGCAAGAAAAAGAAATTGAAGTACTATAGATTGGAAAGGAAGAAATATAACCGTTTGTTTTCACAGATAAAAAAACTGTCTGTGTAGAAAATTTTAAAGAGTTTACAAACAAGCTTCTAGAACTAACGAGTCTCAAGATACAAGATCAACAAACAAAAATCAATCATATTTCTATATGTAAGTAATGAACAATTATTTAAAAATTAAAGTACTGCTTACATAAAAATGCACGAAATACTTAGGTATAATAAAATATGTGTAGGTCTGTATTTGGAAAGCAACACAACACTGATAAAAGAAACCAAAGACCTAAATAAATAGAGAGATATACTATGTTCATGGGTTAAAGAAACAATAGTGTTTAAGATATCAATTCTCCACAAACTGATCGTAGATTTAATGCAGTCCCTATCAAAATCCAAACAGGATTTTTAGATCAATATTTCAAAATTAATCTATTACTTATATGGAAAGGTGAAAGAACTAGAATAGTCAAAACAACGTTGAAAAACAAAGTCAGAGGACTTATACCGCCTGGTTTTAAGACTACTTTAAAGCTACAATAATCAAGACAGTATAGTATTGTTGAAAAGTTAGATGCATAGATCAAAGAAACAGAATAAAGAATCCAGAAATAGAGCCTCGCACATATGGTCAATTGATTTTTTTCTAAACAAAGACACAAAGTAACTCAGTGGAGAAAGGAGGATGTTTTCAAATGATCCTGGAACAAGTGGAATATGGCAAAAAAAAAATCTCAAACTAAACTTCACATCATATTAAAAACTTGACTCGAATTATAGACTTAAGTGTACAACTTACAACTATAAAGTCTCTAGACAAAAACAAATGATATAATTACTGTAATGTTATATCAAGGAGTTCTTAGGTGTCATCACAAAGGTATAATTCATTAAATAAAAACACAATAAATCATACTTCTACAACATTAAAAACTTCTACTCTGCAACACATACTGTTGAGAGAATGATAATGCAAGCCACAAAGTGGGAGAAAATATGTGGATGTCACATATCTAAGAACTTGTATACCGAATAAATAGCAAAGCCTCAAAACAAAATAATAAGCAAATAACCAACCCAATAAAAATGCACAAAAGACTTCAATGGACACTTCAACAAAGATATAGATGAGAAATAAACACTTTAAAAATACTCAACCTCATTAGTCATTAGGGAAATGCAAATTAAACCACAATGAGATACCAGTATATACCTTTTGGAATGTCTAAAATATATTTTTTAAAAACTGAAAATATCGAACACCAATGAGGAGGTAAAACAATTGGAGCTTTCACACATTGCTGTTGGGAAAGCAAAATGATACAGTGACATTGGAAAACCAAAAGTTATAAAAATTAGAAAGAAGAAAATATATTGTCAAGCACTTCATAAAAAACAAAATGCAAATGGCACATAAACAAGTGGGGAAAAGTTCAGGCCCAGTACGAAGCAAATAAATGAAAAGTAAAATATCAGGGAGATACTAGTCTTTACAATTCACCACCAACAAGGATTTTTAAAATAACAGTACCCAATATTTGCAAAGATTCAGTAAGACACATATTCTCATAAACTATTGGTGGCAATGTAATTTGTTAAAGCCCTCCAGAACATGATTTGTAAATATCTGTCATAAGCTATAAAAAATTTCATCCTCTTCAAATCAGTAATTTTACTCCCCTGAATGGATCCTAAGGAAGTAATTAAAAATGAAGACAAAGATTTATATATAAAGAAGTTCATCATGACATTATTTTAATACCAGAACACTGGAAGCAAACTTAATACACAATTCAGCCAATAAAAATACATCTGAAGCATTTTGGATGACATGGGAAATACTTCTGCTGCAATGATAAGTAAAAAAGAGGATAGAAAACTATACATAGTATGACCCTGATAATATATATATAAATATATATGTATAATTTTAA
Source organism: Eubalaena glacialis (assembly GCF_028564815.1). Classification (NCBI taxonomy): domain Eukaryota; kingdom Metazoa; phylum Chordata; class Mammalia; order Artiodactyla; family Balaenidae; genus Eubalaena; species Eubalaena glacialis. The sequence goes on from NC_083717.1 coordinate 44,031,950, forward strand.
GAAGATTAGGATTATTTGTATGTGGATATATAGTATGTGCATGACTACAAAGAAATACAACCATTAAGACTGCCAGACTGGACTTTGTGATTTTTATTTTTTTAATAAATTTATTTATTTTATTTATTTTTGGCAGTGTCAGGTCTTCATTGCTGCATGCGGGTTTTTCTCTAGTTGCAGAGAGTGGGGGTTACTCTTTATTGCAGTTCGCGGGCTTCTCATTGCAGTGGCTTCTCTTGTTGCGGAGCACGGGCTCTAGGCGCGCGGGCTTCAGTAGCTGTGGCTTGTGGGCTCTAGAGCGCAGGCTCAGTAGTTGTGGCGCACGGGCTTTATTGCTCTGCAGCATGTGGGATCTTCCCGGACAAGGGCTCAAACCCGTGTCCCCTGCATTGGCAGGCGGAACCACTGCACCAGCAGGGAAGCCCTTTGATTCTATTTTTTAAATAGTTAAACATTTTCTTAAATCTGGCATTTTACATTAAAAAATTGTACTACTTTTATCATCAGATAATATAACCACATTATTTTAAAATAATGTTTTACTTTTTCACAGTGTCTGGATTTTATATCTGTAAGAGGGCTGTGAAGGGAGATGACACGGTTCATGAATTAGTGCTCTGGTTTCTCTGCATCTGGAGGTAGTTTTGAGCCCTCAGGAGAAGGAAGAAAACAGGAAGGACCCGCTCACTGCATTCAGGGCAACTGCTGGAGCCAATCACTCTCCCTGAAGATGGAATGGGCAAGGACCCCATTCATCACCTCCACGGTTGCCAACAGGACAGTCACATGCTACTTCAGAAACAGGAGGAGTTTTCTCCAGAAGGGAAAGAACTGCTGTCATTGCAGCAACGGAGGCAGTTTGAAACCAATTAACATGTGGCACATTGTACAGAGGACTGAGGGGGCCCATGACTGGGAGGAGTTATAAGTGATATATGAGAGCTATCACACTTCAGGAGTGCTTTCATCAGCATGCAGAGAATCTTTTCAAGGACTAGGATGTTCTTTTGCATGAAGAGGGGATGACATTAGTTTTATTGAATAAAGTTGCACAATAAGCAATAGGGTAAATAACATACAACCTTTGGCTCAAGAATTAATTGCATAGATTTATTAATAATGTTAGGGAAGATTGTTGCCATCCAATTCCTGATCAAAAAAATGGTGGATTTGGGAATACATACCCTCATTGGGAGATATCCCTGAGATTAAATATAAACTGGAATACCTCACTGAGGCAGTTGCCACTTTGAGATAGTTGCTGTGTTAACATGGTTATATGAGAACTGGGCATCAAGGGTGGATACCTAACAATATACCCTTGATACAAAAATACAAGATAATTGAATATAGGCATGTCCTTCCCAAGTGGACAATGTCTTTGCATTTGCTCTTTTCACTGGGGGAAACTGATATTACCCTACTTGCATGAGAAAATAAATGAAAAGGGGTCCCAGAATGTGTCTCAAGTTTCTACCCAGGATGGAAAAAATATGGAAATCAAGAAAGGAAAGACAGAGGACCCTGTCCCAGTTACTGTGGCTGTGTTACAAATCACTCCTTTTTTTTTAAGTTTTGAATTATATATTTTTTACACAGCAGATTCTTATTAATTATCCATTTTATACATATTAGTGTATGTATGTCAATCCCAATCTCCCAATTCATCACACCACCACCCACCCCACCACTTTCCCCCCTTGGTGTACATATGTTTATTCTCTACATCTGTGTCTCTATTTCTGCCCTGCAAACCAGTTCAGCTATACCATTTTTATAGGTTCCACATATATGCGTTAATATATGGTATTTGTTTTTCTCTTACTGACTTACTTCACTCTGTATGACAGTATCTAGATCCATCCACGTCTCTACAAATGAACCAATTTTGTTCCTTGTTATGGCTGAGTAATATTCCATTGTATATATGTGCCACATCTTCTGTATCCATTCATCTGTCATTGGACACTTAGGTTGCTTCCATGTCCTGGCTATTGTAAATAGAGCCACAATGAACATTATGGTACATGACTCTTTTTTGAATTATGGTTTTCTCGGGGTATATGCCCAGTAGTAGGATTGCTGGGTCATATGGTGGTTCTAGTTTTAGTTTCTTAAGGAACTTCCATACTGTTCTCCATAGTGGCTGTATCAATTTACATTCCCACCAACACTGCAAGAGGGTTCCCTTTTCTCCACACCCTCTCCAGCATTTGTTGCTGGTAGATTTTCCGATGATGCCCATTCTAACTGGTGTGAGGTGATACCTCATTGTAGTTTTGACTTGCATTTCTCTAATAATTATTGATGTTGAGCAGATTTTCATGTGCTTTTTGGCCATCTGTATGTCTTCTTTGGAGAAATGTCTACTTAGGTCTTCTGCCCATTTTTGGATTGGGTTGTTTTTTTTTTTAATATTGAGCTGCATGCGCAGTTTATATATGTTGGAGATTAATCTTTGTCCATTGATTCATTTGCAAATATTTTCTCCCATTCTGAGGGTTGTCTTTTCATCTTATGGTTTCCTTTGCTGTGCAAAAGCTTTTAAGTTTCATTAGGTCCCATTAGTTTGTTTTTGTGTTTATTTCCATTACTATAGGAGGTGGATCAAAAAAGATCTTGCTCTGATTTATGACAGAGAGGATTCTTCCTATGTTTTCCTCTAAGAGTTTTATACTGTCCAGTCTTACATTTAGGTCTCTAATCCATTTTGAGTTTATTTTTGTGTATGGTGTTAGGGAGTGTGCTAATTTCATTCTTTTACATGTAGCTCTCCAGTTTTCCCAGCACCACGTACTGAAGAGACTGCCTTTTCTCCATTGTATATCCTTGCTTCCTTTATCATAGGTTAGTTGACCATAGGTGCGTGGGTTTATCTCTGGGATTTCTATCCTGTTCCATTGATCTATATTTCTGTTTTTGTGCCAGTACAATATTGTCTTGATTACTGTAGCTTTGTAGTATAGTCTGAAGTCAGGGAGTCTGATTCCTCCAGCTCCGATTTTTTCCCTCAAGACTGCTTTGGCCATTTGGGATCTTTTGTGTCTCCATACAAATTTAAAAAATTTTTGTTCTAGTTCCGTAAAAAATGCCATTGGTAATTTGATAGGGAGTGCACTGAATCTGTAGACTGCTTTGGGTAGTATAGTCATTTTCTCAATGTTGATTCTTCCAATCCAAGAACACAGTATCCATCTGTTTGTATCATCTTTAATTTCTTATCAGTGTCTTATAGTTTTCTGAGTACAGGTCTTTTGTCTCCCTAGGTAGGTTTATTCCTAGGTATTTTATTCTTTTTGTTGAAATGGTAAATGGGAGTGTTTCCTTAATTTCGCTTTCAGATTTTTCATCATTAGTGTATAGGAATGCAAGAGATTTCTGTGCATTAATTCTGTATCCTGCAACTTTACCAAATTCATTGATTACCTCTAGTAGTTTTCTTGTAGCATCTTTAGGATTCTCTATATATAGTATCATGTCGTCTGCAAACAGTGACAGTTTTACTTCTTCTTTTCCCATTTGTATTCCTTTTCTTCTTGGATTACCGTGGCTAGGACTTCCAAAACTATGTTGAATAAGAGTGGCGAGAGTGGACATACTTGTTTTGTTCCTGATCTTAGAGGAAATGCCTTCAGTTTTTCACCATTGAGAATGATGTTTGCTGTGGGTTTGTCGTATATGGCCTTTATCATGTTGAGGTAGGTTCCCTCTATGCACACTTTCTGGAGAGTTTCTATCATAAATGGGTGTTCAATTTTGTCAAAAGCTTTTTCTGCATCTATTGAGATGATCATATGGTTTTTATTCTTCAATTTGTTAACATGGTGTATCACATTGATTGATTTGCATATATTGAAGAATCCTTGCATCCTTGGGTAAATCCCACTTGATCATGGTGTATGATCCTTTTAATGTGCTGTTGGATTCTGTTTGCTAGTATTTTGTTGAGGATTTTTGCATCTATATTCATCAGCGATACTGGCCTGTACTTTTCTTTTTCGTAGTATCTTTGTCTGCTTTTGGTATTAGGGTGATGGTGGCCTCATAGAATAAGTTTGGGAGTCTCCCTTCCTCTGCAAATTTTTGGAAGAGTTTGAGAAGGATGGGTGTTAGCTCTTCTCTAAATGTTTGATAGAATTCACCTGTGAAGCCATCTGGTCCTGGACTTTTGTTTGTTGGATGATTTTTAATCTCAGTTTCAATTTCATTACTTCTGATTGGTCTGTTCATATTTTCTATTTCTTCCTGATTCAGTCCTGGAAGGTTATACCTTTCTAAGAATTTGCCCGTTTCTTCCAGGTTGTCCATTTTATTGGCATAGAGTTGCTTGTAGTAGTCTCTTAGGATGCTCTGTATTTCTGTGGTGTCTGTTGTAACTTCTCCTTTTTCATTTCTAATTTTATTGATTTGAGTCCTCTCCCTCTTTTTCTTGATGAGTCTGGCTAAAGGTTTATCAATTTTGTTTATCTTCTCAAAGAACCTGCTTTTAGTTTTATTGATCTTTGCTATTTTTTTCTTTGTTTCTATTTCATTTATTTCTGCTCTGATTTTTATGATTTCTTTCCTTCTACTAACTTTGGGTTTTGTTTGTTCTTCTTTCTCTAGTTCCTTTAGGTGTAAGGTTCCATTGCTTATTTGAGATTCTCCTTGTTTATTTAGGTAGGCTTGTATTGCTATAAACTTCCCTCTTAGAACTGCTTTTGCTGCATCCCATAGGTTTTCAATCATCATGTTTTTGTTGCAATTTGTCTATAGGTATTTTTTGATTTCCCCTTTGATTTCTTCAGTGGTCTCTTGGTTATTTAGTAACATATTGTTTAGCCTTCATGTGTTTGTGTTTTTTACATTTTTTTCCCTGTAATTGATTTCTAATCTCATAGCGTTGTGGTCAGAAAAGATGCTTGATATGACTTCAGTTTCCTTAAATTTACTGAGGCTTGATTTGTGACCCAAGATGTGATCTATCCTGGAGAATATTCCATGTGGGCTAGAGAAGAAAGTTTAATCTGCTGTTTTGGGGTATAATGTCCTATAAATATCAATTAAATCTATCTGGTCTATAGTGTCATTTAAAGCTTGTGTTTCCTTATTAATTTTCTGTTTGCATGATCAGTCCATTGGTGTAAGTGAAGTGTTAAAGTCCCCCACTATTATTGTGTTACTGTCAATTTCCTCTTTTATAGCTGTTAGCACTTGCCTTATGTATTGATGTGCTCCTATGCTGCGTGCATAAATATTTATAATTGTTATATCTTCTTCTTGGATTGATCTCCTGATCATTATTAGTGTTCTTGTCTCTTGTAACATTCTTTATTTTAAAGTCTATTTTATCTGATATGAGTACTGTTACTGCAGCTTTCTTTTGATTTCCATTTGCATGGAATACCTTTTTCCATCCCCTCACTTTCAATCTGTATGTGTCCCTAGGTCTGAAGTGGGTCTCCTGTAGACAGCATATATATTCGTCTTGTTTTTGTATCCATTCAGCTAGCCTGTGTCTTTTGGTTCGAGCATTTAATACATTCACTTTTAAGGTAATTATCGATATGTATGTTCCTATTACTATTTTATTAATTGTTATTGGTTTGTTTTTGTAGGTCCTTTTCTTCTCTTGTGTTTCCCACTTAGAGAAGTTCCTTTAGCATTTGTTGTAGAGCTGGTTTGGTGGTGCTGAATTCTCTTAGCTTTTGCTTGTTTGTAAAGCTTTTGATTTCTCCATCAAATCTGAATGAGATCCTTGTGGGGTAGAGTAATATTGGTTATAGGTTCTTCTCATTCATCACTTTAAGTATATCATGCCACTCCCTTCTGGCTTGTAGAGTTTCTGCTGAGAAACCAGCTGTTAACCTTATGGGAGTTCCCTCGTATGTTTTTTTGTCGTTTTTCTCTTGTTGCTTTCAATAATTTTTCTTTGTCTTTAATTTTTGCCCATTTGATTACTATGTGTCTCGGCATTTCTCCTTGGGTTTATCTCTGCGCTTCCTGGACTTGGGTGGCTATTTCCTTTTCCATGTTAGGGAAGTTTTCAACTATAATCTCTTCAAATATTTACTTGGGTCCTGTCTTTCTCTCTTCTCCTTCTGGGACCCCAATGGTGCGAATGTTGTTGCGTTTAATGTTGTCCCAGAAGTCTCTTAGGCTGTGTTCATTTCTTTTCATTCTTTTTTCTGTTCTATGGCAGTGAATTCCACCATTCTGTCTTCCAGGTCACTTATCGGTTCTTCTGCTTCAGGTATTCTGCTATTGATTCCTTCTAGTGTATTTTGCATTTCAGTTTTTGTTCTGTTCATCTCTGTTTGTTTGTTCTTTAATTCTTCTAGGTCTTTGTTAAACATTTCTTGCATCTTCTCAATCTTTGCCTCCATTCTTTTTCCGAGGTCCTGGATCATCCTCACTATCATTATTCTGAATTCTTTTTCTGGAAGGTTTCCTACCTCCACTTCATTTCATTGTGTTTTTTTGTGGTTTTAGCTTGTTCCTTCATCTTGTACGTAGCCCTCTGCCTTTTCATCTTGTCTATCTTTCTGTGAATGTTGTTTTTGTTCCGCAGGCTGCAGGACTGTAGTTCTTCTTTCTTCTGCTCTCTGCTCTCTGGTTGATGAGGCTATCTAAGAGGCTTGTGCAAGTTTCCTGATGGGAGGGACTGGTGGTGGGTAGAGCTGGCTGTTTCTCTGGTGGGCAGAGCTCAGTAAAACTTTAATCCACTTGTCTGCTGATGGGTGGGGCTGGGTTCCCTCCCTTTTGGTTGTCTGGCCTGAGGTGACCCAACACTGGAGCCTACCTGGCTCTTTTCTGGGGCTAATGGCAGACTCTGGGAGGGCTCACACCAAGGAGTACTTCCCCGAACTTCTGCTACCAGTGTCCTTGTCCTCATGGTGAGCCACAGCCACCCCCCACCTCTGCAGGAGACCCTCCAACACTAGCAGATAGGTCTAGTTCAGTCTCCTATGGGGTCACTGCTCCTTCCCCTGGGTCCCAGTGTGCACACTATTTTGTGTGTGCCCTCCAAGAGTGGAGTCTATGTTTACCCCAGTCCTGTCAAAGTCCTGCAATCAAATCCTGCTAGTCTTCAAAGTCTGATTCTCTAGGAATTCCTCCTCCCTTTGCCGGACCCCCAGGTTGGGAAGCCTGATGTTGGGCTCAGAACCTTCACTCCAGTAGGTGGACTTCTGTGGTATAAGTGTTCTCCAGTTTGTGAGTCACCCACCCAGCAGTTATGGGATTTGATTTTATTGTGATTGCGCCCCTCCTACCATCTCATTGTGGCTTCTTCTTTGTCTTTGAATGTGGGGTATCTTTTTTGGTGAGTTCCAGTGTCTTCCCATCGATGATTATTCAGAAGTTAGTTGTGATTCTGGTACTCTCACAAGAGGGAGTGAGCGCCAGTCCTTCTACTCCACCATCTTGAACCTATCTCCTAGCAGATCATTAACACACACTAAACTTAGTGTTTAAAGCAATGACAACATTTGTTTTTCTCAGAAGTCCACAGTTTGAGCAGGGCTTTGTGGGGATAGTTCAGTCTCTGCTCCACCTCACAACAACTGAGAGCTAAGAGCTGGTGGCTGGAATCATCTGGAAGCTCCTCACTCACATGTCTGGAAGGTGCTGCTAGATGTTGTCTAGAACAGCTATGGTTATTACCCAGAAAACTACATGTGATTTCTCCATGTGGCCTGGGCTTCCTCACAACATGGTGACTGGGTTTCAAGGACTTCAAGGGCAAAAGTACAGAGTGAGAGCCAAATGGGAATTCTATCCCCTTTTCTAATCTAGCTTTGTAAGTCATACAATGCTACGTCCACTGCATTCTATTAATTAGAAGCAAATACCTAAAGCTGATATGCCCAAAGTTTGCAGAATTAGATGCCAGTTTCTGTGGGAGGAGTCAAAGAATTTGTGGATATGTTTTAAAGCCACCAGCATCTGTCCATTGGCCTCAAATCATCTACGTTTCTCCCCTATGCAAAATACACTCAAACCCTCTCAAGATCCCTCACAGATTTCACTTATTACAACAGACCCAGGCTCATCATTCATCTTAATTGTGTTTAAGTTTGGATGAAAAACTTCAGATGTGGTTCCTTAAGTACAGCTGCTCAAGTACAGCATCCCTTGAGTTGAACACCTATAAACCAAATAGCCAAGTTTTATGCTCCAACTCACCCAACATGATAGTAGGAGAGGCATAGGATGACCACTTTTCCACTAACAGGGGGAAATGGGAGGTGCACAGAAGTCTGTGGTCCATAGCAATTCTGAAATCTAGGCAAGCACACATTCCCAGCTCCTCCATTAGGTTTCAATCCTGCTGCCTTGCAATGATTCACCTTGGCTCTTGGTCCTTCTCTATGTGCTCTTGTCATCTTTCCTATTAGTTAACTCTTGTTGCATAATAAGTCATCCCCAAACTTAGTGACTTAAAACAAAAATTACTATTATCTCTCACTATTTCTAGGGGTCAGGAATAAAGGAGCATCTGGATGGTTCTGGCTCAAGGTTTCTTGTAAGACTTCAGTCAAATATTGTCTATGGATGTAGTCATCTGAAGGCTTAACTAATCTGGAGAATCCAATTCTAAGGTAGCTTACTCATCTGGTCAGAAACTTGGGGTTGGATGATGATTACTTGCCTCAGTCCTTTTTTATGTGGTCTTCTTCACAGGAATGCTTGAATGCTCTGGCTTCCCCCAGAGTAAGAAATCTAAGAGGGAGTCAGGTGGAAGCCACAATGACTTTATTACCTAGCATTGAAGCCTTATACTATTGCTTCCATTGAATTTTGTTTTAAAAGAGGCAAAGGATTCAATGTAGGAGGGAACTACACAAAGGAGTAAATATCAGGAATTATTAGGGGTCATCCACAAAGATATATTACTATGACTCATGAATAGAGGGACTTAAAAAAAAACAGAAATTGAACAGGTGCCAAGTTGCAAAATAATGTAAGATATTTAAGCAGACTGGCAGACCTATGAAAGTCAAAGGTATACACAGAGGCAACAGGGAAGAGAGATGAGGGAAGAGATATAGATAGAGATTCCTGAATAGTCTTACATTAATTGTCCTAAGCAGCAGGTTACAGTGAAAACTTATTCTGGTGCTGAATTTGTCATTCGCAATCTGATCGAGTTTTAGATAAATTTACAAGCATCCTATTCCCAGAGAATATTGTGGAAATCAGTCATGGCTGACAGAATCCAGAGGTCCTGTTAGCTCTGCCCTCTTTAGTGCTCTTCCAGTTAGCCATGCTCTTCAGTTCAGCTCTCTTCATCCTATCATGTGTGCAGTGATGCTCTCATTTTGCCATCTCACTGCCCAGTCATCTTGGAAACGACCCCTAATGGCCTGGTGGTGCTCTTCTCCACCCAAGCACTACAACCAGGTCTAACCCACCCTATCACCATGCCCTAAAAGCACACAAATCATCTTCTCCCATGGACAACTGTCATTGCCAACTGGATATGGATGTACCTTGAATCCATAAATGGTACCCTTTGTGTATCCAATATCAGGACTTGTTTTTCTATGTGGACAGCCAGCTGTCCACTGCCTTCTTCCTAGATATATCACCTCTCTCGCTCTGTAGTCTTCACAGTGACTCAGAACCCTTTCAGATACCTCTCATTAAGTTCTGTAGGACTGGTACTAGGGCCTCCTTCATAAAGTCAAGGAAAGAGACTTTGATCAGTTTATGTGAACATTCCAGGCTTAGATTGGCACTTCTAAGGCCAAGATATGATCAGAAACCTACTGGCTACCCTAAATCACATTGCCCAGAGCCAACCAGAATCTCAGTCCTGAACAGAGCAGCCTTGATTCCCTTTTCCAGGTCATGTGGTAAGCACATAGCCCTGGGAGAAGTATACATGATGGAAAACATCTCTTGCCCTCAACCTCAGGATCAGTGAGTAAAAAGATCCAGGATCTTTCTCAGTCTGCACCTTAGGGTTTTCTCCCTTTGGCTTAGTCTGGGCTCCAGGCTGGGTTGGCTCAGAAGAGCTCTTCAGATCCCTGTGATGTGCTTTATAGTATGTTTTGAGACCTCTCTCATCATACAGTGACTCCCCTGACATTGTCAGCAAGCTTTGAAGGCTCTATTTAATGTCTTACAATTTTCCTGATAGTGAAGCATATATTTAATGAATCCCAAAGGTCAGGAGACACTGAGTAAAGATAAACCTTTGCTTTCTGATGGCCACATGGTGCAATGGCCCTTTCCAATGGATAGGGAGTGAGTTGGTTCAGCTGGTCTGAGCCAGCTCATAAAAAAGACAGCAAATTTTATCATTGGTATTCAAAGTCCCTCACTGAACACCTGAGTAATAAGGCTACTTTCTGGGCCAGGAATCCCCTTTGTATCATAGAATACTAGGTATTCCCTACCCCATCTTAATTTAGCCTGTAAATATGTAAAGTGGTGGTAGGGAGACTTTCTTCAATTGGAGTGCACATCCAGCTCTGTTGCCTAAGCACACCTCTCTAAGGTATAATATTGCAACTGAGGGGATATTGTGTGCTTTATACTTTCCTGCTCTTAAGTTCTTCTCAATAAAACTTGTCATTACATACACCTTGGGTCATTAGTGTGGGGTCACCATGCACCTTGACAATAGTTTGGTTGTCATGTAAACACTGTTCTGAGCAATTCCCTAGGACCTCATGAGCTCTGTGGGCCTTCTGGGTCTCCAGAGGGGTAGGAGACATGTTCAAGGATGATAATTTAGAAATCGAATGGGGCTTGTTAGTACAGCCTAAATATGAACAAAGGGGATAGGATGGCCCTCTTCCATTTGGGAGTCCATTCAGGATACTTTAACTTGCAGATGTTATTAAGTCCTGACAGAATGTGCAAGTCGAAGTAACCCAGATGGGCCCTAACATGAAATAGGGTTATCTAATCATATTGTCATCACTCTTTTGCATCATGCAATGTGAACATTTACCTAAGTATTTATATCTGGCTCCAGGCTGGGGGAAAACTTTCCTACTGTATTCAGTTAGCAATACTGTTATGCTAAGATGCAACCCAACTCACTCCAGCAGACATGTGGCTCCAACTAGACATTCCCTTATGTTGGATTCCACCAAGGATGCTGCTTAAACTGAATAAACAGGAAAGATATAGAAGCTTGATTTTTGAAATTTCAGAGGAAGGATTAAGATTAACTTTATTGGAACCAGAAAAAAAAAATATTGCTCCTAGGGGCCTTCCTTAGGGTTGCAGCTACATTCACCTAACCCTGCTCATAGTCACATTACCTAATGTTCCTCTGCTTTCCTGTGCAATCAATCCCCAGCAGGGCCAAGTATGGACATTGAGAGGACTTACTGCTGGGTGCCTTTAAAAAAAAAAAAAAATCTTTTAGATATGATTTAGAGCTGTGAGAGATTTTTTTCCTAAAAAAAAAGAAATGTAAGCTAATGACTGTTCCAGCTCTTGTGCATCAAATGTCATTTACAGGGTCAGTGAGTGGAATAAAAACGAAAATGACAGCCTTTGAGGAGACATATGGCTGGCATTTAACTATCAAAAAGCACAGAAATGGAGGTATTTTTTTAGATGCCCAGAGTACGGACTGGGAGGAAAGAGAACGGAGAGAATATGTGCTATGATTTAGGAGGAAAGGATGAGGGGGTTGAAGGGAGGTGTGGTGGCATGAAAAAGGACAAGAAACACATAGGGATAAAGACAAGGAAGTTTCTTCACTGCTTTGTAAACTTTGATAGACTTCGGGTTTCAAAATGGAGAGTTGAGCTCATGTAGTTATCTCACCTCCCTCCTAGAAACTCATTAGAATGACCAAGGAAATATAAAAATAAGAAAAAGATTTATAATAGCATTAAAAATAGAAAGGAAAAACATTAGAGAACAAGAAACCTGGAGGGACTTCTGTATAATATGAGGCATGTGTTAGGGGTCTTCAGAGAAACAGAACAAATTGGAGATAGACAGATAGGTAGATAGATAGATAGGTAGGTAGGTAGACAGACAGACAGTACGGGGGCAGGGAGGGAGAGAGGGAAGGGGGGAGGGAAAGAGGGAGAGAGAGGGTAAAGGAGAGGGGAAGACAGAGAAAAAAAAGAGGGAGAGAAAGATTATGAGGAATTGACTCAATTATGGAGACTGACAAGTTACAAGATCTACAGTGTGAGTCAACCTGGGGACCCAGGAGAGCCAATGGTGTAGTTCCAGTTGGAAGTCTGACAGGCTCAAGACCCAGGAAAAGCCAAAGTTTCAACTCCAGTCCTAAGGCAGGAAAAAGACTATGTTCAAATCTGAAGGCAGTCAAACAGGGGGAATTCTCTCGTATTTGGGAGAGGGTCAGCCTTTTTGTTCTCTCCAGGCCTTCAATGGATTGAATGAGGCCCACCCACATTAGGGAGGGCAATCCCCTTTACTAAGTCTACAAATTTATGTTAATATCATCCAGAAACACCTTCCCAGAAACACCCAGAATAATATTTGAGCAAACATCTGGACCAGTCAAGTTTGGCACATAAAATTATCACAAAGCAAATGAGACTTTTTAAAAAAGAAATGCTGATCTATGATGCCCAGAACATGATTCCACAACTAAACTCAGTTGTGGTGGTGGGGGTGGGGGAGTACCATCGGCAGGGCCCAGAAAAAGGACTTCATGTGGCTCTGGCCACAGCATCTGTCCTCGAGATTTACTTGATGTAGACTAAGTGGACATTCTCTGACCACATCCTTCATTTTTCTCACTTCTTACTAAAGCTCTGGCCAGACACTGATATGCCTAAATCCTACCAGCAGAGACTGGATGAGAGGGCAACCTGGGATATACTTGGGAGAAATTTGAGAACTTCGCTGGAGCCCTGCACATAAAGCAGCTGTTCGCCTCAGCTCCCACCACTACCTCTGTTTAGGGCTCCAAATAAGGGAGGGCTGAGGATGGCCAGATAAAGATGTGACTCAATACCCAAGCTAACTTAATGGGATAAGATGAGTGTGTTGGTTCCTTTTGCCTTCTTTTTTTCCTCCCTTCTAAGTCTTATTTGCAAAGTCTTTTATCATAATAATGATTCTAAAGATATGCAATGAGTGGACAAGCAATATTAGCAGGAGAAATTCTGCTTGTCTCGTTGATTCTCTGTTAACAGTAACTCTGAAAGACCTGAGCCTCTCCTCAGATAATTTTGAGAGTCTACCTGCCCTTGTAGGAAGGAGCCAAACTAAATATAAATGAGGAGGGAGTCATGTCCCCTAGGTTAACAATCATTTCTTCAGGATTCCTTCATAATTCCCTTTGAAAGTACAGCTCTGGACAGATAGAAGCACTCTTATGTTCCCAAGGCAGTGGTCAAAGGAGAGGAAGGATCAGTGATCAGGCAGCAAAAGGAAAAGATCAACCTTGCAAAGAACTGAGTCTTCTAGGGACTAACATCCACCGGGGCTCAAGGAGGTGAGGGGAAGAAAGTGCTCAGCAAAGCTGGAACACATGTAGCAGTTTCATCTCTCCCCTCAAAACCCCTGGTGTAGCAAAAACAAAGCAAACAAAAAACTAGAGGAAATGAAAGTTTTCCCTGTTTCTCTTTGCCAGAGATTTAAAAATTTAAACAGGAGCCCATACAATCTTAGGGAAAAGGCCATCATAAATTATAACACTGAAAAGAAAAAAACCTACCTCTTAAATAATGAGAAAAGACAAATAACCAGACCTCAATAAACTCAGTATTCCAGAAGGGTCTCCTGAGGAATCAGACAAATATCACACTATGAAAAGGATCCTCTAGGAAATGTGAAAACTTGTACGTATCTCTAGATCACTCTTCCAAAATAGTTTAAGAGGGCATTACATCTGTGGAAAGAGTAAAATCTGAAATCAAGACATTAGGTTGAACTGCAAGAAACTGCTGATATTTGATCATTTTTGAGCTGCAAAACTGGCACTTTTATATGCTTCAACCATTCAACCATTAGATTGCTTTCCAATGAAAAACTGAAGAGTCAAAGGGCTTGGGATAGGGACAGAAATAGATGTCATGGATGTAAGAAGAAATAAGAATTAAGTAGATATTACAAAAAAATCAAATGATTTAGCAGTTCAGTTTGAGAAGCTATGGTAAGATTTAGAGGCAAAGGATAAAGTGATTGAGATGACTGGTAAACAAATAAAAGACTTTACAATCCAAAAAGAAAAGAATAGAGCAAATGGCAGAGAAGTTATCATAAAAGACATAATTTTTAAAATTCCGAGGAGTGACATCATCAAGATGGCAACATAACAAAGATCAATCCTGATTTCAGTTCCCCTCACAAGAAGACCAACCAGCCACTGTCCATAGACAAGATACCATTGTGAAAATCTTGGAACCTGGAGATGAGGCTGAAGCACCCCTCTGGACAACAGAGACTGAGAAGGACCACATTAGGAGGGTAAAAGGAGCAGTTTAACTTTGACTGCATTGCCCTTGCCCCAAGTAAGCACACAGCTGCACAGAGAAAGCCATGCTGGGCCTAAAGTTTCTTCAGTGGGAAAAAGATAACCCAAGTGGACATACAGCTCCCCTAGCATTAAGGGACACTTTCTGGGAGTTCTACTCAGGTCTTATATGATGAATATTGCTGGGGGAACCAGCAGAGCTCAACCACTGGCAATCAGTTAGATGCAGAGAAGGGGAGTGGGGCTAACAGCAACCAGGACTCAGATCTTGGCAGACCATGTTCCTGCTTGCAGTGGTAGCTGAGAAAAGATCCCATCCAGCAGTTCTGCCCATCTGCAAAGCCAAGCTAGTGGCCACGTTGGGCCAGGTAGCTCAGTTGGAAATTCTGCCTGATTTGGATCCCCAGCCAATGATGTGTACTAGCCATGGAGCCCATTTTATGGCCCCAAGTGGGCAGAGGAGCAAATGATTGGTCCTGCCCAGTTACTCTCATCCAGTCCCATCCTTCTGGAAAACATGGCCACAGAGGAGCTCATCCTACAGCTGGTCCAGGCAGGTAGCAAAGCCAGCAGCCCTGCCCAACTGTTGAGCATAGCCTCTGGCCCCACAAAACCAGGGAGACTGAACAGTGGCCCTGAGCACCCCCAGAGCAAAGCCTATGGCACTGCCTAGCCATGGAGCACAGCACATGACCTTACCCAGTTACTGAACATAGCTATGGCTTGGCCCAGTCAGAGATCCCAGCATGTGATCCTGCCCAATTGTGGAATATAGCTGGGGCCCCACCTGACCAGAAAGCCTAGACAACAATTTCACATGACCACAGAGCACAATACTCAGCCTCACCAATCTATGGGGTCAGCTGAAGACCTGGCCAGATGACAGAGCCCAACCAGCAACCTCTTGCAATAGTGGACCACAGCTAATGGGCTACCTGATTGCAAAGCCCAGCCTGCAGTTCCACCTCAATGTGGAGTGACACCATCCAGTCAGGAAGGATAGCCTGAGGCCCCACTCAAACAGGAGCAATTGCAGAGAATGACCTGTGACCCTGACAAATTGGGGAATCCAACCCATGGCACTGCCCTGCCAGGGGACACAACCTGAGACCCAACCTAAATAGAGGTGGGGCCCAGCTGGTGGCCTCACCTGACCACAGAACACATCCAGTAGCACTGCCAAACCACGGAGATCACCCAGTGGCCCCACTTGAATGTAGAGCCCAGCCAGCTACCATCCAACCATGAAGCTCAGCCAGCAGCACACCCTGACCTGAGAGCGTGGGCAGTGGCCTCACCCAACAAGACACCACCAATAACAAGCCCCACCTGCCCACAGATGCCACCAGCTGACCCATTTGGTACCCCAACCTGAGGTCTCTGCTCAAGTTATTTTCCTGCTGAAACAAATCTATAAAGTCTGGAAAAGGAGACCACTTACTCAAATGTGCAGATATCAATGCAAGGCATCAAGGATCACAAAGAATCAGATAAATATGATACCACCAAAGGAAACTAATAAAACTCCAATAACTGACTATAAAGAAATGGAAATCAATGAACTATCTGACAAAACATTCAGAATAATTCTCTAAAAGTTTAGTGAACTACAAGAACATGCAAACAACTAAATGAAATTAGAAAAACAATGCATGAACAAAATGAGAAGTTCAACAAATAAACAGTAACCAATCTGAACAGACCAATTACTAGTAAAAAGATTGACTCAGTGTTCAAAAACCTCCCAACACCCACATAAGGACAGCCCTTCAAGATCACAGTAGATAAATATTTCTCCTAAATTCATAGAGACAGAGAAATCATAGTAAAATGAAAATGGAAAGGAACTCCTCCCAATTAAAAGAACAAGAGAAATCCCCTGAAAGAACAAACAATGAAACAGACCTCTCCAATCTACTAAACTCCAAGTTCAAAAAGGAGTAATAAAAATGTCAAAGGAATTAAGAAAGATTTTCTATAGAAATGCAGATCACTGTAACAAGGAACTAGAAACCATAAAGAGGAATCAATCAAAATTAGACAACTCAATTGCCAAGATAAAAAACCAATCTAAAAGCAATGAATGGCAGGCTAAATGATGCAGAAGAATGAATAAGTGATCTGGAAGATGGAATAATGGAAATAACCCAATCAGAACAGCAGACAGAAAGACAAATAAAAAAATGAAAGCAACATGTGAAATCTATGGGATAATATAAAGCATGACAACCTACGCATAATAGGGGTTCCAGAAGGAGAAGAGAGAGAGAAGGGGATCAAAAATGTATTTGAAGAAATCACAGCTGAAAACTTCCCAAATTGAAAGAAGGAAACAGATATCCAGGTTAAGGAAGCACAGAGGGTCCCCAAACAAGATAAAACCAAACAGACTCACACCAAGACATATTATAATTAAAATGGCAGAAGTTAAAGATAAAGAGAGGATTCTAAAGGCAGCAAGACTGTTATAAGGGAAGCCCCATAAGACTGTCAGGTGATTTCTCCACAGAAACTGTGCAGGAGAGAAGGGAGTGGCATGACATATTCAAAGTCCTGAGAGGGAAAAGCCTGCAACCTAGGACACTCTACTCAGCAAGATTATCACTTAGAATAGAAAGAAAAAGAATTTATTAGACAAGCAAAAACTAAAAGAATCAGCAATACTAAACCTATCTTAAAAGAAATATTGAAACATTTCTCTATAGAAAAGAAGCAAAAGTCTATTAAAAAAAAAAAAGGAAAATCACAACAGGAAAGTTAAATATATAAAAGGATTGAAGATCACATAAATAAGCTAGTACATAGATTAAAAACAACTAAAACTTTTTGTAAAAGGAATGATAACTACTATGAATAGAATAAAGGATAAACACGAAAATGTAAAATAGGACATCAAAATCACAGAATGTGACGGAGGGGAGTAAAAAAATGTAGATCTTTTAGAATGTGTTTGAACTTATATGACTATCAGTCTAGAGTACGTAGGTATAGTTATGGGTAAACATACTTGAGAACCAGGGAAACCAAAAATCAAAAATGTACAATATATTGACAAAAACCAAAAAGAAAGGAACTCAAGCATAATACAAAAGAAAACCATCAAACCACAAAAGGAAAACAAAAAGCAACAGAAAGGAATAAAGAAGAACTACTAAATCAACTGGAAAACAAGGATTAAAATGGTAATAAATACATACTTACCAATAATTATTTTAAATGTTAATGGACTAAATGCTCTGATTAAAAGACATAGAGTGGCAGATTGGATTAAAAAAAAAGAAAAAAACCAAGAACCTACAATATGCTGCCTACAAGAGACTCACTTTAGGGTGAAAGACCCACATAGATTGAAAGTGAGGGGATGGAAAAAGGTACTTTATGCAAATGGAAACAACAAGAAAGCAGGGGTAGCAATACTTACATTGGACAAAATAGATTTTAAAACAAAGTCCATAAAGAAAGACAAAGAAGGACACTATGTAATGATAAATGGATCAATATAAGAAGAGACTATTGCACTTGTTAACATATATGCACTCAATACAGGAACACCTAAATATATAAAACAAATACTAACAGACATAAAGGGAGAAATTGACAGGAATACAATTGTAGTCAGAGATTTTAATGCCACTCTGACATCAACAGACAGATCTTCCTGAAAGAAAATCATTAAGGTAACAGAAATCCTAAATGATGCAATAGAACAGTTGGGGACTTCATTGATATCTACATAGGACACTACATCCAAAAAAACAAAACAGACGAACAAACAGAATACACATTCTTTTCTAGTGTGCATGGAACATTCTCTAGAATACACCACATACTAGGACACAAAACAAGCCACAGCAAATTCAAGAGAAGATAAATTATTTTAAGCATCTTTTCTGACCACAATGGCATGAAACTAGAATCAACCACAGAAAAATAAAATGGGACAAATATGATCATGTGGAGACTAAACAACATGCTATTAAAAACCACCCCCACCAAAAAATGGGTCAATGATGAAATCAAAGAGGAAATTAGAAAATACCTCAAGACAAATGACAATGAAAACACAACCTTATAAAATCTATGGGATACAGCTAAAGCAGTTCTAAGAGGGAAGTTCAGAGCAATTAAAGCCTTCCTCAAGAAACAAGAAAAATCTCAAATAACAACTAACCTGATTAACCAAGATGGCGGAGTAGAAGGACGTGCTCTCACTCCCTCTTGCGAGAGCACCAGAATCACAACTGGCTGCTGGACAATCATCGACAGGAAGACACTGGACTTCACCAAGGAGGATACCCCACGTCCAAGGACAGAGGAGAAGCCACAGTGAGACGGTAGGAGGGGCGCAATCAGAGTAAAATCAAATCCCGTAACTGCTGCGTGGGTGACTCACAGACTGGTGAGCACTTCTACCACAGAAGTCCACCCACTGGAGTGAACGTTCTGAGCCCCACGTCAGGATTCCCAACCTGGGGGTCCGGCAACGGGAGGAGGAATTCATAGAGAATCAGACTTTGAACCCTAGTGGGAATTGATTGCAGGACTTCGACAGGACTGGGGGAAACAGAGACCCCACTCTTGGAGGGCGCACACAAAATAGTTTGTGCATCGGGACCCAGGGGAAGGAGCAGTGACCCTGGGGGAGACTGAACCAGACATAACTGCTGGTGTTGGGGGGTCTCCTGCAGAGGCGGGGGCTGGCTCTGCTTCACCGTGGGGACAAGGACACTGGCAGCGGAGGTTCTGGGAAGTACTCCTTGGCGTGAGCCCTCCCAGAGTCTGCCATTAGCCCCACCAAAGAGCCCGGGTAGGCTCCAGTGTTGGGTTGCCTCAGGCAAAACAACCAACAGGGAGGGAACCCAGCCCCACCCATCAACAGTCAAGTGGATTAAAGTTTTACGGAGCTCTGACCGCCACAGCAACAGTCAGCTCTACCCACCTCCAGAGCCTCCCATCAAGCCTCTTAGATAGCCTCAACCACCAGAGGGCAGACAGCAGAAGCAAGAAAAACTACAGTCCTGCAGCCTGTGGAACAGAAACCACATTTATAGACAAGATGAAAAGGCAGAGGGCTATATACCAGATGAAGGAACAAGAAAAAACCCCAGAAAAACAACTAAATGAAGTGGAGATAGGCAACCTTCCAGAAAAAGAATTCAGAATAATGATAGTGAAGATGATCCAGGACCTTGGAATAAGAATGGAGGCAAAGATTGAGAGGATGCAAGAAATGATTAACAAAGACCTAGAAGAATTAAAGAACAAACAAACAGAGATGACCAATACGATAACTGAAATGAAAACTACACTAGAAGGAATCAATAGTAGAATAACTGAGGCAGAAGAATGGATAAGTGACCTGGAAGACAGAATGGTGGAATTCACTGCTGCGGAACCGACTAAAGAAAAAAGAATGAAAAGAAATGAAGACAGCCTAAGAGACCTCTGGGACAACATTAAACGCAACAACATTCACATTATAGGGGTCCCAGAAGGAGAAGAGAGAGAGAAAGGACCAGAGAAAATATTTGAAGAGATTATAGTTGAAAACTTCCCTAACATGGGAAAGGAAATAGCCACCCAAGTCCAGGAAGCGCAGAGAGTCCCATACAGGATAAACCCAAGGAGAAGCGCGCCGAGACACATAGTAATCAAAGTGGCAAAAATTAAAGACAAAGAAAAATTATTGAAAGCAGCAAGGGAAAAACGACAAATAACATACAAGGGAACTCCCATAAGGTTAACAGCTGATTTCTCAGCAGAAACTCTACAAGCCAGAAGGGAGTGGCATGATATACTTCAAGTGATGAAAGGGAAGAACCTACAACCAAGATTACTCTACCCGGCAAGGATCTCATTTAGATTTGATGGAGAAATCAAAAGCTTTACAGACAAGCAAAAGCTAAGAGAATTCAGCACCACCAAACCAGCTCTACAACAAATGTTAAAGGAACTTCTCTAAGTGGGAAACACAAGAGAAGAAAAGGACCTACAAAAACAAACCCAAAACAATTAAGAAAATGGTCATAGGAACATACATATCGATAATTACCTTAAATGTGAATGGATTAAATGCTCCAGCCAAAAGACACAGGCTTGCTGAATGGATACAAAAACAAGACCCATATATATGTTGTCTACAAGAGACCCACTTCAGACCTAGGGACACATACAGACTGAAAGTGAGGGGATGGACAAAGATATTCCATGCAAATGGAAATCAAAAGAAAGCTGGAGTAGCTATACTCCTATCAGATAAAATAGACTTTAAAATAAAGAATGTTACAAGAGACAAGGAAGGACACTACATAATGATCAAGGGATCAATCCAAGAAGAAGATATAACAATTATAAATATATATGCACCCAACATAGGAGCACCTCAATACATAAGGCAACTGCTAACAGCTATAAAAGAGGAAATTGACAGTAACACAATAATAGTGGGGGACTTTAACACCTCACTTACACCAATGGACAGATCATCCAAAATGAAAATAAATAAGGAAACAGAAGCTTTAAATGACACAATAGACCAGATAGATTTAATTGATATTTATAGGACATTCCATCCAAAAACAGCAGATTACACGTTCTTCTCAAGTGCGCATGGAACATTCTCCAGGATAGATCACATCTTGGGTCACAAATCAAGCCTCAGTAAATTTAAGAAAATTGAAATCATATCAAGCATCTTTTCTGACCACAACGCTATGAGATTAGAAATGAATTACAGGGGAAAAAACGTAAAAAACACAAACATATGGAGGCTAAACAATACGTTACTAAGTAACCAAGAGATCACTGAAGAAATCAAAGAGGAAATCAAAAAATACCTAGAGACAAATGACAATGAAAACACGACGATCCAAAACCTATGGGATGCAGCAAAAGCAGTTCTAAGAGGGAAGTTTATACCTATACAAGCCTACCTAAAGAAACAAGAAAAACCTCAAATAAACAATCTAACCTTACACCTAAAGACACTAGAGAAAGAAGAACAAACAAAACCCAAAGTTAGCAGAAGGAAAGAAATCATAAAGATCAGAGCGGAAATAAATGAAATAGAAACAAAGAAAACAATAGCAAAGATCAATAAAACTAAAAGCTGGTTCTTTGAGAAGATAAACAAAATTGATAAGCCATTAGCCAGACTCATCAAGAAAAAGAGGGAGAGGACTCAAATCAATAAAATCAGAAATGAAAAAGGAGAAGTTACAACAGACACCGCAGAAATACAAAGCATCCTAAGAGACTACTACAAGCAACTTTATGCCAATAAAATGGACAACCTGGAAGAAATGGGCAAATTCTTAGAAAGGTGTAACCTTCCAAGACTGAACCAGGAAGAAGCAGAAAATATGAACAGACCAATTACAAGTAATGAAATTGAAACTGTGATTAAAAATCTTCCAACAAACAAAAGTCCAGGACCAGATAGCTTCACAGGTGAATTCTATCAAACATTTAGAGAAGAGCTAACACCTATCCTTCTCAAACTCTTCCAAAAAATTGCAGAGGAAGGAACACTCCCAAACTCATTCTATGAGGCCACCATCACCCTGATACCAAAACCAGACAAAGACACTACAAAAAAAGAAAATTACAGACCAATATCACTGATGAATATAGATGCAAAAATCCTCAACAAAATACTAGCAAACAGAATCCAACAACACATTAAAAAGATCATACACCATGATCAAGTGGGATTTATCCCAGGGATGCAAGGATTCTTCAATATACGCAAATCAATCAATGTGATACACCATATTAACAAATTGAAGAATAAAAACCATATGATCATCTCAATAGATGCAGAAAAAGCTTTTGACAAAATTCAACACCCATTTATGATAAAAACTCTCCAGAAAGTGGGCATAGAGGGAACCTACCTCAAGATAATAAAGGCCATATATGACAAACCCACAGCAAACATCATTCTCAACGGTGAAAAACTGAAAGCATTTCCTCTAAGATCAGGAACGATACAAGGATGTCCACTGTCACCACTATTATTCAACATAGTTTTGGAGGTCCTAGCCACGGCAATCAGAGAAGAAAAAGAAATAAAAGGAATACAAATTGGAAAAGAAGAAGTAAAACTGTCACTGTTTGCAGATGACATGATACTATACATAGAGAATCCTAAAATTGCCACCAGAAAACTACTAGAGCTAATTAATGAATATGGTAAAGTTGCATGATACAAAATTAATGCACAGAAATCTCTTGCATTCCTATACACTAATGATGAAAAATGTGAAAGAGAAATTATGGAAACACTCCCATTTACCATTGCAACAAAAAGAATAAAATACCTAGGAATAAACCTACCTAGGGAGACAAAAGACCTGTATGCAGAAAACTATAAGACACTGATGAAAGAAATTAAAGATGATACCAACAGATGGAGAGATATACCATGTTCTTAGATTGGAAGAATCAACATTGTGAAAATGACTATACTACCCAAAGCAATCTACAGATTCAATGCAATCCCTATCAAATTACCAATGGCATTTTTTACGGAGCTAGAAAAAATCATCTTAAAATTTGTATGGAGACACAAAAGACCCCGAATAGCCAAAGCAATCTTGAGGGAAAAAAACGGAGCTGGAGGAATCAGACTCCCTGACTTCAGACTATACTACAAAGCTACAGTAATTAAGACAATATGGTACTGGCACAAAAACAGAAACATAGATCAATGGAACAAGATAGAAAGCCCAGAGATAAACCCACGCACCTATGGTCAACTAATCTATGACAAAGGAGGCAAAGATATACAATGGAGAAAAGACAGTCTCTTGAATAAGTGGTGCTGGGAAAACTGGACAGCTACATGTAAGAGAATGAAATTAGAATACTCCCTAACACCATACACAAAAATAAACTCAAAATGGATTAGAGACCTAAATGTAAGACTGGACACTATAAAACTCTTAGAGGAAAACATAGGAAGAACACTCTTTGACATAAATCACAGCAAGATCTTTTTTGATCCACCTCCTAGAGTAATGGAAATCAAAACAAAAATAAACAAATGGGACCTAATGAAACTTCAAAGCTTTTGCACAGCAAAGGAAACCATAAACAAGAAGAAAAGACAACCCTCAGAATGGGAGAAAATATTTGCAAACGAATCAACGGACAAAGGATTAATCTCCAAAATATATAAACAGCTCATTCAGCTCAATATTAAAGAAACAAACACCCCAATCCAAAAATGGGCAGAAGACCTAAATAGACATTTCTCCAAAGAAGACATACAGACGGCCACGAAGCACATGAAAAGATGCTCAACATCATTAATTATTAGAGAAATGCAAATCAAAACTACAATGAGGTATCACCTCACACCAGTTAGAATGGGCATCATCAGAAAATCTACAAACAACAAATGCTGGAGAGGGTGTGGAGAAAAGGGAACCCTCTTGCACTGTTGGTGGGAATGTAAATTGATACAGCCACTATGGAGAACAATATGGAGGTTCCTTAAAAAACTAAAAATAGAATTACCATATGACCCAGCAATCCCACTACTGGGCATATACCCAGAGAAAACCGTAATTCAAAAAGACACATGCACCCGAATGTTCATTGCAGCACTATTTACAATAGCCAGGTCATGGAAGCAACCTAAATGCCCATCAACAGACGAATGGATAAAGACGTGTGGTACATATATACAATGGAATATTACTCAGCCATAAAAAGGAACGAAATTGAGTCATTTGTTGAGACGTGGATGGATCTAGAGACTGTCATACAGAGAGAAGTAAGTCAGAAAGAGAAAAACAAATATCGTGTATTAACGCATGTATGTGGAACCTAGAAAAATGGTACAGATGAGCCGGTTTGCAGGGCAGAAGTTGAGACACAGATGTAGAGAACAGACATATGGACACCAAGGGGGGAAAACTGCGGTGGGGTGGGGATGGTGGTGTGCTGAATTGGGCAATTGGGATTGACATGTATACACTGATGTGTATAAAATTGATGACTAATAAGAACCTGCAGTATAAACAAACAAACAAAACAACTAATACTAAACTTTCATTGGGTTATTTGTATGGAAATATGTTAATATAAATGTTTCAGACATTACATGAAAGTTCTAGAAATCTTATATGTTCTGGTATAATGTTATAAGTCATAATCCTAGTTATTACTTTAAAATGTATATCTCAGAAATAACTAATTTTCTTGTCAACTGCATTATTATGAACTTTCATCAAATCTTTAACTGTGGTCATTTTTAAGTCTTTTGTCATTTACAGACAGTTCTGGGTGTACTCTGATGCTTTTGTAAATATGTTCCTATAAAAGGGTTTCATCTTCAGGAAATTCATGGAAAAGACTCTGACAAGTACAGGTTTCTGGTACCTGACTGTACTGCTGAACTGAATGAATAAGCATTTTCAGAACTCTAATGAAAAACTGATGAGCTCATAAAAGTGCTAACAAAAGATCAAGATGAAAAAAAAAAATTAATTACATGGGACTGAGTGAACTGATGAGGATGAGTATAATTTTTGTGACTTTGTTTGAATTTAAAAAAAGAAAAAATCCCACAAGGACTCAGAGGCAAAGAATATACAAATCAATTTTCACTGCAAAGTAAAGGAGCTGTTACAGTGGAGGATTACTGGACTGAATGTCAATATTATGACATAGTATGAGTGTGTTTCATGTTTGGTAATTGCAATCATTGTTGCTTTTGTTGTGGTCATCCATGTACAATGCTTGGTGTCAGTCTATTTATCTCTTGTAAAAATAAAATACAGTGTGTGTGTGTGTGTGTGTGTGTGTGTGTGTGTGTGTGTGTGTGAAATAAATAAATAAATAAATAAATATTAAAAAAAAAAAAAAACAACTAACCTGCTACCTAGAAGAATTAGAAATAGAAGAACAAACAAATCCTAAAATCAGCAGAAGGAAGGAAATAATGAAGATCAGAGAGGAAATAAATAAAATATAAATCAAAAAAACAATAGAAAAGATCAATAAACCAAGAGCTGGTTTTTCAAAATGATAAACAAAATCAACAAACCTCTAGCCAGGCACACCAAAAAGGAAAGAGAGATGACCCAAATAAACAGAGTAAGAAATGAAAGAGGAGAAATAACTAATACTGCAGAAATACAAAAAAAAAATGAGAGAATACTATGAACAATTAAAATTGGACAACCTAGAAGACACAGACAAGTTTCTAGAAACATATAACCCACCAAAACTGAATCAAGAAGAAACAGAAGCTGGAGACGAGATGGTGGAGTAGAATGACTTGAGCTCACCTCCTAGCATGAAAATACCAGAATCGCAACTAACTGATGAGTAACCATCAACAAAAAAGACTCCATCCTACTAAAAAAAGATATTCTACACCCAAAGACAAAGAAGAAGCCACAATGAGGTGGTAGGAGGGATGCTGTCAAAATATAAACAAATCTCATACCCACCAGGTGGGCGACCCCCAAACTGGAAAATAATTATGCTGTAGAGGTTCTCCCATAGGAGTGAGAGTTCTGAGACCCATGTCAGTCTCCACAGCCTGGGGGTCTGGCATCAGGAGGAGGAGCCCCCAGAGCATTTGGCTTTGAAGTCCAGTGGGGCTTGAGTGCAGAAGCTCCACAGGACTGGGGGAAACGGAGACTCCATTCTTGGAAACGGCAAACAAGTTTTCATGTGTACTGGGACCCAGGGCAAAGCAGTTACTCTATAGGAGTTGGGCCTAGACCTACCTGTGGGTCTTGGAAAGTCTC
Organism: Eubalaena glacialis; assembly: GCF_028564815.1. Taxonomy (NCBI): domain Eukaryota; kingdom Metazoa; phylum Chordata; class Mammalia; order Artiodactyla; family Balaenidae; genus Eubalaena; species Eubalaena glacialis. The sequence continues at coordinate 44,058,128 of NC_083717.1, forward strand.
CTGGGAAGGTAAGGGTCACTGTGGGGGCAAGGACAATGGTGGACACCCCAAGGAATACCCATAAGTGTGAGCTCTCCCAGAGGTTGCCATTTTGGCACTGAAACCTGGCCCCACTCAACAGCCTACAGGCCTCCAGTGCTGGGATGCCTCAGGTCAAACAACCAACAGGGTGGGAACACAACCCCACCCAGCAGCAGACAGGCTGCTAAATTCGTCCTCAGCCAACAGCCGCCTATGAAGACACCCTTTGACATAGCCATGCCCATGCCCACCAGCGGGACAAGGCTCATATCCACCCACCAATGGGCAGGCACCAGTCCCTCCCACCAAGAATCTTGCAGAAGCCACTGGACCAACCTCAACCACCAGGAGGCAGATACCAGAACCAAGAAGAATTACAATCCTGCAGCCTGAGGAACAGAGACCACAAACATAGAAAGTTAGACAAAATGAGATGGCAGAGGACTATGTCTGAGATGGAGGAACAAGATAAAACCCCAGAAGAACAAGTGAAGTGAAGATAGGCAATCTACCTGAAAAAGAATTCAGAGTAATGATAGTAAAGATGATCCAAGATCTTGGAAAAAGAACAAAAGCACAGACCGAGAAGATACAAGAAATGTTTAACAAAGAGCTAGAATATTTAAAGAACAAACAGAGACAAATAATACAAAAACTGAAATGAAAAATACACTAGAAGCAATCAATGGCAGAAAATGAGGCAGAAGAATGAATAAGTGAGCTAGAAGACAAATTGGTGGAAATCGCTGCCATGAAGCAGAATAAAGAAAAAAAAATGGAAAGAAATGAGGACAGCCTAAGAGACCTCTGGGACAACATTAAACACAACAACATTTGCATTCTAGGGGTCCTAAAAGAAGAAAAGAGAGAGAAGGGGCCTAAAAAAATATTTGAAGAGATAATAGCTGAAAACTTCCCGAACATGGGAAAGGAAAACTGTCACCTAAGTCCAGGAAGCTCAGACAGTCCCATACAGGATACACCCAAGGGGGAACACACTGAAACACATATTAATCAAATTGAAAAACTTAATGACAAAGAGAAAATATTAAAATCAATAAGAAAAAAGTAACAAATAACATACAAGGGAATCACCATAAGGTTATAAGCTGATTTTTTTCAGCAGAAATTCTGCAGGTCAGAAGAGAGTGGCACAATATATTTAAAGTGATGAAAGGGAAATACCTACAACCAAGAATACTCAACCCAGCAAGGCTCTCATTCAGATTTAGTGGAGAAATCCAAAGCTTTATAGACAAGCAAAAGCTAAAAGAATTCAGCACCACCAGACCAGCTTTGCAACAAATGCTAAAGGAACATCTCTCAGCAGAAAAGAAAAGGCCACGCTAGAAACAAGAAAATTATGAATGGAAAAGCTAACTGGTAAAGGCAAATATACAGTAAAGGTAGGAAATCATCCACACACATATATATCAAAACCAGCAATTGTGAGGAGAGTACAAATGCAGGATATTGGAAGTGCATTTGAAATTAAGAGACCAGCAACTTAAAATAATCTTGTATATATTTAGACTGTCTATCAAAACATGGTAACCACAAACCAAAAATCTACAAAAGATACACACACAAAAAAGATAAAGCAATCTAAACACAACACAAAGACAGTCATCAAATCACAAGGGAAGAGAACAAAAGAGGAAGGGAAGAAAAAAAGGCACACAAAAACAAATCCAAAACAGTGAACAAGATGGCAATAAGAACATACACATCAATAATTACCTTAAATGTAAATGGATTAAATGCTCCAACCAAAAGACACATACTGGCTAAATGGATACAAAAACAAGACCTGTATACATGCTGTCTACAAGAGACCACGTCAGATCTAGCGACACATACAGATTGATAGTGAGGAGATGGAAAAATGTATTCCATGCAAATGGAAATCCAAAAAAAAAGTTAGAGTAGCAATACTCATATTAGACAAAACAAATTTTAAAATAAAGACTGTTACAAGAGACAAAGAAGAACACTACCTAATGATCAAGGGATCAATCCAGGAAGAAGATATATCAATGGTAAATATATATGTACCCAACATAGGACCACCTCAATATATAAGGCAAATACTAACAGCCATAAAAGGAGAAATCTATAGTAACACAATAATAGTGGGGGACTTTAACATCCCACTTACCTCAATGGACTGATCATCCAGACAGAAAATCAATAAGGAAACACAGGTCTTAAATGACACATTAGACCAGATGGACTTAATTGATATTTATAGAACATTCCATCTGAAAGCAGCAGAATACACATTCTTCTCAAGTGCACATGGAACATCCTCCAGGATAGATCACATGCTGGGCCACAAAGCAAGCCTCAGTAAATTTAAGAAAATTGAAATAATATCAAGCATCTTATCCAACCACAACACTATGAGATAAGTCAATCACAACCAAAGAAGACATACAGATGGCCAGAAGCACATGAAAAGATGCTCAACATCGCTAATTATCAGAGAAATGCAAAATCAAAGCTACAATGAAGTATCACCTCACACTGGTCAGAATGACCATCATCCAAAAGTCTACAAACAATAAATGCTGGAGAGGGTGTGGAGAAAAGGGAACCCTCTGACACCGTTGGTGGGAATGTAAATTGGTAAAACCATTATGGAGAACAGTATGGAGGTTCCTTAAAAAACTAAAAATAGAACTACCATATAATCCAGCAATCCCACTCCTGGGCATATATCCAGAGAAAACCATAATTCAAAAATATATGTGCACCCCCAATGATCACTGCAGCACTATTTACAGTAGCCAAGACATGGAAGCAACCTAAACGTCCATTGACAGAGGAATGGATAAGGATTATGAGGTACATATATACAATGGAATATTACTCAGCATAAAAAGAAGGAAATAATGCCATTTGTAGCAACATGGATGGACCTAGAGATTATCTTACTAAGTGAAATAAGTCAGACAGAGAAAGACAAATATCATGATATTGCTTATATGTGGAATCCAAAAAATATGATACAAATGAACTTATTTACAAAACAAAAACAGACTCACAGACTTCAAAAACAAACTTATGGATACCAAAGGGGAAAGGTGGGGAGAGGGATAAGTTAGGAGCTTGGGGTTAACATACACACACTACTATATAAAAGACAGATAACCAACAAGGACCTACTGTATTGCACAGGGAACTCTATTCAATATTCTGTAATAGCCTGTATGGGAAAAGAATCTGAAAAAGAATGGATATATGTATAACTGAATCTCTTTGCTGTACACCTGAAACTAACTCAACATTGTAAGTTGACTATATACTCTAAGATAAAATAAAAGTTAAATTTAAAAAAAGAAGAAATAAATAGTTTGAACAGACCGATCACTAGAAGTGAAATAGAACCTATAATATAAAAATTCCTTGCAAATAAAAGTTCAGGATCAGTTAGCTTCACCGGGGAGTTCTAACAAACAAACAAAGAAGATCTTATACCAATACTTCTCAAACTCTTCCAAAAGAATGGAGGGGAGGGAACACCCCCAACATCATTCTATGAAACCACCATCACCCTGATATCAAAACCAGACAAAGATACCAACACAAAAGAAAAGTACAGGCCAGTATCTTTGATGAAAATAGATGCAAAAATCCTCAACAATCAAATCCAATCCAACAACACATAAAAAGCCAACAACACATAAAAAGCCAATCAAATCCAACAGCACATAAAAAGGATCATACACCATAATCACAATGGATTCATTCCAGGGTCACAAGGATGTTTCAACATACATAAATCAATATGATACACCACATTAACAAAAGAAAAGACAAAAGTCACATAATCATCTCAATAGATGCAGAAAAAGCATTTGACAAAATTCAACATCCACTCTTGATAAAAACTCTCACCAAAGTCAGTATAGAGGGAACATATCTCAACACAATAAAAGCCATTTATGACAAACCCATAGCCAACATAATACTCAATGGTGAAAAGCTGAAAGCCTTTCCACTAAAATCTGGAACAAGACAAGGATGCCCACTCTCACCACTTCTATTCAACACAGTATTAGAAATCCTAGCCACAGCAATCAGACAAGAAAAATAAATAAAATGTATCCAAATTGGAAGAGGTAAAATTATCATTTTATGCAGATGACATGATACTCTATGTAGAAAACCCTAAAGACTCCACACAAAAACTATTAGAATAAAATGAATTCACAAACATAGCAGGATACAAGATTAACATACAGAAACCTATTGATTTCTTTATATTAACAATGAAATATCAGAAAGAGGAAGTAAAAAAAATCCCATTTAAAATTGCATCAGAAAAAAAAAAACTAAGAATAAATTTAACCAAGGTGGTGAAAGACCTATATGCTGAAGACTATAAAACATTGATAAGAGAAACAGAAGATGATTCAAAGAAATGGAAAGATATTCCATGCTCTTGGATTGGAGGAATTAATATTGTTAAAATGGCCATACTATCCAAAGCAATCTACAGATTTAATGCAATCCTTATCAAAATATCCATGACATTTTCCCACAGAAATAGAAAACTAATCCTAAAATTTATATGGAACCACAAACGACCCAGAATTGCCAAAGCAATCCTGAGGAAAAAGAACAAAGCTGGAGGCATAACCCTTCCAGATTTCAGACAGTACAACATAGCTATAGTAATCAAAACAGTGTGGTATTAGCACAAGAACCCACACATATAGATCAATGGAACAGAATAGAAAGCCCAGAAATAAACCCACACACCTATGGCCAAATAATCTTTGACAAAGGAAGCAAGAATATACAATGGAGAAAAGACAGTCTCTTCAACAAGCGGTGTTGGGAAAGCTGGACAGTTACATGTAAATCAGTGAAAGTAGAACACTGCCTCATACCATATACAAAAATAAACTCACAATTATTCAAAGACATAAATATAAGACATGACACCATAAAATTCCTAAAGAGAACACGGGCAAAACATTCTCGGATATAAATCATAAAATATTTTCTTAGTATGGAGATTCCTCAAAAAATTAACAGTAGAACTACCATATGACCCAGTTATTCCACTTCTGGGTATTTATCCAAAAAATACTAAAACTCTAATTCAAAAAGATATATGAACCCTATGTTCATTGCAGCATTGTTTACAATAACCAAGATATAGAAACAACCTAAGTGTCCAGAGGTGGCTGAGTGGTTAAAGGTGTAATAGATATAGATATATGGATATATATAAATAAATACTACTCAGCCATAAAAAAAATAATGAAATTCTGCCATTTGCAACAACATGGATGGACTTTGGAGATATTTTGATAAGTGAAATAAGTCAGATGGAGAAAGACAAATACCATATGATTTCACTCATATGTGAAATCTTGAAAAACAAAATAAAACAAAAACAAACTCATAGATACAAAGATCAGATTAGTAATTGTTACCAGAGGGGCAGGTGGTTGGAGGTAGGCAAAATGGGTGAACAGGATCAACTGTATAGTGATGGATGATAACTAGACTTATGGTGGGGATAATTTTGTAGTGTATACAGATGTCGAATCATAATGCTGTACACCTGAAACTTATATAATAAAAATATGCAAAGATATAAAACAAAGCAGTTGTGGTGTATCTATACTGAAATATTATTTAGCCATAAAAAGAAGGAAATCCTGACAACATGGATAGACCTCAAGGGTATTATGCTAAGTGAAAGCAGTCAAAGACAAATACCATATGACCTCACTTATATAAGGAATGTAAAGAAACAAAAAAGCCAAGCTCATAGATTCAGAGAACAGATTGGCGGTTGCCAGGGGTGGCATGTAGGGTGGGTGAAAAAGTTAAAGGAGTCAAAAGGTACAAATGTCCAGTTATAAAATAAATAATTCATGGGGATATAAAGCACATAATGGTGACTATAGTGAATAATACTATACTGCATATTTGAAAGTTGCTGAGACAGTAGATCTTAAAAGCCCTCATCACTAGAAAATAATTTGCAACTATGTATGCTGATTGATATTAACTAGACTTACTGTGGTTATAATTTCTCAGTGTATACAAATATTGAATCATTATGTGTACACCTGAAATGAATGTAATGCTATATGTCAACTACATCTCAATACCAAAAAAAGAGACAAGGTATGAAATCAGGCATAGTTGGGTCTTGTTAGAGGACACAGGACTCCCAAACTTCCTGGGTCAGGGACCTTTCATCAGGAGAAAGATTATGTGATTCATTCATTAAAACATCTAATTGGTACTACAAAAAACATTCATTTCTCCAGTCAATAAGTATGTTTTGAACTTTTACTTTATGCCAGACACAGGGCTTGGCACTGAAACAAGGAATGCCCAGCTCCACTGCCTTTCTGTCATATTAGTGGGTTTTTAAATCCCATATCATTCTACTTCCACCCTTTCAATGGTTACAGCCATTTCTTTTCCCTTTATCTTCTTCAGTAGAAATATTTACCTAAAACTCAAATATTAAGTGGCTCTAGGGAAGAAACTCATAATGCTTCCCCTATTAACAATAGGTCCTGCAAGATGTGATGCCTTCACAGTCCACAGCGGGACGCTCCACACTCACTCTTCTCTATCCTTGGTCCTGACACAGGCCCCTGATTTCAGAGGGTGGCAGGAACCTACCTTCCACAAACTCCTTAGTCCTGAATAAAGACCGGACTCTATGATAGCATAATCTACCAGAATTAATAGGAAAAATGGTATTGTTTCTATAATATGCTCCATAAGAAATCTCAATGGTTTATTTAACATTATTAGTAAAATTATCATTTATGTATGACAAGTATGTTCAGGTGAAGAGACCAGCCCACAGGCCTTGTTCAGGTCAAGGACTGCCAGGCAGCCCTCATGACTCACCACTAATCTCAAACTCTACCTGGATAATTCATGATATGGATTTATCTTCTGATGGCCATGCAAAAAATGTTTCACATCTTTACTCTGAAGTTTTCCATCAAATTTATATGTAAACTATGGAATATGGAGCTAAAAGTAGTCAACTCTGATGGGTCATTTCACTGTCCCCTTGATTCTTCTTATTCCTCTGCCATAACTCCCCATCAGGTTCTCCACTGTTCTTTTTAAAGGGGGACTGTTTAGAAGGCAAACTATTTTGCCCTTGCCATCCTCCTTCTTGCTGCTACCTAGAATGTGGATGTAATAGCAGTAAAAATAATGTCCATCTATCACAAGGTAGCCTTGAGGATGGAAGCCATATGCTGAGAATGGCAAAGCAGAAACAGGGAGTCAGTTCTGTTGTTTATGGAGCTGCCATACCAGCCCTAGAAGTTGGCTTAACTGCAGAACTCTTTGTTTGAGAGAAAAATACACCTTTATTTCGTTTAAGTTGCTGTGATTTGTATTTTATATTACAGGCAGCAAAAACTAATCATAACTGGTAAAGAGGGAAAACAAAGGTAGAAGTAAAAAGACACATTGACAGGTTTCTGTGTAAAGACAGGTGGTAGATTCGCCTCAGTAGTAAAGGGGATGAAGGACAGTGGATGGATTTGGGAAATATTAATGAGGTATGATGAACAAGATTTGTGATTGATTGGAGGCAGGTGAGGAAGGGGAATTTAAGTTCCAATTTTCTGGCTTCAGACAATGGAGATGACAGATCATTATTGGTTACAACAAACTTTCAAAATGTTTGACATTGAAACTTAGATATCCTGAAAAACTCAGAATCCATCAAATCTTTGCTCAACTTCCAACTATGGCCTCCCCCAACAAACATATAATAAATTCCATAAGGTTCTAAGCAAACTTTGGAATCAATCTTATCAAATCCCATCCTGTGAACATCCATCATCTCATCTAGATACAAAATAAAAGAAATAGAAAAAGAGAGAACTCTAAGGATTTACTCTTAACTTTTATATATAACATACAGCAGTGTTAATTATATTAATCATATTTTACATTACATCCCTAGTGCTTATTTATAACAGAAAGTTTGTACCTTTTGACCACCTTCATCCAATTTCTCCTCTCCCCACTCCCCATCTCTCGTAACCACAAATCTGATCTTTTTCTATGAATTTGTTTGTTCGTCATTGAAGTATTAATGAAGTATTAATTAACTGACCTACAACACTATTTAGTTCCTGGTGTACAATAATATAGTTATTCGATGTTTCTATACGTTTCAAAATGATCATAAGTCTAGTTTTCATTTGCCACATACAAAGATATTACATAATTATTGAATATCCCCCACTGTACATTTCCTAAAAATTACTCACTTATTTTGTAACCAAAAGTCTGTACTTCTTAATCTCCTTCACCTATTTCTCTCATCGTCCAACCCACCTCCCCTCTGGCAACCACCTCTTTGTTCTCTGTTTTTGTTTTATTGTGTTTTTTCATTTATTTTTTTAGATTCCACATAAAAGTGAATACAGTATTTGTCTTTCTCTGTCTGACTTATTTCACTTAGCATTATATACTCTAGGTCCATCCATGTTGCTGGAAATGGCAAGATTTCATTGGTGTATATATACACACACACACACACACATGCACACACATAACATACACACATATACATATATGTATCACATCTTTTTCCATTCATCCATCTATGGGCACTTAGGTTGCTTCCAAATCTTGCCTTTTGCACATAATGCTGCAGTGAACAAAGGGGTGCATATATCTTTTTAATTAGTGTTTTCATTTTCTTTGAATAAATATGCAGGGGTGGAATTGCTGGATTGTAGGGTGGTCCTATTTTTAATTTTTGAGGAATCTCCATAGTGGCTGCACCAATTTACATTCCCATCAACAGTCCCTTTTCTCCACATCTTGCCAACACATTATTTGTTAATAACAGGTTTTTGATAGTAACACTTCTGACAGGTGTCAGGTGATATCTCATTGTGGTTTTGACTTGGATTTCTCTGATGATAGCAATGTTGAACACCTTTTCATTCCTCTGTGTTATCTAATCTACTGTTGATTCCTTCTAGTTCATTTTTCACTTCAGTTATTATATTTTCAGCTCTGGTTCTTCTTTTATATTCTAACTCTTTGCTAAACTTATCACTGTGACCATTCATTCTTTTTTTTTAATTATTTTTTTTGTTAAAAAAATTTTTTTAACATCTTTATTGGAGTATAATTGCTTTACATTGTTGTGTTAGTTGCTGCTGTATAACAAAGCAAATCAGCTATACGTATGCATATATCCCCATATCCCCTCCCTCTTGCGTCTCCCTCCCACCCCTCTAGGTGGTCACAAAGCACCGAGCTGATCTCCCTGTGCTATGTGGCTGCTTCCCACTTGCCATCTATTGGACATTTGGTAGGGCACATATATACAATGGAATATTACTCAGCCATAAAAAGAAATGAAATTGAGTTATTTGTAGTGAGGTGGATGGACCTAGAGTCTGTCATACAGAGTGAAGTAAGTCAGAGAGAGAAAAACAAATACCCTATGCTAACACATATATATGGAATCTAAAAAAAAAAAAAAAATGGTTCTGAAGAACCTAGGGGCAGGACAGGAGTAAAGACGTAGATATGGAGAATGTTCATTCATCCTTACCTCAAGTTCTTTGAGCATTTCTATGATCACTGCTCTAAACTCTTTACTGGGTAGATTGCTTATCTCCGCCTCGCTTAATTGTTCTTCTGGGGTTACTCTGTTGCCTCATTTTGCCGAATTCTCTTTTTTTCCCTATGTACTAGGTAGGTCAGTGACATTTCCCAATCTTGGAGAAGTGGCCTTGTATATGAGATATCCTATGGGGCCCAGCAGCGTGCTCCCCTCTGGTCAACAGAGCTATATGTTTTAGGGGTGCCCTCTATGTAGGCTGCATGGGCCCTTCTGTTGTGGTGGTGCCAAGTATTGTGGAGATGCTGGTAGGCATGGCTGGACCCTCGCCCAGTTTACTGCCAGGCCCTGACTAGTAAGGAGGCTACCAGTCACTGGTAGGCAGGGTCAGGTCCTGGTGTGGCTGGCTGCACAACTCAGGATGTCCCAGTCCTGGTGCCCACCTGCTGGAAGGAGGGGCCAGGTCACAGGTTGGCTGGTTGTGGGGCTGCAGGATCCTGGTCCTGGTGCCCACCTGCTGGTGAGCAGGGCCATGGGGGTCTGGAATTCGTGTTGCCTGCTGGTGGGCATGGCCTGGGCCTGGGGCTATATTGGTCCACTTGTGGGTAGGGCAGCTGGTGGAGGGACCCAGTTCAATTAATTCTTGGTCCCTTTGAACGTAAAACCTAAATTAACTGAAAAAAAGGAGAGAAGTAGAGACTTTCATAGTTTAATTTTTCCCACCTTTTTCAAGAGGAAGTTATCTATCCTTCAAATTTAAGACAAAATGTATAAATTGTTATAGCATTTACAGTCCTCAGGTATGCATGTAAATTCAGGGAATTGCAGACAGTTGCTATGGTTTTCTAGATGTTTCCTCTATTCCTGAAACTGTTGCCAACTTGGCATGGATAAATTTTCACATCTTTTGAGGCTCAACTCAAATGTTACTTCTTTCATGAAGCCTGTTTTTATCACTAAAGCTGGAAGCAGTTCTGCCTTCTCTAAACTTACATGCTTTTAAGGATTTACTGGATACCTTTTACTCAATAGTCAAGTTAACTGGGCCAATTAAATGAGTTAGGAATGCTGTGCATATTATAGTCATAAAACCAATTATCTCACTGTGAAGAATTCACTCTGACCTGGGGTTTTTCTTTTCTTCCATTTTTGCAACACAGAAAATTTGCTTTTGGATGCCAACTCTTCATTTTTTATTACCTATAGAGGCACTAAATATATTGAAACTTACTTATGACGAACTTTGTTTTCCACATCATGTCAAAGCTATCATTCCTATTCTAGTCATTTTATCTTACAGACTTACAGGAAATTAAAACAAAACATTAAAGAACAAAGGCATTTAGTAGTTTCATTGCCTGAACTTGAAAAATAGAATGACAGGAGGTATAGAGAGGCAGTTTTACTTGAGTAGCCACTTTGAAAATCTGAAAAATGAGAGGAATTACTTACTATTCTTACCACTGCACAAGGTACTAAAAACTCATTTTGCACTTTAATTTAACAAGTATCTGTTAAGCATCCTCTGTGTTACATGCCATATGCAGATCTGTGGCAGTGGTATGCTGGAACCAGCTCTGTAAGCTGGCAAGATCTGATACCTAAAATTTCTGGAAAATTTTGATCCAGTTGTTAGTCCATTGGTCGTTTGAAATTGGCTGTGGTTGGAGTATTTACCCTGCAGAAATTGTCAAACACTACAAATCTGGGCTTTTTACTTTCAGGGAGCCAGTTTACCAGCACACCACTGGAAACACAGTCATGAGTGAAATGCATTCTGAGTCCTCAGAAGCTTGCTTCCTTGTTGAGGGAAAAGGCAAGTACAGCAATGATCAAAACACAAGGCACAATTAACTGGGCTAACATCCATATGTTAAATAACAATACATAAGTCTCAGTCCAGAGCAGCATTGCATTCAAAGAAATAGTCACAAAAGAATTCTAATTGTGTACCCTATAAGAACACAACATGAATCCAAGGACACAGTATAACACAACTCTTAGTAGAACACTATTATCTCTGACAATATGATAGACTAGAGATTCTGAAATTCTCTGATCACAAGGTAGGTAATAATTTTGCATCACACACACATACACATACACACTTTTAAATGAATGGACAATTAATTTAAAAAGAGAGAAATCCCTTGAGGTAATGATTGAAAATGGAGATATAAAGAAAGCAGAGGCTAAGGAGAGAAGTGAGCATAGTCATTGCCATCAAGGCCTCTGTGGATCCTTACCTTCCTAAGTCTAGGTTCTAGTTACAAAGTAAAAAAAAAAAAAAAATTAAATTAAATTTAAAAACAGCCTTTCCTGAGCTTCTATAATCATAAACTAGCCCTAGACAGAAGGCACACAACTTATTTGGGGCTCAAAGCCTTGCAAAGAAGTTCTACTTAATGTTGACCTGCATCTGAGTGAATCCAGGTCCCTGAGAGAAACAAACAAATCCTCCCTGGAGAAATGCAACCCAAGTTTCAGAGAAATTACAGAAAGTATCCACTCAAAGTATAAGCTCCCAAACAAAAGAATTACCAAACATATGAAAAAATCATCCTGAGTAAGAGAAAGCAGAAAGAAAAAGCTACAATGATAAACCACATCTATAAAAACTTCAGATACCAGAATTGTCAGACATAGGATAAGTACATACTTATCAGAAGTGGTGTAATTAGGTATGTTAAATGTATTTGAAGAAGCAAAAGAGAATTAAGAAATGAGTAAAAGAGTATTAAAATTAATAAGCAGATTTGAAAAAAGTATAATTTCTGGGAATAAAATATATAACAATTTAGTTTTTAAAACCCTAAAAAAGTTAATGAACACACACAGTAAGATGAAGAAACTATTTGTGAACTGACAGGTAGATCTGTACATTTGGGGACTGCTTTTTAGACATCAGGTGCAATATTTTAGATATTTCTTTAATGAAGAATTATATTCCAAAAACTTTTTTTTAATTTGAAAACATCCTTATTTCATCCTCATTCTTTATATTTCCAACTTTTTATCATGAAAAGATTTAAAATACAGAATGGTTGGAAGAGGAGCACAAAGCTAAAAACTAGTATGTGTATATGTAAATTTATATACCTACTTTTTTGCTGAAGCATATGAAGGTAAACTGCAAACGTCACGACGTTTCCCCCTTAAACGTTTCAGCACGCTTCTATTTAAGGGTGGGAACATGAGATTCAAAGTGTGAAAGACTGAGTTAAAAGGCCCAAAAAACAACTGACTAGAATTCAGAGGGCAGTAAGAGAAAGAATGAAGGAGAGGCAATATTTAAAGGGATGATGGTTTAGATTTCCTAAAATGGAAAAAATATAAAGTGTAAGGCTCAGGAAACCCAATGCAAGATAAATAGAACGCCACACCTAGATACAATATAGTTAAATTGCAGAACACCAAAGAGAAAGAGAAGATCTTAAAGTCAGCTGGAGGTTCTTAAAAGCAGAATCCTTAAAAGGACACACACAAAAAAGACTTACCAGACATCTCCACAGCTACAAAGGGAGCAAGCAAGCATTTTAAAAGCGTTTTCAAAGTGCAGGGGTGGGGCGCGGCGGGATTATACCTTCCTATTGTGTAACTGCAAAAAAAGAAAAAAAAATTCTTTCAAGAATGACGCTGAACCTTAATCATGTGATTACATTTAGCATCTCTAATGCTATGAAAAAAGACACCAGACAAATCCAGAAAGTGAGACTTTTTATAAGACAACTAGATTTTAAAATGTCAATTCATTAAAAAAAGAAAAGGGATAGTTTTACATTAAAAGAAGCTAAAGAGATTTAACAACCAAATATAATGTGAACCTGAGTATAAGGCAGTAAAGTTAAGGTGACATATAAGCTATTAATATAATTTGGGAGCAACTGAGAAATTTTGAATATGTACCAAATATTAGATATTATGGAATTATTGTTAGTTTTTTTCAGTGTACTAATGATTCTGTGGTTATATAGAATAAAGTCTGTCATGATATATGTGTCTTACTTTCAGATGGTTCAGCAAAAAAAAATTTTATTAAAAAATGTATATATACTATTTTTTCTTTGTGCTGTACTTTCAACCACTCTGCATTTTAAGTACTTTCATAATACAAAGTTGGAAATATAAAGAAAATAGTTAACATGTGGATATCTAAACAAACATTGATGGAGTTTAAAATGCTAACGAGGTGAAACCAAATATCTGGACAATAATAGCACCCAGGCTAGGAGAAAAAGATTGATGTTAAAATATTCTAAATTTCTTATACTGATCAGTAGGAGGATAAATATATTAATTTAGACTTAATTATGGATTGAGAATTTTAAAAGGATAAAATTGGAAATAGATCTTTCAAACTAGTACAAGGGGAAAAGTGGAATGAGCAAAGAATCTAATTAAATAAAATAAGGATATTTTTTCTAAACGGAAAAAAATTGGAAATAGATCTTCCAAACTAATGCAAGGGGAAAAAATGGAATGAGCAAAGAATCTAATTAATTAAAACTAAGGCAAGGAAGATATAAAAGGAAACAGGAAAAGCCTGACAAAAAGCACAAAGTAAGCTGACATAAATAAAACCAAGTATTTCATCACAATAAATGAGAATGAAGTGAAATTTCCTGCTCAAACTCAATGATTTTCTGACTTGATTTTTTGAAAAATCCAGCTGTATGTAAAAGATTACTAAGATATATAGAGAAAAGTTGAAAAACTATAGAAAAAATATTCATGTATATACTAAAAATGAAAGCTGGTGTAGCTGTATTAATATCAAACAAATGAATTTTATCATTAGTAAAAATTAGAAGTATAAAAGTTTTAATCCCCTGGGAAGATGTATTGAATCTAAATTTGTAAGTACCTAATAAAATAGCTTAAACAAAAAAACAGAATAAAGATTGATTAAAGATGTTGAAGATCTTTTCATGTACTTATTGCAATCCATCCATAGTCTTTGGTGAAATGTCTATTCAAATCATTTGCCTGTTTGTTTAGTTGTTTATTTTCTCATTATTGGATTTTGAGAACACTTTACATATTCTAGATACAAGTCCTTTATCAGATATATATGATTTATAAATATTGTCTCCCAGTCTGTGGCTTTTTTTAAATTCTCTTAACAGAGTCTTTTGAAGATCAAAAGTTGTAAATTTTGATGAAGTCCCTTTTTTTTTTTTTTTAAACAGATTGTGCTTTGGTGGTATATCTAAAAAATGCTGCCCATTCCAAATTCACAGACTTATTTTTTCTAGAATTTTTATTGTTTTAGATTCACATTTAGGTGTATGATCCGTTTTAAATCCATTTTTGCATATTGGGTGAGGCATGCATGGAAGTGCATTCTTTGCATATATGATTGCATATAGGCAATCATCACAGCACCATTTTTTGAAAAGACAGTTCTTTGTTCTAATTGTTTTTGTATCCTTGTCCAAAATCAATTACCCATGTATGTCATATATATGTCTATTTCATGACTCTATTCTGTTCCATTAACATATTTCTCTATCTTGATGTCAATACTATATTCTTGATTACTGAAACCTTTTAATAAGTTTTGAAATCAAGTAGTATTAGTCCCCCAATTTTGTTCATTTTCAAAGTTGTGTGACTATTCTAAGTCCTTTAATTTTCATAGAATAACTTTTGTAAGATTTTCCCTGTGTATTTACAATTTTTATGCTGTTCTAGATACTATTTCTTTTTAATTACAATTTTCAATTGTTCATTGATGTTATATAGAGATACAATGATTTTGTATGTTGATCTTATATCCTGAAACCTTGATTAGCCTACTTATTAGTTCCAGTAGTTTTGTAGATTCTATCAAATTTTCTACATAAACAATCAGGTTATATAAAAGCAGTTTTACTTAGACCTTCCAATACAGATGCTTTTTATTTATTTATTTTTCTTGATTTACTGTAACAGTTAGAATATCCAAAATAATGTTGAATGGGGGTGATAAGAGTACCTAGTGTCTTTGAAAAAGCAAAATGTTTCTATTTTGAGGAATTCATTGTGCTTTTTTTGGTGCCTTATCTTAGAAATCATTGCCTAAGTCAATATCAGTAAGATTTTCTCCTGTGTTATTTTCTAGGTATTTGATAATCTTAGCAGCTACATTTATGTCTATGATCTATTTCAACTTAATTTTTATATATGATTAATTTTTTAAATGATCAGTGATTAAAAACTGTCAACAAATTAGGACTAGAAGGTAACCTGAATTTCATCAGATGTTTCTTCTACAACTATGACATAGGTTTTTTGTTTGTTTGTTTTTTAGTTTGTTAATATGAATTTGTTTGATTTTCAAATGTTGAAGCAACCTTGCATTCCTGGGATAAACTTTACATGATTATGATGTTCTATCCTTTTCATGCATTGTTGTATTCAATTTGCTAATGTTTTGGTAAGGATTTTTACATTTATGTTCATAAGAGATACTGGTCTGCAGCTTATTTTCTTCCAACATCTTTGTCAGAAGTGCTCCTTGACTTTCCATTATCTGTAGAGGTTTGGTATTACTATTTTTTAAATGTTTGGTAGATTTTACTAGTAAATCTATATAAGCCTGGTGATTTATTTGTGAGAAAATTTAAAATATGAATTCGATCTCTTTAATAAATTTAAGAGAAATCATGGTACTTGTTTCTTCTTGAGACTTGATCTTTGATCTTTCAGGAACTGAGATTTGATCTTTCAGGAATTTGTTCAATTCACTTGTCTAATTTATACCCTATGTTTAGAGTTATTCATAACATACTCTTAACTATTCTTTTAATGTTTCTAGTGATGGCTCTTCTCTCATTACTGAGAGTGGTAATTCTTATCTTCTTTCTTTTTATTATTAACTGTTAGCTGTACCAGGTTCTCAATCAGGAGTAATTTTACCCTCTCTAGGGGGCATTTATCAATGTCTTAAGACATTTTTGGTTGTCATAACTGGGTCAATGTTGCTGGCATCTAATAAGTACAGGGCAGGAACGCTGCTAACTATCCTGCAATGCACAGGACATCCCCAACAGCAAAGAATATTCCAGCCTCACATTTCACTAGTGCTGATGTTGAGAAATCCTGGGCACTAGAGTTTAACCATTTCATTGCTCTTCTCAAAGAACCAAGCTTTGGTTTCCATTATTTTTCTCTATAACATATTTTTTGTTCTCTGTTTCTGTGCTTATCTTTCAATTGTTATTTTTAATTGTGGCAAAATATACATAACTTAAAATTTACCATTATAACCAGAGCTCTTTATCATGCAAAACTGAAACTATACACATTAAACAACAATTCTCCATTCCCTCTTCCCCTGGTCACCATCATTCTACTTTCCATCTCTATGAATTTGACTACTCTAGGTATCTCATATAAGTAGAATCATACACTGCTTGCCTTTTGTGACTGGCTTGTTTCACTTAGCATGTCTTCAAGTTTCATTCACATTATAGCCTAGGTCAGAATGTCCTTTCTTTTAAAGGTGTATAATATTCCACTGAATGTATATACAGCATTTTGTTTATCCATTCATCTGTCAGTGGACACTTAGGGTTGCTTCCACATTTCGACTATTGTAAATAATGCTGCTATGGACGTAGGTGTATTCTACTCTCACCTTTAAAATGCCCTTTATTCTGCTTACTTGGGTTTAATTTGCTCTTCTTTTTCTTGTTTCTTAAGGTAGAACTCAGATCACTGATTCAAGACTTTTTAGGGCCTTCCCTGCTGGTCCAGTGGTAAAGAATCTGCCTTCCAATGCAAAGGATGCGAGTTTGATCCCTGGTTGGGGAACTAAGATCCCACATGTTGCGGGGCAACTAAGCCCATGCGCCACAACTACTGAGCCTGCATGCCTCAACTAGAGAGCTCGCATGCCATAAACTACAGAGCCCATGCCCTCTGGAGGCTGGATGCCACAACTAGAGAGAGAAAACCCGCATACCACAACTAGAGAGAAGCCTGCGCTGCCGCAACAAAGAGCCTGTGTGCCACAAGGAAAGATCCCACGTACCATAACTAAGACTCAGTGCAGCCAAAAATAATAAATAAATTTTTTTTAGAAATGTCTTTTTAAAATTATTGTGAACATTTAATGCTATAAATTTGCTTCTATCTCCTGTTTTTCAGTGAACCCCACAAGTTTTAATAATTTGTGTTTTCATTTTCATTCTGTTCAAAATATTTTCTACTTTCCCTAATAATTTGTCTCTTTGACTCAGTGGTTATTTAGAAGTGTTGAAATTCCTAACATTGGGAGAATTTAAAAATGTTTTTCGGTTCTGAAGATCCTAGGGGCAGGACAGGAATAAAGATGCAGACATAGAGAATGGACTTGAGGACACAGGGAGTGGGAAGGGTAAGCTGGGACGAAGTGAGAGAGTGGCATGGACATGTATACACTACCAAATGTAAAATAGATCACTAGTGGGAAGCAGCCACATAGCACAGGGAGATCAGCTCGGTGCTTTGTGACCACCTAGAGGGGGTGGGATAGGGAGGATGAGAGGGAGATGCAAGAGGGAGGAGATATAGGGATATATGTATATGTATAGCTGATTCACTTTGTTATACAGCAGAAACTAACACACCATTGTAAAGCAATTATACTCCAATAAAGATGTTAAAAAATTAAAAAATTAAAAAATAAATGTTTTTCAGTTAACTGGATAACTTAAGTACTTTGTGATCAGAAAACATACTGTATATGATTTCAGTGCTTTTAAATCTATTGAGACTTGTTTTATGGCACAGAAAATGGTCTACATTGGTAAATGTTCTGTGTGCACTTGAAAATATTGTATATTATACTGTTGTTGGGTACAGTATTCTATAATTGTCAGGTAATAATATTGTTCAAGTGTGCTGTATCTATACTGATTTCCTGTTAACTAGTTCTATTAATTATTGAAAGAAGAACATTTAAATCTCTAACTAAAATTATGCATTTCTATTTCTCATTTCAGTTCTTCAGTATTTGCTTTATGCAATTTGAATCTGTTATTAGATGCACACACATTTAGGAATTTTATGTCATCTTGATGATTTTACTCCCTTATCATTATAAAATGACCCCTGGTAATATTTG
This sequence comes from Eubalaena glacialis, assembly GCF_028564815.1. Taxonomy (NCBI): domain Eukaryota; kingdom Metazoa; phylum Chordata; class Mammalia; order Artiodactyla; family Balaenidae; genus Eubalaena; species Eubalaena glacialis. The sequence continues at coordinate 44,076,841 of NC_083717.1, forward strand.
TTGCTCTGAAATCTACTTTAATATTGATATTGCCACTCTAGCTTTTTTTTGGATTAGTACTGGCATGGTATTCCCTAGTTCTTTTGTTTTTAACTTATCCTGTTTCTATAATTAAACAGGTGTGTCACAAAGAGCATACGGTTCAGTTGTGCTTTTTACATTCAACTTGACAATCTGCTTTTAATTTGGATGTTTAGAACATTTACATTTAATATGGTTATTAATATTGTTTGGTTTAAATCTATCATCTTTATAGTTGTTTTCTATTTGCTCCATAGGTTCTTTCTTCCTTTCTCCATCTTTCTCTGACTGCTTTGTATTAAGTGAGCATTTTTATATTTCCTTTTATTTCTATAATAGATTTATTCACTATAATTTTTTTAGTGATTACATAGGGCATTTAATATACATTTTTTACTTACCAGAGTTTTCTTATAAATAATATGTCACCTCACATATAGTGTGAACATGGCAAAAATATTCTTCCATTTTCCCTGTTGGCCTTTGTGTTATTGCTGTCATGCATTTTAATTTAACAAATGTTATAGATTATACAAATATATATTATATATTTGTTTATATATAGATTATATTCATTTGTATGACTTTGATTCTTGCTTTAGAGAGTGATTAGGAAAAAAGTATTTTATACTTTTCTATATATGTACCACTTCTAATCCTCTTCATCTACTTGTATAGAGCCAAATATCCATCTGGTATCATTTTCTGTCTGCCCGAAGAAATTCATTTAACATTTTTCTAGTGCTAGTCTTCTGGCAATGAATTCTTTTAGTTTTTTATGTCTGAAAAGGATTTATATTTCTTTTTGAAAGACTGATTTCAGACTATAAAATTCTTCAAGGAATTTTTTTCTTTCAGTATTATAAAATGTCACTACACTGTATTGTGGCTTTCATTGTTTCTGATGGTATCTGCCATTATTCATATTTGTGTTCATTTGTGTGTAACGTTTATTTTCCATGGCTGCTTTTTTTTTTTTAACAACTTTATTGGAGTATAATTGTTTTACAATGTTGTGTAAGTTTCTGCTGTATAACAAAGTGAATCAGCTATACGTATACATATATCACCATATCCCCTCCCTTGTGCATCTCCCTCCACCCTCTCTATCCCACCCCTCTAGATGGTCAAAAAGCACCGAGCTGATCACCATGTGCTATGCGGCTGCTTCCCACTAGCTATCTATTTTACATTTGGTAGGGTATATATGTCCATGCCACTCTCTCACCTCATCCCAACTTACCCTTCCCTCTCCCCATGTCCTCAAGTCCATTCTCTATGTCTGCGTCCTTATTCCTGTCCTGACCATAGGTTCTTCAGAACCATTTTTTCCTTTTTTCTTTTTAGACTCCATATATATGTGTTAGCATACAGTATTTGTATTTCTCTTTCTGACTTACTTCACTCTGTATGACAGATGTGAGGTCCATCTACCTCAGTACAAATAACTCAATTTCATTTCTTTTTATGGCTAAGTAATATTCCATTGTATATATGTGCCACATCTTCTTTATCCATTCATCTGTCGGTGGACACTTAGGTTGCTTCCATATGCTGGCTATTGTAAATAGAGCTGAAATGAATATTGTGGTACATGACTCTTTTTGAATTATGGTTTTCTCAGGGTTTATGCCCAGTAGTGGGATTGCTGGGTCATATGGTAGCTCTATTTTTAGTTTTTTAAGGAACCTCCATATATTCTCCATAGTGGCTGTATCAATTTACATTCCCATCAATAGTGCAAGAGGGCTCCCTTTTCTCCACACCTTCTCCAGCATTTATTGTATGTAGATTTTCTGATGATGGCCATTCTGACTGGTGTGAGGTGATACCTCATTGCAGTTTTGATTTGCATTTCTCTAATGATTAGTGACGTTAAGCTTCCTTTCCTGAGTTGGTTGGTAATCTGTATATCTTCTTTGAAGAAATGTCTATTTAGGTCTTCTGCCCAGTTTTGGATTGGGTTGTTTGTTTTTCTTATATTGAGCTGCATGAGCTGTTTGTAAATTTTGGAGATTAGTCCTTTGTCAGTTGCTTCATTTGCAAACATTTTCTCCCATTCTGAGGGCTGTCTTTTCGTCTTATTTATGGTTTCCTCTGCTTACAAAAGCTTTTAAGTTTCATTAGGTCACATTTGTTTATTTCTGTTTTTATTTCCATTTCTCTAGGAGCTGGGTCAAAAAGGATCTTGCTGTGATTTATGTCATAGAGTGTTCTGCCTATGTTTTCCTCTAAGAGTTTTACAGTGCCTGGCCTTACATTTAGGTCTTTAATACATTTTGAGTTTATTTTTGTGTATAGTGTTAAGGAGTGTTCAAATTTCATTCTTTTACATGTAGCTGTCCAGTTTTCCCAGCACCACTTATTGAAGAGGCTGTCTTTTCTCCATTGTATATTCTTGCCTCCTTTATCAAAGATAAGGTGACCATATGTGCGTGGGTTTATCTCTGGGCTCTCTATCCTGGTTCCATTGATCTATATTTCTGTTTTTGTGCCAGTACCAAACTGTCTTGATTACTGTAGCTTTGTAGTATAGTCTGAATCAGGGAGCCTGATTCTTCCAGCTCCATTTTTCTTCCTCAAGATTGCTTTGGCTATTCAGGGTCTTTTTTGACTCCATAAAATTGTGAAATTTTTTGTTCCAGTTCTGTGTAAAATGCCATTGGTAGTTTCATAGGGATTGCATTGAATCTGTAGATTGCTTTGGGTAGTATATTCTTTTTCACAATGTTGATTCTTGCAATCCAAGAGCATGGTATATCTCTCCATCTGTTTGTATCACCTTTAATTTCTTTCATCATTGTCTTATAGTTTTCTGCATACAGGTCTTTTGTCTCCTTAGGTAGGTTTATTCCTAGGTATTTTATTCTTTTTGTTGCAATGGTAAATGGGAGTGTTTCCTTAATTTCTCTTTCAGCTTTTTCATCATTAGTGTATAAGAATGCAGGAGATTTCTGTGCATTAATTTTGTATTCTGCTACTTTACCAAATTCATTGATTGGCTCTACTAGTTTTCTGGTGGCATCTTTAGGATTCTCTATGTGTAGTATCATGTCATATGCAAACAGTGACAGTTTTACTTTTACTTCTCTTCTGATTTGGATTCCTCTTATTTCTTTTTCTTTTCTGATTGCTGTGGCTAAAACTTTGAAAACTATGTTGAATAATAGTCATGAGAGTGGACAACCTTGTCTTGTTCCTGATCTTAGAGGAAATGGTTTCAGTTTTTCACCATTGAGAATGATGTTGGCTGTGGGTTTGTCATATATGGCCTTCATTATGTTGAGGTAAGTGCCCTCTATGCCTACTTTCTGGAGGGTTTTTATCATAAATGTGTATTGAATTTTTTGAAAGCTTTTTCTGCATCTATTGAGATTATCATGGTTTTTCCTCCTTCAATTTGTTAATATGGTTTATCACATAAATTGATTTGCATATATTGAAGAATCCTTGCATTCCTGTGATAAACCCTACTTGATTATGGTGTATGATCCTTTTAATGTGCTGTTGGATTTTGTTTGCTAGTATTTTGTTGAGGATTTTTCCATCTATGTTCATCAGTGATTTTGGCCTGGAGTTTTCTTTCTTTGTGACATCTTTGTCTGGTTCTGGTATCAGGGTGATGGTGGCCTCATAGAATGAGTTTGGGAGTGTTTCTCCCTCTGCTATATTTTGGAAGAGTTTGAGAAGGATAGGTGTTAGCTCTTCTCTAAATGTTTGATAGAATTCGCCTGTGAAGCCATCTGGTCCTGGGCTTTTGTTTGTTGAAGATTTTTAATCACAGCCTCAATTTCAGTGCTTGTGTTTGGTCTGTTTATATTTTCTATTTCTTCCTGGTTCAGTCTCAGCAGGTTGTGCATTTCTAAGAATTTTTCCATTTCTTCCAGGTTGTCCATTTTATTGGCATATAGTTGCTTGTAGTAATCTCTCATGATCCTTTGTATTTCTGCAGTGTCACTTGTTACTTCTCCTTTTTCATTTCTAATTCTATTGATTTGAGTCTTCTCCCTTTTTTTCTTGATGAGTCTAGCTAATGGTTTATCAATTTAGTTTATCTTCTCAAAGAACTAGCTTTTAGTTTTATTGATCTTTGCTATCGTTTCCTTCATTTCTTTTTCATTTATTTCTGCTCAGATTTTTATGATTTCTTTCCTTCTGTTAACTTTGGGTTTTTTTTCTTCTTTTTCTAATTGCTTTAGGTGTAAGGTTAGGTTGTTTATTTGAGATATTTCTTATTTTTTGAGGTAGGATTGTATTGCTATAAACTTCCCTCTTAGAACTGCTTTTGCTGCATCACAATGGTTTTGGGTTGTCGTGTTTTCATTGTCATTTCTTTCTAGGTATTTTTTGATTTCCTCTTTGATTTCTTCAGTGATTTCTTGGTTATTAAGTGGTGCATTCTTTAGCCTCGATGTGTTTGTATTTTTTTCAGATTTTTTCCTGTAATTGATATTCAGTCTCATAGCATTGTGGTTGGAAAAGATACTTGATATGATTTCAATTTTCTTCCATTTACCAAGGCTTGATTTGTGACCCAAGATATGATCTATCCTGGAGAATGTTCCATGCGCTCTTGAGAAGAAAGTGTATTCTGTTGTTTGTGGACGGAATGTCCTATAAATATCAATTAAGTCCATCTTGTTTAATGTATCATTTAAAGCTTGTGTTTCCTTATTTATTTTCATTTTGGATGATCTGTCCTTTGGTGAAAATGGGGTGTTAAAATCCCTACTATGATTGTGTTACTGTCGATTTCCCCTTTTATGGTTGTTAGCAATTGCCTTATGTATTGATATGCTCCTATGTTGGGTGCATAAACATTTACAATTGTTATATCTTCTTCTTGGATTCATCCCTTGATTATTATGTATTGTCCTTCTTTGTCTCTTGTAATTGTCTTTATTTTAAAGTCTTTTTTACCTGATATGAGAATTGCTACTCCAGCTTTCTTTTGATTTCCATTTTCATGGAATATCTTTTTCCATCCCCTCACTTTCAGTCTGTATGTGTCCCTAGGTCTGAAGTGGGTCTCTTGTAGACAGCATATATATTGGTCTTGTTTTTGTATCCATTCAGCCAGTCTATGTCTTTTGGTGGGAGCATTTAATCCATTTACATTTAAGGTACTTATCGATATGTATGTTCCTATTCCTATTTTCTTAATTGTTTTGGGTTTGTTATTGTAGGTCTTTTCTTTCTCTTGTGTTTCCTTCCTAGAGAAGTTCCTTTAGTATTTGTTGTAAAGCTGGTTTGGTGGTGCTGAATTTTCTTAGCTTTTGCTTGTCTGTAAAGGTTTTAATTTCTCTGTCGAATCTGAATGAGATCCTTGCTGGGTAGAGTAATCTTGGTTGTAGATTTTGTCCTTTCATCACTTTAAATATGTCCTGCCACTCCCTTCTGGCTTGCAGAGTTTCTGCGGAAAGATCAGCTGTTAACGTTATGGGGATTCCCTTGTATGTTAGTTGTTGTTTTTCCCTTGCTGCTTTTAATATTTTTTGTTTTATTTAATTTTTGATAGCTTGATTAATATGTGTCTTGGCATGTTTCTCCTTGGATTTATCCTGTATGGGATCTCTGCGCTTCCTGGACTTGATTGACTATTTCCTTTCCCATATTAGGGAAATTTTCAACTCTAATCTCTTCAAATATTTTCTCAGTCCCTTTCTTTTTCCCTTCTTCTTTAGGGACCTCTATAATTTGAATGTTGGTGTGTTTAATGTTGTCCCAGAGTTCTCTAAGACTGTCCTCAATTCTTTTCACTCTTTTTTCTTTATTCTGCTCTGTGGTAGTTATTTACACTATTTTATCTTCCGGGTCACTTATCCGTTCTTATGCCTCAGTTATTCTGCTATTGATTCCTTCTACAGAATTTTTAATTTCATTTATTGTGTTGTTCATCATTGTTTGCTTGCTCTTTAGTTCTTCTAGGTCCTTGTTAAGCATTTCTTGTATTTTCTCCATTCTATTTTGAAGATTTTGAATCATCTTTATTATCATTACTCTGATATCTTCTTCAGGTAGACTGCCTATTTCTTCTTCATTTGTTTGGTCTGGTGGGTTTTTACCATGCTCCTTTATCTGCTGTGTGTTTCTCTGTCTTCTCATTTTGCTTAACTTACTGTGTTTGGGGTCTCCTTTTCACAGGCTGCAGGTTTGTAGTTCTCGTTGTTTTTGGTGTCTGCCCCCAGTGGGTAAGTTTGGTTCAGTGGTTGTGTAGGCTTCCTTGTCGAGGGGAACACTGGTGCCTGAGTTCTGGTGGATGAGGCTGGATCTTTTCTTTCTGCTGGGCAGAACTGTATCTGGTGGTGTGTTTTGGAGTGTCTGTGACGTTATTATGATTTTAGGCAGCCTCTCTGCTAATAGGTGGGGTTGTGTTCCTGTCTTGCTAGTTGTGTGGCATAGGGTGTCCAGCACTGTAGATTGCTGGTCATTGAGTGGAGCTGGATTTTCACGTTGAGATGGAGATCTCTGGGAGAGCTTTCATCGTTTGATATTACATGGAGCCGGGAGGTCTCTAGTGGACCAATGTCCTGAACTCGGCTCTCCCACCTCAGAGGCACAGTTCTGACACCCGGCCGGATCACCAAGACTGTGTCAGCCACACGGCTTTCTCTTGTGTGTCATAGTCCAGAGGAAGATGGTGTGACTGTAGATGTCATTATGGTGTTCCAGTTCCCCTGTGCTGAGTCAAGGGCAGTGAGAAAGAGGAAAATCTGTAGCATCCATGGTGTCGCCGGCAAAGCCCACTGGGGTCCCCGGGAAAAATACGATGAAATCTAGGTGATAAGGTCTACATTCTTTTGTGCTTAGTCTAGTTTCTCTTGTCTATAGAAGCCGCGTGCTGAAGTCTTGCACCTAACACATCGGATTAGCGTTCCCAGAATAGAAACACTTTTCTGTTTAGGTTATTGCCCATTTTTTGATTGAGGTTTTTAATATTGAGTTTCTGTATTTTTTTTTAACGTTTTCATTGGAGTATAATTGCTTTACAATGCTGTGTTAGTTTCTGCTTTATAACGAAATGAATCAGTTGTACATACACATATATCCCCATATCTCTTCCCTCTTGCTTCTCCCTCCCTCTCACCCTCCCTATCCCACCCTTCTAGCTGGTCACAAAGCACTGAGCTGATCTCCCTGTGCTATGAGACTGCCTCCCACTAGCTACCTATTTCACATTTGGTAGTGTATATGTGTCCGTATATACACTGCCACTCTCTCACTTTGTCCCAGCTTACACTTCCCCCTCCCCATGTCCTTAAGTCCATTTTCTAGTAGGTCTGTATCTTTATTCCCGTCTTGCCCCTAGGTTCTTCATGACCATTTTGTTTTTGTTTTTGTTTTTTAGAGTCCATATATATGTGTTAGCATATGGTATTTGTTTTTCTCTTTCTGTCTTACTTCACTCTCTATGACAGATTCTAGGTCCATCCACCTCACTACAAATAACTCAATTTCATTCCTTTTTATGGCTGAGTAATACTCCATTGTATATATGTGCCACATCTTCTTTATCCATTCATCTGTCGATGGACACTTAGGTTGCTTCCATATGCTGACTATTGTAAATAGAGCTGCAATGAACATTGTGGTACATGACTCTTTGAATTATGGTTCTCAGGGTATATGCCCAATAGTGGGATTGCTGGGTCATATGGTAGTTGTATTTTTAGTTTTTTAAGGACCCTCCATACTGTTCTCCATAGTGGCTGTATCAATTTACATTCCCACCAACAGTGTATGAGGGTTCCCTTTTCTCCACACCCTCTCCAGCATTTATTGTTGGTAGATTTTTTGATGATGGCCACTCTGACCAGTGTGAGTTGATATCGCATTGTAGTTTTGCTTTGCATTTCTCTAATGATTAATGATGTTGAGCATTCTTTCATGTGTTTGTTGGCAATCTGTATATCTTCTTTGGAGAAATATCTATTTAGGTCTTCTGCGCATTTTTGGATTGGGTTGTTTGTTTTTTTGATATTGAGCTGCATGAGCCGCTTGTAAATTTTGGAGATTAATCTTTTGTCAGTTGCTTCATTGCAAATATTTTCTCCCATTCTGAAGGTTCTCTTTTTGTCTTCTTTATGGTTTCCTTTGCTGTGCAAAAGCTTTTAAGTTTCATTAGGTCCCATTTGTTTATTTCTGTTTTTATTTCCATTTCTCTAGGAGGTGGGTCATAAAGGATCTTGCTGTGATTTATGTCATAGAGCGTTCTGCCTATGTTTTCCTCTAAGAGTTTGATAGTGTCTGGCCTTACACATTTAGGTCTTTAATCCATTTTGGGTTTATTTTTGTGTATGGTGTTAGGGAGTGTTCTGATTTCATTCTTTTACATGTAGCTGTCCAAGTTTTTGTATATTTTGAATATTAACCTCTTGTCAGTCACATTGTTGCAAAAATTTCTTCCATAGTGTAGGTTTTCTTTCCTTTTTCTATAAATTTATTTATTTTATTTATTTATTTTTAGCTGCATTTGGTCTTCATTGCTGTGCGTGGGTTTTCTCTAGTTGCAGCGAGCAGGGGCTACTCTTCATTGTGGTGCGCGGGCTTCTGATTGTGGTCAATCTGTCTCCCAATTCATCCCACTGCACCCCTTTCCCCCTTGGTATCCATACATTTGTTCTCTACATCTGTGTCTCTATATCTGCTTTGCAAATAAGATCATCTATATCATTTTTCTAGATTCCACATATATGCATTATTATATGATATTTGCTTTTCTCTTTGAGTTACTGCACTCTATGACACTCTCTAGGTCCATCCACATCTCTACAAATGACCCAATTTCATTACTGCATAAGGCTGAGTAATATATTCCATTGTATATATGTACAACATCTTTATCCATTCCTCTGTTGATGGGCATTTTAGGTTGCTTCCATGACCTGGCTATTGTAAATAGTGCTACAATGAACATTGGGGTGCATGTGCTTTTTTTGAATTATGGTTCTCTCTGGGTATATGCCTAGTAGTGGGATGTTGGGTCATATGGTAGTTCTATTTTTAGTTTTTTAAGGAACCTCCATACTGTTTTCCATAGTGGCTGTATCAATTTATATTCCCACCAACAGTGTATGAGTGTTCCCTTTTCACCCAACTCTCTCCAGCATATATTGTTTGTAGATTTTTTGATGATGGGCATTCTGGCCTGTGTGAGGTGATACCTCATTGTAATTTTGATTTGCATTTCTCTAATAATTAGTGATGTTGAGCATATTTTCATGTGTTTGTTGGCCATCTGTATGTCTTCTTTGGAGAAATATTTAGGTCTTCTACCCATTTTTTGATTGGGTTGTTTGATTTTTTATATTGAGCTGTATGAGCTGCTTATATATTTTAGAGATTAGTCTTTTGTCAGTTGCTTCATTTGCAAATTTTTTTTACCATTCTGAAGGTTGTCTTTTCATCTTGTTTATGGTTTCTTTTGGTGTGCAAAAGCTTTTAAGTTTAATTAGGTCCCATTTGATTATTTTTGTTTTAATTTTCATTACTCTAGGAGGTGGGTCAAAAATGATATTAGTAATAGCTGGTAATTTTTTATTGGATGCTAAGCATTATGACTTTTTTTACTTTTGGAGACAGATTTTGTGGCATTCTGTTAAATATTGTTGGGTTTTTTGGGGGGAAAAGTAACATTATTTGTAATCATTTTTATCCATTTAACTTTTGTTTTAAAGTTATTTTATGGCAGATTAAAAATGGTCTATATGTTTGGGCTACTTTGATTCCACTACTGCGGCACTATCCTTTTTATGACGCTACCATATACCATGTCTATTAGGAAGTCTTTCCATTCTAGCTGATGGGAATGGAAACTATTTGGGGCCCTGTGTGAGGTTAGAAAATTTTTTTCTTACTCTTTTATGGGGGTTCTTTCCCCAGCCTCAGTAGTTTCCTTATATGTATTTGCAGATCAGGAATCAGCCAAAGACTCAAGAGGATCTATCAGAAGATCTTTGGACCTCTGTGTCTTCAATTGCCTCCTCTCCAGGATTTTGCTCCAAAATTCTAGCTTCCTTGGTTTTTCTGAACTAAGAACAAACTGCTAGATTCTGTTTGAGTTTCCCCTCCTTGTGCTGTAGCCTGAAAACTTTCCTTAAGCAATGAACTATGGTACTTAAAGGGCTCACCTTGCTTTCTCAGGAATCACTGTGCCATGTTCTCTGTTGTCCAATATCTGAAAACTATCAATACGTTTTTAGTATGACCCATTTTCTGGTTTTAATGTAGGAGAGTAAATCTAGTCCCTTATCTTCTATCATTCCTCTGACATACCAAATTTTAAGTGAATATGGAAAAGAAAAAGACCAGGAGTAACCAAGATACACTTGAAAAGAACCACCGAGTTGGTAGATTTTCTTATTAGATATCAAGACTTTTTATAAATACATAGTTTTTATGACAGTCTGGTTGTGATAAATGGATGAAAATAATTTTAAAAAACAATAAACAGATCCACATGTATATACAAGTTTAATGTAGCTCTGGGGGAAGAATGAATTATTTAATAAATAGTGGTAGGATTTATTACCAATCTTGGAAAAAGTCAATTCATTCCTACCTCATACCATGTACAAAAATTAAAGCCAGGTATGGTAATGAATCTTGCACTTAGGCTCAGGTAGATATGTCCAAGAATAATAGTAGCAGCATGGTTCATAATAAGATAGAAATAATCCAATTATCCATCAATAAGAAAATGGACAGATAAGTGTAGTATAGTCACAAGGGGAATACTATGCAGAGATACAAATAAATGAATGAAAACTACAGTCAGAAAAAAGCCAGCATTGATTCCCAGACAAGATGGCAGAGTAGAAGGACCTAGCTCACCTTCTCTCATGAAAACACCAAAATCACAACTAACTGCTGAATAGCCACTGACAAAAAAGGAATGGAACATACCAAAAAAGATATTCTACTTCCAAAGATAAAAAGAAGCCACAACAAGACAGGGGCAGACACTGGAAGTAAGAGGAACTATAATCCTGCAGCCTGTGGGGCCACAAACATAAAAAGTTAGACAAAATGAGATGGCAAAGGAATATGTTCCAGAATAAGGAACAAGATAAACCCCTAGGAAGAACAACTAAGTAGAGATAGGCAATCTACCTGAAAAAGAATTCGGAATAATGATAGTAAAGATGATCCCCATCAACAGATGAATGGATAAAGAAGATGTGGTACATATATAAAATGGAATATTACTCAGCCATAAAAAGAAACGAAATTGAGTTATTGGTAGTGAGGTGGATGGACCTAGAGTCTGTCATACAGAGTGAAGTAAGTCAGAAAGAGAAAAACAAATACCGTATGCTAAGACATATATATGGAATCTAAGGGGGGAAAAAAATGGTCATGAAGAACCTAGGGGCAGGATGGGAATAAAGACGCAGACCTAATAGAGAATGGACTTGAGGACATGGGGGGGGAAGGGTAAGCTGGGACAAACAGAGAGTGGCATGGACGTATAAACACTACCAAATGTAAAACCGATAGCTAGTGGGAAGCAGCCACATAGCACACGGAGATCAGCTCAGTGCTCTGTGACCACCTAGAGGGGTGGGATAGAGAGGGTGGGGGGAGGGAGATGCAAGAGGGAAGAGATATGAGGATATATGTATATGTATAGCTGATTCACTTTGTTATAAAGCAGAAACTAATACACAATTTTAAAGCAATTATACTCCAATAAATTTGTTTAAAAAAAAAAAGATGATTCAAGATCTCAGAAAAACAATGGAGGCAAAGAATGAGAAGATACAAGAAATGTTTAACAAAGAGCTAGAAAATTTAAAGAACAAACAGATGAATAACACACTAACTGAAATGAAAAATACACTGGAAGGAATCAATAGCAGAATAAATGAGACAGAGGAATGTATAAGTGAACTAGAAGCCAGAATGATAGAAATCACTGCCACAGAACAGAATAAAAAAATAAATAAAAAGAAATGAGCTAAAGTTAGGAGAAGGCAAGATTCTTAAAGATCAGAGCAGAAATGAATGAAATAGAAACAAAGAAAACAATAGCAAGATCAATGGAACTAAAAGCTGGTTCTTTAGAAGTTAAACAAAATTGATAAAGAAAATTGATGCACCCTTAGCCAAAATCAAGAAAAAAAGTGAGAAGACTCAAATCAATAAAGTTAGAAATGAAAAAGAAGTTACAATGAACACCACAGAAATACAAATGATCATAGGAAACTACAAGCAACATATGCCAATAAAATGGACAGCCTAGAAGAAATGGACACATTCTTAGAAAGATACAACCTTCCAAGACTGAACCAGGAAGAGATAGAAAATATGAACAGACTAATCACAAGGAATGAAATTGAAACTGTGATTAAAAATCTTCCAACAAACAGAAGTCCAGGACCAGATGGCTTCACAGGTGAATTCTCTCAAACATTTAGAGAAGAATTAACACCTAAATTTCTGAAACTTTTCCAAAAAGTTTCAGAGGAAAGAGTACTCCCAAACACATTCTATGGGACCACCATCACCCTGACACCAAAACCAGAGGAAGATATCACCAAAAAATAAAATTACAGGCCAATGACACTGATGAACATAGACGCAAATATCCTCAACAAAATACTAGCAAACAAAATCCAACAACACATTAAAAGGATCAAACTCCATGATCAAGTGGGATTTATCCCAGGGATGGAAAGATTTTTCAATATCTGCAAATAAATCAGTGTGATACACCACATCACAAACTGAAGAATAAAACCATATGATCATCTCAATAAATGCAGAAAAAACTTCTGACAAAATTCAACACCAATTTATGATAGAAACTCTCCAGAAAGTGGGCATAGAGGGAACTTACTGCAACATAATAAAGGCCATATACGACAAACCTACAGCTAGCATCATTCTCAATGGTGAAAAACTGAAAGCATTTCCTCTAAGATCAGGAATAAGACGAGGATGTCCACTCTCACCACTATTATTCAACATAGTTTTGGTAGTCCTAGCCACGGCAATCAGAGAAGAAAAAGAAATAAAAGGAATACAAATTGGAAAAGAAGTAAAACTGTCATTGTTTGCAGATGACATGATACTATACATAGAGAATCCTAAAGATGCAACCAGAAAACTACTAGAGCTAATCAATGTATTTGGTGAAGTTGCAGGATACAAAATTAATACACAGAAATCTCTTGCATTCCTATACACTAACAATGAAAGATCAGAAAGAGAAATTAAGGAAACAATCCCATTTACCATTGCAACAAATAGAATAAAATACCTAGGAATAACCCCACCTAAGGAGACAAAAACCTGTACTCAGAAAACTGTAAGATACTGGTAAAGAAAACAAAGATGACTCAAACAGTTGGAGAGATATACCATGTTCTTGGATTGGAAGAATCAATACTGTCAAAATGAGTATACTACCCAAGGTAATCTACAGATTAAATGCAATCCCTACCAAATTACCAAGGACATTTATTGCAGATTTGGAATAAAAAAATTTTAATTTTTTATGGAGACACAAAAGACCTCGAATAGCCAAAGCAATCTTGAGAAGGAGAAAAAGAGCTGGACAAGTCAGGCTCCCTGACTTCAGACTATGCTACAAAGCTACAGTAATCAAAACAGTATGGTACTGGCCCAAAAACATAAATACAGATCAATGGAACAGGATAGAAAGCCCAGAGATAAACCCATGCACTTATGATCACCTAATCTATGACAAAGGAGGTAAGAATATACAATGGAGAAAAGACAGTCTCTTCGATAAGTGGTGCTGGGAAAACTGGACAGCTACATGTAAAAGAATGAAATTAGAACATTCTTTAACACCATACACAAAAATAAACTCAAAATGGACTAAAGACCTAAATGTAAGACCAGATACTATAAAACTCTTAGGGGAAAACATAGGCAGAACACTCTTTGACATAAATCACAGCAAGATCTTTTTCAATCCACCTCCTAAGTAATGAAAATAAAAGCAAAAATAAGGTAATGGAACCTAATTAAACTTAAAAGCTTTTGCACAGCAAAGGAAACCATAAACAAAAAGACATCCCTCAGAATGGGAGAAAATGTTTGCAAATGATGCAACTGACAAGGGATTAATATCCAATATACACAAACAGCTCATGCAGCTCAATATCAAAAAACAAGCAATCCAATCACAAAATGGTCAGAAGATCTAAATAGACATTTCTCTAAAGAAGACATATGGTTGGCCAACAGGCACATGAAAAGATGCTCAACATTACTAATTATTTGAGAAATGCATATCAAAACTAAATATAATATGATGTATCACCTCATGCTGGTCAGAATGACCATCATCAAAAGTCTACAAACAATAAAAACTGGAGAGCGTGTGGAGAAAAGGGAACCCTCCTATGCTGTTGGTGGGAAAGTAAATTGGTACAACAATTATGGAGAACAGTATGGAGGTTCCTTTAAAAACTAAAAAATAGGGCTTCCCTGGTGGCACAGTGGTTGAGAATCTGCCTGCCAATGGGGGGGACACGGGTTCAAGCCCTGGTCTGGGAGGATCCCACATGCCGGGGAGCAACTAGGCCCGTGAGCCACAACTACTGAGCCTGCTCATCTGGAGCCTGTGCTCTGCAACAAGAGAGGCCACGATAGTGAGAGGCCCGCGCACCGCGATGAAGAGTGGCCCCCGCTTGCCACAACTAGAGAAAGCCCTCACACAGAAACGAAGACCCAACACAGCCATAAATAAATAAATAAAAATAAAGGAATTTCTTTAAAAAAACAAAAGCAAAACTAAAAAATAGAGCTACTATATGATCCAGCAATCCCACTCCTAGGCATATATCCAGAGATAACCATAAGTCGAAAAGATATATGCACCCCAATGTTCATTGCAGCACTATTTACGATAGCCAAGACATGGAAGCAACCTAGGTGTCCATCAACAGATGAACTGATAAAGAAGATGTGGTATATATATATACAATGGAATATTTCTCAGCCATAAAAATGAATGAAATATGGGACTTCCCTGGCGGTCCAGTGGTTAAGACTCCGCACTTCCACTAAAGGGGGTGCAGGTTCAATCCCTGGTTGGGGAACTAAGATCCTGTATGCAGCCAAAAGAAAAAAAAAAAAAAATGAAGTAATACCATTTGTAGCAACATGGTTGGATATAGAGATTATCATACTAAGTGAAGTAAGCCAGACAGAGAAAGACAGCTATCATATGATAACACTTATATGTGGAATCTTAAAAAAAAATGATACAAATGAATTTATTCACAAAACAGAAACAGACTCACAGACTTCAAAAACAATCTTATGATTACCAAAGGGGAAAGGTGGGGGGCGGGGGGGAAGGGATAAGTTAGGAGGTTGGCATTAACATATACACACTACTATAGATAATAAACAATGACCTACTGAATAGCACAGGGAACTCTACTCAATACTCTAATGACTGATATGGGAAAATAATCTGAAAAATAATAGATATATGTATATGTATAACTAAATCACTTTGCTGTACACCTGAAACCAACGCAACATTGTAAATCAAATATATTCCAATATAAAATTTAAAAAAAAAAGAAATCTTTGGGGAAAAAACTATACTCATGAACATGGATGAACCTTTGAAATATAATTTGTGTGAAAAGAAGTCACAGAAGAATACAAATAGTATGATACCATTTTATGCAAAGTATAAAACAAGAAAAATGAAATAAAGGTTCTATTTAAACACACAACCATATGTGACAAAGCCATAATGAAAGCAATAGAAGGATAAAAATTTCAGAATAGTAGTGGTTACTCTAGTTGGTGGGACGGGGTGGGTGATGAGGTTGTGGGGGCAGATGGGGACATTGGATTGGAGGACAGCTTTGGAAAGTTTCAATGTAGTCTGCAATGCTCTCTGTCCTAAGTTGGGAAGTGGACTTACGAGTGTCTACTATATGACTGTTTCATAATTTATAATATAATGCATGTATTACTTTTGCTATATTACATAAAATAAACTTCATAAAACCTGAGAAACAAACAAAAGTAAACTCTATTGTTATATTCTTGAGTACCCTGCAACTTCCGGGAGCCCTTAGCACAGATGGTCCCAAAGAAATCCTCTCAGCTTCAGATGGACCCATTTTTCCATCCTGCCCGAGATTACTTCTCTCTACTACCTCCCCTATTTTGCATAATGGGCTGGGAACTCATCAAGTCCTCCCACCCTACCACTGCCACGGCAGAAAGTAGTCCCTCCTCAGTTTGCCTGTTTTCCTTTCACAAATTTGCCCTTGATATCTTCAGAGCAGGTAGAGTGGTTCTCTAATACCTTTAGCACAGCTAAAACAGAACAGTCTGAATGCTGTGTTGGTCAGAGGAAACAAGTATAGGCTGTAAGTATACATGTTGACAATTGTGGAACGGAGTCCTCCAGAGGAAACAAGTAAGGGGGATGGGAACTCTGGCTGGGGGTTATGGAAAGGCTTCAGATAGAAGGCAGCATCAGAACGGGGCTTTGGAAAGTGGGTAGGATTTTGACAGATGAGAGAATGAACATTCTCTTTAGAAGGAAATGTCATCATGGGAGAATGTTATAGGGCTTTTGGACTTTGGTTTGACTCATTCACAGGGGAAAACAGTAGGTGACAAACTTGGATTGAGGTAGCCGCATAGAGTTAGGACGGTATGTTAAGGAGTTAGATCTTTATTCTTTAGAGCATGAGAATCCACTGAAAATTGTTGAATGAATGTTTACATGACCAGACCTCTCTATGAAGATTTAAATAATTAATCCTGAGAACTTACTGGGGACAAGGCACTTCGTGTGTGTGTATGCGCGGGGTGTGGGGAAGGCTACAAAGAAACAAAGAGACTTAAGATATGATCACGGCCCTCATGAAGATATGATCACAGCCCTCATGACTCATAACCCAGTTGAAGTTAAGGAACATAATCAAGGGAGCAGGGTAAAGAAACAGGACAGTTTTCCAGCTTCCCTGAAACAGGTCTTTAGTGTGTGGTTTCCTTATTTGGTTGGACTCAGTGTGACTAACCAGAAGTGTCCAGATTAAAGTACAAAGGCAAATAATAAATTTCTGTCTGGCTCAGCCCATTATAAATTGGGTTGAGTGGTAATTAGGTGGTATAATGCTAGGAGAGAGGTCATTACCAATTCTTAGGAAACACACATTCCCTTTTACAGGAATAACCACAGGATCCATGTCCACAAGTCCCATGGACCCTATTTTTAAGGTACAGACAGCAGGAATCTGCACAGCTACACGGTGTGTGAATCAGTGTGATGCCCGTTAGAGGATGGGTTTGCTTTCCCTGGGCAGTAAGCTCCAAGGAAGGAGCCTCTGTCCCAGACAAGCCGCAGGTTTTTGATGCTGTGTCAGACAGAATCCTCTTATGCATCCCTTCAGTCTGATTTTCAGATTGCTTGTATTGTGAATCCCCTCATCTATCAGTCTAGATAAATGCAGCAACCTGCCTCAGAGGTTGGTGAGGTGAGCTATTTCTGTTTATCACTGTATATTGACGGATCTTTATGACATGGAGCAAGCTGGGTCTCTTCTCCTCTCCACTTATCCATCATCCCCCTAAGCGCCAACACACCCTATTGAAAAGGAAGAGGCAGCCAAGACATTTGCTAAAATTATATTGTATTTCATCTTACTTTGGAAGTAATGAGATCGTTTAACATGAAATGTAATTTAAAAGTGCAATGGGGCTTTTTTCTTTTCCCTCCCCTTGGTAATAGCTTCAGACTCTGTGTGCAGCTGACTGACACATCAGTAACAGGTGTGGAATGAAACCTATTCCTTTCAGAAAATGAGCGTGTGCTGAGAGAGCTGGACAGAAAACAGCGATGTAGCGGGTCTTTGAAGACTTTGCCTGTGCCTCAAGCTCATCTCCCTACTGGTTCACGATACCTTACTCTGGGCTCCACACAAAGCCTGGTTTGAAGAGAAGCCTTCAAACACATGTATATTCAGCTAACTCCAAATTGAGACACCAAGAAGCAGCTCAAACCATATTCTTTTCGCTTTTCCTCCCCTCACCTGCTTTAGAAAATGATATGCTTTCCTTCCAGGACACAAAAAGATGCCAGATAGATTAGCAGTGTCAGGTGTATTTGTTATCCCTCGAGGGATGTAACATGAGGAATTGGCAGCACTGGGTGGGGCTAGAAATGTAGTCTTCTGGGAAAATTTCACATTCAAAGTGAAGTCACATCTCATAAGGCAGCTAATAGTTTTAGATTCACATATTTAAGAAGAAAGTGGTAATTGTATGGTAAAGTATTAGCAAAGCTCAAAAAACTAGAGCTAAAACATAGTCTCTGGGAGGAATGCTATATGAGATGTGAGACTTGTTACTGATGTTACCTGTAGGCATCAATAATAACATCCTGTATTGCTATAATGTAAACATATGATCAATATAAAAATTAGGACAGTCAAAAAATAGAGATAGAGATACAGATGCTAGGTATGTTAAGGGAATAGAAGGTGATGGCTCCAGGAGATTGGATTTGGGCTTGCTTCATTATTATTACTACTTTTGAGTGTGTTTTAGAATTATTCAACAGTCAAAACCATAAAGTAGAAGGCAGGTAAAGAGTCATATACCTTTTACTTGGCTTCTGCAGGAACTAGCTGGGCAACCTTAAGCAAGTCACTTCGCCTCTTTTGGCCTCATTTTTTCTCACCTATAAAAGGGAGCTATTATTAGTGCTATGGTTAGCGCATAACTTATGCTTATATAAAGCACCTGGTATATGTATTTTTAAAGCTCATTAGGTGTTTTTAAAAGGTATTAAAAGTGCTCAATAAAGCGTTTTCAGTGTGGTCCACAAACCAACAACGCCCACATCACCTTAAGCTCACTAGCAATGCAGACTCTCGCGAGTCACTCCAAACCTACCTCACCGGAATCTGCCTTCTGCCATCAGGTGATGCTGATTAGCTCTTAAAATGCTGATTTGCATGCAGTATACCTGGGAGTAGAGCCTCAGGTTCTGCCTTCCTAACAAGCTCCCAGGTGATGCCAATGCCGCTGGTCCAAGGGCCACAATTTGGGTAGCAAGGGTTTAAAGACTGTCTGCCACATTGGAGGTGCTTAATACAACCTCCTAAAGCACTGGTTCTCGAACTGGGTGCATCAGGATCACCTGGAAGGCTTGTTAAACCACAAATGAATAGGCCTCACCCCCAGAGCTTTGAGTTAGTGGATCTGGGTGGGATCCAAAATTTGCATTTCTAACAAGTTCCCAGGTGATACTGATGCTGCTGGTCTGGGGATCATATTTTGAGTTATTGTTCTACAGACTTAAGTTAAAAATAAAAGAAGATTAACTGTTACAAGAACAGGAAAAGCAGGATAATAAGCTAGTACAGCATGATTTTTAGTTATAAATAATGTACATGTTAAAATTTAGAAGGAAATGTACAATAGAGATTGCTTGAAGGAATTGATACTAAAGAGGAATTTGGGGATTTCTCTATTTGCCAAATTTAATTGACAGTAAAAGATTATCCCCCTTCAAATCACCCCTTTCTTCCTAGGCTGCAGTTCCAGAAGCAGCAGCTCTCCTAATCCCCTGACCTTTTCCAGTTATACAAGGAGGCAGTTGGCTTTTAGAGATAAACACGTTGATTTGAATTGAAAAAGGAATGAGATTAAGAAGGACAGGGGATGCAATGATTTAAAATGTAGGCATAAATGAACAAATGGGTGAGTATGCTGAAGGTTAGATATCCTCACAGATTCAGCAAGGTGGATATGTGCATATATTCACCATTTGTTTTGTTTTTTATTTATGTCCCACTGTGCTCCTAAAAGTTTTTTAAATATTTTGAAAATGAATCCTGGCTTTATCAACCTCAAGGTGCTGAGCTAGGGAATATTGTCTCCATAGTGCAGGAAGTGCAGTACCAAGTCACCATCATCGCCCTTTGTCACCAGTGGAGCTGTAAGCTAGGCTCTGTCCTTTGCAGAGAGGCATCGCCACTGGGCACGTACAAGCATACAAAGCCTGGCAGGTCCAATCCCACAGGCCCTAGCCCTTCAATGTAAATGCCCTCAGATTTAAGAAGGTCTAACATCCCCCTACTCCAACCCAGTGGATGTCCTGTAAAGGTTTGTTGTATTTCGAAGGACAGATACCCCATCTCCTGAGAAAGAGCTTATGCTTCAGAATTGGGGGAAAAAGGCAAATTATAATAATCATCATAATTTTAAAATCTTATATGGTATAATGGAATAACCCTAAGAAAATAAGAGATATTCACTGTAATTATTTAGAAAGTGACAGATTGTCAACAACTTATTGCCCGGCACTTAGTCAACAAAACATCATATAGCCATTAAAAACTATGTCTGTGAATACTAAAGGATAATTATTATATTATGGCAATAAACATTTTCTAGGTTAGGTTAAAAGAGGAAAAAGGGATACAACATTGCATCTACAGCTTAATTACTGCTGTATTTTTGAAATTCCATGCCCAAGAAGCACCTGAAAGAAAAACCTCTCAAAATGTAGGCATTTTGTGTTTGCAGTATTCTTTCAAATTTTCCCTTTTCTCCCTAATCATTGTTTAATAAGTATGCACTAAACTTATCATGAAAAATGAACCATTTTGTAAATTATGACTTTTAAAATCATTTTAGTTTAATGCTGATAAGCCTCACCCCCAGAGCTAAGAGTAAAAAGAGTAAAAAGAGTAAAAAGAAATTATTACTCTCTGTTAAAAAATAGAAGTCAGTGCATTAACAGTGATAGTTTTTATTGGGATCTAGAGCAATGGAGGAGGGATATTCTCTAATTGCCTAATGTATTGTGTGGTTTTAGAATGAAACAAATGCAAAATACAATGAGAAAATGAATGTTTGTGTCAGTAGCATTGCCCTTCATATATGCACAGGAGATTTCTCAAAGAAGCACCTGAAATTTGGGGGACTCATCTTTACTTAAAATGGAATTGAACAACAGCTTGCTCTTTGGCTTGTTTCTCTCATTGAGGAGCTCTGGGGACATATCCTGGCCGCTCTCAGCCATCCTATGCCTAAGCCTGGACTCCCCCATGAGGGCAGTGTGACAGGGGGCTCACTGCTCTCTTCACATGGATGAGAGCCCAGGAGAGGAGCACACTCCACTTCTCAGGGCCTCAGGAGAGGTCACAACGCCTGCGAACCAGCATCCTGTCTCCGGCAGCCTCACTCCCATAGGCACCGGCTAACATGGCTCTGTGCCCATCCACTATGTAACATAGCAACTTCATATGACTACAGGTTTGGGGCTCAGGATGCACTCACTTGTAGAGAGCAGTAATCCTGTTTTTAACCAACCATGCCCAAGGAGGGCCACGTGTCTATCAGTCAAGGTACCATTTGGTGACTCTTTTCAGGGTCTCATTGGAAAACAAAAGGTCCTTTCACGCTAAGTCCTAGGAATTTTGCCAGTAATCTTGGTGAAACTGAACTCTTTTTCACACTATGAACCCCACTGAGATGTTAAAATGTGTTCATGCCAGTCTCCAAATAATTTTCTCTAATGGTTCAAACTGTCACATGGCAAACCATTCCCCTAAAGTATGCAAAAGGACCCAGGAATTCATTCATTTATTCGCTCATTCATTCAACAAATACTCCTTGAGTGCCTTCTGTGTGCAAATAGCATGCCAGGTGCTAAAGGTAAGTGGTGTGTGAGACACAGCAGCCACCCTCAAGGAGCTCGAGGTCCAGATTCAGAGACAGAAGTAAAGAGGCAGGTTCAGTGGAATGTGAGAAGGCCCTCCATGAGGTCAACGTGAGGAGTTAAAGAAGGACAGAGGACTTTCTGGAAGAAACAATGTCTAAGCTGAGAAAGGAAGCACAGGTAGAAGTTAACCTGGCAAAGGTGAGGGCTAGTGGGGGAGTGGGAAGAGGAAGAACTTTCTAGAAAGAACAGCCAGGACAAGAGCAAAGGGATAAGAGAGAACTCTGGGGGAATAAAAAGAATGGGAGGCGGGTGTGAAGCAGGGATTATAAAGGGCTTTGTAAGCCATGTTGTCTTGGTAGTGCACTTCAAAGCTGCCTGACTCCCCCACCTGTTAATCTTGGGGAGGAAGAAGGGAGCTGATGTCAGTCAGAGCACAGGTCATGACTGGGTCAGTGTCATTGGTTATGGAGCTTTCCCTGTAAATGCAGTGAGCTTGACAAAGTCCAGCCTGTAGTCACATTCTCTTGGGCTTGACTGTTTGCATTCCTTTCATTGGCCTCTTCTTCGGAATCTGCTATTTTCTCTTGGATTCCTTTCCTCTCAGAGCATCTAGTACCTACGGGATGCCTGGAGCTGTCTCTTATTCTAGAAGGATCCTGTCCTGTGGAGGCCATGTGGGAACTGGGGTGGAACCCAAGGGAGGGGAGGCAACCTCCAGACCCTTAAACCTACCCGCTCTCTGCTCAGAGACATTTGGCTAGTGGCTGTGACTTCAGCATGATAGCTACAAATGTTTGTTCATCAGATAATGTATATAACTGGATGCATAAAAGGCTGCTAAGGTTGTCAATGTACAAAACAATAGGTTCCATGGAATTAATATACAAAAGTGGAAGGATTGCTTAGACCTTTCTTGCAAAGTGATTGAGACAATGAGATCATATTGGGATCTAGCTCAAAGCAGATTTTTAGTACAAACCTTCTTCCTCTCATCTCCTTTATTGCTCTCTGAGCCCTAGGGTTCACAAAAACCTGGCCAATTAAAGTCAGCTGTGGAAATCCACAAAAGGGGCCTTAAAGAGAATAACAAGCATGAACTGTTTTAGGGGCAAAACAGGTCATTGTACCCTGAACACACAGTCAGGGCTGATTTTCTGTTAGGCATTGTGCAAGGGCTGGTAGCAAGCCACTTTGCTCTTGGCAACCTGTCAGTCCACTGGTGAGAGAAGTCCACCCAAATGACACAATCGGTGCCTCAAAATACGTGCACATAAAGAGCCAAGAGATGTAGCCACTGGAAGAGGTGCCCTCCCTCCCAGCTGGGAAGGCTATAGATGGATTTGTGGAGGAGGGGGCATTTGAAGGAGAGGTAAGATTTGGATTCCAAGGTAAAGGGAACAGAAAGACCCAAGGTAGGGAGGAAGGAAATATGGGAAAGAGAAAGAAGTTCAGTTGGGTTGCGCCTGAAACAAATCAGTTGTTGGAACCAAAGGAAGGCAGATTGGAAAGCCCTATTGGGATCAGGTGATGGCAGGTCTAGAGGGCCAGCTTTCTGCCAACTCCAGGAATTCCATCCTGCCTGGCTGGGGCACCCTGAGGACTGGGGCAGGATGGGCATGGTGAGTGAGCATGGCTGACAAACACTTGTGACCACTGACAGCACATATTCACACTTTTAGTTCCCATGATGCTGGAGTGCCTGGCCAAGCCTCCCACTGACTTCACAAAAGGAGCAATTGCCCTATTTCCACCCCTGGTAGCTTTATACCTGGCCGCTCTCCCCTCATCATATTTCAGAAAACCACCACCACCCTCCCAAGGTTGACCCATCCTAGGCAGCAGGGTCAAAAGTCACAATCAAGATCCAGGACACAGAGCCGCAGCAGAGCAGCCTGGGATGACTAACTACAAAAGGTGGTCATACTCCTGGCCTCTGCTTGGCAGATTCGGGGCAACAGCTGTGGAAAAGCAGCACCTGCTTCATTTCTGCATTTTCTACCTGACCCCCAAGCCCTCGGCTGCTGAGAAGAGCACAAAGTATCCCATGTGTGCCTCCCGAGAAATGCCAGGTTCCAAATGCTGTTTTTCCCAAAGGCCCTTTCATTCCAGTATGTTTCCATGTCTCAGTGTTTACTGCCCTTATATCCTAACTTGCCTGTAGCCAACAGCTGTCATATTCAAACATTTAGACAAACTCAGAGTACCCCCCTCCTCCGTCAGCCCCAGACAGTCCTGTCAATCCTCTTCATGTCTGTATTCCATACAGTAAAAGGAACACCCTCTGCCAGGAGTGATCAACAATTAAAATTATGAGGTATATTTCCAACTAAATGCCTTGTTAAACACATATAATCAACCCCAAATAAAATGACATGTTGCTGATAAGGAACCACTGGCCCCATGGGGATGATCTCAGGGAGAAACTTACATTCCGTGACCAAATCTCTGACATAATCAGTAAGGAGGCACCCACCTTTAGAAATGAGCCAATAAAATCTAACAGCAAGCCAGATATTGAGGAAAATCAGCATTATTATTATTGGCAGATTTAAACTGTGTTCCCAAAAGACTCAGATTTTTTTAAGCCCTAATTTCTGAAGAGATTTTCACTTGGAAGTGCATTGTATAAAAAAAAAATAGAACCTTTCCTTTTGATAGAAACGATGATGGCTAAGGTCGCAGACTAGTCAATAAAATCCTATTAACCCATAATTAAACTGAAGAGCAGTACTGCTAAACCATTCTTGAATACAGTCTGCATCCCCATCTCTGTCTCCTCTGATGGCCTTTGCTTATGCCCACCTGTCAAATCCTCCTCGTTATCGAGATGCAGAGCAGGAAACTCTTCCTCCATGAAGACTTCCTTACAACTTTAGGCAAAAGAAAGCTCTGTCCCTTTATGCTCCTGAAATACTTTTACTCCCTATGGCAAATTACCACATTGTGGGCTATAATACATGTGTCTTCTTTGCCCTGTTCACCTGGGAGTCCCTTGTTGGGAGAGAGTATATCTTAATCATTCTGTACATCCTACAGTAGCTATCTTGATGTCTTTCAAAGACTAATCCTTTCATAAAAGTGTTTTAACTGAAAAACACATGCCTGATGTTAAACCAAGCAGAATAATGAAGAATAAATGGAACTTTGAGAAAATGACTGATAGTGCCTTATCTACAGTTGGATGCACAGGAAAAGCTAATCAAATTTAAACCTGAAAAACAACAGAAAGAAGAAATGTTTTTCTTTGGACAGCATTCCATTGTATGGCTAGGCCATACTTTATTTAATCAACCTCTAATTATTGAACACATGATGTGTTTTTTTTCATTAATAAAGAATCCTACAATGAGCAAAAATGAACTATCAATTTTGTGGGTGTAATTATTACTTTAGAATAACTATTGGAAGACAGTTTGACCCATAAATGTGCATATGTGTTTTTAAGGGTTTATACAAATTGATACTTCTAAGGGGCAATTCTAATGTTTTGCAAATAGGTGTAACTTTGCTTTCGTTTTCTGCTAGACATACTCAAGTTAAGGAATTTCCCTTTCTTCATAGTTATAGTTTGGCTCTTGAATGTGTGCTGGATTGTATCCAGTGTTTGTTCTCTGCTCCTTTGCTGGGTCTCTCTCTGTGGGGCACTCTGATCCACCTTTTCCAGCCTGCTCTGTGTGGGGAGGGGGGCTTGCTTGCCCTCTGGCAATTGGCTGGGTTCAGCCAGTGGGAGGGACCCTTAAGAAATCTAAAGATGCCAACAAACACATGAAAGGATGCTCAACATCACTAATCATTAGAGAAATGCAAGTCAAAACCACAGTGAGGTATCACCTCACACCAGTCAGAATGGCCATCATCAAAAAATCTACAAACAATAAATGCTGGAGAGGGTGTGGAGGAAAGGGAACCCTCTTGCACTGTTGGTGGGAATGTATATTGAAACAGCCACTGCGGAGGCCTGTATGGAGGTTCCTTAAAAAACTAAAAATAGAACTATCATATGACCCAGCAATCCCACTACTGGGCATATACCCTGAGAGAACCATAATTCAAAAAGAGACACGTACCACAATGTTCATTGCAGCACTATTTACAATAACCAGGACATGGAAGCAACCTAAGTGTCCATCGACAGAGGAATGGATAAAGAAGATGTGGTACATATATAAAATGGAATATTACTCAGCCATAAAAAGAAACAAAATTGAGTTATTTGTAGTGAGGTGGTTGGACCTAGAGTCTGTCATACAGAGTGAAGTAAATCAGAAAGAGAAAAACAAATACTGTATGCTAACGCGTATATATGGAATCAAAAAAAAAAAAGGCTTTGATGAACCTAGTGGTGGGATGGGAATAAAGACAGATGTAGGGAATGGACTATGAGGACACTGGTGGTGGGGGAAGGGGAAGCTGGGATGAAGTGAGAGAGTAACATTGACATATATACACTACCAAATGTAAAATAGATAGCTAGTGGGAAGCAGCTGCATAGCACAGGGAGATCAGCTTGGTGCTTTGTGACCACCTAGAGGGGTGGGATAGGGAGGGTGGGAGGGAGGCTCAAGAAGGAGGGGATATGGGGATAAATGTATACATATAGCTGATTCACTTTGTTTTACAGCAGAAACTAACACAACATTGTAAAGCAATCATACTCCAATAAAGATGTAAAAATTAAAAAAGAAGAAAGAAAGAAATCTAAAGAGGTGTTGGTGGGGGAAGAGGGAGAAGCTCAGCACATCCACTCTCTTGGCATACTCCCTATTGCCTTGTCAGTAGATGCACTTCTCTACCAAAGAACACAGCTTCTGTTAGATGCCCCCACCCCGCAGTTTCTGGAAACTATTCCCTCCTATTGCCCTTCAGGCCTTGGGTTGCAGGGAATATGCAGGTAGCAGCTCTCCACTCTTAGGAGTCCTGGGATGTTTCACCATGCCTTGTGGACTCCTGCAACCCAACCCACATCTCTGCAGAGGTCATTCCTTAAACTCTCCCATTCACCCTTCTGAATGTTCTGTTTCTTGACAGGCTTGGACTGACACAGTAACTGGTACCAGGTGTAGTCCAGGGGCTGTGTGGCAGCACTCAACCATTAGAGACAACACAATTTCTAAAATTAGCAATGGTGTCTTTTGTGAAAATGGAAGTATTTTGACCCACAGAACCTGTGACAATGGCTAATTTAATGATGGGATTCCTAGAAATGAAATAAATGGACAGCTTATCAGATGTACTTAACATTCTGGTTCTGGTGGACAGAATCTTAATACAAGTCACTGTCATGGGTTTTCATGGCCTCATATCCATTTCCCAGACATAAACTGGTTCACAGACCCAGAGTAGGTTGTATCCTTTGAGAAAGGGCCCTACAATGCAGCCACAGGTATATACTATGAATTTTCCTCCAGGCCTTCCCCAGAGGAAAGGAAATACCCAGGAAAAAGAATACCTAGATCTTCCAAAGTTTATAAGATTCTGTCTCTGAACTGATGTCAAGCCCTGGAGATTGACTAGTGGACCATCTGGCAATTCAGAGTGGTGACTTATGGAAATTAGATGACGCATGGAGTTTTGGACTGAATCCATCTTTCCATCAGTCTAGTGGGACTCATCAAGGGTTTTTGTCCAGTTCCAACATGTAGAGGTCCACCATCAAAGACTTTAGAGATACAGGAGTGGTAGCTCTTAACACAGTACCATTTAACAGGCTTATTTGACTCATATAAAACCCAGATAGTCTTTCAAGACTACAGTAGAAAATTGTTTCTCCTAAACTTACAGAGTAGGAGAAATGTAGGTAACATGAAGAAGGAGAGGACCCACTCTCACTTAAAAGACCAAGAGAATTCCCCTGAAGGAACAAACAATGAAACAGACCTATTCAGTCTAACAGACACTGGGTTCAAAAAGGAAGTAATGAAAATAATGAAGGAATTAAGAAAGGCTGTTGATAGAAATTCAGGTTACTGTAAAAAAAAGAACTAGAAACTATGAGGAGACAAGAAAAATTAGAAAATTCATTTGCCAAGATGAAAGCTGAGCTAAAGGCAATGAATAGCAGAATGAATAATGAAGAATGAATAAGTGATCTGGAAGATAGAATAATGGAAATCACCCAATCAGAACAACAGACAGAAAGCCAGATTTAAAAAAAGGAAGCAATATAAGAGACTTATGGGATAATATAAAGCATGCCAATCTATGCATAACAGGGATTCCAGAAGGAGAAGAAAGAGAAAGGGGGATTGCAAGTGTATTTGAAGAAATTATGGCTGAAAACTTCCCAAACCTAGAGAAGGAAACAGATGTCCAGATACAGGAAGCACAGAGGGTCCCAAACAAGATGAACCTAAACAGACCTACACCAAGACATATAATAAAAATGGCAAAAGTTAAAGATAGAGGATTCTAAAGGCAGCAAGAGAAAAACAAAGAGTTAATTACAAGGGAACCCCCATAAGGCCATCACCTGATTTCTCTACAGAAACACTACTGGTCAGAAGGGAGTGGCAAAATATATTCAAATCTTGAAAGGAAAAATCTGCAACCTAGGATACTCTACCCAGAAAGATTATCATTTAGAATAGAAGGAGAAAGAATTTCTCAGATAAGCAAAAACTAAAAGAATACAGCAATACTAAACCTATCCTAAAATAAATATTGAAAGTTCTTCTCTAAATAGAAAAGAAGAAGATACAGGAAAGAGGATATCACAATTGGAAAGTAAATCACTTAAGTGAGTATACAGATCAAAAAGAAACAAATCTATTTGTGAAAGTGATAATAAACACAAGGAACAGCAAAAGGATAAACATGAAGATGTAAAACAGGACATCAAAAAATCATAAAATGTTGGGGAGGAGAGTAAGAAAATGTAGATTCTTTTTTTTAAGAATGTGCCTGAGCCTATATGACTATCTGTCTAAAGCAAGCAGATATAGAAAGGGGTTAACATACTTGAAAAACAGGATAACCACAAATCAAAAACATACAATAGATTCACAAAAACCAAAAAGAAGAGAACATAGCATAAAATAAACGGAAATCATCAAACCACAAAAAGGCAAACAAAATGAAAAGGAAAGGAACAAAAAAGAAACATAGAATCAACTGGAAAACAAGGTTTAAAATGGCAATAAATACATATGTCAATAATTACCTTAAATGTCAATGGACTAAATGCTCCAATCAAAAGACAGAGTAGCAGATTGGATAAAAAACAAGAACCTACAATAAGCTGTCTAAAAGAGACCAACTTTAGTGCAAAGAACACACATAGATTGAAAGTGAAGGTGTAGAAGATATTTCATGCAAAAGGAAATGACAAGAAAGTGGGGGATCTCAATACTCATATCAGACAAAATAAACTTTAAAACAAAGGCCATGAAGAAAGATAAAGGACACTTTATAATGATAAAAGGATCAATACAAGAAGAGGATTGTACACTTGTGAACATATATGCACCTAATATAGGAGTACACAAATACATAAAACAAATACTAACAGACAAAGTGTGAAACTGATGGGAATACAATAATAGTAGGAGACTTTAACACCTCACTCACATTAATGGACAGATCTTCTAGACAGAAAAATCAATAAGGCAACAGATATCCTACATGATACAATCGAACAGTTAGACTTAATTGATATTTTGGGGACATTACATCAAAAAAAAACCCAGAATATACATTCTTTTCAAATGCACATGGAACATTCTCTAGTACTGAACACATACTAGGGCACAAAACAAACCTCAACAAACTTAAGAGTACAAAAATTATTTCAAGCATCTTCTCTGACCAAAACACCATGAGACTAGATATCAACCACAGGAAAAGAAATGAGAAAAAAACAGATTACATGGACACTAAACAATATGTTACTAAAAACACCAATGGGTCAATGAGGAAATCAAAAAGGAAATTAAAAAATACCTTGAGGCAAATGACAATGAAAACACAACTAGACAAAAATCTATGAGATGAAGAAAAAGCAGTTCTTAAGGGAAGTTCATAGCAATACAGGCCTTCCTCAAAAAAACAAGAAAAATTTCAAACAACCTAACCTACCACATAAAAGAATAGAGAAAGAGAAACAAACAAAACTAAAGTCAGCAGAAGGAAGGAAATAATAAAGAGCAGAGAGAAAATAGAGATTTAAAAAATATATTAAAAAATCAATAAAACTAAGAACTGGTTCCTTGAAAGGGTAAACAAAATTGACAAACCTCTGGCCACACTCACCAAGAAGAAAAGAAAAAGAACCCAAATAAACAAAAATAAGCAATGAAAAAGGAGAAATATTAACCAATACTGCAGAAATACAAAAAAACATAAAAGAACACTATGAAGAATTATATGCCAGGCTTCCCTGGTGGTGCAGTGGTTGAGAGTCCACCTGCCAATGCAGGGGACACGGGTTTAAGCCCTGGTCTGGGAAGATCCCACATGCCACGGAGCAACAGGGCCCGTGAGCCACAACTACCGAGCCTGCGCGTCTGGAGCCTGTGCTCCACAACAGGAGAGGCCGCAATAGTGAGAGGCCCAAGCACCGTGATGAGGAGTGGCCCCCGCTTGCCGCAACTAGAGAAAGCCCTCGAGCAGAAACGAAGACCCAGCACAGCCATAAATAAATAAATAAATAAATATTAAAAAAAAAAAAGAAAATGCAAATCAAAAAACCACAATGAAAAAAAAAAGAATTATATGCCAACAATTTTGACAATCTAGAAGAAATGGACAACTTTCTAGAAACATGCAGCCCACAAAACTGAATCAAGAAAAAATAAATAATTTGAACAGACCGATCACTAGAAGTGAAATAGAAACTGTAATGGAAAAACTCCCTACAAACAAAAGTTCGGGACCACATGGCTTCACAGGAGAATTCTACCAAACATACGAAGAAAAACACTTACCAATCCTTCTCAAACTATTCCAAAAGACTGAAGAGGAGGGAACACTCCCAAAGACATTCTATGAAGCCAACATCACCCTGATATGAAAACCAGACAAAGATACCACCAAAAAAAGAAAATTACAGGCCGGTATCTTTGATGAATATAGATGCAAAAATTCTCAACAAAATACTAGCAAACCAAATCCAACAACACATAAAAAAGATCATTCACCACAACCAAGTTAGATTCATCCCAAGTTTACAAGGATGGCTCAACATATGCAAAATCAAAGTGATACACCACATCAACAAAGGAAAAGACAAAAACCACTTGATCATCTCAATAGATGCAGAAAAAGCATTTGACAAAATTCAACATCTATTCATGATAAAAACTCTTACCAAAGTGGATATACAGGGAACATTATCTCAACATATTAAAAGCTATTTATGACAAACCCACAGCCAATATAATACTCAATGGTGAAAAGCTGAAAGCCTTCGTACCATAATCTGGAACAAGACAAGGATATCCACTCTCACCAATTCTATTCAACATAGTATTGAAAATCCTAACCACAGCAGTCGGACAAAAAAAGAAATAAAAAGTATCCAAATTGGAAGGGAATAGATAAAATTGTCACTATATGCAGATGACATGATACTATATGTAGAAAACCCTAAAGACTACACACAAAAACTACTAGAACTGACAAATGAATTCAGCAAGGTAGCAGGATACAAGATTAATGTAGAGAAGTCAGTTGCATTTCTTTACAATAACACTGAAATATCAGAAAGGGAATACAAAAAAACAATACCTTTTAAAGTCGCACCAAAAAAAATAAAATACTTAAAAATAAACATGAGGAGGAGGTGAAAGACTTAACATGCTGAGAACTATAAAACATTAATAAAGGAAATTAAAAATAATTCAAAGATATGGAATGATATCCCATGCTCTTGGATTGGAAGAATTAATATTGTTAAAATGACCATACTACCTAAAGCAATCTACAGATTTAATGCAATATCTATCAAATTACCCATGACATTTTACACAGAACTAGAACAAATAATCCTAAAATTTATATGGAAACATAAAAGACACAGGTTTGCTGAAGCAATCCTGAGGAAAAAGAACAAAGAGAACAGAGCAGGAGGCATAACCCTCCCAGACTTCAGACAATACTACAAAGCTACAGTAATCAAAATAGTGTGGTATTGGCACAAAACCAGACATATGGATCAATGGAAGAGAATAGAGATCCCAGAAATAAACCCACACACCTATGGTCAATTAATCAATGAAGGAGGCAAGAATATAAAATGGGAAAAAGACAGTCTCTTCAGAAAGTGGTGCTGGGAAAGTTGGACAGATGCATGTAAATCAATGAAGTTAGAACACGTCCTCACACCGTGCATGAAAATAAACTTAAAATAGCTTAAAGACTTAAACATAAGACATGACACTATAAAACTCCTAGAAGAGATCCTAGGCAAAATTTTCTCTGACATAAATTGTACCAATGTTTTCTTAGGTCAGTCTCCCAAGGCAATAGAAATAAAAACAAAAATAAACAAATGGGACCTAATCAAACTTACAAGCTTTTGAACAACAAAGAAAACCATAAACAAAATGAAAAGACAACCTATGGAACAGGAGAAAATATTTGCAAATGATGGGACTGACAAGGGCTTAATTACCAAAATATACAAACAGCTCACACAACTCAACAACAACAAAAAAACCACTCAATCAAAAAATGGGCAGAAGACCTACATAAACATTTCTCCAAAGAAGAGGTACAGATGGCCAGCAGGCACATGAAAAGATGCTCAATGTCACCAATTATTAGAGAAATGCAATTCTTAACTACAATGAGGTACCACCTCACACAAGTCAGAATGGCCATCATTAAAATGTCTACAAACAATAAATGCTGGAGAGGGTGTGGAGAAAAGGGAACCCTCTTGCACTGTTGGTGGGAATGTAAATTGATACAACCACTATGGAGAATAGTATGGAGGTTCCTTAAAAAACTAAAAATAGAATTACCATATGACCCAGCAATCCCACTACTGGGAATATACCCAGAGAAAACCATAATTCAAAAAGACACATGCACCCCAATATTCATTGCAGTACTATTTACAATAGCCAGGTCATGGCAGCAACCTAAATGTCCATCAACAGACAAATGGATAAAGAAGGTGGTACATATATAAAATAGAATATTATTCAGCCATAAAAAGGAATGAAATTGGGTCATTTGTAGAGACGTGGATGGACCTCGAGACTGTCTTGCAGAGTGAAGTAAGCCAGAAAGAGAAAAATAAATATCGTATATTAACACATGTATGTGAAATCTAGAAAAATGGTACAGATGAACCGGTTTGCAAGGGAGAAATAGAGACACAGATGTAGAGAACAAATGTATGGACACCAAGGGGGGAAAGAGGGGTGGGGTGGGATGAATTGGGAGATTGGGATTGACATATATACACTAATATGTATAAAATAGATAACTAATGAGAAACTGCTGTATAGCACAGGGAACTCCACTTCACTGTACAGTAGAAACTAACACAACATTATAAAACAACTATACTCCAATAAAAGAAAAATAAAGAAAAAAAAAGTCTACAAATAACAAATGCTGGAGAGGGTATAGAGAAAAGGAAACCCTCCTATACCATTGGTGGGAATGTAAGTTGGTGCAGCCATTATGGAAAACAGTATGGAGGTTCCTCAGAAAACTAAAAATAGAATTACCATATGATCCAGCAATCCCACTCCTGGGAATATATCCAGGCAAAACTATAATTCAAAAGATACATGTACCCCTATGTTCATAGCAGCACTATTCACAATGGCCAAGACATGGAAACAACCTAAATGTCCATCAACAGATGAATGGATAAAGATAAATGGGTACATATATACAATGAAATATTACTCAGACATAAAAAATAATGAAATAATGCCATTCATAGCAACATGGATGGACCTGGAGATGATCATACTAAGTGAAGTAAGTCAGAAAGAGCAAGACAAATATCATATGATATCACTTATATGTGGAATCTAAAACATGCCACAAATGAACTTATCTAAGAAACAGAAACAGACTCACAGACATAGGGAACAGACTTGTCTGTTTCAAAAGAACCCTTGACCTAGAATTTTTATCTTGAACACTGGTTTGGTGTAAATTTCTACATCTAAGTCAGGGATTGGAGGCTTGTAGACTGTAGTGCAAATGTGGTCACAGATATATTTTCTGTCCAGCACAATATTATTAATTTTATAATACATTTGGATGAAAGACTGGAATCATACTGCAGAGGACATGACTGACGTTCACCAGTATTGGGGTCTTTTCCTCTCCTGGTGATAAAGTGACCATCTTAGCCCCTTGCAGTTGGAAAGGGCCATAGGACTTGTTTGCATCAATGAAATGTGAGAAGTTAACTATATCACTTTCTGGCTATTCTCATCTCTGTTCCTCTATGGCAGCAACTACAGGAACCACCTATCTCAAATGCTGGAGTCACAAAATGGTAGGACACAATCAGACTGAATTCCAGACTGACTGTAGACCCACATGAGTCTACCTTTGATGTACAAAGGCAAAGATTTTAAACTTGTTTTTGAATACAACATAATGGTTCATTCTGATTATTTTGTATTTGGGTTTTCTTTTTTCCCCACATAATACATCAGCATTTTTCCATGCCCTTAAAGATCATCTAAGAACAAGATTTTTAATGGCTGCATAATATTTCATCATAAGTTTATGTGCCATAAATTTATTGAACTAATCCCCTATTGTTGAACACCTCATCAGAAGCATTTTTGGAAACTAATACTGCAATGAGCTTCATTGTGTTTGGCACTGGTTCTTTATCAAATTAAACTAGTGCTACTCCTATAATTAGATAGGGTTAATTACTGTTGCAGGTAACATAAAGCCTCATTGTAACAAGTTTAAAAAATATATAGTCTTTGTTAGAAGATGACATGATTGTTTATATAGAAAATCCTAAGGAATCTAACAACTAGAATAAGTGAATTTAGCAAGATCAAACCATATAAATATGCATAAATCAGTTGTATTATATATGCTAGTGTGCAACAATTGAAAAATGGAAAGAATTTATAATAGCATCAAAAATCCAAAATGCTTAGGATTTAGTTTATAAATAAAAGACACATGATAGAGGGACGAGAGACAAGATGGAGTAGAGGACTTGAGCTCACTCCCTGTCATGAAAACACCAAAATCACAACTAACTGAACAACCATTGACAAAAAATACTCAAATCTACCAAAAAAAGATATTCTGCACTCAAAGACAAAGAAGAAACCAAAACGAGACAATAGGAGGGACACTTTCATGATATAATAAAGTCCCATACCCACCAGGTGGGTGACCCACAAACTGGATCATAATTATATTGTAGAGTTACTCCCACAGGAGTGAGGGTTCTGAGTCCCGCATCAGGCTCCCCAGCCTGGGGGTCTGGCATTGGGAGGAGGAGCCCCTAGAGCATTTGGCTTTGCAGGCCAGTAGGGCTTGAGTCTAGGAGCTCCACAGGACTGGGGGAAACAGAGACTCTACTCTTGGAGGGTGCACACAAGATTTCACATGCACTGGGAACCAGGGCAAAGCAGTGACACCATAAGAGCCTGGGCCAGACTTACCTGCAGACCTTGGAGGGTCTCTGGAGTTGGCAGGGGTGGGCTGTGGCTCACCGTGGGGACAAGGACACTGGTGGCAGATGCCCCAGGGAATACTCATCAGCATGAGCTCTCCTGGAGGTTGCCACTTGGGCACCGAGGCATGGACCCACCCAACAGCTTGCAGGCTCCATTGCTGGGATGCCCCAGGCCAAACAACCAACAGGGTGGGAACACATCCCACCGTGGGACCTGATGGGTGGGACCCATCAGCGGACAGGCTTCTTAAATTCATCCTGAGCCAACAGCCGCCTATAAACACACCCACTGACATGGCCCTGCCCACCAGAGAGACAAGACCTACCTCCACTCACAAGCCCCTGGACCAAACTCACCCACCAGGGGGTAGACACTAGGACAAAGAATTACAATTCTGCAGCCTGAGGAATGGAGACCACAAAACACAGAAAGTTAGAAGAATGAGATGGCAGAGAAATATGTTCCAGATGAAGAAACAAGATAAAACCACAGAAGAACAACTAAGTGAAGTGGAGATAGGCAATCTACCTGAAAAAGAATTCAGAATAATGATAGTAAAGATGATCCAAGATCTTGGAAAAGAATGGAGGCACAGACCAAGAGGATACAAGAAATGTTTAATAAAGAGCTAGAAGCTTTCAAGAATAAACAAACAGATGAACAATAACTGAAATTAAAAATATACTAGAAGGAATCAATAGCCGAATAAATGAGGCAGAAGAACAAATAAGTGAGCTGGAAGACAGATTGGTGGAAGTCACTGCTGCAGAACAGAATAAAGAAAAAAGAATGAAAAGAAATGAGGACAGTCCAGAGACCCCTGGGACAGCATTAAATAAACCACCATTCTCATTATAGGGAACCCAGAAGGTCATGAGAGAAAGGGCCTGAGAAAATATTTGAAGAGATAATAGCCAAAAACTTCCTTAACATGGGAAAGGAAACACTGACTCAATTTCAGGAATCACAGAGAGTCCCATACAGGATAAAACCAAGGAGGAACATGCCAAGACACATATCAAATTGACAAAGATTAAAAACAAAGAGAAAATATTAAAAGCAACAAGGGAAAAGCAACAAATAACATACAAGGGAAACCCCATAACGTTATCAGCTGATTTTTCAGCAGAAACTCTGCAGGCCAGAGGGGAATGGCATGATATACTTAAAGTGATGAAAGGGAAAAACTATAACCAAGAATACTCTACCCAGCAAGGCTCTCATTCAGATTTGGAGAAATCAAAAACTTTACAGACAAACAAAAGCTAAGAGAATTCAGCACCACAAAGCCAGCTTTACACCAAGTGCTAAAGGAACTTCTCTAGATGGAAAAGAAAAGGCCACAACTAGAAATAAGAAAATTACAAATGGGAAAGCTCACTGGTAAAGGCAAACATACAGTAAAGGTAGGAAATCATCCTCACACAAATATGTATCAAAACCAGCAATCAAGAGAAGAGGAGAGTACAAATGCAGGATAATGAAATGCATTCGAAGTTAAGAGACCGGCAACTTAAAACATTCTTGTATGTACATAGGCTGCTATATCAAAACCTCATGGTAACTGCAAAACAAAAAACTACAATACACACACAAAAAAGAAAAAGCAATCAAAATACAACACTAAAGATAGTCATCAAATCACAAGAGAACACAAGAGGAAGGGAAGAAAAAAGACCTACAAAAACAAATCCAAAACAATTAAAAAGATGGCAATAAGAATATACATATCAATAATTACCTTAAATGTAAATGGATTAAATGCTCCAACCAAAAGACATAGACTAGCTGAAGGGATACAAAAATAAGACCTCTATATATGCTGTCTACAAGAGACCACTTCAGACCTAGGGACACATACATGCTAAAAGTGAGGGGTTGGAAAAAGATATTCCATGCAAATGGAAATCAAAAGAAAGCTGGAGTAGCAATACTTATATCAGACAAAATAGACTTTAAAATAAAGACTGTTACAAGGGACAAAGAAGCACACTACAAAATGATCAAGCGAACAATCCAAGAAGAAGATATACCAATGGTAAATATATTTGCACCCAACGTAGGAGCACCTCAGTATATAAGGCACTGCTAACAGACATAAAAGGGGAAATCGACAGTAACACAATAATAGTGGGGGTCTTTAATACCCCACTTTCATCAATGGACAGATCATCCTGGCAGAAAATCAATAAGGAAACAGGCCGTAAATGACATATTAGATCAGGTGGACTTAATTGTATTTATATAACATTCCATCCAAAAACAGCAGAATACACATTCTTCTCAAGTGCACAGGGAACATTCTCCAGGACAGATCACATGCTGGGCCACAAATCAAGCCTCAGTAAATTTAAGAAATTGAAATCATATCAAGCATCTTTTCTGACTAGAGCACTATGAGATTAGAAGTCAACTACAATTTTAAAAACTGTAAAAAAAAAAAAAAAACACACAAATACATGGCGGCTAAACAATATGTCACTACACAACCAATGAATCACTGAAGAAATCAAACAGGAAATTAAAAAAAAATACCTAGAGACAAATGGAAATGAAAACATGATGATCCAAAACCTATGGGATGCAGCAAAGGCAATTCTAAGAGGGAAGTTTATAGCAATGCAACCTTACCTCAGGAAATAAGAAAAATCTCAAACAACCTAAACTTACACTAAAGCAACTAGAGAAAGAAGAACAAACAAAATACAAACTTAGTAGATAGAAAGAAAGCATGAAATAAGAGAAGAAATAAATAGAGACAAAGAGAGCAATAGGAAAAACCAATGAAACTAAAAGCTGGTTCTTTGAGAAGATAAATGAAATTGCTGAACCTTTAGCTGGACTCATCAAGAAAAAAGGGAAGAGGGTTCAAAGCAATAGAATTAGAAATGAAAAAGAAGTTACAGCTGACACCACTGAAATACAAAGGATCATAAGACACTACTACAAGCAACTATATGCCAATAAAATGGACAACCTAGAAGAAATGGACAAATTCTTAGAAAGGTACAATCTTACAAGACTGAACCAGGATGAAATAGAAAGTATGAACAGACAAATCACAAGTACTGAAATTGAAACTGTGATTTAAAAACTTCCACACAGAAGTCCAGGACCAGAAGTCTTCACAGGTGAATTCTATCAAACATTTAGAAAAGAGTTAACACCTATCCTTCTGAAACTATTCCAAAAAATTGCAGAGGAAGGAAACACTGCCAAACTCATTCTATGAGGCCACCATCACCCTGATACAAAAAACAAAGATATCACAAAAAAGAAAATTACAATCCAATATGTCTGATGAACATAGATGAAAAAATCCTCAACAAAATACTAGCGATCTGAATCCAACAATACATTAAAAGGATCAAACACCATGATCAAGTGGGATTTAATCCCAGGGATGCAAGGATTTTTCAATATCCACAAATCAATCAGCGTTAAACACCACATTAACAAATTGAATTAAAACTATGTGATCATCAATAGATGCATAAAATGCTTTTGACAAAATTCAACACCAATTTATGATAAAAACTCTCCAGAAAGTGAGAATAGAGGGAATCTACCTCAACATAATAAAGGCCATGTACGACAAACCTACAGCTAGCATCATACTCAACAGTGAAAAGTTGAAAGCATTTCCTCTAAGATCAGGAATAGGACAAGGATGTCCAATATCGTCACTTTCATTCAACATAGTTTAGAAAGTCCTAGCCATGGCAATCAGAAGAGAAAGAAATAAAGGGAATACAAATTTGGAAAAGAAGTAAAACTGTCACTGTTTGCAGAAGACATGATACTATACATAGAAAATCCTAAAGATGCTACCAGAAAACTATTAGAGCTCATCAATGAATTTGGTACGGTTGCAAGATACCAAATTAATACACAGAAATCTCTTGCATTTCTATACACTAACAATGAAAGATCAGAAAGAGAAATTAAGGAGACAATCCCATTTACCATCACATCAAAAAGAAATAAAAACCTAGAAATAAACCTACCTAAGGAGGCAAAAGACCTGTACTCTGAAAACTATAAGATACTGGTAAAGAAATCAAAGATGACTCAAACAGATGGAGAGATATACCATGTTCTTGGATTGGA
Organism: Eubalaena glacialis; assembly: GCF_028564815.1. Lineage (NCBI taxonomy): Eukaryota > Metazoa > Chordata > Mammalia > Artiodactyla > Balaenidae > Eubalaena > Eubalaena glacialis. Next base: position 44,116,288 of record NC_083717.1, read on the forward strand.
AGAATTAATACTATCAAAATGACTATACTACACAAAGCAATCTACAGGTTCAATGCAATCCCTATCAAATTACCAATGGCAATTTTCACAGAACTAGAACAAAATATTTTACAATTTGTATAGAAACACAAAAGACCTCAAATTGCCAAAGCAATCTTAAGAAAAATGGAGCTGGAGGAATCAGACTCCCAGACTTTAAAAAATACTACAAAGTCATGTAATGAAAACAGTATGGGACTGGCACAAACACAGACTTATAGATCAATGGAAAAAGATAGAAAGCCCAGAAATAAGCACATGTACCTATGGTCAATTAATCTACAACAAAGAAGGCAAGAATATACAATGGAGAAAAGACAGTCTCTTCAATAAGTGGTGCTGGGAAAAGTGGACAGCTACATGTAAAAGAATGAAATTAGAACATTCTCTAACACCATACACAAAAAATAAACTCAAAATGGATTAAAGACCTGAATGTAAGACCAGATCCTATAAAACTCTTTGAGGAAAAAATAGGCAGAACACACTTTGACATAAATTGCAACAATATCTTTTTGGATCCACCTCCTAGAGTAATGGAAATAAAAACAAAAATAAACAAATGGGACCTAATTAAACTTAAAAACTTTTGCACAGTAAAGGAAACCATAAACAAAATGAAAAGACAACCCACAGAATGGGAGAAAGTATTTGCAAACGAAGCTACCAACTAGGAATTAACCTCCAAAATCTACAAATAGCTCATGTAGCTCAGACAACCCAATCAAAAAATGTATGAAGACCTAAGTAGACATTTCTCCAAAGAAGACATACAGATGGCCAAAAAGCACATGAAAAGATGCTCAACATCACTAATTATTAGAGAAATGCAAATCAAAACTCCAGCGAGGTATTACCTCACACCAGTCAGAATGGCCATCATCAAATATCTACAAACAACAAATGTTGGAGAGGGTGTGGAAAAAACGGAACCCTCCTACACTATAAATTGGTACAACCATTATGGAGAACAGTATGACGGTTCATTAAAAAGCTAAAAATAGAACTACCATATGATCCAAAAATCCCACTCCTGTGCATATATCCAGAGAAAACCATAATTTGAAAAGATACATGCCCAATGTTCATTGCAGCACTAAGTACAATAGCCAAGACATGGAAGCAACCTAAATGTCCATCGACAGAAAAATGGATAAAGAAAATGTGGTGCATATATACAATGGACTATTACTCAGCCATAAAAAAGAATGAAATAATGCCATTTGCAGCAACATGGATGGACCTAGAGATTATCATACTAAGTGAAGTAAGCCGGACAGTGAAAGACAAATATCATTTGATATCACTTATATGTAGAATCTTTAAAAATGACACAAATGAACTTATTTACAAAACAGAAAGAGACTCAGAGTTTGAAAACAAAGCTATGGTTACCAAAGGGGAAAGGTGGGGGGAGGGATAAATTAGCAATTTGGGGTTAACATATACAAACTACTCTATATAAAATAGATAATCAACAAGGACCTGCTGTATAACACAGGGAACTCTATTCAGTAATCTGTAATAAGCTATATGGGAAAAGAATCTGAAAAAGAATAGATATATGTATATGGATAACTAAATCACTTAGCCATACACCTGAAACTAATACAACATTGTAAATGAACTATAATATAAAATAAAAAGACACAGATCTCTATATTGAAAATTATAAAACATTGCTGAGAGAAATTAAAAAGTAAATAAGTGAAGTAATACACCATTTTCAACTAATGGGGGTAAAACAACTAAATATTCATATGAAAAACAATGAATCTTGACACCCTATCTCATATCATACCCAAATACTAATTCAAGATGCATCATAAACCTAACTGTAAAAACTAAAATTATAAAGCTTCTTGAAAAACTTAGAATATCTTTGCAACCTGTGGGTAGACAAAAGTTTTTTTGAATGCGACACAGTGAGCAGTAACCATAAACGAGAAAAATTTGATAAATTAGACTTTATCAATAACTTTTAATATCAAAAGACATAATTAAGAAAATTTATGGACAATCCATAGATAGAGAAATATTTACAATATCTGACAAATGCAACAACTCAATACAAACTCAGTAAGTCAAGCCACCAAACAAATGGGGAAAATATGTGAACAACTACTTCACAAAGGAAGATACATGTATGGCTGATAAGCATATAAAAAGATGCTTGACATCATTAGCTATCAGGGAAGTGCAAATTAAACCACAGTGAGATACCGCTATACCGAAGACACTTGGGTGTCTTCTCCACCCAAGCTGGTTCCAAGGATTTAATACCATTCATTTGCTTATGACTCTCACACTTATATCTCTAGCCCAGCCTCTCACCCAAGCTCCAGAGTCATACCCAACTCCTACAAATAGAGTAGTTAAAATTTAAAAAGACTGATAAAACCAAATGTTGGTAAAGATGTGGAGAAAAAAAATTAAATTAAATTAGAAATTAAAATTTTTTAAAAGTTGTGGAGCAATTGGAACCTGCATACATTGTTGGTAGGAATGTAAAATAGTGCAATACTCTGAAAAAAGTTCTGATAATTTCTTATAAAACTAAGCTTATACCTATTCTATGATCCCAAAATTCCATGCAAGAAAATGAAAACACATGTCCATAAGTTGTAAAGAATGTTCATAATAGGTTTGTTCATAGTTGGCAAAAACTGCAATTTGACCAGGTGTCCATCCAGAGGATGGATAAACAAACTTTAATATATTCATCCAATAGAATATTGCTCACCAACAGAAAGGAGTGAACTACTGGTAAATGCAACAACATGGCTTACTCTGAAAACATTTTTTCACATGAAAAACAGTCCTACACAAGAGAGTACATACAACATGATTCCATTTATCTGATGTTTTAAAACAGGGAAAATTAATATATGATTAAAAAACAATAGCTGCCTCTGAGGAGGGCAGTGGAGGCAAGGGTTTATTGTGTAAGGGCATGAGGAAACTTTCTGGGGTAATGATATTTTTCTATATGTTGATGAGGATTTGTTTCATACAGGTGTATACATCTGTCAAAATCAAATATTACAGTGAAATCTGAGTATATAATTTCATGTAAATTTTATCTCAAGAAAAATAAGAACTGTAAACAGATATTAAACTCTGGGTAGTGGTACACAATGTTTAGGGGTATATAGGGGTGGAATGTATTGATGTCTGATAGTTAGTTTGGAATGTGCCAAAAATAAGACGGATCAGTGGATAGAGGGATGGATAGATAGATAAGTCATAGAACAAGTATAGAAAAATGTTAATTATAGAAAGTAGGTGCTAGATATTTACTATACAATTCTTTCAAGTGTTCTATATATTTGAAACTTTTCTTAAGGACATGTTGGAAGAAAAGAGGTTTATTTCTCATAAATGTAAAATGTTGGTCCAGAAATAGGCAGCCCAGAGCTTATATGGCAGATCTATGATGATTAGGAATCCAGGCTCCTTCTGACACCTCATGGCCCAAGATGGCTGCTAGATCTCTCAGCATCTAATCCACATTCCAGCCAGCAGGACACTCAAAGCATTGCAGCGATTCTTTCCTGTCTCTCCTCTGCATCAACAATTTCTCTTTATTGGATCATTGTCACTGACATGCAAACTTGTGGTTCTTTCTCTCTTCTTTAAAAAATCCTTTTCTTGACCCAACTTCCTCCTCTACTGACTGTCAACCTGTTTCTTTGTTCTCCTTTACACAAAACTGAACAAATCGATGCCTATGTCGGCTGTCTTATGCTACCCTCAGTCCTCCTCTTGTATCTGCAGTACTCTCTCCTTCATATAGCTTCTGGGACACCACGCTTAGTTTTCCTACTTCCCTATCTCTCTAGCAGTACTGTCTCATTCTCCTTCACAACTCCTTCCTCTTCCCCCTCTTCCAACATTCAATGTTGGAGTGACCCATGGCTCAGTCCTTGGCCCCTGTGTCTTCTCCACCCAATCTGGTTCCAAGGATTTAATACCATTCATTTGCTTATGACTCTCACACTTATATCTCTAGCCCAGCCTCTCACCCAAGCTCCAGAGTCATACCCAACTCCTACAAATCAGGCGTTCATCTTCATGTCTAATAGATACCTCATACACAACATGTCCAAAACCAAATTCCTGATCCTTTTCCCCCAAAGCCTAATTTCATCTCAGTTTCCCCTCTCTTAATGATGCCAGTTCCCTACTCCAGGCGGTGAGACCAAAAAACATAGTCACCCTCTTCTCTCTTTTTCCCATACCCAATCCATCAGGAAACCAAACTAGTTCTACCATCAGGATATGCCTAGAATCTGCCACTTCCCATTGCCTCCCGGCTGCCACCCTGGCTCAGATTACTGCTATAGCTTTCTAACTGGTTCTCCTGCTTCTTTTGTCCCATAACAGTCTTTTTGTAACAGAGCAGCCAAACTAATCCCTTTAAAATGTAAGTCAGATGTTATCACTTCTCTGCTCAGAACACGGCATGGCTCCCTACTTCCCGCAGAGTAAACTGAAGACATTCAGTGGCCTACAAGACTCTGTGTGATTTGGTGCCCCTCACTGCCTCTGGACTTCACATGCCCCTTGTGTACCAACTCCAGCCACGCCAGCCTCTTGGTGATCCCTGGAACGTGTTAGGCATTCTCTAGCCTTGAGGTTTCTCACTAGCTGCTTCTTCTGCCCGAAACACTTTGTCCAGATTTTTCACTGGATAACGCCCTCTCCTCCCTTCAAGTCTTTGCTCAGATGGATCCCAAGCACCTGCAGCAGTGCTAGTACCTAGACCAATGCATGCTCAGTAAGTAAATAAGTGAAGCATACAGAACTGTGTGATCAAACCTCCACAAGCCCTTTAACCAGCTACATTTGATACTTTTGGTATATTTCCTTCCTCCAACAAAAACAGATTTGTCTTCTGATCAACACAGTATTATCCAAAGAGTTTTTAAATTCATTCTCCCTAATCAGTCTTTAGTGTAATCAGGACCCAGGAGATGAGGAGACGTGGACTTGGTTGAAAAAGAAATACCATTTAAGTCTATTCCCAAATCAGAGGACTGCAGTCAGGTAGGCTCTGTACTCAGGAATACAGAACCAGAAAACAGTGTCACTCAAATACATGGTAATGATCCCTAAAGTCATCTTTATTTAGAATGAAAACAAAACTGAAACAAAACAAACACCAAGAGCAATTAAAAAAAAGAAAAGAAAAAGGTCATCCCTCCTTAATTCCTGCTCAGTTTCTAAGAAATTAAGTTCAAATCTTAATATTCAACTTTCTCCCTTCCAGGCCTTGTGGGCTTATTTTTCTTCTTAAGGATTTGCCTAAAGCAAAAGTAACCATTACAACCATCTGTTGCACAAAAAGGATTAACTTTACTTCCAATCAAAAGGCAAACTGCTGCCCCTGAGATTTGCTGCTTGTCACAAGTAGCTAAGATTCAAGGTACAACAGTACAGGTAGCATCTCTGGGTCTCCTAAGCACCCCCATTTTTATGCTGCCACTGCACTGTCATCAATGGTCAGGGATCTAGTCCCACAGCACATCCATGACTGGAAACTCCAGTGGTGAGCTTCCTGTAGTCCTGGAAGTTTCATTGCCTGTAGCCAATTCACAACTTCTGCATAATTTGGAGGAGGGGTGTGGCCCTCAAATATGGCCCCTGGCACCTAGTCATTGGTCAGCTTTTACATGGACACAATTGTTTTTCCACTCGCAATCACTTGCAGTCAAGTAACGAGTAATGAAATCAGCCAGGGTCTAGATTTAGATCACAGCATGAGTCTGATGTTGGCTACTGACTACACCATTTATGTTATCAGAGTGGGCAGAGAAAAACAAAGGCGTTCTGATGGCATATATAATACAAAGTTCAGGAAGTCTGGAGAAGCCACAAGTCCCTTATTATTATTGCTGCAGCTGTTGTTAATTCATTAATTGAATGATTTATGTTGAGTCATCTTTCCAGTATCTCTTGAAGCTGAGTATCACTCTGTTTTCCTGGTTACCAGGGCAAGGTCAGGTCAAGTGTGTGGGTATGAATAACCTGTATCATACCATGTAGACTACTCAAGTTAAACAGAGGGTAGCCCCTTTTCTAAGGCCTCCAGCTCAAACAAGAGTAACTTCATCCCAGCACACACTACTCCCTGCTGTCAATGTCAGTTCTCTTAAAACATTATAATGACAGAAAACTAAAGGACTTTATGAAAAGCTCTTTGAGCACCTTCATATCCCATACAGTCTTGGTCTGGGTGAAGCATTGCTTCCTCCTGCAGATAATATAGCAGTTTAGTAAAACCCAGCAAGTCAAACTCATTCCAAAAGTAAAATATTCCTGATTCATCTTAGCCTGTTCTTACCTAAACTGACACATTTGCTCATGAAAATCACTTGGGATAGCTCTATATTGAGAGGTAGGAACTATTCTTTATGCTTTAGCAGTTCTTAAAAGCAAGTAATACTTGAATTTGTCCCTCCTAAGAATGAAGGGGAGGAAGGATCAAGGAAGTGGTAACAGTAAGAGCAAGAAAGTATCTAAGGAACTGATAACTATATTTCTTATAATCAGCTGTTACTGAAACGGAGCACATCTTTCTTCACTGTTCTACTCTTAACCAATGTCTGGCTTGCACTTGGTCACTCCTAGGACTCAAGTAGCCCATGTGACCATGGACAGCAAACCCTTGAGCTGCCAGGGCACGTCAGAGCTTGGTTCATGGGGGATGCCATGGAGCACACAGCTTCTGTACCATGTCAGAAGTTTTTCTGTAGTCCAAATGACAAGAGTCTCAAATTGCTCCCGCCATCACAATTGGTTCCAGAGACACAGAATCCAGCATAGGGCTATGAGGCCCCCTCAGGACAGTTGTCATTGCTGTGTAATCAGCAGGTGTAGCCAGAACAAGCTAAAGGAGAGCGTATAACCCCTTCCAGAAACTCCACTATTAAAAGCATCTATTTAATGTGTGGATACTGAGCAGTTTGGGATGGAGAGGAAGAATTCTCTCCAATTGACACTGGCCAGTCCAAAGCAACCAGTGTGGGCATGAAGTTTATGTGGGTTGGGGATGGTATAAAAGACTTAGAAAACCAAAAGTGATCCAAACTGGCACATAGGTATTTCTTCTGCAATGTTTCTTTACATGATTTCTTCTGGGAAGAGTGCCTCTCATCTTACAAAAGGCCTTCTATAATCCACCCACCATAACAACCCTCTGTAATAGCAAGTGTCCTCTCTATGCCACAGGGACACCATGCTTGAGGCTACCTGTGCTCCACATCTGTAACTGCCTCCTGCCTGTTCAAATCTTCCCTCTCCTTCAAGGCCCAGTTGAAGAACTTCTATATGAAGAAGTTCATGAAACTCTAGATGACTCCAGCCCCAAAGATCTCTCTTATCTCCGAATTCATGTGCCACTAATATCCCACTTTATTACACATCATTTGATACTGTCCTATAATGCCACCCATGGTGTGTTCCCCAATAAAACCATACTCTTCTCAAAGTCAGAAATTGAAACTTTTACTTTGTTGTTTGCCCCCACTGTACCTGGCACAGGCGTGGACATATGGTAGACAGTGAAAGAGCAGTTGGATTGTTCAAAAGTTGAAAACCAGCACATAGATTAAAAAAAAAAAGCCTAGACCAGATAAATCCCCCTCATCAAAGATGTCCAAATTACATGTAGATCCAAAATTATATTCTTTTTAAAAAGGAAGGCAAATAACAGAGTTTGAGCCATTTGGAAGCCAGTGAAGGATAAAAAATATTTCAGCAATGACCTCAAATTGCAGAGACAATATAGTTATAGGAAAAAGGGAGGGAATGAAGGAGGGAGGGTAAGATTTTATTCCAAATTGACCTTTATACAGCATTCAGAGGATGCTGAAGGAAAGCTAAAGATGACAGACAGCAAGCTAGGTGTTGCCTTACAGAGTGAAAGAATGACAAGAAAAACAAGCACTAATTGTGAGGGAAGGAGTATGTGAAAGGGCATTACATGAAAGACAGGGCGATAAGAGCCCTGTGCACCGGGCCATGAGAACTACATTCCATTTTGACAGACTTCTTAGCCAAAAGATGTAGATAAATTAGAAGCTATGCAGAATGAACAAAACTATCTGAATGACTGGGAAATTCACAAAGCATATTCTATAACACAAAAAAGTCTAGTTATAAAATCTCTCATAATTCATATGGATCATTCTGAATCAAACCATAGTCCTCCCTTTTCTAGAACCACATATAGTGTTTTTAGCATATATGATGTGCCTGGCACTTCACACACACCACCTCTAAACTGCACACCAACATAATGTTAGCAGTGTTACTCTTATTTTACAGATGAGGATACCAAGGCTCAGAGGATTAAAGTTATTTACCTATTCACCCATTCAACAAGGATTTATTGTTGCCTTACTTTGTGCTAGGAACAGAGTATTAAGTTGGGATCAGGACAGCAACGTCTGCCCTCACAGGAGCTTACATCCCAAAGCTCATTGTCACAGAGCTGGAGAGTCTGGATAAGATTTGGACTCTGATTCTAAACCCCATAGTTGTCTCGTTTTCTCTTCTACTCTAACAAAGAAAGCCTACAAATTGCTTTCTTTTTAGACCTGTCAAAACAACCTAATAACATGGTTATAAAAACTTTTTGTCTCAAAAACGCTTATTGAAAAGACTGTTTAAACTACCAGAGGGAATATGAAGTGTGTGGAAAAATTGGAAGAAAGACTTTTCTTACCTTTTATTTAGATTACAAAAGTGATACACAGAAGCCTTCTATGGTAGACTGAGAAAACATAGAGGGCTCCCCTTTCCATGACACACAGAAATTGTGGGAAAAGATTATCAAAAAATTATAAAACTCAGCTTGAAAACAAAACAAGAAAAGGAAAACCTGAGATTCCAGAGATAAAGAACCTCAAAGCTAAGTGACTACAGTAAGAGAAGTTCATGGACTATGGTTCCCATGGGTACTGAACCCAGACAAATTCTAGGGGTTAGGGTTTTGAAACCCATGAGAGGTGTCAAACCTAGGAGTTGGGGAGCTTGGTATAAGTATAAGCCCCTGCACCTAGAGCCATAAGAGCTACTTCATCTTCTAAAAGAAGACAACAAAACTTCACCCATAATCTTGAGAAAGGGGCAAGGAAACTTGTCCTCCTGGGTCCAGGGATAAATAAAAATGAGTCAACTGTAAGAAATGGATGGATGCATAGTCCTAAATTAAGCCACATAATGAAGAAACCCCAAGCTGAGAAAGGAATACAAATCTAGTCCTGAACCAGTGAAACTCCTAGAACACTTGTTAAAGCAAACCCCAAATCCCACTACACGGACACTTCCACAACCCATTATAGAGGCAAAAAACCCTGCTAGAGATAAATTCACAATAAAAGTAAGTCCAATGAGAAAATGAAATACAATGAGGGTGGGTCTGCAAACACATCAATTGGAGCATCAGAGCTAGTAGGACAGTTTGAAAAAGGCTATAAAATAAGCAAAAGAATTAAGGAGATGGAAGAAGCAATAGAACGATAATGAAAGTATAGTTCAGAATTTTTGGAAAGACATATTTTAAAGAGAATTAATGGGGCTTTAGAAATTAAAAACTTAGTCACTGAAATTGAAAACCCCAGTGCACCTTCGGTAAGCAGATTAGATAGATGTAGCTGATGAGAAAAGTAAGTCAACCAGAAGAAAGAACTAAAGAAATACTCCTAATACCATAGAGAAAAAAAGAGATGGACATTATTAAAGAGCTATCAGAACACATGAAGAATAGAATAAGATTAAACATCTATGTGATGCCAGTTCTAGAAGTAGACACTGAATAAAGGGAGAGAAGTTTTATTCAACAAAAATGGTTGAAAACTGTCCCCAAGTTTAATAAGACGTGGGTTCTTACTTTGAACAGCACAGAGATTCATCAGAAGAATATAGAAATATTAATTCCAGCAACATTATAGTGAAAGTATAAAATACTGAAGGAAAAAAATATTAAAAACTAAAAAAGAAAAAAGTCACAAATCACCTACAAAGCAATGGCAATCAGACTAACACCATATTTTATATTAGCATCAATATATGCCAGCATTTTATCCCCAAATGGCTGGGGGAATCTATCAACCTAAAATTTTATACCTAGATAATCTGTCATTATGTTGTTCAATATGGAATATGGTAACCACTAGTCAAATGTGGTTACTGAGCACTTGCAATGCAGTTAGTCCAAACTGAGGTGTGCTGTAAGTGTAAAATAAACTCGGGGGTGCGGGGGACCTTCAAGATAGCAGAGAAGACATGAGATCATCTTCTTCCCCACAAATTCATCAAAAATACATCTACATGTGGAACAACTCCTACAGAACACCTACTGAACGATGGCAGAAAACCTCAGACTTCCCAAAAGGCAAGAAATTCCCCACTTACCTGGATAGGGCAAAAGAAAAAACAGAGACAAAAGAATAGGGATGGGACCTGCACCTCTGGAAGAGAGCTGTGAAGGAGGAAAGGTTTCCACACACTAGGAAAACCCCTTCAATGGTGTAGACGGGGGGTGGGGGGGGAAGCTTTGGAGCCATGGAAGAGAGCTCAGCAACAGGGCTGCAGAGAGCAAAGCAGAGAGATTCCCACACAGAGGATTGGTGCCGACCAGCACTCACCAGCCTGAGAGGCTTGTCTGCTCACCCACCAGGGCAGGTGGGGTTGGGATCTGAGGCTCGGGCTTTGGAGGTCAGGTTCCAGGGAGAGGACTGGGGTTGGCTGAGTGAACACAGCCTGAAGGGGGCTAGTGCACCACAGATAGCCGAGAGGGAATCCAGGAAAAATTCTGGAGTTGCCTAAGAGTCAAGAGACCACTCTTTCTGGGTGCGCGAAGAGAGGGAATTCAGAGCACTGACTAAAGGAGCTCCAGAGATGGGCGTGAGCCGCAGCTATCAGTGCGGACCCCAGAGACGGGCATGAAATGCTAAGGCTGCTGCTGAAGCCACCAAGAAGCTTGTGTGCAAGTTCAGGTCACTATCCACACCTCCACTCCTGGGAGCCTGTGCAGCCTGCCACCACCAGGATCCCGTGATCCAGGGACAACTTCCCCAAGAGAACACATGGTGTGCCTCAGGCTGGTGCAACATCTCTCTGGCCTCCGCCGCTGCAGGCTCGCCCGCATTCCATACCCCTCCCTCCCCCCAGCCTGAGTCAGCCAGAGCCCCCTAATCAGCCGCTCCTTTAACCCCCTTCCTGTCTGAGAGAAGAACAGATGCCAGAGGGCAACCTACATGCAGAGGTGGGGACAAATCCAAAGCTGAACCCCAGGAGATGTGCAAACAAAGAGGAAAAAGGGAAAGTTCTCTGTGCAGCCTCCGGAGCAATGGATTAAACCTCCACAATCAACATGATGTACCCTGCATATCTGGAATACCTGAATAGACAACGAATCATCACAAAATTGAGGCGGTGGACTTTGGGAGCAACTGTAGACTTGGGATTTCCTTTCTGCATCTAATTTGTTTCTGATTTTATGTTTATCATAGTATAGTATTTAGAGCTTATTATCATTGGTAGATTTATTTATTGATTTGGTTGCTGCTCTCTTCCTTTTTATATATATATATAGATATAGATTTTTTTTTTTCCTTTTTCTCTTTTTGTGAGCATGTATGTGGATGATTCTTTGTGTGATTTTGTCTGTATAGCTTTGCTTTTACCAGTTTTCCTAGGGTTCTGTCTGTCCGGGATTTTTTTTTTTTTTTTTTAGTATAGTTTTTAGCATGCGTTATCATTGGTGAATGTGTTTATTGGTTTGGTTGCTCTCTTCTTTCCTTTTTAATTACTTTTTTATTTTAATATTTATTTTTTATTTTTTATATTAATAACATTATTTATTTTATTTTCTCCTTCTTTCTTTTTTTTTTCTCCCTTTTCTTCTGAGCCATGTGGCTAACAGGGTCTTGGTGCTATGGCTGGGTGTCAGGCCTGAGCCACTGAGGTGAGAGAGATGAAGTTAGGACATTGGTCCACCAGACACCTCCAAGACATATGTAATATCAATTGGCAAGAGCTCTCCCAGAGATCTCCATCTCAATGCTAAGACCCAGCTCCACTCAATGACCAGCAAGCTCCAGTGCTGGACACCCCATGCCAAACAACTAGCAAGACAGGAACACAACCACACCCATTAGAAGAGAAGCTGCTTTAAATCATAATAACTTCACAGACACCACAAAACACACCACCAGATGTGGTCCTGCCCACCAGAAAGACAAGATCTAGCCTCATCCACCAGAACACAGGCACCAGTCTCTTCCACCAGCAAGCCTAAACAACCACTGAACCAAACTTACCCACTAGGGGCAGACACCAAAAACAATGGGAACTACAAGCCTGCAGCCTGCAAAAAGGAGACCCCAAACACAGGAAGTTAAGCAAAATGAAAAGACAGAGAAATACACAGCAGATGAAGGAGCAAGGTAAAAACCCACCCGACCAAACAAATGAGGAAATATGCAGTCTACCTTAAAAAGAATTCAGAATAATGATAGTAAACATGATCCAAAATCTTGGAAATAGAATGGACAAAATACAAGAAAGTTTTAACAAGAACCTAGAAGAACTAAAGAACAAACAAACAATGATAGACAACACAATAAATGTAATTAAAATTTTTCTACAAGGAATCAAAAGCAGAATAACTGAGGGAGAAGAACAGATAAGTGACCTGGAAGATAAAATAGTGGAAGTAACTACTGCAGAGCAGAATAAAGAAAAAAGAATGAAAAGAATTGAGGGCAGTCTCAGAGACCTCTGGGACAACATTAAATGCACCAACATTCGAACTATAGGGGTTCGAGAAAAAGAAAGGATTGAGAAAATATTTGAAGAGATTATAGCTGAAAACTTCCCTACTATGGGAAAGGAAATAGTTAATCAAGTCAAGGAAGCGCAGAGAGTCTCATACAGGATAAATACAAAGAGAAACACGTCAAGACACATATTAATCAAACTATCAAATATTAAATACAAAGAAAAATATTAAAAACAACAAGGGAAAAACAACAAATAACATTCAAGGGAATCCCCATAAAGTTAACAGCTGATCTTTCAACAGAAACTCTGCAAGCCAGAAGGGAGTGGCAGGACATATTTAAAGTGATGAAAGGAAAAAACCTACAACCAAGATTACTCTACCCAGCAAGGATCTCATTCAGATTTCATGGAGAAATTAAAACCTTTACAGACAAGCAAAAGCTAAGAGAATTCAGCACCACCAAACCAGCATTACAACAAATGCTAAAGGAAATTCTCTAGGCAGAAAACACAAGAGAAGGAAAAGACCTACAATAACAAACCCAAAACAATTAAGAAAATGGTAATGGGAACAGACATATTGGTAACTACCTTAAACGTAAATGGATTAAATGCTCCAAACAAAAAACATGGACTGGCTGAATGGATACAAAAACAAGAGGAATATATATGATGTCTACAAGAGACCCACTCCAGACCTAGGGACACATACAGACTGAAAGTGAGGGGATGGAAAAAGATATTCCATGCAAATGGAAAGCAAAAGAAAGCTGGAGTAGCCATTCTCATATCAGACAAAATAGACTTTAAAATAGAGACTATTACAAGAGACAAAGAAAGACACTACGTAATGATCAAGGGATCAATCCAAGAAGAAGATATAACAATTGTAAATATTTAACCAACCAACATAGGAGCACCTCAATACATAAGGCAATTGCTAACAGCCATAAAAGGGGAAACTGATAGAAACCCAATCATAGTAGCGGAATTTAACACCCCACTTTCACCAATGGACAGATCATCTAAAATGAAAATAAATAAGGAAACACAAGCTTTAAATGATACATTAAACAAGATGGAATTAATTGATATTTATAGGACATTTCACCCAAAAACAATAGAATACACTTTCTTCTCAAGTGCTCATGGAACATTCTCCAGGATAGATCATATCTTGGGTCACAACTCAAGCCTTGGTAAATTTAAGAAAACTGAAATTGTATCAAGTATCTTTTCCAACCACAACTCTATGAGACTAGATATCAATTATAGGAAAAAATCTGTAAAAAATACAAACACATGGAGGTTAAACAATACACTATTTAATAACCAAGAGATCACTGAAAAAATCAAAGAGGAAATCAAAAACTACCAAGAAAAAAATGACAATGAAAACACAACGACCCAAAATCTGTGGGATGCATCAAAAGCAGTTCTAAGAGGGAAGATTATAGCAATACAATCCTATCTCAAAAAACAAGAAACATGTCAAATAAACAACCTAACCTTACACCTAAAGCAATTAGAGAAAGAACAAAAAAAACCCTAAATTAGCAGAAGGAAAGAAATCATAAAGATGAGATCAGAAATAAATGAAAAAGAAATGAAGGAATCAATAACAAAAATCAATAAAAATAAAAGCTGGTTCTTTGAGCAGATAAACAAATTGATAAACCATTAGACAGACTCATCAAGAAAAAGAGGGAGAACACTCAAATCAATATAATTAAAAATGAAAAAGGAGAAGTAACAACTGACATTGCAGAAATACAAAGAATCTTGAGAGATTACTACAAAAAATTACTATAAACATTACATTACTATATGGCAATAAAATGGACAACCTGGAAGAAATGGACGAATTCTTAGAAAGCACAACCTTCTGAGACTGATCCAAGAAGAAAAAGAAAATATAAACAGACCAATCACAAGCATTGAAATTGAGACTGATTAAATATCTTCCAACAAACAAAAGCCCAGGACCAGATGGCTTCACAGGCGAAATCTATCAATCATTTAGAGAAGAGCTAACACCTAACCTTCTGAAACTCTTCCAAAATAGTGCAGAGGGAGGAACACTCCCAAACTCATTCTATGAGGCCACCATCACCCTGATACCAAAACCAGACAACAATGTCACAAAGAAAGAAAACTACAAGTCAATATCACTGATGAACATAGATGCAAAAATCCTGAAGAAAATACTAACAAACATAATCCAACAGTACATTAAAAAGATCATACGCCATGATCAAGTGAGGTTTACCCCAAGAACGCAAGGATTATTCAAAATACACAAATAAATGTGATAAACCATATTAACAAATTGAAGGATAAAAACCATATGATCATCTAAGTAGATGCAGAAAAAGCTTTTGACAAAATTCAATACCCATTTATGATTTTAAAAAAATCCCTCCAGAAAGTAGGTAGAGAAGGAACATACCTCAACATAATAAAGGCAATATGTGACCAACCTACAGCCAACATCATCCTCAATGGTGAAAAACTGAAACCATTTCTACTAAGATCAGGAACAAGACAAGGTTGCCCACTCTCACCACTATTATTCAACATAGTTTTGGAAGCTTTAGCCACAGCAATCAGAGAAGAAAAAGAAATAAAAGGAATCCAAATCAGAAAAGAAGAATTAAAGCTGTCACTGTTTGCAAATGACATGATACTATATATAGAGAAGCCTAAAGATGCTACCAGAAAATTACTAGAGCTAATCAATGAATTTGGTAAAGTAGCAGGATACAAAATTAATGCACAGAAATCTCTTGCATTCTTATACAATAATGATGAAAAATCTGAAAGAGAAATTAAGGAAACACTCCCATTTACCATTTCAACAAAAAAATAAGATACCTAGGAATAAACCTACCTAAGGAGACAAAGACCTGTATGCAGAAAACTATAAGACACTGATTAAAGAAATTAAAGATGATACAAACAAATGGAGAGATATACCATGTTCTTGGATTGCAAGAATCAACATTGTGAAAATGACTATACTTCCCAAAACAATCTACAGATTCAATGCAATCCCTATCAAAGTATCAATGGCATTTTTCACAGAACTAGAACAAAAAATTTCACAATTTGTATGGAAACGCAAAAGACCCTGAATAGGCAAAGCAATCTTGAGAAAGAAAAACGGAGCTGGAGGAATCAGGCTCCCTGAGTTCACACTATACTACAAAGCTACAATAATCAAGACAGTATGGTACTAGTACAAAAACAGAAATAGAGATCAATGGAACAGGATAGAAAGCCAAGAGACAAACCCACACACATATGGTCACCTTATTTTTGATAAAGGAGACAAGAATATACAATGGAAAAAAGACAGCCTCTTCAATAAGTGGTCCTGGGAAAACTGGAGAGCTACATGTAAAAGAATGAAATTAGAACACTCCCTAACACCATACACAAAAATAAACTCAAAATGGATTAAAGACCTAAATGTAAGGCAAGACACTCTAAAACTCTTAGAGGAAAACATAGGCAGAACACTCCATGACATAAATCACAGCAAGATCCTTTTTGACCCCCCTCCTAGAGAAACGGAAATAAAAACAGAAAAAAACAAATGGGACCTAATGAAACTTAAAAGCTTTTGCACAGCAAAGGAAACCATAAACAAGATGAAAAGACAACTCTCAGAATGGGAGAAAATATTTGCAAATTAAGCAACTGACAAAGGATTAATCTCCAAAATATACATGCAGCTCAATATCAAAAAACAAAAACCCAATCCAAAAATGGGCATTGACCTAAATAAACATTTCTGCAAAAGAATATATACAGATTGCCAACAAACATATGAAAGGACGCTCAAAATCACTAAGCATTAGAGAAATACGAATCAAAACTAAAATGAGGTATTAGCTCACACCGGTCAGAATGGCCATCATCAAAAAATCTACAGGGGCTTTCCTGGTGGCGCAGTGGTTGAGAATCTGCCTGCCAATGCAGGGGACACGGGTTCGAACCCTGGTCTGGGAAGATCCCACATGCCACGGAGCAACTAGGCCCGTGAGCCACAACTACTGAGCCTGTGCGACTGGAGCCTGTGCTCTGCAACAAGAGAGGCCGTGATAGTGAGAGGCCCGCGCACTGCGATGAAGAGTGGCCCCCGCTTGCCACAACTAGAGAAAGCCCTCACACAAACGAAGACCCAACATAGCCAAAAATAAATAAATAAATAAAATTTAAAAAAAAAATCTACAAACAATAAATGTTGGAGAAGGTGTGGATAAAAGGGAACCCTCTTACGCTGTTGGTGGGAATGTAAATTGATACAACCACTATGGAGAACAGTATGGAGGTTCCTTAAAAAACTAAAAATAGAACTAGCATACGACCCAGCAATCCCACTACTGGGCATATATACTGAGAGAACCATAATTCAAAAAGAGTCATGTACCACATTATTCATTGCAGCTCTATTTACAATAGCTAGGACATGGAAGCAACCTAAGTGTCTGTTGACAGATGAATGCATAAAGAAAATGTGGCACATATATACAATGGAATATTACTCAGCCATAAAAAGAAACGAAATGGAGTTATTTGTAGTGAGGTGGATGGACCTAGAGTCTGTCATACAGAGTGAAGTCAGAAAGAGAAAAACAAACACCATACGCTAACATATATATATGGAATCTAAGGGGGAAAAAATGTCATGAAGAACCTAGGGGTAAGAGGGGAATAAAGACACAGACCTACTAGAGAATGGACTTGAGGATATGGGGAGGGGGAAGGGTAAGCTGTGCCAAAGTGAGAGAGTGGCATGGACATATATATACTACCAAACGTAAAATAGATAGCTAGTGGGAAGCAGCCGCATAGCACAGGGAGATCAGCTAGGTGCCTTGTGACCACCTAGAGGGGTGGGATAGGGAGGGTGGGAGGGAGGGAGACGCAAGAGGGAAGAGATATGGGAACATATGTATATGTATAACTGATTCACTTTGTTATAAAGCAGGGACTGACGCCGTTGTAAAGCAATTGTACTCCAGTGAAGATGTTAAAAATAAAAATAAAAACGTCATAAAAGACATGGTTAATGCACTTTTAAGCCCCTGTTGTCCTTCAGAAGAGTAACATCTTGCATGTCACAGTGATCACTTCCTTGCCTCTGACACAATTCTGCCTACTAAGGCTTCTTTTGTATCACTTGCCCTGAGAAATGACTTATACCAAAACCCTCCTACCTACTTACCAGCATACCAACCAGCTAAATGCTGAAGTTCTGCCATAATGCCGGTCTCACTGCTGGAGCACTCCCTGGCTAAGCCTATCATCGAAACCACTCACAGTGGCTTGAGCAGAAAAAAACCTATTTTAAGGATACAGATGAATCCCAGGAACCCTCAATCAGCTGGGCCTAAGGAATGAACTGGATCAAGGATGCCATGCAGATACTCTCACCTCTGTTCCTCTTTGATTATCTGCTTTGTTTCTCTGGCTTCCTCTACAGACTGATGTTGTTTGCTGCTTCAGGGCACACTGCAGGTTGAAGGTGGACCACTGTAGCCAATTGGCCCAGTTTGAGTGAGGTGCCCATCTCCAGTCTAATCAAGTGTTGCTAGGCAATGAGTCACATTATCCAAAAAGCTGCCAAATGCCCTCTGCTCTGGGAGAGGGAGAGAGTTTAGGGGGGCAAGGTGAGCCAAGCAGATAAATATGATCACCATGGTTGAATATTTTTAAAGATGCTCGTTAAAATTCTAGGTAAATGAAGTTAAACAGGACAACTCAGGCCACAAAACTAGCGTGCATTGTATATTTTTAAGAGAGTGATATATTATGCAGTGTTAACCAACCGTATTCAACTCCAAACATATTTTCTTCCCAAAGATTTATTAAATATTATGGAACTAGCATCCTGTAGAATACAATTGCCAAAGGGAAGAGGTTATGGCATATATTTAAATTTCCAAAGTGCTTTGCCCATTTGGCAGAGGTACAAAAAAGTTTGCTCCTCTGATTTTATTTGTATATCTTCTATAGTAGTTGGATAAATGGGGGCATTGAAGGTTGAGATTATTTCGTGAGAACAGACAAGAAGAAAGTGGAAACTCTGAAGTCCCTGCTTAATATAGAATCAAATTTGGAGCTAGACCATTCCTCTGATCCAACTCTCTCATGTTAGAAGGCCCAGGAATGCTGAGCGACTGGCCCAACATCACACAGCAAGGTAGGAGCAAAGATGAAACAAGAACCAAAGCATGGCAAGTGGAGTAATTAACAGTAGACCAACCTTGGGTGTGTTCAAGGTAGAGAGTTGATTTTTCAAATAGTTGCCAAGCCTGCTTTGAGCTAATTGGCACAGAGGTACTGTAGAAGCACCTGGATTTTATGAAAAGTGGAGCAAGGATTTTACATTGCAAGTTCAAGGGCAAATATCCACATTTGCCAGCCCATGCTGAGCCTCAAGAGACTCCAAGATCGCACTTCACCTCCATGCTGACAGCTACAGAGACTGCCTGTACTCAGAGTGCAGTCACACTGGGAGCCAATCAGAGTATTTAATCCTTAATTTAAATCCTAATGATTACGCAGCATGTTCAAGAGTTTAACTCAGTCATCAAAGGTTAAACTGCCTCTGGGTTCTGCATACAACAAGGCAGGAAATTAGCTTCTCAGCCCTGAATCCAAGTGGAAATAAACATGCACTGGTGAGAAACTGACCCTACCTTTCTACATATGACTCCACCTAAAGCTCTGCTGAGAGGAAGGCAGAGGGCACACACCTCCAATAGCCCCAAAGCAAACACTGGCATCCCTCGATGCCCAGAGAGAGCAAATTGTTCCGGGGGCCACACGTGTTGCTGGATGGATGGAAGAAACCTCCTGCCACCTGTTCTTCCCACACTGCAGTACTTATCTTTAACATCCCATGCAGAAAAGAGCGCAGCAAGGAGACCCCCAATTTTTGAGCCATCATCTAGCAAGCACCTTAGAGCATGAAGATTTTCCTGGCCCAAAGCCTGTGACAGGAACTCTTTTAAAGTAGACTGACCCTTGAAGCCTTCTGTCACCGAGTGAGTGAAGATCATTTAATGGATCATGCCCTTCACAATGACGAAATGGAGAATGCTTTTTACCAAGCGTCAGCCTCCCAGACAGTTAAGTAGTTTATATATACACACACATTCGAGTATGGAAACATTGCAGGAAATGGAAAGAGCTGGGAGGATAAAAGCCACATCAGCAAGACCCTCACAGAATACAAAGTTTATGTGTCTTCTCAAAAATCCGTCTTCCTGAATAAGTCTCTTCCTAAATCAGGATTAGGCCCCCACCCGCCATGACCACCTCTTTTCCCCACTCAACCCTGCACAGAGCCCAGCAGAGCCATCAGAGGCTGTTTTGCTAGGTGTTGGATTAGGGCAAATGGTACAAGACACAGAGTCAACACGCAATGGCTTTTTGCCAATTGACTGAGATAAAATTACATCAGGCACCCCTGGAATTGATGGAGAAGTTTACAATTATCTGTCTAAGCAGATCCCCACTCTGCTCCAGCCACTTCTCCTGAGGGAGAGGCAACCCCATGGAGGTCTCCTCCTTCAATCCATTCATAAGATGTGTTTCAGATTATTCCTTCCTTGAGAATTTTGTCTGTTCACATGTGTTTCATCTTTACCTGATTTTCTAAGCACTGGCTGTGGCATCTCAACCTAATAGCTGATCAGCTGAGTGTGTAAAAGCATCACAAGATTCTCCATCCCCTCTGTCACTGTGTTGAAAATAGGGAATCTAAACATAGAATGACCTTTACTTTTGTGTATATAATTTTATTTCCTCCTATTTAAAGGAATAGTGATTCATTATGAAGTACATAGAAAATATAGAAAAGTAGAAAGAAAATTCTGCAAATCCATCATAACTCTACCAAAATAGAATTATTGACTAACCCCTCCTTTAGTCTTTATTATACACATTTACATGTATATAGAAAACTAAGTTACATTTATTGAGTACTTTGGTAAGGGTTCAGACACGTTATTTCATTGAATTCTCACTGTAATTCTAGGTAGTAAGTACAACTTATCACCATTTGTGATTATACTGTATATGAAATTTTGTTGGAATTTTTGTTTGCTTTTAACATTAAAAATAAGCATTTTCCACTTTACTAAAATTTTTATGACTACCTTTTTTTTGAGTTTTTGTGGTATTATATTTAGTCATCTTGGCTGGTTTAATCACGTTGTTGTTGTTTATTTTTTGGCTGTGCCACGCAGCATGTGGGATCTTAGTTCCCCGACCAGGAATTGAACCCGCACCCCCTGTAATGGAAGTGCAGAGTCTTAACCACTGGACTGCCAGGGAAGTCCCCTGTGGCTATCATTTTTAATGATTTCGTATTTTTACTTTAGACGTACTTTAAGATGTTTTTATTAAAGATTTAAGTTGTTTTCAATTTGTTGTTTTATAAATAACACTATGATGAACATCTTCATGCCTGTTTTCTGTATTTAACATTATTTCTTTAAGACAGTTTCTCAGAAATGGAACAACTAGGTCAAATGGGTATAAATATTTTTAAAAGGTTTATTCAGTTATTTGCAGAGCAGATTCCTGTGATTTAGAGCAATTTTATGTAATTTAAAGAATGTGATATATGTCATTATCAGAAGTTACTAACTATATTATCCTGCTAAGAGCAAAACAGCACTTGAAGCAATTTTAAAACTGTAACATTTCACCCCAAACTTTCATGCAAAACTAAAAATGCTACTCAATATAAATGAGTAAAAGCTTTTTAAAAGTGTGCTAATGTAATACAAGCTGTTTGTGGGTAGTTTGGTAAATAAAAGCATAAAGCATCTAAAATTTAGCCATAGTCACAGTAGCACCCAGAGATTGTCAAATTTAAGATTTCAGTGGGCTTCTTTCCATTCCTTAGTAGGGAGGTTAGATAAATAGATAATAGTGTGTAATCCATTTTTTATACTTTTTTTTTTAACTGGATATTATACAATATAAACCTCCTCAAGGATCTTGATGCTTCTACTCATGTGATTCCCAGGCGTGTTATACAAATGAACACACTCCACAGCTTTTGGGGAGTGCAACTGCAGGCTGCCCAGCAGCTAGAGAACAGACTGTTCTCCACGGTCTGATTAGGGGATGACATAGAGAGAGTCAATCCCTTGCTACTAAAGCCCAGATCCCAACGAGAAGAAGGTTCTCTGGCCGCTATCACTGTTGTGTCAGACTGGATGGCTGAGCATTCGCTCTTGTATTAAACAAAACACCCATCAGCTCTCTGCTGACCTGAGGAAGGTGACAGATTTCAAGAAAATGGAACTTTGACCAGGGACGGACTCCTCTTGGCTGAGCAGCGGGGAACTTTGATGACTAATTTGTCAAGCCCATCAAGATAGAGTATGTGCTGCTAAAGGTATTTTTAGAAGTCTAATCTAGCTGGGGGAGGGTGGTGTGGAATCTAGTTTTGTACTTAGATTCAGCGACAAACAATTTAACCTATCGAAAGCACCTCCTGACCTCAGCTCTGGGGAGAGGACGCCACATTGATTGCCGGGCACTCCCTCACCCCCAGCACTGTTGGTCACGGCTTGCAGAAAGCATGTTGCTCCTGCCTCTCCAGAGCCTCTGCTCACAGTTCTCAGCTGTCATCTCCATTTCAGAATGAGGAGATGCTGAGATTCAGAGGAGATTCATCTGTGCCTGGTCTCTGCAGTTCATGGTACTTAGGAGCAAGCAGGCTGCAGTAGCGGGGGCTGACAAGGACCAAGACAGAAACAAGCTTTTCAACTGTAAAAGAACAGTGACTACCCAACTGGGCTCTCCAGAGTTTGTCATGGTTGGTGCAGCTCCCGTACAGACCCACCCCAGTTAAGAATTCTTGGGCTTCCCTGGTGGCGCAGTGGTTGAGAGTCTGCCTACCAATGCAGGGGACACGGGTTCGAGCCCTGGTCTGGGAAGATCCCACATGCCGCGGAGCAACTAGGCCCGTGAGCCACAATTACTGAGCCTGCGCGTCTGGAGCCTGTGCTCCGCAACAAGAGAGGCCGCGATAGTGAGAGGCCCGCGCACCGCGACGAAGAGTGGCCCCCGCTTGCCACAACTAGAGAAAGCCCTCGCACAGAAACGAAGACCCAACACAGCCCTAAAAATAAATTTTAAAAAATTTAAAAAAAAAAAAGAATTCTTGAAATTAGAGCAGGAAGAGACCTTGGAAATAATGTGAGTGAGAAATTACAAACTGCTGCCCTTCACAGCTGGAGTGCCAGCAACTGATATCATCCCCAGAAGTGGATTTAAATATGTTGCCAAAATGTAAAGTTCAGGCGGTTTCATGTCAAAGTCTGTGTTTCTGGCTTACCTTGAACAATTGGGACATCTTCCAGCAGCGAGTTTCTTTCTTGCTTGACAGCATGAGCTGCCTCCCTCAGGGGTTGTGTAGTCTCCAGTTTGCCACATCACCCCCTTTCCCTACTACATCACATGCTTCTTACCTAGCAAGACCCAGATTTCCTAAGACCTCTTTTGCAGATGAGCACATTGACCTCTGGAGACTCTTATGACCTGCCCAACGTCAGACAACTTATTTCCTTGCTCTTGGCCACAGGCATGCATCAGCCACAACTACATACTGCTTATGAGGTCTCTGCAAAAACTCCTCAGTGTCTTTTATAAACTGCTAGGACCTTCTCCCTTCCTTTTAAAGCCCAGCTGATCTCTTTCTTCATTTCTGAATTAAAGTCCTTCTTTTATCAGTAAAGTGAGTAGGGTGGGGATGGGGAAGATAGAGCTCTTCAATAGAAAACCCCTGTTCAGTGACTCTCAATGCTGGGAGACATTTGTGGTCTCTCTAACCTCAGCTGCACATTATAATCAGATGCCCTGGCCTCACCTCAGACCAACTAAGTCAGATGCTCTGGATCCAGGTGTCGGTAATTTTTAAGCTCCTCAGATGATTCCAATGTGTCATCATGATCTCTGCTCACTACCTGAGGTCGTGGACCCAGCTTCCCTGCTGAGTGCTCATGAGCCCTCCTGGGTAATTTACATCAGTCTGAAGCGTTCTGGAAAATGAGGAGGATAGATTAGGTTTATGATTTCCAACTTGGGATGCTTTGCCCCTTGGCATCCACCAGGGAAATTATGAGGTCATTGAGCTACTTTCTGATAGAGATTGCACACTTACCCATGTTAAGGCATATTTACGCATGTTAATAAAGATGTTAAGATTCTTTGCTTCTGCTTGGAATTACATTTATTTGGTGTGGTGATTCTACTTGCAAAATATGGGGTTTCTAGGGAGGAGGGGGAAATGTTGGTGATTAAAAACTGAGAGAAGGAGGAAGGGAAGAAGGAAGGAAGGAAGGGAGGGAGGGAGGAAGATATTTAGAGAAAGAGAGAAAGGGAGAGAGAGAACAGTCTGGCACTCTGTGGTTTGATGATTACACCTGGAAAGAGAAAAATGACTTCTGAGGGAGTGCATAGTCTTTGAACATCCCCCTACCTTAAAAGAATTATATTCTAAAACACAATTCTTTTTAAACGGAACTTCCTTCCTAGCCCCCTTCTTTGTGGAATGTTCTAATACCTGGATGCCAACACCCCTGAAAAAAATTGGCCCTTAATTCAGGGACCCCAACCCAGGAGGCCTGTTTTACCTTAATGAGCCCAGCAGTTTGACAGCCAGAACCAGGCAAGGCAACAGGTACAAAGACAATGTTGTCGGGATACATGTCAGTGGGCAGTGACAAAAAATAAAACATTTTGCTACATGACAGATAAGTGCTCCTTGATGATCTGTCTGCTTTTATTTTTTTGAAGCCTTCCTCCTGCTTTATTCTCACCCAGCCATTAAGATATTCTAGCCAACATGACCATTTCCTCAATAAATATTTTCTTTGCCTAAAACTAGGAGGAATTTCATCAAGGAAGCAGAGGCTGTGTTCATTAGGCTGGTTTTTCTCTTTGCTGCATCTCCTGGGGAAATGCCCCCTTGAGTTTCACTCTTGCGAATGAAAGCAGATCTGGTGACAATTGCTAGGCAATGTGTCATTATAAATATTTCATCAGTGAAAGAGTCTGTCTCAGAGAAGCCATCCTTCATCTGTTCTGGTACTTCAGCTCTCCTTTATAAAAAGAATAGAAAAAAATAATAGAAATCCATGACCCCTACATTCCCTGATATCCATGATGAGAAACTGATGACAAAGGAATCAAGTAGAAAATTCTTAAAATCCAGGCAATGGCAATCATTAGAAAATATAATTGAAAAAAAAAATCCTATTTACAATATTGTCTTAGTCAGCTTGGGCTGCTGTTAGAAAAATGCCATAGACTGGGTGGCCTAAACAACAGACATTTATTTCTCACAGTTCTAGAAGCTAGAAGTCCAAGATCAAGGTTCTGGCAGATTCTGCTCTTGATGAGGGCCCTCTTCCTGGCCTTAAGTTGATTGCCTTCAATGAGATATCACCTCACACCAATCAGAATGGCCATCATTAAAAAATGTACAGACAATAAATGCTGGAGAGGATGTGGAGAAAAGGGAATTCTCCTACACTGTTGGTGGAAATATAAATTGGTACAGCCTCTATGGAGGACAGTATGGAAGTTCCTTTAAAAATTAAAAATAGAGCTATCATGTGATCCAGAATCCCACTCTTGGGCACATACCCAGAGAAAAGCATTGTTTGAAAGGATACATGCACCCCAATGTTCATTGCAGCACTGTTTACAATAGCCAGGACATGGAAGCAACCTAGATGTCCATCAACAGATGAATGGATAAAGAAACTGTGGTACATGTATGCAATGGAATATTACTCAGCCATTAAAAAGAATGAAATAATACCATTTGCAGAGACATGGATGGATCTAGAGATTGTCATACTAAGTGAAGTAGGTCAGACAGAGAAAGACAAATATCATATGAGATCGTTTATATGCAGAATGTAAAAAAATGATACAAATGAACTTATTTACAAAACAGAAACAGACTCACAGACGTAGAGAATGAATTTATGGTTACTGGGGGGAAGGGTAGGGAGGAGGGATAGACTGGAACTTTGAGATTGACATGTACACACTGCTATATTTAAAATAGATAGCTAACAAGGACTTATTGAAAATAAATAAATAAAAAGATGATTGCCTCCCTGCTGCATCCTCACATGGCGAGAAAGGAAGCACTGATGTTTCTCCTTATAAGGACACTAATCCCATCATGGGGGCTCCACCCTCATGACCTCATCTAAACCTAATCACCCCAAAGGCCTCACTTCTTAATACCATCACACTGAGGGTTAGGGTTTCAACATATGAATTTGGAGGGGGGGGACACAAACATTCAGTCTATAACAAGTATCAACTAAAAAATTGTAAATTATGCTCATCAAACATTTGCAGTGATACACTGGCACATTATTATGAAGAAAATAAAGGATTTGATGGTGACTGAACACTATAATTACAACTATTTCTTTTCAAAGAAATACCAAAACATAATGGTGACAAAAATCTAGAACATAACCAAAATATCAAGAGCAGTTTTCTTAGGGGATTTGAACTATGGGCGTAGTAGACAGAATTCTAAGGTGGCCTCCCCAAGATTCCCACCTTCTCATGTGTATGCTGTATAATCCTTCACTTGAGTGTGGGCAGGACCTAAAAATATAACAGAATATCACTCCTATAGTTATGTTATATGGCAAAAAGGGATTTTTCAGATATAAATAAGATTCCTAGTCAATTGAATCAAAAGGAAGATTATCCTGGGTGGACCTGACCTAATCAGGTGAAAGAAAGGCTATGAACTGCCTATGGGGAACATGTGGCAAGGAACTGTGAGTGACCTCTAGGAGCTGAGAGTAATCCCCAGCTGACACTTAACAAGAAAATAGGGACTTCAATTCTACAAGGAACTGAATTCAGCAACAACCTTGAATGAGCTTGGAAGATGACCCCAAACTCCAAACGAGAACCAGAACATAGCCAACACCTTGATAGTGCCCCCTGAGACCCTGAGCCAAGACCCAGGTAAGCTATGCTCAGACTCAACCCACAGAAACTATGAGATAATAAATTTGTGTTGTTTTAAGATGCTTGTGGTATTTTATTATGCAGCAATAGAAAACTAATATGGGGGGTGATTGTCCTTTTCTGTATTTCTTGTATAACAAACTGAGTACAAATTTGAAGACTCCATTTGGAACACAGAATTTTTAAAGACTAAGTACATCATCATTGGCATCCTGAGCAGATAAAGTTTCCCCCTAATTTCCTGGTGCTTGGGCCACTTTCACAAACTTCCTTTCTGACCCTCACTAAGTGAGAGAGTTTCATCATGGCACTAACTCAGAATCTATTTTTTTAGAAGTATGCCTTGTAAATGGACATTACTCTGGGATAAACTTCCTAAAGAAATAATTAGAAAAGATCATAAGAATGGATATAAATAGATGTCCATCACTATCTTGCTTATAAAGATAAAATTCAAAACATACAAAGGGTCTAGTAATCGGAGACTGATTAACCAAAGTATGTTTCATTTGTTCAATGGAATACTATGCACCCATTTTAAAGATTATATAGCTCAGTGTTATTAATATAATGTTTCGGATATAGGGTCATGAGTAAAAAAAACGGGTAACAAAACCTTATGTTTAACAGAATCTCAATTTGTTAAAAAAAAAAAGATAGATATATATATTGATACACATATGGATCTAGAGATAGAGATAGATTAAAAGGTACCTGAAAGGAGGGACATCAAGGTGAAAAGAGTAGTTTCAACCTCTCTAGAGGTTGTTATATGGTATTTTCCTTTTTGTTCATTTGGACATTCTAATTTTTCTTCAATGAAAATAGATTTATTGTTCAATTTTTCAAATGCAAAGAAAAAATTAACTGTTCAATAGATTAAACACGTAGAAGATACATGAGGCAGCTCATTATAAGAAAGATTTCCATTTCTATTTAATAGTCGATACCTTTGACTTTCCTTAAGTTTTGTTAATATTCCTGTTTGTCCTCATGTTTACAGTAATGGTTATGTCTATTGATGGATTCTAAGAAAGCTTTGGTCTCCATAATACTCAAATAAGTCTGTTTTTATAGCATTAATGGCGTATTTTCCAGATGCAAATCTTGGAAGTCAGTACTCAGTTACGCTTGTTGCTCTGGTTTCAAAACATACAAAAAGCACTGAGAATGCCACATCCATGATACTTCCCGATGATTCCATTACGAAACTCCCAGTAGAAGACAGTCTTACTGAGAAAATAAACCCTTTCAATCATCTTCCATTCACCTTAAACTGAAGTGTAGGTAATAATCTCACTTTTTCAGGTTCAGAGTTCTCATGTTCTCTGCCAAAGCCATCAAAACAAAAGCCATTTAAAGTCATGGCATTGCGCTTCAAGATGGCAGAGGAGTAAAGCATGGAGATCACCTTCCTCCCCACAAATATATCAAAAATACATCTACATTTGGAACAACTCCTACAGAACACCTACTGAACGCTAGCAGAAGACCTCAGACTTCCCAAAAGGCAAGAAACTCCCCACCTACCTGGGTAGGGCAAAAGAAAAAAGAAAAAACAGAGACAAAAGAATAGGGATGGGACCTGCACCTCTGGGAGGGAGCTGTGAAGGAGAAAAAGTTTCCACACACTAGGAAGCCCCTTCACTGGTAGAAACAGGGGGTGGGCTGGGGAGAAGCTTTAGAGCCATGGAGGAGAGCGCAGCAACAGGGGTGCAGAGGGCAAAGCAGAGAGATTCCCGCACAGAGGATCACTGCCGACCAGCACTCACCAGCCTGAGAGGCTTGTATGCTCACCCGTCAGGGCGGGTGGGGGCTGGGAGCTGAGGCTCGGGCTTCCGAGGTCAGATCCCAGGGAGAGGACTGGGGTTGGCTGCGTGAACACAGCCTGAAGGGAGCTAGTGCACCACAGCTAGCTGGGAGGGAGTCTGGGGAAAGTCTGGACCTGCGTAAGAGGCAAGAGACCATTGTTTCAGGGTGCACGAGGAGAGGGGATTCAGAGCACCACCTAAACGAGCTCCAGAGATGGGCATGAGCCACGGCTATCAGCACAGACACCAGAGACGGGCATGAAATGTTAAGGCTGCTGCTGAAGCCACCAAGAAGCCTGTGTGCAAGCACAGGTCACTATCTACACCTCCCCTACCAGGAGACTGTGCAGCCCGCCACCGACAGGATCCCGAGATCCAGGGACAACTTCCCCGGGAGAACACACAGTGTGCCTCAGGCTGGTGCAAAATCACACCAGCCTCTGCCTCTGCAGGCTTGGCCCGCAACCTACTCCTCCCTCCCCCAGGCCTGAGTGAGTCAGAGCCCCCTAATCAGCTGCTCCTTTAACCCCCTCCTGTCTGGGCGAAGAACAGATGCCAGAGGGCAATCTACATGCAGAGATGGGGTCAAATCCAAAGCTGAAACCAGGGAGCTGTGCGAACAAAGAAGAGAAAGGGAAATTTCTCCATGCAGCCTCAGGAGCAGTGGATTAAAGTTCCACAATCAACTTGATGTACCCTGCATCTGTGGACTATCTGAATAGACAATGAATCATTCCAAAATAGAGGCAGTGGGCTTTGGGAGCAACTGTGGACTTGGGGTTTACTGTATGCGACTGACTAGTTTCTGATTTTTATGTTTATCTTAGTATAGATTTTAGCGCTTGTTATCATAGGTAGATTTGTTTATTGGTTTAGTTGCTGTCTTCTTTTTTTTTATTACTTTTAAATTTTTTTATTTTAGTAATATTTTTTTATTATTTATTTTATTTTAATTTATTTCTTTTTTTTTTCTACCTTTTCTTCTGAGCTGTGTGGCTGACAGGGTCTTGGTGCTCTGGTTGGGTGTCAGGCCTGAGCCTCCAAAGTGGGAGAGCTGAGTTCAGGACATTGGACCACCAGAGACCTCCCGCCCACACAAAATATTAATCGGCGAGAGCTCTACGAAACACCTCCATCTAAACGCTAAGACCCAGCTCCATGCAACAACCAGCAAGCTCCAGTGCTGGACACCTCATGCCAAACAACTAGCAAGACAGAAACACAATGCCACCCATTAGCAGAGAGGCTGCCTAAAATCGTAATAAGTTCACAGACACCACAAAACACACCACCGGATGTGGTCCTGCCCACTAGAGAGACAAGATCCAGCCTCATCCACCAGAACACAGGCACCAGTCCCCTCCACCAGGAAGCCTACACAACCCATTGAAACAACCTTACCCTCTGGGGACAAACACCAAAAAACAACGGAAACTACAAATATGCAGCCTGTGAAAAGGAGATCCCAAACACAGTAAGTTAAGCAAAATGAGAAGACAGAGAAATGCACAGCAGGTAAAGGAGCAAAGTAAAAAGCCACCAGACCAAAAAATGAAGGGGAAATAGGCAGTCTACCTGATAAACAATTCAGGGTAATGATAGTAAAGATAATCCAACATCTTGGAAATAGAATGGAGAAAATGCAAGAAAGGTTTAACAAGGACCTAGAAGAACTAAAGAGCAAACAAACAATGATGAACAACATGAAAAATGAAATTAAAAATTCTCTAGGAAGAATCAATAGCAGGATAACTGAGGCAGAAGAACGGATAAGTGACAAGGAAGACAAAATAGTGGAAATAACTACCACAGAGCAGAATAAAGAAAAAATAATGAAAAGAATTGAGGACAGTCAGAGACCTCTGGGACAACATTAAATGAACCAACATTCAAATTGTAGGGGTAACAGAAGAGGAGAAAAAAAACGGGTCTGAGAAAATATTTGAAGAGATTATATTTGAAAACTTCCTTAATCTGGGAAAGCAAATAGTCAATCAAGTCCAGGAAGTGCAGAGAGTCCCATACAGGATAAATACAAGGAGAAACACTCCAAGACACATATTAATCAAACTATCAAAAATTAAAAACAAACAAAAAATATTAAAAGCAGCAAGGGAAAAACAACAAATAACATACAAGGGAATCCCCATAAGGTTGACAGCTGATCTTTCAGCAAAAACTCTGCAAGCCAGAAGGGAGTGGCAGGACATATTTAAACTGATGAAAGGGAAAAACCTACAACCAAGATTACTCTACCCAGCAAGGATCTCATTGAGATTTGACAGAGAAATTAAAACCTTTGCAGGCAAGCAAAAGCTAAGAAAATTGAGCACCACCAAACCAGGTTTACAACAAATGTTAAAGGAACTTCTCTAGGCAGGAAACACAAGAGAAGGAAAGACCTATAAAAACAAACCCAAAACAATTAAGAAAATGGTAATAGGAACATACATATTGATAATTACCTTAAATGTAAATGGATTAAATGCTCCAACCAAAAGACATAGCCGGCTGAATGGATACAAGAACAAGACCTGTATATATACTGTCTACAAGAGACCCACTTCAGACCTAGGGACACATACAGACTGAAAGTGAGGGGATGGAAAAAGATATTCCACGCAAATGGAAATCAAAAGAAAGCTGGAGTAGCAATTCTCATATCAGACAAAATAGACTTTAAAATAAGACTATTACAAGAGACAAAGAAGGACACTAAATAATGATCAAGGGATCAATCCAAGAAGAAGATATAACAATTATAAATATTTATGCACCCAACATAGGAGCACCTCAATACATAAGGCAAATGCTAACAGCCATAAAAGGGGAAATCGACAGTAACACAATCATAGTAGGGGACTTTAACACCCCACTTTCACCAAAGGACAGATCATCCAAAATAAAAATAAATAAGGAAACTAAAGCTTTAAATGACACATTAAACAAGATGGACTTAATTGATAATTACAGGACAGTCCATCCAAAAAAAATAGAATACACTTTCTTCTCAAGTGTTCATGGAACACTGTCCAGGATAGAACATATCTTGGGTCACAAATCAAGCCTTGGTAAATTTAAGAAAATTGAAGTCATATCAAGTATCTTTTCCAACCACAGCACTATGAAATGACATATCAATTATAGGAAAAAAATTGTAAAAATTACAAACAAATGGAGGCTAAACAATACACTACTAAACAACCAAGGGATCACTAAACAAATCAAAGAGGAAATCAAAAAATACCTAGAAACAAATGACAATGAAAACACGATGACCCAAAACCTATGGGATGCATCAAAAGCAGTTGTAAGAGGGAAGTTTATAGCAATACAATCCTACCTCAAG
Organism: Eubalaena glacialis; assembly: GCF_028564815.1. Lineage (NCBI taxonomy): Eukaryota > Metazoa > Chordata > Mammalia > Artiodactyla > Balaenidae > Eubalaena > Eubalaena glacialis. Next base: position 44,148,331 of record NC_083717.1, read on the forward strand.
AAACAAGAAACATCTCAAATAAAAAACTTAACCTTACACATAAAGCAATTAGAGAAAGAAGAACAACAAAAACAACAACAAAAACACAAAAGTTTACAGAAGGAAAGAAATCGTAAAGATCAGATCAGAAATAATCGAAAAAGAAATGAAGGAAATGATAGCAGAGATCAATAAAACTAAAAGCTGGTTCTTTGAGGGGATAAACAAAATTGATAAACCATTAGCCAGACTCATCAAGAAGAAAAGGTAGAAGACTCAAATCAACAGAATTAGAAATGAAAAAGTAGAAGTAACAAGTGACACTGCAGAAATACAAAGGATCATTAGAGATTACTACAAGCAAACTATATGACAATAAAGTGGACAACCTGGAAGAAATGGACAAATTCTTAGAAATGCACAACCTTCTGAAACTGAACCAGGAAGAAATAGAAAATATTAGCAGACCAATCACAAGCACTGAAATTGAGACTATGATTAAAAATCTTCCAACAAACAGAAGCCCAGGACGAAATGGCTTCACAGGTGAATTCTATCAAACATTTAGAGAAGAGCTAACACCTATCCTTCTCAAACTCTTCCAAAATATAGCAGAGGGAGGAACACTCCCAAACTCATTCTACAAGGCCACCATCACCCGGATACCAAAACCAGACAAAGATGTCACAAAGAAAGAAAACTACAGGCCAAAATCACTGATGAACATAGATGCAAAAATCCTTAACAAAATACTAGCACACAGAATCCAACAGCACATAAAAGGATCATACACCATGATCAAGTGGGGTTTATCCCAGGAATGCAAGGATTCTCCAATATACACAAATCAATCGATGTGATACACCATATTTATGAATTGAAGGATAAAAACTATATGATCATCTCAATGGATGCAGAAAACGCTTTTGACAAAATTCAACACCCATTTATGATAAAAACCCTCCAGAAAGCAGGCATAGAGGGCACTTACCTCAACATAATAAAGGCCATATATGACAAACCCACAGCCAACATCGTCCTCAGTGGTGAAAAACTGAAACTATTTCCACTAAGATCAGGAACAATACAAAGCTGCCCACTCTCACCACTATTTTTTTTTATTTTATTAATTAATTAATTTATTTATTTTGGCTCTGTTGGGTCTTCGTTTCTGTGCGAGGGCTTTCTCTAGTTGCGGCAAGTGGGGGCCACTCTTCATCGCAGTGCGCGGGCCTCTCACTATCGCAGCCTCTCTTGTTGCGGAGCACAGGCTCCAGATGCGCAGGCTCAGTAATTGTGGCTCACGGGCCCAGCCACTCCGCGGCATGTGGGATCTTCCCAGACCAGGGCTCGAACCCATGTCCCCTGCATTGGCAGGCAGATTCTCAACCACTGCGCCACCAGGGAAGCCCCTCTCACCACTATTATTCAACATAGTTTTGGAAGTTTAGCCACAGAAATCATAGATGAAAAAGAAATGAAAGAATCCAAATTGGAAAAGAAGGAATAAAAGTGTCACTGTTTACAGTTAACATGATACTATACATAGAAAATCCTAAAGATACTACCAGAAAACTACTAGAGCTAATCAATGAATTTGGTAAAGTAGCAGGATACAAAATTAATGCACAGAAATCTCTTGCATTCCTATACACTAGTGATGAAAAATCTGAATGAGAAATTAAGGAAACACTCCCATTTACCATTGCAACAAAAAGAATAAAATATCTAGGAATAAACCTACCTAAGGAGACAAAAGACCTGTATGCAGAAAACTATGAGACACTGATGAAAGAAATTAAAGATGATAAAACAGATGGAGAGATATACCATGTTCTTCGATTGGAAGAATCAACATTGTGAAAATGACTATACTACCCAAAACAATCTACAGATTCAATGCAATCCCTATCAAACTACCAATGGCATTTTTTACAGAAGTACAACAAGAACTTTCACAATTTGTATGGAGACACAAAAGACCCCGAATAGCCAAAGCAATCTTGAGAAAGAAAAATGGAGCTGGAGGAATCAGGCTCCCTGACTTCAGACTATACTACAAACCTACAGTAATCAAGACAGCATGGTACTGGCTCAAAAACAGAAATATAGATCAATGGAACAGGATAGAAAGCCAAGAGGTAAACCCACGCACATATGGTCACCTTATCTTTGATAAAGGGGGCAAGAATATACAATGGAGGAAAGACAGTCTCTTCAGTAAGTGGTGCTGGGAAAACTGGACAGCTACATGTAGAAGAATGAAATTAGAACACTCCCTAACACTATACACAAAAATAAACCTAAATGGATTAAAGACCTAAATGTAAGGCCAGACCCTCTAAAACTCTTAGAGGAAAACATAGGCAGAACACTCTATGACATAAATCACAGCAAGATCCTTTTTGACCCACCTCCTAGAGAAATGGAAATAAAAACAAAAATAAACAAATGGGACCTAATGAAACTTAAAAGCTTTTGCACAGCAAAGGAAACCATAAACTAGATGGAAAGACAGCCCTCAGAATGGGAGAAAATATTTGCAAATGAAGCAACTGACAAAGGATTAATCTCCAAAATATACAAGCAGCTCATGCAGCTCTATTTGAATAAAACAAACAACCCAATCCAAAAATGGGCAGAAGACCTAAATAGACATTTCTCCAAAGAAGATATACAGATTGCCAACAAACACATGAAAGGATTCTCAACATCACTAATCATGCAAATCAAAACTACAATGAGATATCACCTCATACGGGTCAGAATGGTCATCATCAAAATATCTACAAACAACAAATCCTGGAGAGGGTGTGGAGAAAAGGGACCCTCTTGCACTGTTGGTGGGAATGTAAATTGATACAGCCAGTATGGAAAACAGTATGGAGGTTTCTTAAAAAACTAAAAATAGAACTACCATATGACCCAGCAATACCACTACTGGGCATATACCCTGAGAAAACCAAAATTCAAAAAGAGTCATGTACCCCAATGTTCATTGCAACTCTATTTACAATAGCCAGGACATGGAAGCAACTTAAGTGTCCATTGACAGATGAATGGATACAGAAGATGTGGCACATATATAGAGTGGAATATTACTCAGCCATAAAAAGAAATGAAATTGAGTTATTTGTAGTGAGTGGATGGACCTAGAGTCTGTCATACAGAGTGAAGTAAGTCAGAAAGAGAAAAACAAATACCATATGTTAATATGTACATATGGAATCTAAAAAAAAAAAAAAAAGGTTCTGAAGAACCTAGGGCAGGACAGGAATAAAGGTACAGAAGTAGAGAATAGATTTGAGGACATGGTTAGGTGGAATTGTAAGCTGGGATGAAGTGAGAGAGTGGCATGGACATATATACACTACCAAATGTAAAATAGATAGCTAGTGGGAAGAAGCCGCATAGCACAGGGAGATCAGCTCGGTGCTTTGTGACCACCTAGAGTGGTGGGATAGGGAGGGTGGGAGGGAGACGCAAGAGGGAGGGGATATGGGGATATATGTATACATATAGCTGATTCACTTTTTTTATACAGCAGAAACAAACACAATATTGTAAAGCAATTATACTCCAATAAAGATGTTAAAGAAAAGAAAGCTAAAAAAAAAATAAAAATAAAGTCATGGGACAATCACTCAAAATGTTGGCCAAGAAAATATCTTCCCAGTGAGGTTAAACCCTTGGTTGGAAGAGCACATCTCTGTACGTGATCCAGGGAATAGAAAATCCTCTACTACTTGGAGGGTGGGTGTGAGTGAGGGTTTTGTTACCAGCTGGATAACCTAGACCAGTGGTTATCAACTGCGCATGATTTTGGTCCCCAGGGGACATTTGGCAATGTCTGGAGACGTTTTAATTATCAAATCTGGAGTGAGGAATGCATTATTGGCATCTAGTGGATAAAAGCCAGGGATGCTGTTAAACATTCTACAATGTACAGGACAACCCCACACAAAAAAGAATTTCCAGTCCCAAATGTCCATAGTGTTAAGCTTGAGAAACCCTGGCTAGAGTGTCAGATACATACAAAACAGGTGATGTGAAGGACCTGAAAGAGGTAGGAACAGAACCCTCTTACAAGCACAGACACCCATACACAGAGCAACAGCAAAAGTTACAGACAATATGGGATAACCAGGAGCAGATTTACCCTCCTGCCTTACACGACTAAGAAGCCAGAGAAATATATCAAAAACAACATTTATCAGACATCAGACAATTTGCGGGGAGGCAGGATGAAGTTGTGCAAAAGGGATCTTGAGTCTTCGGCTGGGTATTGATCTACTGCTTGAGGCAAAATGTTTGAGACATGTTTGAGTCTACCAAAGACTGGGGAAAGAACTACTAGAAAAGAGTGAATAGAACAATTTCCAGGGCTCACACAGGGCTGGGTGTAGTTTATGTTCCCAAAAGCTGGAGTGGAATAACCTCTTAATATGTGTATGATGGGTAAACTCCTCAGAAACACATTGACTTAGCTGTGGGGCCAAATTAGCCCTAGACTAAAAGCCTCTGTGACCAGTCCTAAGAAAATTTAAAAGTAAAGAAGATGTGGCACATATACACAATGGAATATTACTTGGTCATGAAAAGGAATGACATTGAATAATTTGTAGTGAGGTGGATGGACCTAGAGTCTGTCATACAGAGTGAAGTAAGTCAGAAAGAGAAAAACAAATACCGTATGCTAACACATATATATGGAGTCTAGAAAAATGGTACTGATGAACCTAGTGGTAGGGCAGAAATAAAGATGCAGACATTGAGAATGGACTTGAGGACACAGTGGGGGAAGGGGAGGCTGGGCCATAGAGAGAGTCTATGGACATATAATGGACATATATACACTACCAAATGTAAAATAGGTAGCTAGTGGGAAGCAGCCACATAGCACAGGGAGATCAGCTTGGTGCTTAGTGACCACCTAGAGGGGTGGGATAGGGAGGGTGGGAGGGAGACGCAAGAGGGAAGGAATACGGGGATATATGTGTATGTATATCTTATTCACTTTGTTATACAGCAGAAACTAACACACCATTGTGAAGCAATTATACTCCAATAAAGATGTATTTTAAAAAAAGGATCAACCTGTTTCCAAGTAATTTAACTGCATACGAAAACAAAATTCAATAATCTATAAAAGAATACAGCAAAATCCAGCAACCAGCAACATAAAAATATACAGTATCCGGAATCTAATTAAAAATTACCAGACAACCAAAGAAGCAGGAAAATAAGATCTGTAGCCACTAGAAAAATCAATTACCAGAAACAGACCCAGAAATCACAGAGATGATAGTAATAGGAGACAAGGACATTTAAAAAGATTTTATAATTATGTTCTATATGCTCAAGAAGGTGGAGGAAAATGTGACCAAGATGAGGTAAAAAAAGAAAACATAAAATACTGAGAGGGATGAAATATTTCTTCTCTCTGGCACTTATGAACATGTGCTGTGCTAGGCATTGGGACAAGAGAGATGATTAAGTCGCAGCCTCTGTTCTCCTGAAGTTCATCATTTAGTAGAAAAGGTAGATGCAGAAATGATTAAATATGATAGACTGAAGTATGCCAGTGCTAGAGGAACACGGAAAGGTTGTGGGCAGCAACTACCTAGGGCCTAGGGTAGGGTTAGGGTTCTTTATCATAGGGACAAATAATAATAATAGCCAACTTCATGCAACAATAAAAATTATTGAGTAACTATATGCAAAACATATTAGAAGCTTAGGAACAAAATGGAGACATAAAAACAGAAATGAACCCTTCCTCTCTCAAAGGTAGCATTAATTGAACCATTAAAACTTTGTGTCATTTTGTCCTTGTAACAATGCAAGATAGGTACTATTACCCCCCACTTTGATAGATCACATTAATGTCCCTTAATCCTCTAGTCCTCTCTGTATGCATTCCCTTTGACTTGTGACTTTGAGGTTCTTTCCCTAAAGCGGCAGAGTACATTTCCCTGCCCCTTCACTTTGGTGACATGACTTGTTTTGACCAATGAAATATTAGCAGATGTGATGGGACCAAAAACTTGGAAAATGCCAGTGCACTTGGGTTTATTTTCTTGAATATGTGCCATTACATGAGAAGAATATGCATGAAGCCAGGAAGAGGATAAGAGACAAGTGGAACAGAGTCAACCCGGCTAACCCACCGACCTGCAGTGAGAAGCAGGGTCTCTGGTGTAGATCAGCTGAACCCTAGCCCAATCCACTGATGTGTAAGCTGGGACACAACCTTACTGTTGTGTCCCACTGATATTTTGGACTTGTTTGTTAGGCATCAATACCTAACTGATATGCACTGTCTAATGAAGGGAGGGAGGTTAGAGTGACATACAGCTAGAGGGACACACCTAGTTAACAGTAGAACCAGGATTTGAATTTACATCTGCCTGACTCCAGAGCAAGCGTTTTTACATATTTACTGCTTCCCTAGAAACTCACTCCTGGGGATTTGCTCTAAGGCAATAGTTCCATGCACATATATATTCACCAACGTTTTTCTTAGGACCCCCCAAATTGAAAATGACCTAGTCTCCAAAACGAGAAAAGGGTTTAAGTAAACTATAATATACCATCTCAAAGGAATAGCTCATGCTTACAAAATGGCAATTAAGAAGAATTTGCTACATAGAAGGAGGTCTATATTCTAATGATAATCATCAAAACTAAAATATATTTTGTAGGTCAACTAAAAGTAAAAATGTATGTGTGTAGATATGCATATATACGTGTTTTTATAACTATATGCAAATAGAAAAGGACAGAAAAGCAGCTTATTAAATGAAATCAATTTCATAGAGTTGTGGGATTAGAAGTGATGTATTTTAGTCTTCTAATTTTCCATTAGAGTTGCTATAATAAAAACAGTGATTAAACTGACACACACACAGCTTTGGTGTCACACCTAATCCACTCAAAGGGCTTACACAGCCACCCACTATCTTATCCACTCCAAACCTTTGGAGCCTTCAGGATTCCTGGGCATCACAGACATCTTTCTCTCCAGTGCTGTGAACAATGTGCTCTGAGAGCATCTTCCCATGACAAGCCCCCACTAGGGGTACCATGGCTTACACTCGGCCTTAGCAAAAGAAGGGGGAAAGCCCTTAGTCCCCAGAGGCTTTGCATTTGTCAGCCAGGATAGATTTCTCCATCAATAAATTCTTTCACATCAAAGTTGGAGCCAATTTTTATCCTGGCTGTCAACCTGGTTAGAGAATGAGGAGAGGGTCTGGATGTGATACGGGGGCATTTGCCTCCTTCCTTCAACCTTTTCAGTGATCATAACTCACTGTATGGAACACTTACTGGTGCCACAGCTCTCTGCTGGGCATGATGTGTATGTCATCCCATTCAATCTCCCAGTAATGGTATCACCTCATTTTCTAGGTGGCCTTAGAGAAGTTGAGTAATTGGCACCAAGTGGCCTTGGGCGATAGTATTGGATTAATCAGTAAACAAGTTGGTACCAATTTTATCTTCCCCGAGGCAACTAAAACCCAATCCCCCAGTGACTCCAACTGGAAGGTCTTCACATGCCTTGAAGGGAGATTGGAGAAAATACTGTTTTGGGGACATATGAGAGGGACCTTCTACTTTGATCCAGGCCGTTAGCTGACTACTAGCTCTTCCTTGAGCCATGGCCACAGAGCAGTCACAGTCTCCCTTTTTCCACCCTCATTCCCTCTAATCCATCCTCCTCTCAGTAGCTAGAGTGGTTCCTTAAAAGCATATCCATCACAGCATTCTTCTTTACAAGTCCTCAGTGCCCCCCACCCAGCACCTTTCAGTGGAATTTCAGAACACCTCAACATGATGTACTGGGACTTTGTATTTTGGCTCTGCTATCTCTTAACATCATCTTCCCTGCTCTGCAACTGAAAGTTTACCCTTCATTCACCCAGGGCTACTTACAGACCCCCCAATACACCAATGCAGGATTTCAGACCTTTTCCCAAGTGTCCTCTCCCCTTGGTCCATCTGTGTTATGGACTGATTGTTTTTGTCTTACCAAAACTCATATGTTGAAGCCCTACCTCCCAATTTGATGGTATTTGGAGGTGGGTCCTATGGGAGGTAACTAGGGTTAGATGAGATCATGAGAGTGGGGCCCCCATGACGAGATTAGTGCCCTTAAAAGAAGACAAAGAGAGACCAGAGCATTCTCTCTCTCTCACCCATGTGAGGACACAGTTAGAAGGCAGCCAGCCATTTACAAACTAGGAAGGAGGCCCTCACCAGGAACCAAATCTGCCAGCAGCTTGATCTTGGACTTCCCAGCCTCCAGAACTGTGAGAAATAAATGTTCTCTCTGTTTAACCCACACAGTCTATGGTATTTGGTTATAGCAGCCTGAGCAGACTAAGTCTGCTTAAATAGACTAAAGGGAAGCTCCCTTTCTCTCTCAAATGGCACCTTTTGATTATTCATCCCTAGAGAGGGGGAGAGAATTATCCCTGTAATTATCCTATAATACTGTGTTCTGTAAACTTTGTCCGGTGAAACAACTAGTGTGGCCTTTCTCTGGTACCACAATTATGTTTACATGTCTATTTCTCCTCCTACATTGTGACCTTCTTGAGGACAAGGACTTTTTCATTGGATTCATCTTTGTGTTCCCTGCAATAGCACATGCACAGCACAGAGTAGAAACTCAGTTAATACTTGTCAACTGGAACTCCACTTAAAATAGCCCCAACTCAAAGAGGCTTTATCGTTAAAATAAACTAAAAATATATGACAGTGGTTTCAATGTTGTTCAGAATTTCCATATATTTACTTCTACCTATTTACTGATTTTCTAACTATTTTATCAATTATTAAAGAGGGATATTGAAATCTCTAATTCTTTGCAATTCTGTTAGATTTTCTTCATGTATTTTAAAGTTCACTTATTAGATGCATAAATATTTAGGAATCTTATGTTCTCTTGATGAATTGAGCCCTTTATTATTATAAAATGACCTTCTTTATCCAGGACAATAGCCTTTGTTCTAAAGCCTATTGTATCTCATATTAATATAGATATGTTAGCACAATTTTGATTAATGTTAGCTTGTTATATATTCTTTCATCACTTTACTCTTAACCTTTGTGTCTATATATTTAATGTGCTTGTTGTATACAGAATAAAGTTAGGTCTTGCTTTATATATGTCTTTTAGTGGGAGTATTTAGATCATTTACATCTAATATGATTATTATACAGTCAGAAATAAATGTATGATTGCTAAAAAATATATAAAGAGAAAAAAAATTTTTAATAAAATAGCCCTCACTCAAAGAAGAGAAGGGGGACTAGCCATTCATTTAGTGCCCACTGAATGCCAGGCTCTGGATTAGGCTCCTTACCATGTTGTAACTTCTGGTGTCTCATTTAATCCTCACAATAACCATGTAAGGTGGCTGTGATGATCCTCATTTGCAGACAGTGACAAGGACGTTCAGGGAGGTTCCATGACTTGCCCACAGTCATGGAGTCACTAAGCAGTGGAACCAGGGTTTACTCCCATCTCTGTCTGGCTCCAAAGCCTGCACTTAGGATCTCTCCCTGAACCCGATGCCTCGTGCTCAGAAGAGGTGCACATTCCTGCACCCACTGGGTGAGCCGAGTCTTTCCAGACATTCTTCACCCAAGGAGCAGAGTCTCCACCACAGTCATCACGAGTTCCACTCTGCCTCTGGCCTGGGGGAGTCAACTTCTTGAGGTGCCACCAGGAGAGGACACCTCTACACTCGGTTTCCTGGCTGGCAGGGGGCAGAGGCTCCTGCTGAGCAGGCACCTTGCAAGGTTCTCATGATCAGGAGGGTGCTGAACACAAGGCACAGTGCCACAGGCTGGCCTTCCAGGAGCAGAGTGATTCGCCAGCTTGGGAAGCATCCTTATCCCCCGAGGGCACTGGTGGGGACCCCTTGAGGTTTTCAGCAGCTCCCAAATGCAAACCCAGTGCAACAGGTATTCAAGCCATCTAGGGCTTTCTACCATGCTTCCCTCAATTCTTGCAGCCTCTGCTCATTACCCATCGCCAAAGCCACTTCCACATCTGTAGGTGTTTGTTACAGCAACACCCCATTTCCTGGGAGCAGAATCTGTGTTAGTTTCCTAGGGCTGCCATAGTGAATTGCCGCAAACTTGGTGGCTCCAAACAGCAGGAAGGCATTCTCTCACAGTTTTGGAAAACCAAAGTCTAAAATCAAGGTGTTGGCAGGGCCATGCTCTCTCTGATGCTCTAGGGGAGGATTATATCTTGCTTCTTCCAGCTTCTGGTAGAGCCAGATGTTGCTTGGCTTGTGGCAGCATAATTCCAATCTCTGCCTCTGAATTCACATGGCCTTTCCCCCGTGTCGCTCTGTGTCTCAAATCCCTCTCTCCTTTCTTTTATAATGACACCAGTCATTGGATTTAGGGCACACCCTAAATACAGGATAATCTCATCCCAAGATCCTTAACTTAACAATCTATGCCAAGACCATATTTCCAAATAAGGCCACATTCATAGGTACTGGGAGTGAGGACCTGAACATATCTTTTTAAGGGATACTACTAAATCTACTACAATGCCCTTTAAAAAAAAAAAAATAGAGAATCTCATTTAATTTTTTTTGTTCAGGAACCAAAAGATAGAAAATTCATAAGGAAATGACTTTCTTCCTGCATCTTAAAATAATTTTGAGTCTTGTTAATGGCTTGCATTGCCCTGGTGGAATCCGTGCAGCTGACTGTTGATGTATGAAATGAAAATTCCTTGCCTACTACGAGAGGGAGAAATAGTACTGAAGCTGACTCAGATGTGGTTACAAATATCTGTTGGTCAAAGAATTGAGTACATTTTTAAATGGATATTAATATACAGATGGAGATTCTTGGCTATCTCTTAATCACCGTTAGATAGCAGATAGGTCTGGAGTCAGAGAGACTCAAGTTCAGATCTTGATTTTACCCCTCTTAGCTGTATGTCTTTCAGCAAGTTGCTTGACATTGCCAAGTATGTTTTCTCATTCATAAAATGGACATGGAAATAATAACAAAACATGCGCTTCCAACCTCCCAGAGTGTTTCTGAAGATCAAATTGTGTATGTGTCAGCACTATGCAAATATCTGTGGCTACTTTGAGAGAGTCTTGCAGAGCCTTGGTTGCCAAAGTGAGTCTCTCATGGTATGATGACCATGCATATAGTAGAAGGTCAGACACTGGAAGAGCTTAAATCCCAGTGGTAGCCTTTCCCTAGAGCCTAGTTAAATAAACCGTTGTGTTAGGCATTGATGATGAGAAAGAATTTGAAAGAATCAGCTAGCTGCCTGCTATGTTGTCTTTCCTAATCCCATTTCAAGGCTCTGTAAGTATCAGGGCAAACATTGTCTCCTCCCTTTAGAATTCTAGCAGTACACGCAAAAATGTACTCAAAAATGCTTGATAACTCACAGCAAACTTATATGTACCTCCTACAAGATTATTTCTGATTTCACTCTATAAATTATGTGTTTATTTTCTACAGAGCCTTCCTCCTTCCTTTTCATTATTACAGTTTTAGTATTCACTCAACAAACATTTGCTGATCACCCATACTGAGCCAAGCCTTGGGCTACCACTAATGCTATAGATCATGGAAGGCAGGGCCTCTACCCCCATGAATATCATGATCTAGTAAAGAAAAAAGACCTAAATAACCAAGTATACCATGAGATGTGCCTTTGCAAGAGGAAGTAAAGCTTCCATGGGTTGGGGGAGAATAGCCCAGGCAGAGGGATCATCAGGAGCACAGAAGCAAAGGGGTGAGAAAGTGAAGGCTTGATGAGAGAGTGGTCCACATGCTGGAGCTGCCGGGTGTAGAACAGGAGGGGAGCAGAAGCATGAGGCAGGGCTTAGAAGACTAGCTGGGCCCCAACCTGGAGAGCTTTCTATGTCAAATGGGAGGGTTTCGATTTTATCCCTTAGCCAAAGGGAGCCCAGAGGATTGTAAGCAGGACAATGACCGTATCAGACATGCCCTACCCCTACGAGGTGCAACTTTGGGGAACACTTCCCACAGGAAATACAACACAGCAATTATCCTAGTTGGGGAAGTCTGTTTTCCCTCGTGGGTCAAGAGAATGTTATGTCAGCCAATGGCTTGGCGCTCCTATAATCCCTGCTGCAATGTCCTAACACAGTTCAGAATAAAAACATCTACCTGGCTTGGTGCCCCTTAAAATCTCCTGCTAGAAATAGCACCTTGGAGAGTAAATGTATAAAGGGAGTTATGAAGGGCATCCAGGAAAGGCAACTGGAAAGTGCCACGAGACGTAGGGAGGGAGATGGGAAAGAGTGATGAAAAAACAAGCAGAGAGATGGTCCAAAAATGGTTGGACGCTCCCTCGGTGCCCCAGGAAAAAGGAGGTTGAGCAAAAAATCAGTAACTCATTTCCTGATCAGGGCATAACTCACAAAATTATCAGAAAGTCAAGATAAGAAACAAGCATATTCCAGAACCATACAGGAACTTCTGCCAGCAAACATACTTACAGATGGCTATAGCAACCAACGACCAGGTAAATTAAAATGAGGTGGCTTATATTTTCCATTTGTCTCTGTGCCTCAGGTGGCTTTAGGACCCTCAGAGTGCTGATGGGCTCCGAGAGCAGAAATGATAAAAGAATAGATTGGTAGATTTGGCAATCTAAAAGACAATACTCCTACACATTGAAAATCTACAGGTGCAAAATGAAAAGTCAAATCCAGAGAAGAAGAACTTTTATGCACAAAGCCGTCTTTCATTTATTCTCATCAAAAATTGGAGACAACCTAATAATCCAACAATCAACTTTTAAAAGGAAGTTATGAGGACCAGTAAATGTGGAAAGCACTTACAAATGCATCTAGCTAAGTAATAAAAACAGACCATGACATTTTGAACATATGTTGTGATTTTAACTATGTACAAATAAAAATGCTATGCATCAAAAAATCTAGAAAAATTTTTCTAAATGTTTGTTATTTCTTATTCCCTTGGATAAATGAAATCAACCGGAAGTAATGAAGGTTCAGTGTTAACTGTCAAATCCTTCTACTGGGGCTTCATCTTGCTTTCGGAGTCTGATGCATCAGCTCTGTTTGGGAAAAGCTGTCTAAGGAAATAACGTGTGTCCTTAGACAGAATGACATGAATCTTTTTTTGCCATCTGGGGGACATTAATAGATGTAGTTACTTGTGCTCCAGACTGGGAATCCCCAAATGACACAGACTCTGGTGGTGCTGTTCTTCTCTCCTTTCTAGTACCTGCCATGGCCCTCATATTCTGTTCTGTGAAGCCAGGGGTGAGAAATTGAGTGTGTAGAGAAGGCACATTGCATGCATTCAAGCAAAGGGTCCCCTTGAGTATCCATGGTTAAATGCTAGTTAAAATGTATCAGAAGCATAAACAAATTAATACGTTTAACCAGGCTTCTGGTATGAGACAAATAAATGTCATATGAAAGCCAGAGTTTATCTCAAAAACAAACGAAAGATAAAGGACTCTGTTGGGCTCTTTTGTGTCTTTCTGGGAGGAAAAAGTTGTCACTTTTGCAAATGATGTGAACTCTTGCCTAACTCCTGCACATCTGCTCCGACTGGCTTGTGGAATCTGAAAAGAGCCTTTCCCTTTCTGGGTCAGCAGCAGCATCACATGCAGAGGCGGACGGGGGGGTGTAGATGAATGTGCAGAATGGCACCAGCCCCTGGGGACTCCTAACACATGTGACACACATCCTAACAGTCATGTGCCCATGTGGAGCAGGGACAAACTGGATAGGACCAAAGGGAAAGACTAAAGAATGGAAGAATCAAAGTTCCCCATGGAGGCAGGGAGAAATACGAATGGACATAAACTTCTGTGATTTCCTGCCAAGGCTCTACTGCAAGAGCCTGCTTGTCACCTGTTTCTGGAAAAGATCTCTCTGGATGCATCAATGCCATTTACAAGTAGGTTGCTTCTCCCTATTCTGGCATTGATGTGGGCAGGGAGTGTGGGGGGAGTTATAAAAGGGAGAACTAGAGAACAACCTTGCTCTATAAAGGCAGCTTGGTTCTCTTGAGTATGCAAAGACCTGAATTCAAGTCCCAGGCTGGCCCCTGGCCAACTGTATGGCCTTGGGTACGTCCCAACTCCTACACTGACATTTTGGCATTAGGTAGAAAGTGGAGGTGATGCATTTGGGGCTTCCTACTCCTCTGGGTTGCTACTGGCATCAATTAGCAGCGTGTTTTGACAACCTGAAAACTTCCTCGGGGACCACTAAGAACCAGGAGGACAAGCATATGCAGGGTCCCCACTGTAGCACTCGGGGAAAGGAAAGCCCTGGGCTCCAAGGGTTCCGGGACCACAGAATGACTGCAGCCCCATGTGGACCATACCCAGATGGTCACAGTTCGTGATTTATGTATCCTCCGAATATCCCCAGTGTAGTCCTCCATTTGCTTATGCAGTGGATATGTATCTAGTTCACAGAATTGAGGTCTGCAAGAAATGTGACTTTATTTTGCTACAACTCAACTTAAATTCTAGAAGCTCCATTCTGTTTGAAGGCAGAAAATGAAATCTTAGTCAATTCTATATAAACTTAGCCTTTCAGGTTTAAACTCAAACAGTTCCCGGATATCCCCATCCCCTTTCTTTTCCCAGGAGTAACATCACAGTTTAGGGAGCCTCACACAGCATCATAGCATTGGTCCTGGATAGGAGGAAGGAAAGAGCGCATACTTCCCAGTCCTTGTATCTAGGTGGGGAGATGTTTGTAGACCCCAAGATCCTTCCCTCAGTCCTCTGTGAGGTATCTAAGAGAAGGATGTAGGCCTTTCCCTCCTAGTGCTTCCCTTTTTGGGGATCTGTCTGCAGGAAGAACCCATTTCACTCTGCCCCTCCCAAGGAAGGGTAGCAGTGGCCTATGACTTCTGTGAATGAATTAGTCCACTGAACACTAGCGTGCAGTACTAGTAGGCCCATAATTTCCACTCAAATCAGCAACATCTTCCTATCTTGCCTGTCTCACTTATAAAGATGATATTTGGATTTAGAACTGTCTGACTTCTGTGTCAATCCATCAATTATTTCTGAACTTAGGTGATGAACAGGGATGTCATATAAGTCCTTATAGGTGGTCCACCCATGTAGAAATCTGCTGATGTATCTGTATTCCTCTCTGATCCCCAGCACAGGGTCCCATCCAACATCAGCTGATGCAAACCCCATCATGACCAGTGCTTTTGGCTAACTCCCTTCTCAAGGACTCAGGAAATTCATATTCCTTCCCACACTCCACTGAAAACTCTTGGGGTCTCTCTGACCTTGACAGCCTCCTCCCATGCCATAGTGGTGCAAGGATGCTGCTTCCTGGGTATCTCTCTACTCTCAGATCCCTAAATTCCTCTGGGAATTGTGCTGTTTCAGAGTACAACATGTAATAGTTTCTGAGGGCTGCTGTAACAAATTAACACAAACTGGGTGGCTTATAACAACAGAAACAGTTTTGGAGGCTAGAAATCAAGGCATCAGGAGGGCCATGCTCTCTCTGAAGGTGCTAGAGGAGGATCTTCCTTGCTCTTCTAGTTTCTGGTATTTGCCGGCAATCACTGGCGTTCTTTGGCTTATAGATGCATCACCTAAATCTCTGCCTTTGCCTTCATATGGCCTTCTCCCCTCTGTCTGTCCATGTCTCTATGCCCAGATCTCCTCCTTTTATAGGGACACCAGTCACTGGATCTAGTATGACCTCATCTTAACTTGATTTCATCTATAAAGATGAAATCATCTTTCATCTATTCAAAGGTTCTGAGGGGTTAGGACTTCATATCTTTTGGGGAGAAAAATTCAACTCATAACACAGCCCCTTCCTTGAAGTAAATCTCAGGATGGCATTAGCTGTCCCTCTCACTTCATTTCCAACCCTTCCTTCTCTTGCAACCCAAAGATATTTTAAACTCTTTTCCGGAAAACACTACCTTTGGTAGTGATTCTACTAAATCTTCTTCCCTTAGGAGTGGACAGTAGTTTTTCATTTGTTTATTTCACTTAAAAGCCAGAAATTTGATGCCCTTTGTTTTCTATCTTCTGGGATGCCCCTTCCTTGAGACAACAGAGGTCTCCTGTCCAGAGGCAGGAGAGGGTCCTCAGGAAAGGGGTGTGGATGGAAACACATATTTCTCACTATTATCCTGACACAAATGTTTCTTTCAGAATATTTTCTGAGTCTTCTTGATTTTTACCATTTTTTCAGCTTCCTGCAACCACTGGGATCTTGTGGCTCTGAAAATTCCTGTTAAGAAAGAAGATAAAAGACAAGCGGCGTGCCACATTCGCAGAACTGGCCCTCCTTGTAAAGGCTTTGCAGGCTGTTGATGAGAAGGCTGGAGTTAGAACACCTCTATCCAAAGACCTGGCTCTGACAAAGGATGTCCCAGATGGAGCCCAAGGTCCCATTTTAGAGGTTTATTTTAAGGAGTTTGGCCCATGTCTCCGAGAGTCCTTCTTTAAAATACAGACATCAATGAGAGTCATACAAACCTCAATGATAGTTATATCCACATTTTTCACTATTTCCAAATGCAATCCCTCTTTTGACAAACGTAAAAATCTCATGGCCTTCTTTACAGTTATTTGGGATTTCAAAGTGAATAGAACATCATGACGAAAAGCAAGACAAAGCAATGACTGTTCTGATTACATTTCTTCAATCTGCATGTCTCTCCCTGAGGAGTCTAATCCCCCCACTAGAGGGCGTCATGCCCATCTCCCTGTTCAGTGATAATTGTTACTTTAGGGGCTTTAAAATCCCGATGGTCCATTTAGATTTAGAGAGCAAGGTCTTGGGAGAATGCATCCTGGACTGATAAGTTTGGGGGATAGGTGTTGGGGGGTTGGTGGAAGGAATGGCAGGAGTTCTTACAGGGAAGAGCAGACCTTGCAATGCGTCCGAGCAGAGAGATGGGGCATAAAATCACACATCTGGAGGAGGCCTTGGGGAAGTTGGGTCTGCATCCATACGGGAGAGTGGAGAAAACGTTGCACAAGGAGTCAGAAGACCCTGGTTTGAGCCCCAGGTCTGCTGCTTACAAGTCACATGACTGTGGTTGATTTCCCTAAGAAAACTGACAATCTCAGCGCTGGCCTATGTAGTACAAGGCTGACCGTTCAGAATTAACCTGGGGATCAGGGGAGGTAATTCTGTATTAAGCTGCTAATTTCCTGATTCAGACGAGCCTTTCAGTAACAATCCCTTCACCGCTGGGAGGTGGAAGGCTGAATCCAGTGTAGAAATAGTCTGGTTCTTAGGTCATTTTATCCCTGACCTCTTCTCCAGGCATGGCCCACCAATGATTTGTCCCAAAGCCATTCCGGCCATCAACCACTGGTGGCTTAGGGACAAATATGATATCACCATATGATATCACTTATGTGTGAAATCTAAAATACGGCACAAATGAAACAGACACACAGACATAGAGAACAGATTTGTGGTTGCCAAGGGGGAGGGGAGAGGCAGAGGGATGGACTGGGAGTTTGGGGTTGGTAGAACTATATCCTATATCCTGTGATAAACCATAATGGAAAAGAATATTTAAGAATGCCTATATGGGTATAACTGAGTCACTTTGCTGTATAGCAGAGACTGCCACAACACTGTAAATCAACTCTACTTCAATATAAATAAATAAATAAATAACACTCAATTTAACTTGTAGGGTTTTTGAAGTGTGTTGTGAGTTTTCCATCAATATGTTACTCTGCATCACCAAATACCTTTTAGAAATTAATCTAAACCCAAGGGGGGATTTAGGGAGGGGAAGTAGGGGAGAGATGGATTGGGAGTTTGGGATTAGTAGATGCAAACTATTATGTATAAGATGGATAAACAACAAGGTCCTACTGTATAGCACAGGGAACTGTATTCAATATCCTGTGATAAACCATAATGGAAAAGAATATGAAAAAGAATGCATTTATATATATATATATGTATGTGTGTGTGTGTATAACTGAATCATTTGCTGTACAGTAGAAATTAACACATTGTAAATCAACTATACTTCAATAAAATAAATATTTAAAAGACAAAAACAAACAAACAGAGAACACTGGTGGCTTAGGAGTCTCTGTTCAAGAGCTTTTGTGTAACCCCCCGAGTTAGTCATATTCTGATGACAAGGGCCATCCTGAGCTGAAGTGGCAGTGCCTTTGCCATCGGATGCTTGAATACATTTTAGCTCCAGAGGTTCTGCGGATGCTGGGAGGTGGTTTAAGCTCTACCAGGCAATGACAGGTTGCTGTCTGCAGGTAATCCCCTCATCAGCAAAGTAGATGAAGTAGGTTCGTTCAAAGGGAGAGAAAAGAATGTTCTCTTGGGATGTTCATTACAAATACAGTTCTGGAGCCAAGTAAGGAGTTAAGCTTGCTGTTAACCTTTAGAAGCAGGAAAAAAAATAGATGGGATATAAGATTGAGATCTCCAGCTAGTGGTTTTTTAAAAACCTGTCAGATTTAATTAAATCATCACAAGTGCCTTTTAAAGGGCTCTGTGTGGTTGTCCTGCACAGTTGGAGGAACCTGATCCAAGAGGCAGCGGGGTTTGGTGGCTCGCCAACTTCTGTCCTTTCCCAGGCAAAAAACACAAGTCAGCCCAGTAGTGCGCGTCATCATGTGGACCCAGAAGGCCATCAGATGCAGAGCTGGCATCGGGTCCTGAGGCTCAGCACTGTGCGGGAAATTTGCCAGAAACTCTGATGCCCACATCTTTTGTCCCTCAACTGGCTAGACTTTCTCTGCAGTGCTTTGTATCTACTGAGTTCCTAAGTTACAGCCTCCCCTTCCTCTTCACTCCCTCTAGCACCAGAGACACAATATGCAGGACTTAACTTCCATTCTCTCATCCAAGAGACAGCTACTGTATTAAATGAGAAGTCTCTATTGGTAAAAATATTATAATACCTATTATTATATGTGAATGATACAGGTAAAAATGACAGTAGGAAACATTTCTTCAGGAAATCGACACTGTTCTCAATACTTTACATATTTCCAAACTCCAAGACAAATCAAAAACTAAGTGCGAAACTGTGCGTGGTAATCAATCATGTTGTTCACCAGAGAATCCTGGTTCTCTGTTAGTTTGCAACCTCAGGAGCTGCCCAGGTATAATCTGAAACCAGCCCCATCCACAGAGGGCAGGGAGAGACCAAAGAAAGATGCAGGTTACTCCAGGTTGGTAGGTGGCAGGTTTAATAAACAGGGGGACTTCCATATGAGGGTTGTCTTGGGCGCCACAAAATGAGTAGATCTTAGCACCCACCTGCCAGAATCTTAAAGTGTTTATAGAGAACTTAACAGGGTTCAGTTACATATTCCATCTAGATGGTCTCAGCAACACCCTCCTGTTTCAAGGTTGTGTCCTTGGGCAGCTTCTGGGGTGGGGAAGGCAAGCAGAATGTACATTCCAAGGACAGGAGAGGGAGTGAGGCACCTCCGATTGCCTGGGTCCAGCTCACATCCTTTCGTTGACCTCTTCCAACACTCCACACCTCATGACCAGCTCTTACCATTTCATAAGGCCCCCTCTTCTGCAATGTGCCCTGAGCAGTCAGCAAGGGGTTTTACTATCATGGAGGTGGCTTTTTTGGTGGCTATCTGGCTGCATTGGAGGCAGATGTCACAGCAATTGTATAGGCACATGTAAGAGAAAACACAGATGAAAATAATGCTTCCCAAAATAAGTAATATTTTTTTTTACCAAGAGCCCTATGATCTGAACCACTAACTTATTAAGTCTCCTAAGCTGGGGGGGAGGGGTCTGATCACTCAGGGTTTTCATATGTGTTTTTATGTGATTTAATAAAGATGAACATTAGCAGATTCATCAGGTATGAGCACACAACATTTTAATTGGATAATGGCACAAGTGCCTCCTTGCGAGGCCATAATGATGTCTAAGGCCATTCTATTTTGGAGGACAGCTTTTCTCATTAGAGACATTTCAGTGTTTAGTGAGGACAGGTTTGCCGGCTATCATTTAAGCCCTGCTGGGTGAATTTATATTGACATAAAGTAACCTAAAGAAAGTTTAGTATCACTTATTTGACAATGCTTCCCATGTAAGTTAATGTTACCAAATAAGCCTAATTAATTTAATATCTCTCTTTTATGAAAAGAGAGAACACATCTTTTGAGATGTTTCAGGGACCCTCTGGAAAAATCCCAAAGTTAGTTAAAGGTCAACAAGACTTCATTTAGAATTTGATTTTGTGGAAGTTTGTCAAAAATATCAAAAGGTTTAAAACAGTTGATTACATAGGTCACTGTGAAAGAATACTTAGTCATCCATTTAACCAAAACAATAAAGACTTCAAAGACAAATATAGAAAGTTACATAGTTATAAAAAATCTTGGTTCTTTTAATAAAGAAGATGCAGTTTTCTTAAGTAATCAAAACCCTGATAAAGTCAACAAGAAACACAAGAAATTATTTTGATAAAACATAGAATCTTTGTTTTCTAGGCAGATTACTTAAAAGGTAAAGAAAAACCTTTCACAATCCCATCAAGAACAAAGAGTCCAAAAAAACCTCTGTCCTTTTAGCAGATGAAAGAAAATTGTTTTATTTTTACATAAGTACACTATTGATATTAAAGCTTATTTTTCTTTAAGCCAGTAAAATAGAGCTCTTTTACTACTTAATTTTGGTAATACCTGTTGAAGGTAGAAAAATATCACATGTATATAACATATACCCATAGATATACATAAGCATACAAACACAACATTTGCCACAGCTACTGAGCCTGCATGCCACAACTACTGAAACCCGCATGCCTAGAGCCCGTGCTCTGCAACAAAGAGAAGCCACTGCAATGAGAAGCCCGTGCACTGCAACAAAGAGTAACCCCCGCTCGCCACAACTAGAGAAATCTCGCATGCAGCAAGGAAGACCCAACGCAGCCAAAAATAAATAAATAAAATAAATAAACATTAAAAAAAAAAAAAAGACTTGCATTTGTCCTTTACCAGTAATCTTGTGGAGGCTGTGGACTGATTTGGGGCAAGGGAACTTCTATAGCAGTATGTATTTTAAATAACCTCTTTTTTTCCTTCCGTCTCAGGCAATTGTGGGTAGTGTTTTTATTATCTCCTGGGCTGTGTATATTTCAGACTTGATAAGATTTACCAATTCAAGTATCAGAGGAAGAAGGCAAGTTTTCTCCTAGGATATTGGGAGTCTATTTCTCTATTATCAGAAATCTAGGGTAACTGCTATTTAACATGTTCCTTTGTATTAGGGACTGCACAGCATGGGGAACTCTGTCCATTTCATTGACAATCACCACAACATCGTCCCCTGAATTCTCCTCACTTTCCCAGGGATTCTACTTCTTAGCATCTTAATCACACTTTGTCACAAGTACTCGGACCTTAATCCATGACAGCTTGTGCCCTCCAAGCTTTGCAAAATGGCAAGCTAAGGTCTCCAACTTGTTATTTTGCTCTCCCACCTTGTCTGTTAGTCCTGAAGCTAGCAGAGTAGTGGACAACTGTACATCCTTCTCTAACTTCACCTGTTCTCCCAACTTCCTCACTTGAGCTTCAGCCTCTAGTCAGGAATGGATGGCCAGCTGAACTGCCCACAGTAGAGGTCAACCCACTGCAGTAGCCATTTGTTTCCCTTATTTGTCACAGTGCACTATGCACAGTTTCTCAAAAAAACACATTAAAGTAGCTCACGTTTTCAGGGCATCCTGTACTCATGCAGCAGTCTACAAGCATCTAACTCAGGATTTCCCCCACAGATACCTCTTCCCCCAGGCCCATTTTTTTGGTTTCCTGGCTGGCTCACCAATTGTTAGTTCACATCCTTGAGAGCTTCCTGGGAATAATCTTAAACTGGCTTCTATACACGGAGGGCAAGCAGAGATTGAAGAATGAGGTAGACACTCCAGATTGGTAAGTGGCAGGTTTAATAATCCAGGGAACATACATACAAGGTATGCCTTGGGCACCACAAGATAAGTAGATCTCAGCACCCGTCCACCAGAATCTTAAAGTTTATATAGAGGTCTTAAGTGGGTTCAGTCACATGTACCATCCAGATGGTCTCAACAACAACTTACTGTCTCAAGGCTGTGTCCTTGTGCAGCTTCTTGTACAGGGAAGGCAAGTGGAATGCACATTCCAAAAACAGGGGAGGGGGTGAAAAGCCTCCAACTGCCCAGATCCAGCTTTCATGTCAACTGGCAGTCACATCCTCTTGATGATCTCCTCCAACATTCTCCCCTTCTGAGCACATGGTTGGTTGGACATCCTGGCTCCACTGTAGTTGGAAGGGGCTGTGTGACTCATGCTGGCCAATGAGTTTTGAGTGAAAGTGATGCATGTCACTTGCAGACTAGAGCATTTAATTGCCAATGCAAGACCCTCCATTTATCTCTTTCCCACTGGGATAGTGACTGGCATCTTTTGGGATCAGAGCCCCCTACCAACCCAAAAGGGATATGTGGCATTGTTTGTTTTTAATTTCTGAGCCACTATTATTTGAGTTGTTGGCTAGCAAGTCTATCTGATTAAACATATATTCGTAGGTTATTTCTGAAAAGATGAAAATTTTGACAACAGTAAGATAAGTAGAATCAGAAGTGGGAGGGATTTTATACTTTCATTCTTTGTGCTCTTTGTTTTGTTTAGCATGCCCATGTATGAATGCCTTTCCCCCTCCTCCACCATGAAATTTTTAAAAATGAATGAATAAAATATACTGAGCAGCACCATATGCTAAGCATCACACTAGGCAACTGGGAGACAAAGTTTGAAGCTATTCTATTTTCTTAGCCAAGGTTCTGTAGGGCCAATGTTCCCGAGTCTTCTCTGGTCATCTACATCTTGCTCAAATGGGCCCTCGGCATACCATACAGTGCTCCTCTTCCATTCACAGCCAGGGAGGCAGAGAGAATGGAGCTGGAATCTTTCTGGCCATGTCAGAGAGTTCTAAGTGAGCCTCTCCATCACCATCACTGACATCTAGGGTGGAGTGAGCTCGGGAAAGGCTGTGATGATGCCTGAAGCCTCTCAGCTCACTGTGTGGACAAGCAGGGCTGCAGCTTGGTCACTTAAGGGGCCACTTCCCAGCCATATGGACATGAGCCTGAAGCAGGCTGTGTCCTGAAAAAGCTTCTGTTATAAGTGAGCCCATAAACAGCCCTCCTTGCCAGAGGCTGGGGCTAGTATACCAGTTAGGATTCTTCATTCAGCTACAGAAACCCAACCACAATGGCTTAACCAAATAGAGTTATTTTCCCCCATAACAAAGAGCCCAGGGGAGGCTGTGTGAAGTGATACAGCAGCCCATGGTGTTATCACTGCCTCAGGCTTCATCATCCATATTGTGTGGCTTTCACTCCTTGCACTTGTCACCTCAAGGCCGTAAGATGATGGCTGTACCTCACACCTCCCATTGGCATTACTGGCCAGAAGAAGAAGAAAAGAAGCCATCTCAAGAAAGCACAAACTTTCTCAGAAATCCAATTTATATTGGCTGCAACCAGCCAATCATAATAGTTAAGAGCATTGACTCTTAAAAACTAACTGGGTTCAAATTCTGGCTCCACCATTTAATAGTTTGTTCTTGGGCTATTTACTTAATCCCGCTGTGTCTCAGTTTTCTCATGAGTAAAATAGGAATATAGTAGTACCTACATCATAGAAATGTTAGGAGGACTAAATTACAAAGTGCTTACAATCATGCCGGGACCATAGTAAAGACAACATAAGCCACCCAAGGCCTTGGCTCTAACCTTAGCCTCTCCCATTTTCACCAACCACCTCGAGCAAAGGGCCAATCCTCAACACTAAGGGAGGATCTGCAGAGACCTGAGACCATCCTGTAGGACACTGCATTTGTCCTCACTCAGAGGGACTTGACTGCTGGGGTATGTGGCAATTTTAAGCAGGGCCTGGATGCGGAGGTCAACCAGGAGACCTGGGGAAGGAAGGAGCTCTGAGGCAGTGCCAATGAGGCCCCTGCCACACTTTAGATCTGTGACAACACAGAATTGGTATATATACATAGTAGGTGTATCTGGCAGTGATGCTGGAGAAGGGTGGTCCACTAAACTCAAAGCAAGATCCTAGTCAGCAGTCAGGGATGCAGGATGGGATGTGAGGAATGGGGCAGAGCACAGGTTCCCAGGGGAAGGCTGGGCATGGGTCAGAACATGGCTTCAAAGATGGCTCCCATCCAGCTAGGAACTAGAGAGCAGAAACGAAGATACCAGGAGAGACACGTGGACTCACACACATAGGGTGATACTCAAAATAGTGCACAACCAGTAAGGTGAGGCACCTGAACAAGTAACATTCTAGACGAGGAGCATGGAGCCCCTGCTGTGCCAGGACCACTGATCATTTAGTTCCTGGACCACGGAGAGCTCTGGGTGTCCGAAGGGAGCCCAGGGAAGGGGGTGAGGCAACCAAGCAATGCAAGGGCATTTAGGCAGCAGACACAATTTTCCAATTGCTAAGAAAGCATTTCAGGATTTTAACAGCTAGTTTATCTGTAAAGGTGCCTTCTAGAAAATGTCAGCCCTGCTCTCACCAGCTAAATTCCAGACACCGTCCCCACCACTGTGGGTGTACACTTTTGAAGGGCCCCTTTCCTGCTCAGAATGGCTCAGGAGGAAGCAAGACTTAATCTGCAGGTACGGGGTCTCAGTGCCCGCAGACCGAGGGGTAGGGCTGATCCATTTCCCCTTTGTTCTTTCTCTAAATTGTCCCATCTGTAAAGGTTCTTGTTTTCCATTTTGAGATATTTGTGGGAGATCAGGTAGCTGTTTGGGGGTGTCTGCTCAATGCCCAGCCCCAAAAGGGACTGAGCGGCGGGGGCACAGGCGGGTTCTGGAGGCCCCGCCTTCCTGGAACAGGTAACACAGAAATGATAGGGCTCATCTTCCATTAATTGCTCCATTTCTTCAGGCAACAGGATTTTTCATAAAAACCCAATCCTGTTTCTACTCTATCACCCTCATCTCCACCCCACAAGCTGCTTTCTACCAACAACAACTTCAAAATTGATCTTTGAAATGACTCCTCACTTAAATCAGCTTCTGAGTTTTAAAGGGTAAGAAAATGTCTCTCGCTCATTTAGACTAAAATAATGTGTCCATTAACCACGTTAGAGACACACAAAGTCTACTGCCTAGAAATTATCCATTAGCCTCATTTCAGGCTCTCCCACCTGCCAGCCTTCCTCCCGTGCTGTCTCAGGGTTCTAAATCTCAAACTTCATCTTGGCGTTCCCCTCCTCCAAAGACTAACGTTCCATGGCTGTCCATTGTATTTTTTTTAATTTTAATTTTAATTTATTTATTTTTTAACATCTTTATTGGAGTATAATTGCTTTACAATGTTGTGTTAGTTTCTGCTGTATAACAAAGTGAATCAGCTATATGCATACGTATATCTCCATATCCCCTCCCTCTTGCGTCTCCCTGTCTCCCACCCTATCCCACCTCTCTAGGGGAACACAAAGCACCGAGCTGATCTCCCTGTGCTATGCGGCTGCTTCCCACTAGCTATCCTGTCCATTGTCTTAAGGGTAAAATCCAAAATCCTCAGCCTGTGACCTAACTTTAATCTTCTTTCACCATGTCACTCCCTCTCTCTGGCCTGGGAACTCCAGGCTCCACCTCCAATAGACATATCACAACTTTATCCCAATTGTTCTGCCTTTCCACCTGGAGAGACTTCATCCCATCTCCACCTGTCAAGTCCTAGCTGTCCTTCAAGGGAGAGAGTTAACTCCAGCCTTCTCTAAGCAGTCTTCCCAAATCCTCACGTCTTAGAGGATTAACCACCCCAAGCTCTCTCCCACCGCACCTTGTTCTCACCTATTACAGAAGCCCAGTCCCTCTCTCCTGTGCCCCAGCTCATCCTTTCTTCTCCATCTATGTCTACTCTTTGTTACCCCTTGAAGGCAACTTGCTCTAGGGTGTTTCTTGTGCCTCTGTATATGTTTATCCCTGGACGATCTTCTCTCCCCTTATCTGTCCAGCAAACTCAAACTCATCCTCCTGAAGCAGTGGGTCTCAACCTTGGCTGCACATTAGAATCAAATGGAGAGCATTCAAATGGGAGGTGATACCCAGGCTTCACCCCCTCCCCGCAGCAACTAAATCAGAACCTCTAGGGGTGGAATCCAGACATCAGCACTTTTAAAGCTCCCCAAGTGATTCCGACGTGCTGCCAAGATTGAGCACACTTGTTCTGGAATCACCTCAAGCTTTCACCTACTTTGTTCAGGTTAATTATTATTTGTATCCTGGAGCTTAGCATTATGCTTGTAACTAAATAAGTTGCTGTTGAATGACTAAATAAATGAATGACTGGATGGTTGGATAGAAGGAAGGAAGGAAGGAAGGAAGGAAGGAAGGAAGGAAGGAAGGAAGGAAGGAAGGAAGAAAGAAAGGAAGGAAAGGAGGGAAGAAGGGGGGAGGAAGGAGGGAAGGAAGGGAGGGAGGAAGGGAAGGAAAAATGGAAAAACTGATGGATGCTATGTAACTCCAGAATAATCATATGCTGCCTTCCACTTCTAGACTTATTCTTGGAAGGAAAGTATTAATCCCATACCTCTAGTAATGCAACTCCTGTTGATTTCTTCGGTCTCTCCTTGCCCATACACAGAGGGCAAGGAGAGACCGAAAAAAGAGGCGGACAACTCCAGATTGGTAGGTGGCAGATTTAATAAGCAACGTGTGTGGTTAGGCTATTCAAAATGGCTGTTTTTTGCTCTCTGTACATCCCCTGCTCGACCAGCCCCTGCTTCACCCACATGACTATCCAATCCTCTTAATTATAGGTCTTAAGTAGTCCCTGGTAAATGATGAGCCCACCTGATGTCAATCCCCCCTATAAATGGTAGCCTCCTTATCCCCCAAGTAGTAAAGACTGCTGCCATGTCCTGTCTGCCGCGCACGGTGCGGTGTCACCCCAGGACCTTTTGTATAAGATCCCCCTGTCCAATAAACCATTGATGTCTCTGTCGCTGACTCCCAGCCCTTTCTTTGGTCTTGAGACTGCAGGCTTGTAGGACTGCGGGGTGCAGCCCAACACAAGGGAACTTACTTATGAGGCTTGTCTTGGTTTCCACAAAATGAGCAGATCTCCACATTCACCCCGCAGAATCTTAAAGTGTATATAGAGACCTTAATGGGGATCAGTCACTTATACCTTCTAGATGGTCTCAACACCACCCTACTCTCTCTAGGCTGCGTCCTTGAAACAGCTCCCACTGTGGGAACAGCGGTCAGAGCATACATTTCAAGGACAGGGGAGGGGGCGAGGAGCCTCCCATTGCCCTGGTGTAGCGGGTAGGTCAACGAATGGTCACATCCTCTCACTGACCTCCTCCAACCACTCCCTTACACAGCATGGGTACTGAGTAAATATCTGTGGATTTAAACTGAGCTGTAGCTTCACGCAGTTGTCAGGTTATCCACTAGAGCAGCAGTTCTCCAATTTTGCCCACAAAACACTCAGTTTTGACTTATATCAAAAGGAACCACTACTAGAAATGAAGTGATAAAAGTCTATCTTTTCCTAATTTGCAGAGGAACTTGGAATTTACTCCATTTTACATTTGTCTTTCCAAAATTTTTCTTAAAATTTTGCCTCCCTGCTGCCAAGTTTTTTGCTAGCAAGTATAGATAAATTAATATGATGATTAAACATAAGAGTGAATAAAGGAAAATCTCTAAAATATGATTAGAAAATAACATCTGGAGAATGTTTCTTCTGGTTAAATTGATTACCTGTCCTCTCCTTCCTCCCACTCTCTCTCCCTCCATCCCTTCCTTCTTTCTTTTCCTCCTTCTTTCCACAAACATTTATTTATCATGTACTAGGTGCCAGGCACTGTGCTAGGTTTAATGGCACAATACAGACATGAGCTTTTCCCACAAGAAATTTACTGCAAATATTTGAATATTCCATGATTCTCACAAAGTATGCTATGACTTCCAGAAGCTCCACCTCCTTGACAAGGTTAAGACACACTAATATTTCACAGCCAGGGTTCCACTGAATAAAACACGTGCACTTAACTGTCAGATTAAGTTGCTCTTGGTGAGTGAGCAGAACCAGAGAAGCCAGGACCAGCTGGGGGGGCTTGGGCATTCCTTCTAAGGACCCTACTTTCCCTTTGGGAATGAGCTGTGGTACCCTCTCAGGATCCTGACTGCCTCCACAGTCAGGCTCAACCTTGCCCTTTTGCTCTCAGGGGCCCAGACTCCCAGATCTTCCTGGGTTCCTTGCCGTTGTACCTTCCATAACCATACCAGCAGGATCCCTGGGATTTTCCACCTCCCTGTCCATACCCATCTTATGGTAAAAAGACACACAAACTTTAAGAGTTACAAGGATAAGGGGGTAAAAAGAATGTAGAAAACAAAATCACAGAAAACATGAATCAATCAAGTGAGCTGGCTAGATTTGTGAGCAAGGAAAATCTTTCCTCAGCCCAGATTTCTCAACTCTCCCAATATCCAGCAGTGGTGCTCATCCAAATCTAGTGTGAAGCAGGTTTCTCCAAAACCTGCTTTCCATCTTTATTTGGGCCCCGGGCTTGCACTTCTAGCCTCAGAAGTCCTAGAATTTCTTACACATAATCTGTCCACAGTAGCTCTGTCCCTAAAGCCTACTCTGTTTGCTTCCAAAAATGCCCAGCTCTGGACTACTGGTCTACCTGGCATCCCTTTGCAAAGCCATCACTCCTCCTGAGATCTGTGTGGTATGGTTTCCTGGCCTCAGGACCATCTTTTCCTCTTCATGGAATATTCAGTCAGTGTATTTGGTTTGTCTGAACCATTTACTGGTCTGCTGCCGAACTCTAGCCGTGAACAAAGCCAGACTCTAGACTTTTCAATCTACTGATTTTACTGAGCACTGTGCCCACCCTCCAGTGTCTGAGGGAACATCGTGGTGGAAGCCTTCTTACCTTGGGGCTCCTCACCATCGTTTCAGACCCCAGGGAGAGTCACCCCTGATCGCAAAGCCTAGATTTCACTGTGGCTCACTTAGCAAATTTCTGTGTTGCATACAAGAGACACTTCTAACTTCCAACTGTGGTACAAAGTAGGAAAAAAAGTCTCTCCTCTGCTCACACTATGGTCAAGTCATTCTCAGAAGATTCATCATTCAAGTGGAGGAAGGAATGGAATTTTCCAGAGGCCACTTAATTGCACTCTTATAGACTATGGTATTTTAAACATTAATACTCTGTAATAAAAGAAACTAGAAGAAATTTGGATTAATCAAAGGCAGAAGCTGGAAGAGAGGACACATTATGGAGATTGATGACTTGGGTTAGATAATCACAGAGAGCCATGCATTCATTCAAGAAAGTAATTTTTAAACTCTGGCCTTAAAGCACTAGGGTCCTATGGGGATGCTTCAGGTCTGCAAGGATTCCATAAAAGTTTGATTCAGAAATTCTATATACTTAACTGTTTCTCAGTCTAACAAAAACTTGCATATTCAAAAGTTATGTTTCCAAATTTTACTTTTATTGGAGACCATTGGTACTTTAATTTGTGTGCTAACTCACCAACTTTATAGTAAGTATCACAAATGTGAACAGACAAAACAAATTTGCCTGTGTTAGGATATGAGGAATGTCGTGAAAAATATTTTTCTTGTCCTTTACAGCTGACCCCTGGATTACTCCTAGAAAGGGAAATGTCTTTATTTGCTTTTTTCTTGCAAGGCCCACCCTCTTCCATGTTTATGTTTATTTGTTTTATTGATGGGTTCCCTTTCTCCTCAGAGCTCACGAGTCACATAGCTGCCATTTGTCTTTCCAGACCCATTCCTTTCACACACATCTTCACTCTTCTTTCTGTCCAAGAGACAGACTTGAATGGATGATATCAATGGCCTTCCTTGCCCTTTGGCTCTCTGTTGAGTAGACCAGTGGGGAACTCTAGGGAGGATAAGGGAGGGAGGAGAGTGAGGTCAAGGGAATGTATCTCTGATTCCTTTCCTTGGGGTCATTTAGGCCTAGCTGGGTCCCTCAGTAGCTGAAAGCCACTGCTGATTTCCTGGCAACTCTCTCTTTACAAGTCTTCTCCCTTTAAGTCCCACTAACCATTCCCTTCAGGCTGGGTTAAAATAATAGCTCTGGGCTTCTGTACTACCTCTTGTGGTTTCTCTACACCCACCCACACCTTTGTAAACAAATCTACCTTGAATTATCTTAATTTGGGTGTGCCATCTGTTTCTTACTGGAACCTTGACTGTACACCCTACTCCTGGTCCCCTTCCCACAGTGGAAACCATATGCACTTATGTGCTTCTGTTTGTATGTGTTCTTGCAAAATGGTGCTGTTTTTTATGCATGTATTTGAACTTTCTCATAAATGTTATTGAGTTATATATTTCATTCTGCTTCTTACCTTTCTCACTAATTACAATTTTTTTCAAGTTCATTCATGTTGCTATGGCTACAATTAATCTGTTGTCTCTAAACTTCTGCTCCCTGCTCTGCTCTGTGCCCTCCCCACATTTACCTATCCAATCTCCAGATGATAGGTACCCAGGTGGTCTCCGAATTCCTGACACCACAACCAATGCTGCACAGAAGTATTGTATATGTCCCTTGCGGAGCTGTGTAAGTATTTCTTCAGACTACAGATAGAGAGGGATAAAATTGCTGAGTCATTCAGTGTACATCGACTTAATTGGACTCAGTTAAGAGATGAGCACCAGCTGTGTTCTACAGAACATCACACCATCTGCCCTCCTGGCAACAGTGCCCAAGGGTTTGCATCCCCAAATCCCCACCAACACTTGGCATTATCCAGCTTTCTAGTTTTGCCAATCTACTAGATAGAAAGTGGTATATTATTTTGTAATTTGTCTTCCTTTGACTATTAATAACTTCAAGCACCTCCTCAGGTGCATTTGGTTTCTGCTTCCATAAATTACATGTTCACATGCTTTGACTATTTTTCTTTTTTTAATTACTTTTTATTGGAGTATAGTTGCTTTACAATGTTGTGTTAGTTTCTGCTGTAAGCAAAGTGAATCGTTTATACATATACATATATCCCCTCTTTTTTGGATTTCCTTCCCATTTAGGTCACCACAGAGCATTGAGTAGAGTTCCCTGTGCTATACAGTACGTTCTCATTAGTTATCTATTTTATACATAGTATCAATAGTATATATATGTCGATCTCAATCTCCCAATTCATCCCACCACCCCCACCCCCCGCTTTCCCCCTTGGTATCCATACGTTTGTTCTCTATATGCTTTGACTATTTTTCTATTGGGGTTGCTATTTTTCTTATTTAATCCACAAGGAATTCCCTGTATATTATTTTTAAATATCCTGTTAGTTTCACTTTTCTAATATTTCATGTAATATTTTGTACATCTACGTTCACAAATGAAATGAAACTGTAAATTTCTTTTCTCCTATTGCCCTTATCTACAGTAAGTTTAAAATTATAGGAATTAATTGTTCCTTACAAGAATCTGATGGCTTCTCACCATTTACACACTGGTCCAAGTCACCACAGTCCCTTACCTGGATTACCAATGAGGGATAACTCAACACAGGGGAGAAGGACATTGGGTTTTGGAGTGGAGCAGGCCCCCCTCATGAGCCCCCATGTGTGGTGTGATAATTATCTGCTTTTGTATCTGTCCTCCTCATTGGACTGTATTTATAGTACCTGGCACACATGTGCATAAAATAAATGTTTAATTCATTGGTGAGTCAGAGATCATTCTGCTTATTATCTATATGATTTGGAAAAAGTCAGGAAACCTCAGTTTTCTCATCTCTATTATCAGGATAATAATGATAAAATCATGTGCCATATTTGTGATAAGGGTTAAATGAACAATGCATGTAGAGCAGCACCCAGTCCCTGGATCTGATGCATGATGATATGCATGTATGGGTGGAGGTCAGCTCAGTGATAACCCCCAACTTATTTAAAAACAGGGCTCAAGACACCAACTGGTTGGAAGCAGGGCTGACGTTTCAGGCTGGAGGAAATCCACAGGGACTAGTGCACCTGCCTACACAGGAGCACAGGTGCCTCAGGGGAATGCTGTCCCCAACTTCCAAGGATCGCAGCACCAATTAGCATGTGAACAGGGCCCTAATTAGAGAAGAGCCCTAAAGGAAAAAGGGAGATGGAGTCTCTCTGGTCCCTGGGCCTGCTCACCACACCTCTTAACACCCATTTGATTCCACTCATTAGCGCATGAATGGGGCATTGATTACCAAGCCAAGCTATTGTGCAGCCTTTCAATGGAGTGGCTTCATGGGAGGATTTATTGGTAATTAAGGCTTGAATAAATGTTTTGCAAATGGGGTTTCTCCTGATGAATAGGAAGGGCTTTGGGAGTTGAGAAACCGTCAGTGCTGGGACCATACAGGCCTGCAATGTGTGCTTTCACTTCCACATAATTGTATGTTTGTCCATTTCAAGGCTGCCCAGGCCCCAGTTGGCAAATGACAACCAGTTACAGATGCAGGTCTACCCTCTTGGTTGTATTCTTTCCTGGAAGAAGTGTGTGAAGTTTCTGGATTGTTTATCTTGGCTAGTACCAATCCAGTGGCTCCCTCACGGCATCTCACTGGAGAGACACAGTGCACTGGCAGAGCCTATGGGGGAGTTCCAACCTCACCAGACAGTGCCACTTCTCCAGGGCACTAGGGAGTTACAAAGTTTCTCACAGGGTTTGGTCTGGCCAGCAATTCTCACAGGGTGATTACTCTTAGCCCCTAGCAGGGTTCTCAGCCTTGACACTATTGACATTTGGGGCCAGATAATTTACTGTGGGGAGTGAGCTGTCCTATTCACTGTAGGATATTTAACAGCATCCATGCTCTTGAAACTGAGCAGGACCCTGTGGGGCTCCTGGGCACGGAAGCCTTTCTGTGTCCCCCGTTGCTTGTTTGTAGGGAACAGACTCCAGCCTCCATGACCTTCCTGAGTTCCAAAGGGCAGATTCGAACAGATGCTAATCAGGGAAGGGAGGGGTTGCAGAGACAAGGGAGGAGCAGTCAAGACACAATAGTGCAGCCTTGGGTCAGGGTCCTGGTTCTGCCTCAAGGGATACACATGAAAATATCTTTGAGCTCTTTACAGAACTAAAACCCTAAACAAATGGAAGAAGTTAGCATTCTTCATTCCAGAGAAGATCACCATTTGACAACCACAGCAAGAGGCCACCTAGGCCAGGTTTAAGGAATGCAGGTCCTGCACACACCCTAATCCTTAACAGCAAACCCACCCTTGAACCATTGCTATAAACCTCCTCACCAAATCCTCCTGGGTTGGGACACACAGTTTTGGGGGCATGAGCCTGCTGTGTCCCCCTTTGCCTGGCAAAGCAATAAAGCTATTCTTTTCTACTTCACCCAAAACTCTGTCTCCAAGATTTGATTCAGCACTGGTGCACAGAGGCTGAGTTTTTGGCATCAATCTCCACCCACTAGATACCAATAGTACACTGGACAATAAAAATGTCAGCAGACATCGCCAAATGTCTTTGGAGGACAAAAGTGCCCCCACTTGAGAACTGCTGCCTCTACTAGAAAGGGTTTCCAAGGATTTTGACAGAAATACTGAACTTGTTTGGGGAAAAAAAATGTCTGCAGATTAACAGTTTTTTAGGTTAAATTGCTTTAATTGTTTTAAACAATTTTTAAGGTTAATGAAGGAAAATTTTGTTTACAAAAATCCATTTATTCATTCCTTTGTCCATTTATCCTTTCTTTCTTAGGTTCCTTTCCTGCGTCAGGCACTGTTCCGGGTGCTGAGAGTTAGCAGAGAACAAGACACACAAGGTCACTGCTCTCATGCAGCTCACCTTCTAGATGGGAGGGGTAGACCGACAGTAAACAAGTCAACAAATAAATGTAATAACTTCAGGTTTAGATAACTATTATGTGATTGATATGATCAAGAGTAACTTCAATGAGGGATGGAGTGGGTCACGATTTTAGATGGAGATCAGGGAAGTCTTGGATAATGAGATGGAGCCAGCCACAGGACCCTTCTGGGGAAGAGCTTTCCAGGCAGACAGAACAGGGAGGGCAAAAAAGAATGGGGGGATGGTTGGAGGAGGTTGAGCAGGTTCAAGGAAGAGAAGAGGCTGGTGTGGCTGAGCTAAGGACTAAGGTATAGCGCAGGATGAGGTAGAGTTTGGAGAGGAAGTTGGGAGACACATCATGGTCTAGATTGTATTTTATGTGTAATTACCCACCGCCACCATTACTCCTTCTAGTGGTTTGATTCCAACCATTCCTTGGTCCCACGAGGACCTCCAACCCCTTGAGCCTACCAATCTCTTACTATCCACTACTCCATCAAGTTCTTGCTCTCCTTTCTTGACTTAAATCCATGGCCCATTACTAGTAACACTCTTTTACACATCCTCAACCCCCTTCCTCTCTTTCTGCCACTGCACTTGCCTAATAAAATTTTAATCCTGCTTATATACCTCATGTTTGCCTTGGAAGAGCTGGATGTAGCTGGAGAGGAACAAACAGCAGACTTGCCTGACATTAAAGTTATGCTCACAATCTCAAGGGAGCCTTCAGCACTGCTGGCAACTTGACTTTAGTCCATGCATTTAACTACTCTAGGAAAACTGAGTTATGGAGACTTAAAATGACATCTTGAAAGGTCTGTGGTGAACAGTTTAGAAAGGCCAAACATGAGAAAATAGTTTTCTGTAGAACACATTTCTATTTCCTAACCTGTTCTTTGGAAGCAGAAGCTACTCTTGGCTATCACTCCACCAAATCTCAGATTCATTTCCTCAAGTAACTGGAATGCAGAATGACTTTTCAAACTGGTAATGTGGGATTTCCCCCTCCTCCAATCCCTTCATACTTCATGACAAATCATTAAAGTGTTCTATAGCAAGTCACTGTGAGGCCACATGAACCTTCCTCACCGGTAAATCCTCCATTGGTAGGAGGTTAGACACACAACAAATTACTCATAAGATTAGCCGTAAATTCAGGGTTGATGGTTGATATCTGTATTAGTTTCCTATTGCTGCTGTAACAAGTTACTATAGACTTAGTGAATTTAAAATAACACAAATTTATTCTTTTACAGTTCTGGAGGTCAGAAGTCTAAAATCAGTCTTCCTGCACTAAAATCCAGGTATCTGCAGGGCTGGCTGCTCATGGAGGCTCTGAGAGGAAAATCTGTTTCCTTGCCCTTTTCAGCATCTAGTTGCCACCTGGATTCCTTGGCTTGTGGCCTCTTCCTCCATCTCCAAAGCACATCACTCCAATCACTGCTTCCATCATTATACCACCTTCTCTTCTGACTCTGGTTCTTTCTGCATCCCTCTTATAAGAACCATGCTGATTGTATCAGGTCTACCTAGATAATCCAGGATAATCTCCCCATCTCAAGATTTTTAACTTGATCACAACTATGAAGTCCCTTTTGCCAAGTAAGGTAAT
Organism: Eubalaena glacialis; assembly: GCF_028564815.1. Classification (NCBI taxonomy): domain Eukaryota; kingdom Metazoa; phylum Chordata; class Mammalia; order Artiodactyla; family Balaenidae; genus Eubalaena; species Eubalaena glacialis. The sequence continues at coordinate 44,183,824 of NC_083717.1, forward strand.
ATTCACAGGTTTCAGGGATTAGGGCATGGACATATTTGAGGGACTATTATTCAACCTACGAACAACATCTGTTCAGAGGGCATCTAAACCTGAGAATAGTATTTCTCCAATAATTTCCTCAGCTTCTTCTTCAGGTCCTGTCAATTTTAAAACACCATGTAACCATGTCTCAGCCATCAATCAGAAGTCTGTCAAATAGTCATTTGTACTTCGTATGGGTTACATCCTTTACTGGTAAGACCTGGCATCTGAGATTTGATTTCTTTTCCCCTTCATTTTTGACACTGAAAACTGTAAATGTCATTTTGTTATCAGGGTCTCAATATAAATTAGAGAACATTGGTTCTAAGCACAAGGTTTAAATCAGGCCTTGATTTTCTGGATACTCACTTTTATCACCTCTTTTTCTAGTCAGCTCTGGCCACTGTAGCAATGATGAGAACTAGAGTAAAGACCAGCACTGCATACAACTGAACATTAGGCATGACAGTTCAGCTCACAGTGCTTTTTTCTGTACCAGGGCCTGTTACAGATAAATCCCATGAACCAGACAATATTGAATATGTCAGGACTGACAATTCTCTGAGGCTGAGACATCCCGAACTGTGGGAGACTGTAGCTTTTACTGTGCCATCTGGGTAGGCTACAGTATAAGGAAGAAATGAACCTTGGGGGAAGAGTGAGTTGGGTTATACCTGTTGAATCCAGGGACAGTGAATTTATTCATTCATTGACTCCATCAATCAATCATTCCTTACTAATTACAAGCTGATAATACCCACCCAGTGTTGGTGCTGCAGAGATAAGAGACAATATTGTAAACATGAATTTATGGTCCCATGAGGCTTGCTACTGTTTATTTAGAACTTGCTATGGACCAATCACTCAGAGGGAACTTTTTGGAATGTAGTTCTTGTACATATAGTCCTCCAAAAAATACCTCAGAGAATTTACACCAATCTTCTGATTCAGGAGGAACTGGTGGGTGGAATGAATAGGGAGGGGACTGAAGTCAAGAACAAGTTAAGTGAAATATGGGTTCTGTCAGCCCCTGGAACCTATCTGGGGACCTTGGGATATGGGGGTCACATCACACCCTCCAGGATTAGGCATGTGCTGATTCAAATCACTGACTGAAAGGATTAAAAGAACCAGATTGAGTTTATCTGTAGAGCAGCCTCACATTTGGTGTGTTTTATACAATTGTTTCAAGGGAGCCCTGGACCCAGCTGTCCAGGGACAGGCCGTCATCTGAAGATGGCTGTTATCACAGGTCAAAACTCACGTCTCAGAAAATGTGGTGCTACCTCTGGGAAGCAGGAGGTAACGTACATTTTGTTCTCATCACAGAGACAAGAAAATTCCCTTTCAGAAAAGGTGCTGCTGGGAGCCGGTGTGTGAGGAGCACAGGGCAGACCCTTGTTGATTGTGGAGGCAGGAGTGAAGACAGGGCCAGCTATTTTGAGCATCAAAGTGTAGTCATTTCCATGGATGACCATTGATAATGGTAAATTAGACAAAAGCAAAGTGCTTCACGGTGCCTGGCCAAATTACACATCTGGTGTGATCAAATTCTAATGTCAGCATCTGAAAGTCTAGAAAACTGGCTGAAGAATGCGCACCCCACCCTCATTTACACTCTGTCTTGGAGGTCCTGGGCTGTATGGAAGACACGGTGCTCTTTAGTCACTGACTGAGCTTCCCTCTGAACCATGTGTCCTGCTTTGATTGATGCCACTTCTTTCGAGGGAAGGAACCATGCCAGGCCCACCTGCAGCCCCTATCTTAGGATGGAGTCTCAGGGGCTCGACTTGGGGGAGCTAGAGAGTTTACCTGAAATGGCCAAAAGCAAAAAAGATTTAGACTATGTGCAAGATACATATGATGGAAACTATGAGTGATGGGGATAAGAGGAAGCCTTTCTTATTCATTCATTCAGCATTTCATAAATATATATTGAGCACTTACACTGGGCCAGATTCTGCAGCTAGTGATGGGAATTCAGTGGTGAACAAAACATGGGTCCTACCTGCAAGTTCTGGCTAACGGGCATCATGGTTTAGCCCTGTAGGGATAGCTGGTGGTTGCCCGTTCAGCATCCATTCCCATCACATCCCTCCCAAGCCATACTCCACTTTACTCTGGAGGCCTGGGGTTTGAGTAGGTATGATGTTACTTCCAGCTCTGGAGATGGGCCCCACTAGCTGAGGTTAATCACTGTATCCAGAACTGCAATTAGGCAACAGGGCTCCTGCCCTGGGCCACACACTTCAGAGTGCCCAGCTTTGACCCTGTTTCAAGCATGCATTTTACTATAATGTGAGAGTCTGGGGGACTGGGGGGACAGACCCACAAGGAGCCTACAGCTCCCCTTATAGAGCAGGCCCTTGGTATCAGGGCTCCACTTCCTGGGCCTGCACTGGCCTCTTGCCCAGTTCTGTCCTCCCAGAGGCAGACCATGCTGCCAGTGGGCCCACGCCTAGGCCAGGTGTGGAGCTTGAACGTGAGGGCAGGGGTATCCACATGCATGTGTATAAAGCCCTTCACCATGTGGATGGAGCATGGGATGGACGAGCAAAGTGGGGGGGGGGGGGGGCTATTGCCTAGAAGCCTCTATTTGTACACTTGCCTGGAAGCCATAAATATTCATGTAAGCCTAAGATATCGCATCTTCATCAGCCCCACAAATGGTTCAGGAGTGGGCAAGGAACCCAAGTTAATTCAATCAAGTGAACTTCAGGAATTTTGTGGATTGTGACAGAAGGAACCTTTTAGAACTACTCTTGCCTAAAGCCAGCCCTACATCTGAAGGTTTTGGGCTTTGTAAGTCAATCAATTCCCTTTATCATTTCAGCCAGTTTAAATTGGAATTTCTGTTTCTTACAACTGAAAACATCCCAGTAGGGTATCAATCCCATTTCTATCAGCTACCAGCTGAGCTACAAGGAGCCTGCAAGTCATTTTTATCTCAACAAGGCTGAATTTCCCCAAATGTACATGAGGATGATAACTCAAACGTTGCTGGGTGGCTGGGAGGAAGGAGTGAAATCATGTGTGGAAGAAATTGCCTAACCTGGCATAAAGTATGTGCTTGGTAAAGGTCACTTCCCTTTTGATCAATGTGGACCAGAGAACTCAGGTGAAACTTCTAGAGGAGTCCACGACAGTCACTCTTTCATGCCACAAACCTTTACTAGGCCCCTCCCAGTCATCAGGCTCCACATTAGGGGTTAATAGCCAAAGATGAATGAGCCAGAGGCTCTGCCCTTGAATGGCAGACAGGCTCATGGACTGCAAGGGAGAGAGACGAGTCCTCAATCACATCAGCATGGATGAGGCTGTGCTCACCTGTCATTCCCAGGACCTACTCAGGGCCTGGCACAGAGGAGATGCTCCCCAGTGTTTCCTAAATTAATAGGATGTGAAACAAACCAGGCCTTAAAGAACAGGTTGGATATGCATAAATAAAGAGAAATTTGGAAGGCATTTTATGTTAGAAATTGCTTTGGGTTGTTATCAACAGAAACCTAACTTTCATGGTTTCTACACACAGAGATTTCCTCTCTCCCGTGAAGTTCAGAGATTAGATTCCAGGGCTGACATGGTGGCTTCAAGGGACCCTTGCTTTTTCTACCTTTCTGCTTGGCCGTGTGTAGCCTTCCGGTCAAGGTTTCCCCCAAAGGTCCTAGAAGCCTACTACAGCTCCAGCCATTCTATCCATATTCCAGGTAGCAGTTAGGAGGAAGAGGAAAAAGTGGAAAGACAAAAAGGGGCTTACCCCAGCTGTCCTTCCTTCTCAGAGGTCCCTCCCTCTAAACTTCCACTTAAAATCATTAGCTAGAATTTAATTCTATGATTACACCTACTTGCAAAGGAAATGTTGTTAGCAAGGCACAACAGTGTCTCCATAATACAGGTCTATTGGCAATAAAGGGGAGGAGGATGGAGGCTGGGGAGAAAACCAGCTGCTGCTATCACCAGTGAGCACCATAAGAGCAGAGATGAAGATGATTAAATACAGATGCAAACTCTTATATATAGAATGGATAAACAAGGTCCTACTGTATAGCACAGGGAACTCTCTATTCAATACCCTGTGATAAACCATAATGGAAAAGAATATAAAAAAGAATACATATGTATATATATATATAACCAAATCACTTTCCTGTACAGCAGAAATTAACACAACACTGTAAATCAACTATACTTCAATTTAAAAAAAAAAAAAAATGATTAAATAGCCCATGACCAGGAGCAGGGAGAGGATAGATTTGGTTGGAGTGGAAGGTAACAAAGAGGTCAGGATTTCAAACTTTAGAATCAGAAATACCTGGAGGGTGGTTCCAATGCCGGATTGCTGGACCCCACCTCCAGGGTTTCTCATTCAGGAGATCTGGAGTGAAGCCCTAAAATTTTGCATTTCTAACAAGTTGGCAGATGATGTTGATGCTTCTGGTCTGGGGACCACACTTTGAGAACCACTTTAGGATGAAGTTAGGACTTCATCCTCTGAGTAACATGGACCCCCTTAAAGCTTTTGAGCTGGGAAGAAAAACAATGAACTAACTGATTTATGAGGGCTTATCTGTCAGAGGTCTGTAGGATGGGCTGGAGAAGGTAGAGATAGAGGCAGAGGCTGAGGCAGTAAGAAGGCAGGAATCAAACCAGCATTGGAGTTGTGTTCAGCTAGGCTTAACTGTATTATTTATAGCAATCCCATGAAGATGCTGACCTTCAAACCCCAACTGTATCAGCTGTGGAAAAACCAATCAAGCTAGCTGCCTTATGCCCAAGACAACCCTGGTATTGAAGGTGTGTTAATATTAATGATTGTTTTTTTTAAAAAATAAGCAAAGATGATATAATGACATGTGTCCCAGTCTCCCTATCCTACCCAAATGCAGCCTAAAGAAGTTTATATTGAAAAATGAGAAGCAGCTGGGTGAGACTCACAAATTATCAGGTCGTGATTAGAAGAAATAAGATGGCAGAGAGACTAGGTCAATGGATCCTTGTTCCTTGCAAAACTGAATCTCCCCTGGTTTCTGTTTGTTTTGCCCTCACCTAAGTTTGGGGTTTGCTTTTAGGACTGAAATATACAGGGAGGCAGGATAGCCAATTGAGGATTTAAACCAACTCCAGTTTAGCCCTAGTCCTAGCTGCAAAGCGGGGTTGGTGGCCAGTCTCTGGGGAAAGGCATGCTCTGGAGAGTTTGACAACCAGAATGTGGCTAGATTTCAGCCTCCATTTGATCACTGGGCCAAAGCCCTTGTGCAGGACACAGCTTGTAGAAGGGTAAGAGGTGGTCAGGCTGTGAGAGGCGACGTACCCTCAGGAGCCCTGGGTTTCTCCTCTATCAGATGGGATGGTAGGCAAAGGCCTCAGAGTTTTGGGGCAGATTAAGTGAAGTAAACAATATAAAGTACCTGGCACGTCAGTTTCCTTCTAGATTTCCATTTGAATCAGTGAGGGTAGCCGGATGGGTTAAGCCTCTTGGGCTGCAAGGGAATCATCTGTTCCTCCAAATCTTGGCACAGCTGCCCATGCTTAGCATTTGCAGCAGCGTGCCTGCTGCGTCTCCGCCAGCATCTCATTGGCGTGAAGAAAAAGCGGCGCGGGGCGCATTACGGGAGACCACCTGAGCTTCCGCGGTCAGCACATTAGCTCCCTAATACTGCCAGCTTCAGGGGTCGCCAAGCCCCGACTGGGAGTCTGAGATCCCAGTGCCTTCCCTCCCTTTTCATTAATTTCCTAAGCTCCAACACCACCGAGATAATGCCCCGCCAGGTGCGGGGACTTCTCGAAACAGTTTTGCCCTCCGATCCAGCGCATAGCGTGGTCCCTGCGTACTTGGCGCAGGTGCTGGAGAGGCCAGGAAGGCAGGGGCACGGGCATCATTTCAGCAAGCCCTGTAGGTATGAGGCGATGTGGCGAGCTTTCACCACTGATGACTCTTTCTAAAGGCGCCAGCCAAGAGGCTGAAGCACCAAATCCCAATTAAATCACAAAAGAAGTGGGAGCAGGCGGAGGATGAGTGGGGAGGGAGGCTCTGGGAGGGCCACTTACCCTACTTGCCCAAGGCTGAGCGAGGCTTGCTGGATGGGGACTTTTCTCCTCTTGGTCCAGGAATAATTGTAACAAACGCTGAGCACCAATCACGGGCCAGACATGGGCAACCCAGAGACAAAAGAGACCTGCTGAGCAAGCTCACATTTGAGTCGGGGAGACAACTGCCAACAGCCCCTAGCCGACAATGGTGCAGGAGCTCTAATAGAGCTTAGTGGTGGTGTTGTGAGTACAGGAAGGAGGGACGTCTATTTCTGCCTGCAGCGATGGGGAGGCTTCAGAAAGGAAGAGGCACTGGAGCTCATTCCCAAAGGATGGGCAGGAATTTGCAGGCAGAGAAGATGGGAATGACATTCCAGGGGCAGGAACAGCATGTAGCAGCCAGAGTCCTGAAATGTGGTGGGGAGTGGAGGAACAAGTAAGGAAATGGCGCCAGCAAAGTAGCGGCACTGAAAAGGGTCTCCTACGCTGACAGTCTTGTCAGGGGACCAAAGGAGGGAGAAGTCTTGTAGATCAAAAGCAAAGAGGAAAATCCTTAAGATGCTCTGTAACACACACACACATACAAACACGCACGCACGCACGCACGCATGCATGCACTTTCCCCATCCCCATTTTGTGGGGTTAGGGAAGGGCAGGCTGGTAGGATAATGAACTTCCAGGAGTTAGGTGCTTGATAAGATATCCAGGCCAGCAAGATGGAGAGAGTATATCCTAAACTCTGAGATCAGTGCAGAGGGCAAAGAGCTAGGAATAGGAGTTTAAGTTAAAAGATCTGGAAGGAGGTAGTGGAACAGGAGGAAAGAAGTTGGGCAAGAGGTAAAGGCATCTGGAATTTTACCATGCCTGGGGCTCTTTATCTGCATTTTATGCAGTATCATTGACATGGCATGATCGATCCCCCACTAATTATCTGGATTCATTTGTCATTAAAGATCATCTGACCCGTGCCCCTGACCCTTCCCTATATGTAGTCATTAGTGTCGGGAAAGGCAGCAGGCAGGGAGCTACCAGGAACATAAAGCCTGGGTCTTGCAGGTACAATGTTGTTTAAGTTCATGATTATGGGCTATGTAGGGTCTGGCCCAGCTCAAGGGCTTGGAATTATGAGTGTAGGAACTAGATTCAGGGCTCAGAGTTGATGTGGGATCATTCTCCAGCCAATCAGAGAAAACCAGCATCATGCCAGTTTGTTTTCTCCCGAAACCATGTGATGGAGAGAGAATACACAGGTAAGCCCCACCAGTGATGTGAAGAAACATGCACCTGGGGCTTCTGTGAATAGGAACTGATTTTTCACTGTGTAATAGTGATGTCTAAATAGTCCAGATGGTGTCCCTGAGACCCTAAAGCACAATGGGCTGGGAAGGGTCATGGGAATTCAACCCAAAAAGCAGTTTGATACCTACTGAGGCAGCACTGTGCTCGACACCGAGAAAGAGAAGAACAATACCAAATCAGGCCTGGCTTTCCTGAAGCTTACAGTCTAGTTGAGAAACAGAAAATTAAACTTTGGTTACAACTGACCTGTGCTAGGTCTATGATTGAAGAAGCATAGGTGGCCATGGAAAGCTATCCTAGGACCCAATAGGGGCTGTATGAAGGATGTTCCAGGCAGAGGGAAGAGTGTAGCAGGGCTCCAAGATCACAGAGATTGGCACAGGTAAGCAGGGAGAAAAGTGCAGTACAGCTGGATGGAGGGCATACGCTGGGCTGGGAGGTAGGTGCAGGCCAGAGTGGAATCCCAAAGCCAGGACCAAGAGAATGGGCTTTACAGAGAAATCATAGGAAGACACTGGAGATGGTAAAGCAGGGGAACAGCATCACCTTCCGGGGCAAATTACTGTGCCTTGTGGAAAAGGAGCTAGAGGGTAGCAAGAGGGCAGACAGAGCTTCACTTAAGGGATTACTGTGTAGTTCAGGCAAGAGATGATGAGACCTGGATTTGAACATAGCAATGGAGGTGGAGGGAAGTACAAAGACACCAGAGATACTTATGGAAGTAGCATGGGCAGAATTTGGATACTAAATTATGATGCAGGCATGGGGGTGAAGGAGCTTGTAGTAGGCTGAATACTGGCCCCCAACAATACCAGGTCCTAATCCCTGGAACCTGTAAATGTTACTTTATAGGGCAAAGGCATCTTGCAGGTGTGATTGAGTTAAGGATCCTAAAATGGAGAGATTATCCTGGATTATCCAATGAGTCTAAAAGCAATCACAAGCATCCTATGAGTGAGAGGCAGAGGGAGATTTGACACAGACAGAGAAGGCAGTGTGACCATGGAGGCAGAGATTAGAGTGATGTGGCCACAAGCCAAGGAATGCTGGCCAGAAGCTGGAATAGTCAAGGAACAGGTTCTTCTTTAGAACCTCCAGAGGGAGCGCAAACCTGTGGGCACCTTGCTTTCAGCCCAGCAAAACCAGATTTTGGGCTTCTGGCATCCAAACAGTGAGAGAAAAATTCTGTTGTTTTAAGTCACCAAGTTGTGGAAATTTATTTACAGCAGACACAGGAAACTAATAGAGAGCTTAAGAGTAAATTCTAACCATCAGTTTCCTAGTTTGGACAACTGGGTGGACACTGAACATGGAAAACCCCAAAGGAGAAGTAGGTAGGTAATAGTGGGTTCCAGAATGGCCATGGTGAATGTGAGGGTTCTGTGAACTATTGGAGGGTAGATGTCTAGCAGGCGACTGGAAATACAGCTTTGATGCTCAGGACCAGTGTCTGGGCTAAAGTCTGAAATTTATGAGTCATTAGCATTTAGAGAGTAAGTGAAGCCATATTGGTGGATGAAATCACCAGGGGTGATGTGGTTCTCACCCTTAGCAACACATTAGAATCACCTAGGCAGCTCTTTCAAATGCCTGAGCTCCCTTCCTGGCTATTCTAATTAACTCAGCCTGGGTGTCCAAGCCTTCCTATTTTTTTAGAGCTTCCCAGGTGATATTAATGTGCAACCAGAGTCAAGAGCCACTGGTGTAGAAAAGAGAAAGGAGCTGAAGACAAGCACCTCGGAGCAGTGGTTTTCAAAGTGTGGGCCCTGGACCAGCAGCGTCAGCGACACCTGGGAGCTTAGTAGAGATGTAAATTCTTAGGACCCACCCCAGACCTACTGAATTAGAGCTTCTGGGGGCGTGTGGCCCAGGAGCCTGAATTTTAACAAGCCCTCCAGATGATTCGGATGCATGCTCACATTTCTGAGAACCACTGGGTTAAAGGATGATCATCAGAGACAAAGAAGCCCTTCCTCCAAAAAACAGATTGAGTACAAGTAGCCAGCAAGGTGTGTGGAGATCCAGGAAAATGTGTGAACTGGCATCAAAAGGAGGTGGTATTTTTGTAAAGGGAGTAATACTGCCAAAATGTCAAATAAGGTAAGATCTACATCATTGGATGTAGTGACCATGGATGTTAGTCCTTTTTGACCTTGACTAGAGCACTTTCAGTGGGGTGGTGGGATTATGGTGGATTGCAGAGACCCAGGAGTGGGTAAAAATGAGGAATTGGAAGCAATGAGTAAAAAACACTATTTTAAGAAAAGAGGGAAGAAGGATGGGACCAGCAGCTAGAGGGGAGATGTGGAGCCTAGGGAGCTTGTTTTTCATTTGTTTTTATTTTTAGGGTAGAAATGACTTCAGAATCTTTGAATGTGGAGGGAAAAGGAGGAGGAGAGAAGGAGAAGTTGAAGATATGGGGCCAAAGGGGGAATAGAGCAAGGGTGAAGAGGAGGCAGGAGGGAATGAAGTCCAAAGCACAAGGGTTGGAGCGGCCTTGGATGCAGAGGGAAAGGAGAAATGGTACATTGAGGTATAAATCTGTTAGGAGGTGTGAGGAAGCCTGAGGACATTTTGAGGACATTGGCTTGTGGTGTTACTTTTCTCTGGAGGTAGACTGTAAGTAAGCTCATCTGCTGAGACAGGGTGGGTGTAGGTGTGATCAATTAAAGCCACTGAAGAATGGGGACAGAGAGCTGAAAGGAGAAAATAGAAGTCGTCCTGGGCAGTGTCATAGCTCTACTTCTGGTTGAATATTGGGAATTTATCTTGGCTCCAATTTGCAGGCTTGTGTGATTTTTTGTTTTCCTTTCACAATGCTCAGCAGAAAGGGCTAAGAGTTGAAGTGGTGCATGGCTGGATTTTGCCAGGAGGGTGAGATGAAGGGGCTTGAGTTGAGGATGCTGGCAAAAGAGTGGCTGACACTCTGGAGGGATCCCGGACTCTGCGCAGGGAGGATGGGAGTTGCTGATGGACAGAGGGAAATAGATAGGTCAAGGGACAGGCTGTCTGAAGGAGGATGAATGTAACTAGTGACACACGTGAGCAGACAGGGTTGTGATCAGAGAATGGGATGTCTGAAACGTTATGATTTTAGAGGTGGATTGTAATAGAAGCAAACTAGAGATACACTGGAAGGTGGTATCTGGTGGACCAGGGAAAAGAGTGTGAATTCAGGTCACCAACCCAAACAAGTCCAGGTAAAGGGGCAGGGTGAAGCCGGGAAGCTGAAAGACAGAGGAGCTGGGCTGTGGTCACTGAGCTTTTGGGGGAGGGGAGCTGCCAGGGGGCCCCCTCAGTGGGGTGTGATGGGGTGCTCCAGAGACACCCTCTTGATGGGAAGTATCAAGTCCCCCTGGTGTTGTGTTGTTCTTGCCTTGCACCTGACCATTGCCACAATGCATCATTGTTGTTGCTGTTAATAACAGCTGGCGTGACCTATCCAAATTAATATACGACAAGAGTTAATGTCTGTAACTGCCCTCATCTGAGTCCCCATTTTGGAGACAACAGGGGTGGGCAGGAGAGAAGTGGTAGCAATTTCTCAGCTCTTTCTCAGCTCCCATTTCAAGGGGTTTCCCCTCCCCCTTCTCCCTCCCAAGCTGGCACCGAGAGCAGAGGGGAGCTGGCATAACCCCACAATGGTGAGGAGGGACCCTCTGGCCACCCACCGTCCTCTGGGTCCACATGCACCCTGCTAGGTTGTCCCTCCTCTCACGTCCTCACTGGGTTTCCCGTGCTGGTGTTCACTGAGGGGCAACCGCTACCGTCTGTTTCTTGGGAATCCTGTTGAGGTCCAAGGTGACATCTGGAGTCCCTGCCATAAGCCCCCACTTAGGTCCCCACATGCTGGGGCTACTTCTCAGTGATATTCTACAGGCTGGGATCTCTCATTATATTTTGTGTCCCCCACCAGGGGAAACAAGCAGGAACCTCCGGGGCCCCAGATGCCATGGGAACTGGGCAACAAGGGATCTGGGCCCTCTCTCGGGGGCAAACATCCCCAGCTGTCAGCCTGGCACCTTCTGTACTGGTCCACGCTGAGGGCAGGCCTTCTCCAAGAGGCTGCAGTTCTCCTGGGCTACCCTCTGGGAAACAGAGAGCAAGCCCTCCTATTCTGAGACTCACTCAAATTCTCGAATGTTTCTACAAATCCTCCTCAGTCTCCCCAAGGAATTGGAGGGGGAAGAAAGCAAGGACATTCATGTCTGACCCCTTACTCTTCACCCTCCCTCTTTCTCTGCCCCCCAGCAATGGCGGGCGTTCTGCTTCCTCTTCCTTTCTGACAAATCTTACTTCCTCCACATATTTGGTCTTCCCTCCCTCAGGCAATGAGGGCATAAAAGTCAAAGGAAGAAAACTCGATTTCTTTCTTCTTCTTCTTTTTTTTTTTTTGCCACACCACAGCGTGTGGGATCTTACTTCCCCAACCAGGGATCGAACCCATGCCCCCTGCATTGAAAGTATGGAGGCTTAACCACTGGACCGCCAGGGAATTCCCAGAAAACTGGATTTCTGAGAAGACAGAAAACTTTGACGTGTATTTTGAAAATATTATTCCATTTACACTAATAACCAATAACAGTGTTAAGAGACTTATCTATACTGTTTCATAAAACTGCAGAAAAACCCTGTGAGGTAGTGCTGTTATCATCATTTCATAAACAGGGAAACTGAGGCTCAGCAAGGCTAATAACATGTCCAATATCACACAGGTAGTAAGTGATGGAGGGAGGTCTCCAACCAGGACCATGTGATCCAGAGCCGGAGGTCTTAACCACTATATACACGGCCTCAACTAGCCCACCCAACTTCTGTCTGTCTCCAAAGTCCAGAAACCATGGATCTTGTTTTCATTCTGTCCCTGGAGCCCCAAGGGTAACATTTTCTGCATTTTCCCCTAACAGCAACTGAAGGAGGTAAAGGAATATTTCGCCATCTCTCCAATGTCTGAACCATTGGGAAGGAAGATGGGGTTAATATTCATCCAGGTTGACCAAGATCAGTCATATCAATTGTTAAAATATTGAAAGTTGAATTGTCAAAATACTTCTATTCCAGCTGGTAAATAGCTGCGGTCCTCAAGTACCCCCCCACCCCCGACCCTGCCCTAGTGCCATCCTCCAGTGTCTCATTTTGATTGGTTGAAACTCAAGCTATACACGTTGATAAATATATTGAATATTACCCCTAAAAGCAGAAAAGAGGGGCTTGCCTGGTGGCACAGTGGTTAAGAATCTGCCTGCCAATGCAGGGGACACGGGTTCAAGCCCTGGTCTGGGAAGATCCCACATGCTGCGGAGCAACTAAGCCCGTGCGCCACAACTACTGAGCCTGCACTCTAGAGCCCGCGAGCCACAACTACTGAAGCCCATGTGCCTAGAGCCCATGCTCCACAACAAGAGAAGCCACTGCAATGAGAAGCCTGTGCACAGCAACGAAGAGTAGCCCCTGCTTGCCGCAACTAGAGAAAGCCCGCACCAGCAACAAAGACCCAGTGCAGCCAAAAATTAATTAATTAATTAATTTTTTAAAAAAAGAAGCAGAATCCCTGCTAGGATTGGACATATATGTATAAATGCTACCTCGAGCTACTGATGAAACAGTAAAATTGTCATTTTCTGTAACTTTAGTGAAATAACTTGTGTGAAAGCACAGAGCGTAATGCCTAGCACATAGCAGGTGTTCACTAAACATTAGCTGAAATATAATCTAAGTTATGTTGCTAAAAGTCTCCCTTGAGGGAGAGTTTGGAGCCCAGCAATTCCCAGAGTTGATGGAATTGATACTCATAGCAATTTTCATTTAGGTCCCTGACACAGAGATATGAATCAGATATGGCTAGAATTGGAGCATCTGGATAAGCTAGCAAAGGCAATTGCCTGGCCATCAGAACCACTGGACCTGAATGGGGACTAGCTGACAGGCAAAAGCAAAGTGAAATAGGAAAGAGATTTGTGCCAACAGCAGAAGCCAATTGCACTAAACACCAAGTCCTCCCTGTGGACAGATGTTGGGCCCTGTCATTTACTGAGTGCTTTATCCTCTTTTAATCCTTAAACCCACTGTAGAAAGAGTCCCAGATTCCCATTTTTGATGTTTGGAAATTGGAATTTAGAGAGGGTTGATAACTTGTCCAAGGTCCATGGCTATTAAGACATGGAGTCAGGAATCCCATCCACTCTATCTGGTTCTATAGCAGTTAGTCTGTCTCCTCCACCACAAGCCTAGGTGTTCCCCTTATACACTGCTGTGGTTTGTTTTAACCGACCCTTAGAAGGAAATCACAAAAGTAATGGTCCAAATATTCACATATTCCCAATTAGACATGTTTTTAGTGGAACTCACCCACAATCCAGAGAGCCTGGCAAGGTCTGTTATGATGGGAAGAGTAAGGAGATGCAAAGAACCAAACACACACACCTACACCTGCCAAGAGAAACAAGAAAAGATGACATCAGTTGACAAGACCCATGACAACCACTCACTGCCTCAAGTGCTTCCGTGTGGGTGGAGAATTGGATGGTGCCACAGACATACTTTGCCAATGGATGGCATCCCTGGATGAGCAGGCTTGGTCTTGGTGTAGAAGGGAGCTGTGAATGATGGGGCAGATGAATGTCCGTGGTGAGCCTGGTGGTTGGATTGATGCAGTGGGCGCTTACGTTCCTAGACTGTGCGTGTTTACAACTGGGATCAACACAGAGCGGGTGGGCTGAGGTCTAGACACAGGACAAACTAAGGCTGGAGTCTGTGTGTTCACACAGCATCTCTGATGTCTAGTCTTTGCTAATCTGTGTGTGTGTGTGTGTGTGCGCGCGCGCGCGTGTGTGTGTAGCTCTACATGGTTTTCAAAGTGCTGTCTCAAACAGGATGGCTTTTTAACTGGACGAGGATTTTGAACATGCTGGTAATCTGGGTCCCTGGATCCCACTCTGTCCATTAGCAGATGGATGAGTGAGGTTACTTTTCTTTTTCTTTCTACCTCAGTGGAATTAGCTACTTTCTAACTGAGGGTGGAAACCACTGTGTCCATGCTTGAATCCACTGCCTCAGTTGCCTTTGTAAACACAGATCTGACTATGTTTCTGCTCAGAAATTACCTGAGGCTCTCCACTGCTATAGTTTGTCCACAGATGATATTCTGAGCATGAAAATGTGGCCAAATAAGTTTGGGGGAGATGCTGCAAATAAGATCCTCTCTGTGTTTCGCAATGTACAGTAGCATATTAAAGGGAGTACAGACCTGTTTCCTGTGTTGTGGGGTCTTCTTAATGAATTGGGCTACAGAAATGTATTGTACTTCCTTTGCCCTTTGAAACATCTGCTAAAATCTCAAGACTATATCTTATAGAATAAGCTTTGGAAAAGGCCTGCCTAAAAAATAATATCCAGACTGAGTAACTTGATTTTCAAAACCTTCCAGAATCTTGACTTAATATTCTTCAAACGTGGTAAGAGTTCAGGATCAAGAATCAGATCCCAGTTCAAATCCCAGCATTGGAATTTAATCCTATGAACCTTTGGCCTTAATTACTCTCCCATTCTGTGCCACAGGTTGCTTATCTATAAATGGCAATGACTGTGCCTTTCTTGAAGGGTTATTGTAAAGGACTGCATGAGACAATGAATGTAAAGCCCATAGTAGAATATCCAGCCTACAGAACAGACTCATGAATGGAATTTCTATTATTATAATTATCTTTGATCCAGAAAAGAATGAGACCATTTCTGAGCTCACAGTATCTGGCTTCCTCTAAAACTTCTACAGAATCAAATAATCAGACTCCTGATAATGACAAAAGCAGTGAAAATAACTGACCAGGGTGCTGAATACATATGAAGACTTTCAGGGGTTTTCAGTACCAGAAAAATAACTTGGCTACATGATGTAACTTACCATGAACATCACTGGCTGTGAAAATTAGAAGACAGAAGGTCTGCATTTTCTGGCCCTGGAGCTACCTATAACTTGGTGTGGGACCCTGGGAGAGAATCTTGGCCTCTGAGGGACTCAGTTTCCCCTTGTGCAAATGAGGACATTGGGTGGGAAGATAACTAAGCTCCCTACGAACTCTAAGTCCATGGGGAAACCCTCCTTCTCTATTGCCTCAGACATGTGTTAGTTAGCTCCCAGTGTGGCATTTGATCTGTCACTCTAAGAGCATCTCACTGAGATCAACACACCAATTGTGTTGCCTTATACCACAAAGGACCACACTGGACCATCTGCTCCCCAGATCTGCCTGTGTGACTCAGGTCATAGCAGCAGAAACTTGCTCTGAACGTGAGGGTCAGTCAAGAGGAAAGGCAGAAAGAGAAGGTTTTTCCTTTCTACTGATTTGGTATCTTTGTCTTGTCTGTGGTTCACTTGGCACCAATAAATGAATTCCTGGGGTGGCAGTAATAATTGGGATTTTGGTTTTATGATCTGACCATGTAGTAATCTCTGTAGAGGGATATTAGAGTCTCTGTTGGGTGAGACAGGTGACAGATTACCTAGTTTGTCTATTTGACTGTTTTAAACTCTGCTCAATTAAGAATTTCAGCCTGCAAGGAAGGAGATTGGCTCTTTTAAATATGGACCAGTGAATTTTTGTGTTTCTGTATTTACTTTTGACTTCTGGCTAAAGTTGTAGAGCTGAAGCTACAAATTCTCTATATAACTGTTTGTCCATAAATGAAAAAGGCCTTGATTTCTCACTTGTAAGAGTATAAAATATTTTCCTACTTCTGGAAGATATTATGTTTCTTAAATTATAGGAGCACTCTTCTGACTTGTTTATAAACAAAAATCAACATATAAGTAGAATATTCCTAAAATTCCCAGGAAATAGAAACATTGAATTTCTGATACTTCAATGTGCTAGACCTGAAAAAATCCATCTTACATAAATTGTTAGCTCAGAAACATTATAGGGAACCAAACACATAATTACAGAAAATTTTGGCAAATCACAGTTCAAGAAACACTAGCTATATCTTTTCTCTGCTTTATCAGTGTTAAGTGTAATACAGTAGTACATTTTATTTTACTTGGGTTTGTATTCTCAACAATATCTGAGTCTCCTAAATTTATATAGGTTTACTAATCAAATAAACTAACATTACTCCCAATGAGGTTTAAGATTATGAAAAATGTAAATTTGCATTCAACTGAATTGAGTCATTATCTGACCTTTTCATATCAACAGTAATTATATTTTGTATTGAACCAGTTTAGACAATTTCCAACATCTTTAGGTGAATTAAAAGCTTGGACAAATATCAGAGTGAGCTAATTAATGGATAATTCTTAGATACCTAGCTATTTTCAAAATAAGATAGAATAATGAGACTTTGATTACAAATTATAATTTAAAGTATATGTGCTTTTGCTTCTTATTTTTATAAGCTGTACAGCTAAATCTTTGGGTCATGTTAATAAACATGTTCATTTTAAAGTGTAAAAGTGGTGTCTGTAGCTATATAAAATTGTGTTGTATGTATCACAAGTTCTGTTAGTCTGCTAAAATACTCATATATGACAGACAGTCCTCCATTATCTACCCCCTAATTTACTCTGTGAAATAGAAGTTAGTTACTTTAGTTAGAAGTCATAATTAATATGGATGGTTGAGACAATACTAGGAGCGATAGTGACAGAAATACAAGTGCCTGTGTGCTTTCACTTTTTAAGCAAGTCTATTCCAAGATATAAGGGAAGGACACAACTTGGAAAGTGAAATCTATTTGCCTTGGTTTATAACACCTGATTCTGAAAAGAAGCCATGAAAATGTTAACATTTTGACAAAGTTCTCCCAGCTTTGAAGGGCTGGCTTCCTTGATTTACTGACCAATGTCATTATCCATAATATAAAAGAATATTCTTTACCTTCTGTGTAATCTTCCTAGATAGCAAAGAATCTTTGTCTTACCAGAATAATTTTCTATCCCTCTATCTGAGCTTTATGTTTACTTTATTATGTCCTTGATTATGAAAAAGCAGTTCATCACATAAAAAGAGCTCAGATGCTTTATAAGCCTGTTATTTAAAAATATTTAGTAATCACTTTGATAAATAGGTAGCCAATTATTATTTTTCAAGCATCCAATGATCCTATCATAATCAAGTATCTGAATGTCCTCTGGCAACTCTTTAGATTTTTTGCCTTCCCTAGATTGGATCCTAATTTAGAATAAAATAAAATAAAATGTTCAGGATATTTTCTACACCTATCTTTGAAAATTCCCAGTAGACCACTGGAAAATTGCAAAGATTTGTACTTTCACCTTATAAAAAGAGAAGTACTAAAAATAACTAGGTTTGTTTGGTGTGATTCATTGATTCTCTGGTTGGATTCACTATTGTAAGAGATGCATTTGAAGAGTTGTCAAATCAGGAGGGCTGCTCTGTCTCCCCTGCTGAGACATGGTCCTGCTTCCCAGTCTGGGCAACAGTGAAAATGGCCTGGTTTCCCTCTTCTGTCATAGAGCTTCTATAGGATGAGAGGACTTAAGAGTTCAAAGGATTTGGGGGAGGAAAGAGTTCAGTGATTGGAGCAAGCACGGAGAAGAAACTTCTCTTAAATTCCTTCTCTCCTCTCCATGCTCACAGGCCCACTATTTTCCAGATGTTTCCTTCTAGATGGAGACAGAGTGACCTATATAAATCAAATACTGGCAGAACCACTTGGATGGATGAGTGGGGGGGTAGGGTGAATGTGTAGGTGGGTGAGTATGTGGGTGGTTGGATGGCTGGATGGGTGGGTAGGTGGATGGGTGAATGGATGAGTGGGTGGATAGGTGGATGGATGGATGGGTAGATGGGTGGATAGGTGGGTAGATGGATGGGTAGATGGGTGGGTAGATGGGTGGGTGAATGAGTAGGTGGGTGATTATGTGGGTGGTTGGATGGCTGGATGGGTGGGTAGGTGGATGGATGGATGGATGGGTGGGTGGATAGGTGGATGGATGGATGGGTAGATGGGTGGATAGGTGGGTAGATGGAGGGGTAGATGGGTGGGTGAATGGGTAGGTGGGTGGGCAGAATCAGGGTACATGGATGGGTAGGTGGGTGTGTGTGCTACAGCAGGGATTTGACCTTACACAACTATAAGCAGTCCCTGTGTGGCTGTTGTCTGACACTGCACTTGAAGTCCTCAGAACTAATAAGCAGGCAGGGAAGATGGATATAATATGAGGGAGAGCAAGAACAAGTTGGAACTCACAGGCTGGACTCAAAGCTATGTCAACCTTGATGACCAGGCCACCTGCGGAAGCTGACCTTAGGCCACAGGGAAAATTCAGCTGTTCTTGCACACCCTAAGAAATTTTGTGAGTTTCTCAGGTTCTCTCTACCATATATTCCAGGACACCATTTTGCTCCCACTGTAGCTTATCCCTAAATTTATCTGAGGGCCCTATTGAGTAGGCATCCCTCTACTCAGCCTGAGGGGACAGTTCACAAGGACCCACACCTCTTTCTTCCTCTCTGATTGTTCTCTCCTGCCCTCAGGCTGTGGAGTTGTTATCTAGTCTGTGTTTGGAGAAGAAAAAGAGCTGCTTGGCAAGCAAACATCCTTCCCAAATTTTCCTGCCATACTCTGGTGCAGTGGCTCTTTAATCTTTAAAGCCAAGTATGTGATGTCTTTTCCTCTGGCTCTGCCGTGGTCATCACTTTTGGGGGAACTGGGCTTACATCTGACTGCTGGGGCTGAAGGGTTCAGAAAGGGTGATGGAGGGAGGAGAGAAAGCAAGCAGGACATTTGGAGCCAATGGAGAAATTTGGAGTCGAGTGGTACTCATCAGTTAATACTCCAGAATTTTATCTACCGCAAAAATACTAAAAAACAGAGGACTGCCTGAGTAATAATTTCAACAAATAACTTATTCCTTTCCAGTAAAGAAACAAACCTCTTCCCACTGTACCTGCTATACACACTGCCTTCGAATCCACTGAGACATTGCCCTTGACTGTGAAAGTAACACATAGGCATAGTTGTTGGAATTGGAACCCACCATGGACCCTGAGCATCATTGTATGTTCTTGCTAAGGGTGCCAGGAATGCAAGGCACTGACTGCTCTTTACCTGGACTACTTCCCAGAGCTGTGTCTGCAGTGATTAACCTTAAGGGAAGAGGTAGCATCTCTCTTCCCAAAGCTGGCTTTCTTCCCCTCCCTATAAAAGGGATGAATCCTCCAATCACAGTGTAACATAATTCACTGCCTGTGAAGCAGCCATCCAAGCCCACCTATGTCACTTCCCTTTACCTCCATGGGACTGTAGGTCATGGAGAACTGGTACAAACAGAAGCTCCAGCTACAGATTTTGCCATGAGTAATAAAGTCCTTTGTCTCTGACCCAGGAGTGTTATGTCTTCTGCCAGCATCCATGGAACCGTGATGTGTTAGCTTGTAAGTAGGATAAAATCCCAGACCATTATCAGTTCTTTTCAATGGTGGCATCTCAATGCCTTCTCTCAAAGCGTGCATGGATCACCTAGACCACCATCTATGTGTCTTAGCATGACCCTGCTAAGTGATATAAAGAAAAGGTGAAGCAGTTGACGATAACAAAAACCAAAGCCAGGGTGGAAATCCAATGTCCACCTCCCACTGGCTGGGCTTGCCTGGCACCCATGCCTAGAAACCCCAAAGCACCATGACAGGAGAGAACTGTTTGATGGTGTCCTGGCCCAGCATAGGTGCCTGGCTGATTTGGGTGCATTCTTGGTGGTTTTAGGAAGAAGGTATCTACCAATGCACTCTGGCTTCTTAGCCTGCTGCTAGCAAATGCTCACCATTCCCAGACTCCATGCAGCCTTTCTAGATGAGATTTCAAACCTAATTAAGCTTAGCATTATCATTGTTTTTATCATATTAAGTTCCTGCTTGGCCCACAGCAGCGGGAAGAAAGTCAGTGCTGCATCTTTAAAGAGAAACAACAGATTTTGGTTCAATTAAAAATTCATTAAAATGCAAATTAGTTTGTAAATTTTTTTCTCTCCTTCTGATGATTCCTCAATATGGCTTTTTAATCATAGCGGGCGCTGAAGGAAAGGTGAACCCGTGGCTAGAAAGGAATAAAGAAGGAGAGCTGGAATTCTGGACCCCATTCACTGTGGCTGGATGCTGATTCTCTGAGAGCCTTACCCCTTCTCCTCCTCCTCCTTCCCCCTCCATCACTCTGTTTTCTCCCCAGAGGGGACTAGTTTCATGATTGCTCCCCAGTGCTTGACTGATAACTCCCATCATTTTCCTGATCTTCATCTCGCTGAATCTTAAGGGAAACACCAGAATAAAATGAATAATTACCCTTATCCACCTAGAGCCCCTGGCCATCCCTCATATTTTGATAATGCTTGTGGGGAGCTTTCTCCACTAACAGGACATTGAAATGTGACTAGGGGTTCCTCCAATGACTGAAAATGACAATTAACCACCCCAAATGGTTAGCCAGGTAACCTCTTTGCCCAAATCCTACAAAACCACAGAGCCTACAAAGAGACATGCACAAACTAACAAAATGTCTACTATATACAGCACCTGTAAGGCTTTGCCCTCACACTCTGACCAGTCTACCCAGGAATCTTTTTTTTTTTTTTTTAACATATTTATTGAAGTATAATTGCTTTACAATGGTGTGTTAGTTTCTGCTTTATAACAAAGTGAATCAGTTATACATATACATATATTCTCATATCTCTTCCCTCTTGCATCTCCCTCCCTCCCACCCTCCCCATCCCACCCCTCTAGGTGGTCACAAAGCACCGAGCTGATCTCCCTGTGCTATGCGGCTGCTTCCCACTAGCTACTTTACATTTGGTAGTGTATATATGTCCATGACACTCTCTCACCCTGTCACATCTCACCCCTCCCCCTCCCCATATCCTCAAGTCCATTCTCTAGTAGGTCTGTGTCTTTATTCCCATCTTGCCACTAGGTTCTTCATGGCCTTTTTTTTTTTTTCCTTAGATTCCATATATATGTGTTAGCATACTGTATTTGTTTTTCTCTTTCTGACTTACTTCACTCTGTATGACAGACTCTAACTCCATCTACCTCATTACAAATACCTCCATTTCATTTCTTTTCAAGGCTGAGTAATATTCCATTGTATATATGTGCCACATCTTCTTTATCCATTCATCCAATGATGGACACTTAGGTTGCTTCCATGTCCTGGCTATTGTAAATAGAGCTGCAATGAACATTTTGGTACATGACTCTGTTTGAACTATGGTTTTCTCAGGGTATATGCCCAGTAGTGGGATTGCTGGGTCGTATGGTAGTTCTATTTTTAGTTTTTTAAGGAACCTCCATACTGTTCTCCATAGTGGCTGTATCAATTTACATTCCCACCAACAGTGCAAGAGTGTTCCCTTTCCTCCACACCCTCTCCAGCATTTACTGTTTCTAGATTTTTTGATGATGGCCATTCTGACCTGTGTGAGATGATATCTCATTGTAGTTTTGATTTGCATTTCTCTAATGATTAATGATGTTGAGCATTCTTTCATGTGTCTGTTGGCAATCTGTATATCTTCTTTGGAGAAATGTCTATTTAGGTCTTCTGCCCATTTTTGAATTGGGTTGTTCGTTTTTTTGTTATTGAGCTGCCTGAGCTGCTTGTAAATCTTGGAGATTAATCCTTTGTCAGTTGCTTCATTTGCAAATATTTTCTCCCATTCTGAGGGTTGTCTTTTGGTCTTGTTTATGGTTTCCTTTGCTGTGCAAAAGCTTTTAAGTTTCATTAGGTCCCATTTGTTTATTTGTGTTTTTATTTCCATTTCTCTAGGAGCTGGGTCAAAAAGGATCTTGCTGTGATTTATGTCATAGAGTGTTCTGCCTATGTTTTCCTCTAAGAGTTTGATAGTGTCTGGCCTTACACTTAGGTCTTTAATCCATTTTGAGTTTATTTTTGTGTATGGTGTCAGGGAGTGTTCTAATTTCATACTTTTACATGTATCTGTCCAATTTTCCCAGCACCACTTATTGAAGAGTCTGTCTTTTCTCCACTGTGTATGCTTGCCTCCTTTATCAAAGATAAGGTGACCATATGTGCGTGGGTTTATCTCTGGGCTTTCTATCCTGTTCCATTGATCTCTATTTCTGCTTTTGTGCCAGTACCAAACTGTCTTGATTACTGTAGCTTTGTAATATAGTCTGAAGTCAGGGAGCCTGATTCCTCCAGCTCCATTTTTCGTTCTCAAGATTGTTTTGGCTATTCGGGGTCTTTTGTGTTTCCATACAAATTGTGAAATTTTTTGTTCTAGTTCTGTGAAAAATGCCAGTGGTAGTTTGATAGGGATTGCATTGAATCTGTAGATTGCTTTGGGTAGTAGAGTCATTTTCACAATGTTGATTCTTCCAATCCAAGAACATGGTATATCTCTCCATCTATTTGTATCATCTTTAATTTCTTTCATCAGTGTCTTATAATTTTCTGCATACAGGTCTTTTGTCTCCTTAGGTAGGTTTATTCCTAGATATTTTATTCTTTTTGTTGCAATGGTAAACGGGAGTGTTTTCTTAATTTCACTTTCAGATTTTTCGTCATTAGTGTATAGAAATGCAAGAGATTTCTGTGCATTAATTTTGTATCCTGCTACTTTACCAAATTCATTGATTAGCTCTAGTAGTTTTCTGGTAGCATCTTTTGGATTCTCTATGTATAGTATCATGTCATCTGCAAACAGTGACAGCTTTACTTCTTCTTTTCCGATTTGGATTCCTTTTATTTCTTTTTCTTCTCTGATTGCTGTGGCTAACACTTCCAAAACTATGTTGAATAATAGTGGTGAGAGTGGGCAACCTTGTCTTGTTTCTGATCTTAGTGGAAATGGTTTCAGTTTTTCACCATTGAGGACAATGTTGGCTGTGGGTTTGTCATATATGGCCTTTATTATGTTGAGGAAAGTTCCCTCTATGCCTACTTTCTGCAGGGCTTTTATCAGAAATGGGTGTTGAATTTTGTCAAAAGCTTTCTCTGCATCTATTGAGATGATCATATGGTTTTTCTCCTTCAGTTTGTTAATATGGTGTATCACGTTGATTGATTTGCGTATATTGAAGAATCCTTGCATTCCTGGGATAAACCCCACTTGATCATGGTGTATGATCCTTTTAATGTGCTGTTGGATTCTGTTTGCTAGTATTTTGTTGAGGATTTTTGCATCTATGTTCATCAGTGATATTGGCCTGGAGTTTTCTTTCTTTGTGACATCTTTGTCTGGTTTTGGTATCAGGGTGATGGTGGCCTCATAGAATGAGTTGGGGAGTGTTCCTCCCTCTGCAATATTTTGGAAGAGTTTGAGAAGGATAGGTGTTAGCTCTTCTCTAAATGTTGGATAGAATTCGCCTGTGAAGCCATCTGGTCCTGGGCTTTTGTGTGTTGGAAGATTTTAAATCACAGTTTCAATTTCAGTGCTTGTGATTGGTCTGTTCATATTTTCTATTTCTTCCTGGTTCAGTCTCGTCAGGTTGTGCTTTTCTAAGAATCTGTCCATTTCTTCCAGGTTGTCCATTTTATTGGCATAGAGTTGCTTGTAGTAATCTCTCATGACCGTTTGTATTTCTGCAGTGTCAGTGGTTACTTCTCCTTTTTCATTTCTAATTCTATTGATTTGAGTCCTCTCCCTTTTTCTCTTGATGAGTCTGGCTAATGGTTTATCAATTTTGTTTATCTTCTCAAAGAACCACCTTTTAGTTTTATTGATCTTCGCTATTGTCTCCTTCATTTCTTTTTCATTTATTTCTGATCTGATCTTTATGATTTCTTTCCTTCTGCTAGCTTTGGGGTTTTTTTGTTCTTCTTTCTCTAATTGCTTCAGGTGCAAGGTTAGGTTGTTTATTCGAGATGTTTCCTGTTTCTTGAGGTAGGCTTGTATTGCTATAGACTTCCCTCTTAGCACTGCTTTTGCTGCGTCCCATAGGTTTTGGGTCGTCGTGTCTCCATTGTCATTTGTTTCTAGGTATTTTTTGATTTCCCCTTTGATTTCTTCAGTGATCACTTCGTTATTAAGTAGTGTATTGTGTAGCCTCCATGTGTTTGTATTTTTTACAGATCTTTTCCTGTAATTGATATCTAGTCTCATAGCATTGTGGTCAGAAAAGATACTTGATACGATTTCAATTTTCTTAAATTTACCAAGGCTTGATTTGTGACCCAAGATATGATCTATCCTGGAGAATGTTCCATGAGCACTTGAGAAAAATGTGTATTCTGTTGTTTTGGGGTGGAATGTCCTATAAATATCAATTAAGTCCATCTTGTTTAATGTATCATTTAAAGCTTGTGTTTCCTTATTTATTTTCATTTTGGATGATCTGTCCATTGGTGAAAGTGGAGTGTTAAAGTCCCCTACTATGATTGTGTTACTGTCGATTTCCCCTTTTATGGCTGTTAGTATTTGCCTTATGTATTGAGGTGCTCCTATGTTGGGTGCATAAATATTTACAATTGTTATACCTTCCTCTTGGATCGATCCCTTGATCATTATATAGTGTCCTTCTTTGTCTCTTGTAATAGTCTTTATTTTAAAGTCTATTTTGTCTGATATGAGAATTGCTACTCCAGCTTTCTTTTGATTTCCATTTGCATGGAATATCTTTTTCCATCCCCTCACTTTCAGTCTGTATGTGTCTCTAGGTCTGAAGTGGGTCTCTTGTAGACAGCATATATATGGGTCCTGTTTTTGTATCCATTCAGCCAGTCTGTGTCTTTTGGTGGGAGCATTTAATCCATTTACATTTAAGGTAATTATCGATATGTATGTTCCTATTCCCATTTTCTTAAATGTTTTGGGTTTGTTATTGTAGGTGTTTTCCTTCTCTTGTGTTTCTTGCCTAGAGAAGTTCCTTTAGCATTTGTTGTAAAGCTGGTTTGGTGGTGCTGAACTCTCTCAGCTTTTGCTTGTCTGTAAAGGTTTTAATTTCTCCATCAAATCTGAATGAGATCCTTGGTGGGTAGAGTAATCTTGGTTGTAGGTTTTTTTCCTTCATCACTTTAAGTATATTCTGCCACTCCCTTCTGGCTTGCAAAGTTTCTGCTGAAAGATCAGCTGTTAACCTTATGGGGATTCCCTTGTGTGTTATTTGTTGTTTTTCCCTTGCTGCTTTTAACATGTTTTCTTTATATTTAATTTTTGACAGTTTGATTAATATGTGTCTTGGCGTGTTTCTCCTTGGATTTATCCTGTATGGGACTCTCTGTGCTTCCAGGACTTGATTAACTATTTCCTTTCCCATATTAGGGAAGTTTTCAACTATAATCTCTTCAAATATTTTCTCAGTCCCTTTCTTTTTCTCTTCTTCTTCTGGGACCCCTATAATTCGAATGTTGGTGCGTTTAATGTTGTCCCAGAGGTCTCTGAGACTGTCCTCAGTTCTTTTCATTCTTTTCTCTTTATTCTGCTCTGCAGTAGTTATTTCCACCATTTTATCTTCCAGGTCACTTATCTGTTCTTCTGCCTCAGTTATTCTGCTATTGATCCCATCTAGAGTATTTTTAATTTCATTTATTGTGTTTTTCATCGTTGCTTGGTTCCTCTTTAGTTCTTCTACGTCCTTGTTAAATGTTTCTTGCATTTTGTCTATTCTATTTCCAAGATTTTGGATCATCCTTACTATCATTATTCTGAATTCTTTTTCAGGTAGACTACCTATTTCCTCTTCATTTGTTAGGTCTGGTGTGTTTTGACCCTGCTCCTTCACCTGCTGTGTGTTTTTCTGTCTTCTCATTTTGCTTATCTTACTGTGTTTGGGGTCTCCTTTTCACAGGCTGCAGGTTCGTAGTTCCCGTTGTTTTTGGTATCTGTCCCCAGTGGCTAAGGTTGGTTCAGTGGGTTGTGTAGGCTTCCTGGTGGAGGGAACTAGTGCCTGTGTTCTGGTGGATGAGTCTGGATCTTGTCTTTCTGGTGGGCACGTCCATGTCTGGTGGTGTATTTTGGGGTGTCTGTGGCCTTATTATGATTTTAGGCAGCCTCTCTGCTAATGGATGGGGCTGTGTTCCTGTCTTGCTAGTTGTTTGGCATAGGGTGTCCAGCACTGTAGCTTGCTGGTCGTTGAGTGAAGCTGGGTCTTGATGTTGAGATGGAGATCTCTGAGAGATTTTCGCCGTTTGGTATTACGTGGAGCTGGGAGGCCTCTTGTGGACCAGTGTCCTGAAGTTGGCTCTCCCACCTCAGAGGCACAGCCCTGATGCCTGGCTGGAGCACCAAGAGCCTTTCATCCACACGGCTCAGAGTAAAAGGGAGAAAAAATAGAAAGAACGAAAGAAAGATGATAAAATATAATGAAGTAAAATAAAGCTATTATAAAGCAAAGCTATACAGACAAAATCTCACCCAGAAGCATATACATATACACTCACAAAAAAAGGAAAAGGGGGAAAATTAATATATCCTGCTCCCAAAGTCCACCTCCTGAATTTGGGATGATTCGTTGTCTATTCAGGTATTCAACAGATGCAGGCACATCAAGTTGTTTGTGGAGCTTTAATCCGCTGCTTCTGAGGCTGCTGGGAGAGATTTCCCTTTCTCTTCTTTGTTCGCACAGCTCCCGGGGTTCAGCTTTGGATTTGGACCCGCCTCTGCGTGTAGGTCGCCTGAGGGCGTCTGTTCCCCACCCAGACAGAACGGGGTTAAAGGAGCAGCTGATTCGGGGGCTCTGGCTCACTCAGGCCGGGGGGCGGGAGAGATTCAGATGCGGGGTGAGCCTGCGGCGGCAGAGGCCGGCGTGACATTGCACCAGCCCGAGGCGCGCCATGCGTTCTCCCTGGGAAGTTGTCCCCGGATCATGGGAGCCTGGCCGTGGCGGGCTGCACCGGCTCCCGGGAGGGGCGGTGTGGGGAGTGACCTGTGCTCGCACACAGGCTTCTTGGTGGCGGCAGCAGCAGCCTTAGCATCTCATGCCCGTCTCTGGGGTCCGCGCTGATGGCCACGGCTCGCGCCCGTCTCTGGAGTTCGTTTAGGCGGCGCTCTGAATCCCCTCTCCTCGCGCACCAGGAAACAAAGAGGGAAGAAAAAGTCTCTTGCCTCTTCGGCAGCTGCAGACTTTTTCCCGGACTCCCTCCCGGCTAGCTGTGGCGCACTAGCCCCGTTCAGGCTGTGTTCACGTCGCCAACCCCAGTCCTCTCCCTGCGATCCGACAGAAGCCCGAGCCTCAGCTCCCAGCCCCCGCCCGCCCCGGCGGCTGAGCAGACAAGCCTCTCGGGCTGGTGAGTGCTGCTCGGCGCCGAGCCTCCGTGCGGGAATCTCTCCGCTTTGCCCTCCGCATCCCTGTGGCTGCGCTCTCCTCCGTGGCTCCGAAGCTTCCCCCCTCCGCCACCTGCAGTCTCCGCCCGCGAAGGGGCTTCCTAGTGTGTGGAAACCTTTCCTCCTTCACAGCTCCCTTCCACTGGTGCAGGTCCCGTCCCTATTCTTTTGTCTCTGTTATTTCTTTTTTCTTTTGCCCTACCCAAGTACGTGGGGAGTTTCTTGCCTTTTGGGAGGTCTGACGTCTTCTGCCAGCGTTCAGTGGGTGTTCTGTAGGAGCAGTTCCATGTGTAGATGTATTTCTACTGTATCTGTGGGAAGGAAGGTGATCTCCGCGTCTTACTCTTCCGCCATCTTGCCCTATCCCCCCTACCCAGGAATCTTAGTAAGCTCCCTACTGTTATACCTGGCATAGGAATGGGGAAACTGAGGCTCAGAGATTTGGGGAGATACTTGCCCAAAGTCACATTACTAGAAAGTAGTAGTCAGGACTTGAACCCATATCCCTTGGATTCCAAAGCCAGTGCTCTTTCCGTTACATGAATTCCACGATTCTTTGTTTCCATTTTCACGGAGCTGGTCCGGCTTTTTGTTTCGAGGATTGACCAGCTGTTACATCCAGTTGATTCTAAGACAGGTTGGATGTATACACTGATGCTAGCTTTCTAGAGAACATGGTGCCTCAGATCCCAGGAGCGATGCTTTCACGGTGCTGCTGGCTGTGGGAAGCAGGCAGCTACTGCAAGTTCGTTAGATGCCCCTAATTGCTGAGAACACATTCAGGTGGTATGGTAAATGCAACTTAATTGAGAACTAATTAACTTGTTATAGTTATCTCGTTACATGACAATTAAATGTCTAAATATTCTTTTCTTCTCAGATAAAGGAATAAAAAAGGAAAATCGGGGGTGAAACTGCATCTCCCTTCAGATGGTAGGGCCTGGGTAGATGGCAACACTGCCGGGGCAGCAATGGGGCCTCGTGGTCTTGAAGAAGGAGTCAAGCTCATTAACACCATTTTAAAGGAAGATGTTCAAAGGCGGCGGGTAGATCCTGACTTTCAGAAGAATTCTCCATTAAATCTGGTGGGAAATGGGATTTGGCCTCAAAGGCTCCAAGAGACAGGACCTGGCAAGGACTGTTTCTCCCACCCAGCTTCTCTCTAGCTATTTAAGGTTTGGGCTCTGCATCCTTTTGTTTGCTGATAATCTGCCCTTTTCTGTGAAAATCCAAGGAGACCTTCCACATAACATAACCTCGGGCTGTTGTCAGGAGCGTATTGCCAGGACAGAGCTCCGTTTCAGCCCAGCTCTCATGTAATCATTTGCTCTTAATCCGTTTTCAGCCACAATGTCGTTTAACCCTCTCCTCGGCCGAGTTTCCAGAAACTCCTCCAAAACGAATCACCAGCAGTGGAGAAGCTGAGAGGTGCCTCCCTGGAGGACCAGGAATGAAGGGAAAGCTAAAAGAATAAGTCTGTTCACGGCACTTTACTCTTTCAGCCCTGATGTTTCTTGTTTAATTATGTGTGTTTAAATCACCTAGAAAAGCAAATTCTGTTTATTTCCGTCAGAAACTAAAATCAATATCCGGTCCTGGCAGACAAGGGAGTCAGATCCCATTCTCACGGGCTCGTTGCCATTGGAACTGATGGGCTGGTGAGTTTGGGCCGCCTTGTTGAGATCTGTTGGTATTGCATGAGGAAATTATCTGGCTTTTCTTCTTAATGAAAGGCAGACATGGCTGCTAGGAAACACTCCTCTTGATTCTCTCAGCCCCTCCAGTTTGACGACAAGTACCCTTTCCAGATTTTTCTGGTTCCTCGTCTCACTGAAGACGGTCCCAACCACATCATTCCTGGGACTTTAACATTCTTCCTTTCTCACAGCCACTGATTATCTTCTGTTCTGGGGGCTGATAATGCTGACTTAACTTGCAGCATCCCTAGAGAGAAATTAGGATGCTGAAGGCCCATTCTTTAAGGGGAGCTACTTACCTGGTCTGCCCCCAGGCTGGATGCCCAAACCCCTCTGTCCAGGTATGTTTCTGTAAAAGAACCCTTAGTTTTGGCCTTTGTGAAGACAACAAAAGAATTAATGGAAAACGATGAGCCCACCCTGTGGAAAGAAAAATGATAAACCACTTACTATACAGTCAGCAAAGAGCAAACTGTAAATAACATACAGTGAGATCCTGATAGGAGTTTCCAATTTCTTCTCACTACAGAACTCGTGCAACCCCTCTTTAGTATCATTAAGAAGCTTGCCTGTCATCTGATTCATCTGGGTGTTTTGAAGTTTATTTTACCACCTAGGTTTGGCTACTTTATTTCTGCTGTGTCTCTAACCCCGTTCCTGTCGCACTTCAGTCTGTGCTGGGACACAGCTTCTTTGTAGGAAGCCGTTGCTTGCTTCTATTTGCAGAAAACACTCAATCTCTGCTTATGCATTTGTTCAAAGTTCACTTTAAGTGCAGAGTATTTATCAACTGTATTGCTCAGCAAAGTGCCTGCCGCTGGTTACTCATTACAGGGAATGGCTTCTCTTCCTAGTTTGCATGGCCCCGAAGCTTTCTGTCTCTGTCTCTCTCATTGAGCGCTCTGTATTCCTTGGCCAGCTGCCTCTGTTCTCAGACTGCAACCTGATGATTTGGGGCATATTTCAAACCCTCTACTTCTTGCGGGTGGGGAAGGTAATGACCAGTTTGGGACTGACATTAAAAAGAGCTCTTCTATTGCGTAGAAACATGGTTACTGTGTTGAAATCCTCCTGGCAGAAGCAGCATCCTGGTGAGGGAGGTTTAACCGAAGCTTTGGGGATGGAGGTGGGGGGGGGCTACAGAGTGGTGTGGTTTCTGCCAGAGAATGGCTCTCTCAACCCTGTCTGCCCTTTGGAATCCCCTGGGGAGTGTTTGAAATTCTGACACCTCTGTCCCACCCCAGAGATTCTGATTGAATTACTGGGGAGGAGGGAGCCTGAATCAAGGTTGTTTCAAGTTCCCCAGGTGAGACGGAGAACTGCTAGGCTAGAGGTTGGAGCCAATCAGAGTCATCAAGAAAGTCCAAGTCCAAGTTCAACCAGCAACAGGATTGGCATCCACACTGGAAAGCCAAGAGTTCAAAGTGGAGCAGAAATGGAGCACAGTGTAAAGAAAGTCAACCAGACAAGAGCCACAAGGATCCAGAGTGGCCTCTGCAAGGGCCCTGGCTGGTGGGGCTACAGCTCAGACTTGAAGGCCAAGGTATCTGGAGCCCCCAGTGTTCAGCTTGGCTTAATGTCTGAGGCAGGACCCATAAGGACCTGTGACTTCCTGCTTACAGCTCTTAGACACCATTCTGGCTGCAGTAGCTAATGGTTGAACCACTTCATACCATTGCTACACAGATTATATGACAAATATAATGGCGTAGAATCATGGAGTATTAGAGCTGGACAAAATAATGTAGTCCAACCTTCTCCATTGTATCAAAATCAGATCAGGACCTATTTCTCCTCTGCTCCACTATAAAGACTTAAAAGACTAAAGTCAAATGTTCATAGAGGCAAGCAGAAATGGTTTGAATTTTTAGTAAGAAAGTTTCAATTATCATCAACTCTATTACTGCAGAGTGGTGGGAAATGGGAAAGCATCCCTACACCAGCCATTCCCAAACTTCAGTGTGCTTGAAACATGCCCAGGGTTGGGAAGGGGAGGTGGGAGAAGGTATGCATGTTAAAAATGCAAAGTCCTGGGTCCACTCCAGAGAGTCTGATTCAGTAGGTCTGGGGCAGGCCTCAAGAATCTCCATTCTTAATATGTGAGATGCCCTATTATCCCAGGAGTTCTGATGCACATGGTACCAAAGCCAGGTTTTAAGAAACACCAGCTTGAGCTGTGATAGAATCACCCAAATCCTGGGCAGAAAAGCAGTGTTCCAGATCAGCAATTATCAACCCTGGTTGTCCATAGAATCACCTGGGCAGCATTTTGAAAAATACTAATGCCTGGACCTCAACTCAAATCAATTGAATCAGAACATCTTAGGGCTGAGGCCTTGTATTAGTTAGACATTACTGTAACAATGCTGTGTAACAAACATCTCAAAACTCAGTGGCTGAAAGCAACAAGCATTCATTTCTCACTCACAGGTCTGTGGGTGGAATGGAGCTTGGCTGATCTACGTTGGGCTCAACTGGGGAAACGCTCTGGACTGCAGGTTGTATTCTGGTGAGCTTTATGTATGTTTCATACTCCTTAGACCAGTGGCTACCTGGGGTACATTCTTCTCATGACCCATCAATGGAGTGTGAGAGACAAGCCAAACTAAGCACATTTAAGGCTTCTGCTCTTGTCATGTCCAGTAACATCTCACAGCCAAGCCCAATATCAACAAGATGGGAAAAAATACTCTGCCTAATGGTCCAAACTACCACAGTGCTCCATCCCAGACCAATTAAATAAAAATTCTGGGGTGGGGCATGGGAACTGCAAAGCCCCTAAAATGTGCAGCTCGAGTTGGGATTCTTTCTTCTAAAGGATGATTCAGGTCCCAAGCAGTTAACCCTGTGTGAAGGAATTACAGTCCTACATATTTGGAATAAAACATGAGAAGTAGCTCTGTGGCAATAGGATTATTAATTAATGATAGAGAAAATAATAATAATCAAGCAAAGTACATTATTTGTTCATGTCAGCCCTTCATATATTTGGACTTAGTTACCATGTTCTGTGCAGCCAACCCCCAGATCCTCTGAGCTGTATGCTGTCGGTTCCACTGACCACTGTTCACGTGCCATGCTGTCACTCTCTCTCGCCATTGGTCTCACTCTCTTAATGCAGTCTAGACATTTTATGTGCACCCCTTAAATATGGGGTCTTCCAGAAAATCCCTCAGTGTGCCTGCTGCGACCTCAACTTGAGAAAAATAAAATCAGCCCCCTTGTCCTTGAGACCAAACTCCTGTTAACTCAGCCCAAGTGAAACCTCCAGGGAGGAAAGAGCACCCGCTCACCCAGGTCAGGTGCACTGACCCTGGCTCAATGTCAAGACCAGTTCCTCAGCCCTCCTTTTGGTCTAGTCCCAGCTCTGCCTCCGACACCCTGAGTTCCCTTGGATAAGTCACTTCTCTCGGCCCCAGTTTCCTCATCTGGAAAACGGATTCTGGAGACAGCCATACCCTTCCCGCTCTGTCCTTGGCAAGTATGGGATTATGCAGGCCTGAGAGTTGCCCTAGAGGAGTGCTGTTATAATCAGGGAGCTTGAAGGAAGCACAGACACTTACCTGGGATTATTTCCCAGCAGCACACTTGTGAAATGCTCAGGCAAAGGCTCATGCAGCTCCAGAAAGATTAATTGCTTTGATGCTGCTAATGAAACAAGCCACTAACCACATCCTCCCATATGCACAGTGACTGGGCTCCCAGTAAGGAAGCTCCCAGTAAGGAAGAGCTTTAACACAGCCCAGAGTGGGGCCGTCTAGGATGCGGTTACTCAGCTATGTGCCCACCTGCCACAGCATCCAGGGAGCACGCAGGCCTCACTCCCTTTGGCAGTAAAGCTCTGCCTTTGTAGGTACTTCTCACTGCTCCCTGCCTTCCTCATCTCCCTGCACCTGACTACTTGGGATGGTGATGTGGAGGTCATTCATCCAACTGCCCTTACCCTAACCCCAACCCTATGTGGCCTGACACTGCCTCCCCCTCTGTGCTTGTCTCTTTCTCTCTCCCCCAGCTTTACCATATACCCATCACATCAGCCTCCTGGACATTCCCAAAACACATCAACTTCTTTCCCTCTTACCTGCCTGGACTCCTGGGGCCACAACCACACCCTCAGGACAGGCGTCTACTTCTGTACCAGCATCTTATCCCAATACCCTATGTTCTCGCTCTGATATCAGCACCACGCGCCCTCTGCAAGCATGGGCTTAGAGTGATTCTTAGCCACTTTTCAACAGAATCTATGTATAACCCTCCCCCGACAAAAAAAGAAAAGCAGTCCAAAGGATTTATTTCTTTCATACTCTAGGTTAAAAATTTGGAAGAGCACAGTATGTGTATGCACCATGGGTCTCAGATTAGACAAACTTACTAGATTTAGGAGTCTTATTTTCTCTTAAGGAGCTGTACAGTGGGTTAAAAAGTGTATGATCATAAGTTTTGTATTCATTAGCATCATTTCTATGCTGCCAAATGCATAATTCTGACTCACAGTTCCCATTGAACCTATAAGCAAGAGGATTTATTTTATTGTTTCATTTTATTCATTGCTTCTCCTTCCCTCTCAGTGTTTCCCTAGGGCTGTGTCATGGGCAAAATTTCACCTGTCATGGGGTTACAGTGGTAGGAGCTGGGAATCTGGGTACCAGTCTCTGATTGGCTGGTACCTACACTTTGGTAGGTTGAGGATGTTTTTGAGGAAGATTGTGGTCCCAGCCAGAATGCTTCTAGCCAGAACAAAGGAAACCTTACTTTCTATAAAAAGTCACACCTCTGATGCCAGTGTCTAAACCTGAGCCCCAAGGTATTAGGACCTGCTCCTTAATATTTTAATAGCAGGTATTTGCCTGGTAGCTTGGACAAACAATGTATTTTCTTTTAACTTGACTATCCCCATATTCATAAGTAGTCCCCATCATGAATAGGCAGTTCACAGAAGCAGCATACAAAAAGATATTCACTCTCACATATAATGAAATAATTTGCATTAAAAACAACAAAACAGACTTTTTTTTCACCTAACAGATGGCAAAGATACACAAGTTTGATACAATGCTATATTAACAGGTGTGGAGAACATTTTGATGGGAGATACATTTGCACAGCTCTTTGGCAATGGTCACCAAAATGTAAAGTGTATATGATTCCTGATTTAGCAATTCCGCTCCTGGACTCTCCCAGAGCTACAGTGGCCCATGCAAACATTTCTGGAGAAAATTCCATGCCTGTGCAGACTGGACGCACTGGATTCACCTCAAGTGTGGAGAAAAGGGAACCCTCCTACACTGTTGGTGGTCATTTAAATTGGGGCAGCCACTATGGAAAACAATATAGACGTTCCTTAAAAAACTAAAAATGAGCTATCATATGATCCAGCCGTCACACTCCTGGGCATATATTTGGAAAAGATGATAACTCTAATTTGAAAGGTTACATGCACCCCAATGTTCATAGCAGCATTATTTATAATATCCAAGACATGGAAGCAAACTAAGTGTCCTTCAACAGATGAATGGATAAAGATATATATATACAATGGAATACTACTCAGCCATTAAAAAAGAATGAAATAATGCCATTTGCCAAAACATGGATGCACCTAGAGATTATCATGCGAAGTAAGACAGAAAAAGACAAATATTATATGATATCTCTTATATGCTGAATCTAAAAAATAATACAGATGAATTTATTTACAAAACAGAAACAGACTCACAGGCATAGAAAACAAACTTATGGTTACCAAAGGGGAAAGGGGAGGGGAGAGATAAATTAAGAGTTTGGGATTAACTACTCTATATACAGTAGATAAACAACAAGGATTTACTGTATAGCACAGGGAACTATACTCAATATCTTGTAATAACCTAAAATGGAAAAGAATCTGAAAAATTATATATATTATATATATGTACACACATATAAATGTATATATACTTTAATCACTTTGCTGTATACCTGAAACGAACACAATATTGTAAATCAAGTATAATTCACCAAAAAATAAAAATTTAACCTCAAATCTCAAAATGCACCCCAACCATGTTTAGCAATTCAACAACTCTTACCTAGTCCAAGGACTTTCTTCTCTACTAGGTGACCAGATCATACAGGCCCCTCACTTCTTAAACCTCCAACTTCTTTCAGCTGGTGACCCCTCCTCTGTCTTCATGGAGGAAGAGATGCAGATACAAACTGTTTCCCCAATTTAAAAAATTGTGATAGATCTACCATAGGGATGGAAGATAGCATAGGATTTCGTGACAGTCAGCCTCTGAAGTAAATGGGTTTAAATGCCACATATCAGTATAAGACTTTGGTCAGGTTATATAAACTCCCTGAAATTCACTTTCTTCATCTATATAACCAAGATCATGGTCATGGCCATGGAAGAAAGAGGAGAATCAAGAATGACTCCCAGGTTTTTGGCCTACGCAACTATACAGATGGTGGTACCATTAACTCAGATGGCAAAGGTTTAGGTCAATGGTGCTCAAACTATGACCCCTTGACCAGCAGCATGAGCATCATCTCACTCCCACCCCAAACCTACTGACTCAGAAACTCTGTGGTGGACCCACCAGTCTATTTTAACAGACATCCAGGTATTTCTGATGCATGCTAATGTGTGAGGGCTGGTGATTTGGAGGATATACCAGAAGTGAAAGAATTTGAGTTATTTTAAGCAGGAAAGGATTTAAGGTAGTAGGTGGTTACCAAACCCTTGAAACAGAGAAGGAATACAGGTCAGGGAAAGGTGCCCCTGGTAACTTGGTTTACCTCCAGCTTACAGAGAGAGAGGAAGCTGTGGAAGTTCGGAAAACCTCTTGAAATAATTTCAGCTCCAGAGGTAGATGATTCATAGGAAATTGCTGGGGGCCGCGGCAAAATCTTTCATTTGCTGATTCCATGAGGAGCAATTATTTGGTTTCTGCTTCTCTTCTTTCCTCCAAATCTCATACAAAGGCTTCCTGTTAGTGGTATCTAAACTGGAAACCCATTGTCAGGGATTTGGGGAAACGGAGTTGCTGGATTCCCAGCACCTTTGATGGGAGCAGAGTAAAAAGGGGAGGATGCTCTTGGGTTCCTCACTGAGCCCATTCCCCACTGGCACAGTGGGAAAAAACAAGAGCCTGTTTGAGATGCTGATGAGCCATTCAAATGGAGATGTGAAGTAAGCAACTGGATATCTAGACTGAAATTCAGGGGCAAGTCAGGGCTGGAGATCTAAGTGTGAAAGTCCTCAGCCTGTAGGTAATATTTAAAGTCTTGAATCCCCAAGATGACATCGTTAGAGAAAGTGTGTTACTACAGAAGATCTGAAGAGACTCATAATTTGGCCCTGGTCTGCCAGAGGAAGAGGAAATGGTCAAAAACAAAGAAGAAAGGGCCACCCAAGAGAGTGCTTTGTCTGGAACCCTAGAGGGGGAAGTCTTTGAAGAGGAAGGAGGGGCCAACCAAGTCAGATGCTCCTGGGAGGTCAACCCCTTGGTTGGCAAGATGGAGGCCATTGGTGAGGTAGCTAAGAGCCACTTCAGCAGAATGGTGGGGCAAAGCACTGTTGGGAATTGGTTGAGGAGAAAGTAAGCATAAAGGAAATGGAGACAGAGAATTGACAGCAAGCACATTTTGCTATAAAAAGGGACAGAGAAATGGCCCAACACCAGGATCTTGGTTATTTATAGGAAGAAACTGAATTTCAGAGAGTTTATATGATTTGACCAAAGTCTCATACAAATAGGTGGTATTTAAACCTTTACCCCTGAGCTTGACTGTCACCAAATCCTGTGCTATCTTCCCTCCCCCGGACAGACCCTCCACAATTTTTCAGGTGGTTTTTTCCTCTTGGCTTGTTTTCCCATAGTTATTGGAAAGAAACTAAATTCCTACTTACTCCTCAAAGCCTCTTGTCAGAAGGTGACTTTTCTAATTAGAAAAGAGATCTTATTAGACAGAAGCAGGGATGAGGCCCCATCCTGCTGAGGGATGAGGCAGGTCTTCATATCTTCAAAAGCAAAAGACTTCTACTAATTCACTCCCAAAAGCACTTTCACAGAAAGAGAACATTCAAATGGATAAAGGGGAGAAGAAAGACACTCCCTCCCTTTGATTGTTTCAGGTTAATAAATCAGTATTTGTGCAAATGGATTGACTCTAATGGCCACATGAATCTAAGCCAGACTGAGAAAAAAGAACTCCAAAAATGAGTACAACATGGGCAAGTCAATGCCACACTGGGATGGGGTTACGATCTGCCTGTCACTCACTGTCTTCCTAAGGACATCACATGACATTACTTCCCAGGGCCTGGGCTATCTGATTGGCTGTGAAATCTGGATTCATCTTGTGTGGATGTCAAATGCACCTGATATAGTCAACCCAAGAGAAGCTGAGAGCTAGTAGTGGGCTCCACAAAGGTGTTAAAATTATCTACTGATCAACTGATTTACTGAATTTACCGTTTCTAAATAGATGTTTGAAAGCTTGATCATATATGCTACCTTGCACCCTAGAAATTGTAAACAAATTAGTTGAAACAAATAATCGAATTAGGAGAAGTTGATCTGATTTGAATTTCACCTTGAAATAAAAAATGTTGTCTTGTTTTCTTCTTTTATTAATTTAGTTAGAAAAATAATACATGAACATTGTAGGGGAAAAAATGAGGAATTACATTTCAGCAGTACGGTGGACAGGGGGATGTCTCACCCAGATTCCCATTCAAGGAAAGACTTGTTGCCCCAGCTACTGGGTGTGCAGTCAGCAGACAGCTCCAGATGTCAGGTCCTTCAGTGTCTGCCTCAGCTCCTGAGCACCACCTTGCCCAAAAACATGCCCTTCCCAGGGGAGTTCATGCCCAGTGACTCATCACTGATGCCTGGACATTTCAGCCCAATAGGGGACAACTCTGATGGGCCATGCATGCTTCAGAACTCTCTGGGGGGTTGGCCAGGGCTTTACCAAGCATGCATGCTAATTTTGTTCCTTCTTTGCCCAATCATGCTGCCTCTCACAGGTGTTGGGTCCCATTAAAAACTCCCATCTCGGCATCTACTTGGAGATAACCGGTACTGGGAGTGGTCCAAGAAAGCAGGCAATAGGATGAAGATTGGAGGATGACTGGCTGCTTGGTTGGCAATGAAGACCCCATGACTGGTGGTAGTTAAAATGCAGAGAGTTCATTTGTTAGAATTCTCACCTTTGATCAATTGGAATGGTGAGCCAGCTGAAGGGAATGCATTAGCTGGTGCAACTTATCAAGAGTGTATTGGGGTGGGGGTGGGGCATAGTACCTATAAAGACAATGGATTGGATAGCTATTTTTAAGCACCACTGATAGCCTAGAGAAAGTTCACAAAAAGCTGACAAAAATCAAGTGTGAAAGCCAGAGGTCTTCCCTGATAGCCAAAAAAGGGGCTTTCATCTCCTGTAGTGAGAGGACAAAGAAAACAGGCCTCGGCTCAGGACTTCATTTAAGAGTGAACAAGATGCACCCTAGCAGGGATCCCAGGAGATGGTGCTGACTTGCCACAAGGATGGCACCTAGAAGCATGGAATAATGATGGCTCATGCTAAGTGAAGTTGAAATGCCAGAACTACCATGCAGATGCTGGAAAAAGGGATTAAAAGGCTCAGAGAAGTGGATGGGCTAGAGTGGATACACAATGTAAAGCCAGAAGTTTCAACGCATGTTCCAAGGAAGTCTCGAAAAAGACACCACTTTCTAAAGTCAATGGTTGGAGGGCACCAGCATCACTAAAAAGTTCAGTAGTAGCTCTCCTCTGTAAGCCTGGGCTGGTGGCGGAGAGGCTGTTACAGAGCTAGGCACACTGAGAACAATGGGGATGATAGGACCCTGGAACAATAAAGCCCAGGTGGACACAGTTACTGTGATGAGTACACAGTAATTGTGATAGGAGTGGCATCCAAGGGAGCTAGACCCACAGAAAATTCCTGTTATGGAGACAAGTAGCAGAACATAATGTCACTAGAGGTGAGATAGATGGGCATCCCACAATGGTACCATTAAGCTTGTACCACCAGAAGAAAACAAGAATAGATGAGCAGAAGACTGAAGGCTGTCACCCCAATAAAACATCACATCCTCTTATCCATATTCTTAATTTGAGCCAGTTTTCAGACTCAGACCAATTGACTGAAGAGGTGGCTTTGTCCCAGGAGGAAGGAGTCTACAACTCCACGGCAAGTACACAGTAATGACTCCCACAGTCCTTCCTCAAAGGGACCTACAGCCGTTTACTTGGGTAGCTGTACACTGGGGAAAGGGGAACAGTCAAACATTTGGAGGACTGTTGGACATAAGTCTGAGCTAACACTGATACTCAGAAACCTAAGGCATCACTATTCTTCCCCCTCTGTTAGAGTCAGAGGTAAATAGGGACCAGGTAATAAGTGGAGTCCTGGCCAAGATCTGGCTTACAATGGATCCACTGGGTCCATGGACCCACCTAGTGGTCACTTCTGTGGGCTCGATATGCATCTTTGGGATTCATGTATTCAGTAGTTGGTGCAACCCCCATACAGGATTCTTGATCAGTGGGGTGGGAACTATCATAGTGGAGAAGGCAAAGAGGAAGGCTTGGAACTCTGTCCTTGTTTGGAGGTAATTCCCCATAATTATGGCACTTCTGCTCATCTTCTGAGCCAAGCACCCTGCAAGACTGTTTTTATAACAGACAGTCTTAGAAGCTAGAAATAGTGTCTCCAATATAGAGACCCTCAGACACATTCCAGGATGATAAAATCTCCCTCCTCCCAGAAGATTTTCTTACCTTCTAGAGTAATAAGCCTAATCTTTCTCTGGAGAGGAGGATGGGTGTGTTTGCAAGCAGCCTTATGTAGGATTTAGTGTTTCCTAAGCTCATTGTTCCTTGCCTGTGACATAGACGTGTGTGTGTAGCATCCACTAAGCCCCCTCTACATTGTCCCATGGAGCTTGGGGGACAATGGGAATCCATGCAAACATTTTGTGCCATGACTAATAAATATATTGTCTAAATGCATTTTGCCTCACTGTTCTCTTACCAATCAAATGTATGAAAGTGCAGAAAGCAAACCTTATGAACTGCTTGATTGCTTGGCCTGACTCTCCATCCCCCTCCAAAACAAGAGAGCAAATCAAAAACAGGATCACGTCCTGGAAAGGATGGCAGGAATTGCTGACACTCTTAAAGACCTAAAGCAGGAGCTGGTAAATTACAGCCCACAGGTGAAATCTGGCCCACCACCTGTTTCTCTAAATAAAGTTTTATTGAAACACAGCCACTCATTTGTTTACATATTGTTTATGGCTGTTTTTGCAGTATAGCAGCAGAGTTGAGTAGTTACATCAGAGACTGTATGGCCACAAAGCCTAAAATATTTATTATCTGGCCTTTTGCAGAAAAGGTTTGCTGACTCATGATCTAAAGATGTCAGAATATGCCATCTCCATACATGCCTCAGTCTGGACCCTGGAAGAAACCAGATGGATCCTGAAAGATGACAATAAACTACCACAAACTCAACCAAGTTGTAGCCCCAATTGCAGCTGTCATGCCAGATGTACTGACTTTGTTAGCTCAAATTAACATGGCCTCAGGTACATGATATGTGGTAATTGATTTGATAAATGAATTCTTTTACATTCCTACCAGAAAAGAGGATCTGAAACAGTTTGCACCCACATGGAACAGGCAACAATATGCATTCATAATTTTGTCCCAGGGATATATGAACTCTCCCTGCAAAAGAGATATGAATGTTTTCAACATCCCACAGCACAGCACATTCAGTCTATCCTCTACATTGACGATATTGCAATAATTTGGGTCAGATAAGAAAGAATTGGCTAGCACACGGGATGCTTTAGTATGACACATATGCTCCTGAGGGTGAAAGGAAGAATCAGAGTCTGCCACATCAATACAATTTTTAGGGGTACAGTGGTCAGGGGCATGCCAAGACATCTCCTCCCAAGCAAAAGGTAAAGTATTGCATTTATACCTCCCACCATGAAGAAGGAAGGAAGCACAGTGCTTGACAAAACACTGGTAGATTTTGTCAAGTTCTGGAAGTATCATATTACATACTTTGCAGTACTGTTCCAGCTCATAAACTGGGTGAATGAAATACTGTATACTTTGAGTAGAGTCAGAGCCAGAAAGGACTTTGCAGCAAGTCTAGACTGCAGTGCAAGCAGTCTTGCTACTTGAGCTGTATGACCCAGCAGAACCTATGCTATTGAGTTGATGGTGGTGGGCAAAGATGCTGTGTGAAGCAAACGGTAAATTCCAGTGAAATAACCACAGTGCAGAACCCAGGGTTCTGCAAGGCCATAGATCTGCAGTGTAGAATTATATACCTTTAGAAAATAGCTCCTGGTAGAGATGGAGCACCTGACCATGGAACACAAGGTGACCATGAGTCCAGAATTTTCCACCATGGTCTAAGTCTGTCTTCATGTCCTCAGGTTGGGCTGGACCAGCAGCAGCCCAACAAAAATGAATGGGATGAGACTGAACAACGGTTAGCCCAGAGGGTGCAAGCAAGCTGCATGAACAGATAGCCTAGATCCTCATGACTTCACTCTCAGCTCATCATATACAGGAGCCTGTATGACCAGCTGAAGGAGGAAAAACCCAAGCTTGGTTTACAGATGGGTCAATGTTATGGGCTAAATATTTATGCCCCCCCCCCCAAATTCATATGTTGAAGTGCCAATCCTCAATGTGATGGTATTAGGAGGAGGGACCTATGGGAGGTGATGAGGTTTAGATGAGGTCATGAGGGTGGAGTCCCCATGACAGGATTAGTGCCCTTATAAGAAGAGTAAGAGACACCAAAGATTCTTCTCTCTGCCATGTGAGGATGAAGAGAGAAGGGAGCTGTCTACAAGCCAGCTCCACCTGTTATTATTTAACCCACCCAGTCTATGGTATTTTGTTATTTAACCCACCCAGTCTATGGTATTTATTATTTAACCCACCCAGTCTGTAATTTAACCCACCCAGTCTATGGTATTTTGTTATAGCAGCTGAGCTGTCTGAGACAGTCATCTTGGTATGTGAATACAAGCTAAAAGTGGATGGCCATTGCAGTTGCTCTAGAGCCTTGCTTAGGGGTGGCTTTGAAAGTCAGAGGTGAGGAAAAGCCTTCCAGTGGGTTCTACTTCATGCAGTGCACCTCATCATTCACTTTGTGCAGAAGGAGAATTGGACCATAGTAATAATACATTATAGCTCATGGGTAATATGAATAGTCTGTCTGGGTGGTCAGGAGTCTGGACGGAGAAAGATTTGGAGATTGAGGACAAAGAGATCTTGGGTAGCAGCATGCGGATGGCCATATGGCAGTGGACATAAGGTATGAAGATCTTTGTATCACATGTTAACATCTACCAGAGAGTATCCACCATGGAGGAGGCACTAAGCAACCAACCAGACAAGATGACTCAGCCAGTTGAGTCAGCCACCCTAGGTCACTGGCTACCTTAGTGCTGACACAACGGCACATGAATGAAGTGGCCACAGAAGGAAGGGTGGAGGCTATCCATGGTCCCAACAGCATGGGATCCCACTTACCAGGGCTACTTAGCTACTGCTGCTACCCAATGTCTATCTGCCAGCCACAAAGACCACCCTGAGTGCTGATATGAGAACATAACTCAAAAACTACAACTGGCCACTTCAATCCTTCCATCCTGAAGAGCTAGAGAGTCCTTCTAAGAGGAATAGCATATATTCCAAGTACAGGTTTGTCTTTCCTGCCCACATGGCCTCAGCTTATCCAAGGCCTTAAAATGTTTGAACCACCAACATGGGACCTTATAGAACATTGCATCATAGGGAACACACTTTGCAGCAAAGGAGGTGTAGAAATTGGCCTACATGGAATCACCTGGTCATATCACATCAGACACCACCCAGAAGCTGCCAGCCTCATAGAGCAATGGAATAGCTTTCTGAAGGCTCAGTTGAAGCACCAGCTTGGATGCAATACTCCATGAGGATGGGGTGCCGCTCTCCAGGATGCAGTATACACATTGAGTTAAAGACTTTTATATGGTATTGTGTGCCCAGTAGGAATAATGCATGGGTCTGGGAGGCTAGAGGTAGAAACAGGAATGGCCATATTTAGCATCCCTGCCAGTGACCCAGTGAAGAACACTGTTCTTCTGTTCTCTACAAAGCTGGATTCTTCAGAGCTACAGGTCCTGGTTCCCAATGGAGGTATACATTTGCCAGAATCAAAGCAAGAGCCCCACTGAATTATAAGCTATGGCTGCCACCTGGTCATGTCAAACTCGTTAGGTCCAGGGACCAACAGGCAAAGTGAGGAATCTCCATCTTGACAGGGGTAATTGTCCCTGAAACTGAGGAGGTAGAGCTCCAGATGATCTACTGGGTGGC
Organism: Eubalaena glacialis; assembly: GCF_028564815.1. Taxonomy (NCBI): domain Eukaryota; kingdom Metazoa; phylum Chordata; class Mammalia; order Artiodactyla; family Balaenidae; genus Eubalaena; species Eubalaena glacialis. Next base: position 44,227,521 of record NC_083717.1, read on the forward strand.
TTTTGGTCCCCCACCCCATTGCCAATTGTAAAGGTAAATGAGTAAGTGCAGCATCCCTGGCCCAAAAAAGGCCTGGTGACCAGGGACTCAGACCTCTGGGTATTTTAACAAGTGAGCCCCTGAGACCAGCAGGAGTGTTAGCTGAGGGTGAGAGGAATCTAGGCTGGGTAGTGGTGGAGAGAACACTGAGTTCCAGGTGGGACCCCAAGACCTGCTGCTGTTAGTTCCTTCTAATCTTCCTCTTCTAAATTTCCCATGGGAAGTGGGGAGATCACTGGAATTTGGTGAGGCTGCTCGAGAATGCATATGAAGAAGTGGATCTGAGTAGTGCAAATAGCAGACTGTGGACACAGAGACATCCACCAAGATCACTGTGAAAGAAAGGTCCTGTTGCCGATGCTGCGGGAGTGCTATTAGTAGACCACTTCCAGCCATCAGCTCCTTCAGGGTTGGCCTCAGCTATAGAGTGACCTCACCCGAGGGCATGCCTTTCGTAGGCTAACACATCCAATTATCCACTGTGGGGAATATAAATCTGTCCTTTTCCACCCAATGGGGGAAACTCTGATGGGCCAAATATGGTCAAGAGTTCCCTGTGTGGTTGGCCAAGCACAACTTGGCCCAACCCCCATAGCAGCACAACTTTCCCCTCAGCCCAGCCTTGCTTCCCTTTCCTCTTTTCCATTATGGCTGACACAAGAATGAGTTGCTCAGGAGCCCGTTGAAGGAGGACATGCTGTCCAGTGTGGGAGGTGTGGTCAGCAGACAGCTTCCAGCTGTCAGCTCCTTCCAGGTCTGTCTCAGGCGTCAGAGGTCACTCCCTTCTCGGGGCAGCCTTCATCCAGTGGATGAGCAACAGAGCTACAGAGGCCCAGCCATTCTGACCCCATTCAGGACACATCTGATGGACAATATTGGCTCCAGGGTTCCCCTCTGGGTGGATGAGGTTTTATAAGACCTGCACTGTAGTTCACTGTCTTCTTCTACCCAATACCACTCCTCCCCCTCCTTTCACAGGTGTTGATCCCTAACAATCTTGGAACTTAAACTCTGTTTTAGTGCCTGCCTCCAGAGAACACAAACTGCAATAAAGAGGAGGAAAAATATGTGAATTAAAGTCACCCCAAATCACAACCCCCACCATAAATAGAGAGCGTGTCTCAGAGACGTGATCGCTCTGACATAAGTATATGAAATCAGCCAAATACATTGTAAGCTGTTAAGACACTCTTCTGTTCATTCAATAACAGTGTCAAAATCTCAAATTTTTCATCAGAATAAAATATAAAAGATTGCCAGTATCACATGTAAGTGATTTGTAGCCCCCAAACATTTTAAGAATGCTACATTCATGCCATCCAGGCATACTGACATCCAATATTTTCCAATATATACCGCCAGACCTCTTATCCTAGGTATTAGTTATCTATTAGTACCAAATTACCACAAACTTGACAGCTTAAAACAACACACATTTACTATCTCACAGCTTCTATGGGTCAGGATTCTGGACATCCTCTTTCTTGGAGTTTCCAACAGGCTGCAAACAAGATGTTGGCCAGGGCTGGGTCTCATCTGAAGGCTCAACTGGGGAAGCTCACTCAATGGTTGCTAGCAAGATTCAGTTCCCCATGGGCTATTGAACAGAGGGCCTCAATTCTCCAGTGGCTGTTGGCTGGAGGCTTCCCTCAGTTCCTTGCCAAATGGGCCTTTCCAACATGGTGGTTGGCTTCATCAAAATGTACAAGCCAAGAAGGCAATAAAGAGAGTCTGATAGCAAGACAAAAGTCACCATCTTTTGTAGGCTAATTATAGAATTGAAATCCCCTTAATGTTGCTGTGTTCTACTGGTAAGAAACAAGTTACTCATCGGAAGAGGATTATACAAGGCCATGAATACCAGGAGGCAGACATCCCTGGGCACCATCTTGGACGATGCCCACTCCACCATGCAAATATGTACATGTTTATGCTTGCAAAGTGGGATCATATTGTTTTATATACTTCAACTTACTAAAAATGCAACCTAACTTTTTTTTTAACATCTTTATTGGAGTATAATTGCTTCATAATGGTGTGTTAGTTTCTGCTGTACAACAAAGTGAATCAGCTATACGTATACATATATCCCCATATCTCCTCCCTCTTGCATCTCCCTCCCACCCTCCCTATCCCACCCCTCTAGCTGGACACAAAGCACCAAGCTGATCTCCCTGTGCTATGCAGCTGCTTCCCACTAACTATCTATTTTACATTTGGTAGTATATATATGTCCATGCAACTCTCTCACTTTGTCCCAGCTTACCCTTCCCCCTCCCTGTATCCTCAAGTCCATTCTCTACGTCTGTGTCTCTATTCCAATCCTGTCCCTAGTTCTTCAGAACCATTTTTTTTTAATTCCATATATATGTGTTAGCATATGGTATTTGTTTTTCTCTTTCTGACTTACTTCACTCTGTATGACAAACTCTAGGTCCATCCACCTCACTACAAATAACTCAATTTCATTTCTTTTTATGGCTGAGTAATATTCCATTGTATATATGTGCCATATCTTCTTTATGCATTCATCTGTTGATGGACACTTAGGTTAAAATGCAACCTAACTTCTATATACACAAATGTCACTTATTTATGAGTTAAGGACTGCATAGTATTCCACTGAATAGCCATCACATGATTTATTCATGAAACCCTATTGCCAGACAATTGGTTGTTTTCGATTTTCCATTTCTATAAACGATGTTGCTGTGAACATCCTTGTAATTAAACATTTCCACACTCATTTATATGTTTGCTTAGGAAAACATTTCTAGAGATGGGTGGAATTGTTGGGTTGAGGACATACACTTTTTAAAGACTTATGTTATGAGGTGTTTTTAACTGATCTCCATTTAATGGACTTAGGTTAACAAAAGGCCTTCATTCCTCTCTGTAAATCGTACTGCTGCTCCCAGAGCATAACGGCTGTGCAGGAGCAGGCCCCTTCCTGGTGGGTCTGCACATTTCCATTCTCACTGACCATCAATTCCTCTATAGAACAGGTGTCCCATATAACATGATTTCCATTATATCACTAAGTTGCCCTCCAGAGAAGTTGCTCCAAATTACCCCCCTGTGAACACTATATGGGATTATCCCCCTCTATTTAAAATCTGTTATATGAGAAGGTGCTGACCCATCCTCAATAAAGTGCACACATTCTGGGTTCTTTTCCTAACAACGATGTGAGTTTCACGCAGATCCAGTTCTTAGATGCCCCTGGAGCCAAGCACAGGTCACAGGTATGTGAATCAGACTAGATGTTAAAACAACAGGGAGTGGTGAACCCTGTTGAGAGCTGAAGTCTGTGGCCCACTAAAGGCCTTTAGACTCAAAACATTTTAAACTACTTTGCTGGCCCAAGAAAATATTTTTGTGACTCAGAGTAAACTTGGGCTATGAGTTTATGATCCATGATTTATACCTGAGAGACACTTGGTAAAAAATAATTTCCTCTGGGCATGGAAAAAAGCACTCCGTAAGCAAAGCCAACTGCCCCATAGAGGTGACACTTAAGTCTTTACTCCAAAAATATCATATGAAATGGGCCAGCAGGAACTCCAAGATGGACAAAGGTCATGAAGATTAATAAGCATTCTCTTCTTGGAAAGCAAAACTAGGTGTCATAAAAAGCATAAATGAATGAACAAATGATGACAGCTTTTCTGGTACTGTGTTCCCTTCCTCCCTACCTGCTACAGGAGTAGAACGCTCTCACTTTCAGAACCTGAGAGTAATGGGAGATGCATTTATAAATACTCCCACACTTGCCATGAATCTCAGTAGCTTCACTCCACATCCCTGGAGGACTGACTATAGGAATCCATTAAGCTAATGAGGAGTTGGGTGCAGCTATATCTGCGCAACATGTGACAAGCGTCACCTCATAATTGAATTGGGGATCTTTTGCAAAGACTCTGAGGGAAAAGCTCTGGCTTCAGTTTCTTAAAAATCAGATTGCTGGGCACAGAGCTGGGCACATAAGGCGAAGATGTTTACTACGATCTTGTGGCAGGTGTGTGAGCTGTGAGGACACAAATACTGTCTTAATATCACCCTCTTCCTCCTCCTTCAAGGAAGTGGATTTGCTGTTTTATATCCCTTTCTTTGGGGGAGGGGAAGGGATGTCAAGAGAAAGACTCTGGTTTTTGGTCTAATTATATGTCAGGATATCTGGGGAAAGTGGGGACATTTCACATTTTTAACTTTTTGATTTAAACAGCTAGAAATGTACATCTTACTGCGGTTGTGCCCAAATCAGGAATAGTGCAAGGTGTTGATTTATTATTGATTTTCACTGATGGTGCAAGGTGTCATTCTATTACTGACTTTTGTTATTGATTGTTTGAAGAACTGCTCAAATTTAATTTCTTCACCCAAGCTAGAAGGGGCATTAAGAAAAGGACTCCTCTGTAGAAATACCCTGGATTCCTCTGAAGAAATAACTCGGATTTTCCAACCAGTTTTTGATAATCCACATCCATCTCCCCTTGACTTGTTTGCCTTGGATACTGATTTCCAGCGATACTACTGTAACGACTTTTTCATCTCAATTCCAGTTACATTGTGATTGAAACTGGCTTCTGAGACAGGTCAATAAGCAAAATGTAAGATTCTTGCCCCTTTAGGTGATTGTCTCCTCGCTATACTCCCATTCTCTCAATTTCCCTTTCGACTCTTCGTGGTCCAGTACTTTCCTGGCACTGGCTCAGCCCAGGGATACCACTTCATTCTGGGTAAGCCCGATCCCCACCCCGCCGCACATCTTGCACAGTGCCACCTGGTGGTTGCCCTCAGCTATTACAGCAGGACAACAAAAGCAGTTGGGGGGAAAAGCTTATCAAATGAATGGAAATGAAAGCATCCAGGACTGATTGCATAAAAGAAATCAAATGACTGATAGAAAAAATTTCCTCCTTTTGTGGAACGGCCATAAATTCACAAGTTGTATGAATGCAGAGTAAGGATTGATTCTGCAGGGACTAGTTTACAAACATCCAAAACTATATTCCTATCCACATCTTCTTTGAAAATACCTTTTATATTTTATTTTGTCAGTGAATGAGGATGACTTTTGAGTGGTAAACCCCTCCCTATGGAAGCCCTCTCTTTACCGGCTTCTGAAAGCAAAACTGTAAAATGGTTTTCTATTATCTAGCAAATAACGATGAATCATCAATATTATTGATGCTTAAGAGTTTATCCTTTCAAACGGCTGCAGCGACCTTGGAACGACAATTCCTGCTTCATTCAAAGAGTCTCCCTCTCACAATCTCACAATGGCTAGCTGTGCACTGTTGTCCTGGGTCCCAGCTAGTATTTTGTCATGTGAAGGAAAAAGGAACCAAGTGGCAGTAATTTTTTAGTATTTATCTTCTTTTTTTAGCTATGCTTTAGAAATAACAACAAAATGTTTCTGGGATGTGATTTTTAAATTTCCCTATTTTTAAAAATAGATGCCGCTTAGTGATTTCTGCTTTGTCGTTATTTGTGGTCAAGTCCATTCTAGAAACGAAGGAAAAGAAGTTCTTTTCCTGCCAGCTTCATATTTCCCATTGATTTCTTTTCCCAACACATGCCCCTAATGGAGCTTGAAATGAATGCAGCTTTGCTTTTGTTTTCTCCCTTTGCAGTGGCACACCTCTGCCAGAGGCCAGCTGTGGTCTGATCCTGGGGCACTCATTCTGCATGAAGAACATCTGCCCCTCCCAGCGGCTGGCACACAGACATGGTAAGGAAGGGGAGGGGAAGATGCCATCCCCTTTGCTAGGCCTGGAACCACAAGAGAGTAGTATACTTTGAAATGAGCTGAACTATAGGGAAAAAAACAAAAGGTTTATAAAACACATAAAAGCTAAGAAGTTACCAATTCAAGTAGAAAATAGGATGACAGTGCTGAGAATGTGAGGGGGGGTTTGTTATAAAAGGCCAAAGGAACTCATTTATATCTTGAAAACTACAAAATAAGAAATAGAGTTACAGATGTAGAGAATAAACTTATGGTTACTGGGGGGTAAGGGGAGGGGAGGGATAAATTGGAAGATTGGAATTGACACATATACACACTACTATATCTAAAACAGATAACTAATAAGGACCTGTATAGCACAGGGAACTCTGCTCAGTACTCTGTAATGGCCTATATAGGAAAAGAATCTAAAAAAGAGTGGATGTATATATATGTATAACAGATTCATTTTGCTGTACATCTAAAACTAACACAACATTGTAAATCAACTATACACCAAAAAAAAAAAAAAAAAAGAATTACAAAACTCATCAAATGGTCCAAATGGGGATTATACACACAGAGGAAAAGGGGAAAGGAAGGACATTGTAAAGAAAGTCTTCCAAGTTCTCCAGCTGTCACTGGGTCTCTCTTTTTTCCTGACCTTCACTGTAAGCTCTAGAAGCACAATCCACACAAACAGCTGAATCAGTGGATGTGAAAGGGTTTGGCTGAGGACCTTATGAGCACTTACAGAGGTAAAATAACCCAAAATGGGGCCCTTCTGGATCTGAGACCCCAGTTTTTTTCCTTTTGGAAGAAAACTGAAAGAGTAAACTGGCCTTCTTAATCTCTCCTGGACCCATCCGCTGCTATATTGGGAAAATCTTGTGGCATTTCTCTGACTCAGTATGTGAGCAATTTAAGTGCTCACCAGGGTGGCTGTTACGTGCCCAATCTACCTCCCACTGATGTCAGATGGCTAGAGGCGGCTCCTAGGGCCACTCAGGAAAATTTACTAAACAGCTTTCGGACCAAAAGAGTGACCCAGCTCTCATCTGTCATCTCAGTGAATTTCCAGAAACCTAAGAAATGGACTGTATTTCTTCATCGGATCACGGTTATAGCTGGGGTTCTATTACTGACTAAGGACTTGGAAGCAAGTAAATCATAGCTATCACCAATAATATGCTGATGTAAAGGCAGGTACACGGCTACAAATCTCCATAATCATTCAGAATTGTCAAAATTATCTCCCTGTATGTAAACTTTTAGTCTAAGCTTCAATTGCATGTGGGATTCCAATGTACTATGAAGAATATTTGTAACATAAAAACATGCAACTCTACTTGGTGGTAAAGATAGTCTTTCCAAAAAAAATGTTCACTGTAATAAATGTTGAGTAGTAATAATACCCTTTTAGAGTTTGGAAGAGTTTGAGACAATTTGGATTTAATAAATTTCTAAAAAAAAATATGTTGTCTGGGGAAACTTAAATTACTGCTTTCTTTTTCATCTCAATAAATTACCTCCCAGCAAAAAAGAGGATATTTCAAGATGTGTAGTGGTCGCCTAACTGCATTTAAAGTGAGGATTATTCTTCTCAAAGAGAGTTGTGCACCATAGGATGCCTTGAAGGCCTGGCCAAGAACTTTATTTGTGAAGATTTTAAAAGAAAGGATGTCTTTATGAACTTCATCTTTCTTTCACCCTCACCCTTCATTTTCAGATCATCGGTATTGTTGCCAGAATGAAACCATGGTCAGCAGAATTTGAGCAATGGTGGGGCAGAGGGGAAGAGGCCCCCTCATCCCCTGGGAGTTGCAAGATTTGGGGCACCATGTGGACGTTAAGCCACTGTCTCCTCTCCCTGCAGGTGGCTCTCTGAATCGCCCCTTTGCTCCAAAAGCTGGGGCTGGGCTGAGATGTAGAACAACCAACAGAAAAATCCAGGTTAAGTGATGATCAGTGACATCAGGTGAGAAGTATATGAGAGGGAAGAATCTCCAAGGCTCCCAACATGAGTGGGGCAAGGTTTTGTAGGTTGTGCGTTCCTTCATTGGAAATTGCAATATGAATACTAGGTAGATGTTTACAAAACATCAAAGAAAGATTGGAAATTGTTTGCAAAACCAATTTTCTTAATATGTGTGTTTATATTGGGTTATTGAGAAAGAATATTAAACTTTGGGAGAAAAAAATTCAGTGCAGAGAAAATAGGCATGACAAATTTTAATGACATTTTTCTTGATTACAGAGTCATTTATGATCATTGTAGAAAATTTATAAAACAGAGAAAAGTATGTAGAAAAATACAGATCAACCCAAGTTTCACCATCCAGCAATAACCACTGCTCACATTTTATATATATATATCCTTTCTATTTTTGCATTATCCTAAATAATAAATGAAAGTCCATATGTGATGAGCATTTACTTTATGCTAGAATTCCATGTACTTTAGATACATTATCTTAGTTCATTCTCACTGAAATTTGTGAGTTGAGTATTGCTATTTTCCTCACTTAATATTTAGGAGACTGAAACTTGAATCAAGATCACACAAGAAGCTAAGTTCTGAACAGTGATCTGTATGATCTGGAAATCAACTCTAAACCAGAACTACTCAAAGTGTGGTCCATGGACCGGTACTGGTGTGTGAATTGTATGTTACTGATCCCTGCTGAGATAAGTACAGAAAGTAAAGACAAACATTTAGAAACTTTTATAACAATTTCACATTTGCAACATCTCTGTGTGTGATTAAGGGCTCCTCTAGATGAAGAGGGTTTGGGGATGCCTGACACCCACAGTGAGTAGCCCATGGTGTGAACTGCATACTAGTTATGCAGAAGGACATGCACTGGTCTGCAATCAATGAGCAATTTAAAACCTAATAAAAATGCTGGTCCTGCACCATAAATAGTTTGAGTAGCACCGCTCTGTTTTTAAATGTAGGTGTTATTATTCAGCTATAGTGAGGCAAATGGATCAGGAGAGCCATGGAAAAGATAGTTTGTTACTCACAGTTCCAAGAGGAGGGGGCACGACATGCCATGCAGGACCACCAGGGGAAGCACCAGGGTCAGTCAGAAAGCAGAATGTGTCAGGAAAAAATGTGGGCAAGAGCCTTTATTGTGGTTTCCATGGAAAGGAACACGTGAGGCAGGATAAGCAGGCTTAGGATTGGCTGGTTTGCATAATTTCAGTGGGCTCTGGGGCATAGGGGCTGTCTCTAGGTATCTGGTACTGGCCTTAGGGTATTTAGGACAAGGGGATAGTGGCCCAGACTGAGAGACCCGTAAAGAGGTGGTTGGGGTGTGGACCCTGGATTGTTTGGCTTGCACATGAAAGGCACAATTCCAGGCAAATCCTTTACCATCTCTAGGAACTGACTACTCTGGTCAGGGTAGTCTGTCTCTCCAGGGTCAGCAAGGATCCAGATGTCAAAGCATTAGAATCAAAATACCTGCTTAATACAAACCACTACACTGCCTCCTAGGGTGATAACAATGAAATATAGGTAGGAAAATAGGGTGCTAAGAAACAGAAAATGCAACAACATGAAACTCAGCTACAGAAACAGCTCTGCTACCCACACACATGCTTATTTCTGGTCAGCAACTTCCAGCAAGTCCTTGCTTCACACAATCATCTGAAGGCAGGCCTAATGAGGGTTTGTGTGCAGAGCTGGAGGTGGGAGAGAAAAAGCCTGCCGTGGTCTTTTCCATCCCCACTGTGGGAGAGCCTGCCAGTTGTCCCCCACATCTCTCCTTCCCTTCTTCCATGAGAGACTTCTTAGCTGAGCACATAGAAGGCCAGAATAAAGATTTGTTCATGCTTCTCTTGCAGCTAGGCGTGGCCACATGGCAGTATTCAGGACAAAGGGGCAGAAGCAGAAGTATCATGTGGCCAGTTTCAAGAACTTTCTTTTTGCCTTTGTCTCTTCCTCCATGCTATTGCTTAGAACTTGGATGTGATGGGTCACAAGGAAAGGGCCTCACTGTAGGGATGAGAGAGAGGAAAGCTGGAAGGACCTGAGTCCCTAAGGACCTTGGGGACCCCATGGCCAAACCAGCCCTGGCTATGTGCTTGGAGACTCGCACATGAGGAAAAAAAACTTGTTTTTTGGCATTTTGTGTTCACTGTTGCTTGCAGCTAAACTTAATCCGAACTAATACACTCATAAAACCACTGGTCTCTTGATCCTTCTGCAACTTTCCCAATCTGCTTTATCAAACCTGACTTGGGGAACTGGGAAAAAAAGATGTACAACCACAAATAATACATTTGAGGAGAAGTAGAAGAGGACTCCTAAAGGGACATTGTACAAGAAACCCACTTGGGGCCAAGGGGCACTCCTCTTTAACCAGTGTTTTGTGCTAAGATCCCAGCAGGTGGATATTCTGATGAACGCTGCCATGGCTTTGGAGACTATCCCATCTGGAGTCTACTTTAGAAATGGTATTTCACCAAACCTGCTCACCAGGATGATGTGACTGTGGCAACTTCCTGTTGCCACTGGTCACCAGTGTTGTGCTGGAAATGCCTGATTGTTAAACAGGGCTGTCATTAAACATTAAAGTATATAAACTTACATTAATAAATTATATTAAAGGCAATACATACTCAGAATGCATCACTTCTTAATTTTCTACATTTTACCTATGTTCTTTTTTTTAAAAAATTTTATTTATTTATTATTATTATTATTTTGGCTTCATTGGGTCTTCGTTGCTGCATGTGGGCTTTTCTCTAGTTGTGGCGAGCAGGGGCTCCTCGTCATTGCAGTGCACGAGCTACTTATTGCGGTGGCTTCTCTTGTTGCGGAGCACGGGCTCTAGGTATGCAGGCTTCAGTAGTTGTGGCTTGCGGGCTCTAGAGAGCAGGCTCAGTAGTTGTGGCACACGGGCTTAGTTGCTCCGCAGCATGTGGGATCTTCCTGGACCAGGGATTGACCCCGTATCCCCTGCATTGGCAGGCGGATTCTTAACCACTGTGCCACCAGGGAAGTCCCTTACCTATGTTCTTGAGATTATTTCATGTATGGTCTGTACATGGTAGAAATACTATATCAACTCTTCTCAACGTTGCCTTCAGTGAGGTGATGGTTGGGGCTTGAGATTGGCCATGGCTGGGACAGGTATTGAGTTAGTTTCTACCACAATGGATAACATGGGACCAGAAGAGAAATAGAGGTCCACACCCATTGAGAATTTACAATCTCACTGAAATGTCATGAAAAACTAAATAAAATTGGCATGTGCAGGAGAGCTAGCACTGAACTCAACTAGAAGACAGGAGAGCTGAATTCTGTTCTCGGTTCTGAAATTAGCAGTGGGGCTGTGGTCAAGTCTTTTGGTCTCTGGGTCCCAGGGTTTTCCATCTGTAAAATCCCCCAGGACTCCAAGCTGCAGAAGAGCAGAAACTGTGCCTACGGATCCCCACTACATCCCAGCCCTCTGGCAGAGTTCCAGACACATGATAGGTGATGCAGCAACACTTAAGTAAATGAGTGGCCAGGAGCTGTCTCTACCCACTCTTCCAGCTCTGAAAATATGGAGGTCCATGATCCAAACTGAGGTTAAAAGAAGAGACACAGGACTGAGTGCCAGGGATGGCCGGCTCAGGCCAGCTTCCTCAGATGCCTCAAGGGGTGGTGGCAAGTAAGGGTGTCATGCTGGACGCTGAGCAAAGTTGGGCGAGCTGACTCAGAGAAAGCTGATTCCAGGATCGCAGCGATAATTTCGCTGAAGCACTGGTCAGAATAGAGAAAGGATATTCCTTTTTTTCTTTTTTGGACTGTAAGAAAGTATTTTTAATATGTGTATCTGACAAAGGACTGGTATCATGGATGCTTTTTTTTTTTAATTGTATGATTCTTTTTTTTTTTTTTTTTTTTGGTTAAACCCTTTTTTATTGAAGTATAGTTGATTTACAAAGTTGTGCTAGTTTCAGATGTACAGCAAAGTGAGGACATTCTTTTAGGTTTATCTTTGCCATCTGGTACCTGACTTCATGCTTTGGTTCAAATCACCTTTAATACCATCTGAAGGGTTAGAAAAATCCCAGCAAAACTGAACCATTTCCCCACTCTCTGCTAACACCTTCAATTCCCTGGGGAGCACATTCCCAAGTCCCTTCCAAGATCTCCTCCTGATAATCCCAGAAACATTTACAGCAATTGCCTGGATATATTTCCTTCCTTTCTTTGGCTAATATACAATTTTACTACTTACAAAAGCTACAGATGGAATGCAAATGTGCCCGTTTACTTTTCCTTGTTACGGCTCGATTCTGATTTTGAAGGGTGAAAAGTTGCATTTCTGAGAACATTCAAATTTAGAGTAAATTTCAGAAAGGAAGGCAGGTTCTCTCAGCTATTGGAGGTGCAGAAACACAACAGCCTATTAGTCTGTTCCAACTATGATATTCTACCTCTTTACACCCCCCAACCCACCATGTCCCGCCGATAGCTGTTCATAGCTTCTGCTTCAGAGATGATGAAAAAGTCAGGTCATTACCACTTTGCAGGTTTTTAACATTCTAAAATGTTTAAAATGTCAAAATTCTCTCTCTCTCAGGGAGAGTTCAAGGGTGTTAGTTACCAGGTAAGAGTTTTAAATGAGAAAATTATTATTTATTATTGAGTTTTTAAAACAAGTTTGGATTGACTGAAAGGCCTAGGCTCTTTCATGTGGAAAGGCAAAAATTGAGATTTATGATCATGGTCTCTCCAATGATGAAGGGTGTGCAGGGAGTGAAGATAAATTTGTTCCTTGAATCCTGACATCCCAGAACTAAGAAGATACAGTAAGAATCAAAGGCAATGGTAGCTTACAAATCCATTTAGAACTGCCTGGAGTGCTGGAGGGGGCCTTGGCAATCTGATCCCAGAAGTTGCTGAGGTCCAGGGGAGGCCTACTGAATTAAAATTTCCTCTCTGCCAGGTGAAACATCTTGGGCAATTTAGCCTCTTTTGAGCCTCAGTTTCCTCCAGTGTAAAATGAAGAAGGTGGTACCCATGTGAAAGGATTGCCAAAAGGATTCTTCATTACCACCTAAGAAGTAGTTCTGGTGAAAAGTCTATATATCTGGGGGTGAGAGGTGGGGGGAGTTTAGTTAGATGTGTAAATGATACATGCAATTTTGAGTTTCTCCGAATTTCAGCTCTGGGTGGCGGTCCCCACTCCTGAAGTTGGCCCCTGGAAGGGGAAGCACGCCCTTAGCCAATGTCAGGGATGAGGAAGGACCGCCCCATGACTGGGTGTGACTCGACTGGGCCCCTTCAGGGCTCTGCAGAGCTTCCTGCTCCTCTTTCCCTCATTAATACGCACTTCCCGGGGCCTGATGAGGTGCTTGAATAGCTAATAGACTCTATTCATTTGAGCTAAAATGTTAATGGGTAGTAGTGACTTTTCATTTGCTGCCACTCCCATAAACTCCTGTATTTTAACCCAAACATTCAATGACTTAGCTTAAAGAAATGATTACTGTGGGACCTTCCAGTTTCTTGGACAAACCAAGGCAGGAAAAAGTCACCCTTAAACAGAGGGGTCAGAAGGAGAGGAGGGGTCAGGATGGCCAGGCCAAGCGTGCGCCCACATGGCAGTTTAGCCAGCATCAGCAGACGTGACACTTTTGATCCAATCATTCTTCCTCTTTCCAGATCCCAGGAACAAACTCAGTTTTTGGAGACAGCTGCAAGGGGTGGTGAATGTACACGGATCACTGTAAAAGTAGCTGGCCCACACAGACTCAAGCCCAAGTGCTTAGGGACAGCATTCTACAATCAACTATCACAAGGCTTCCCTATTATTCTCCGAGTAAAAATCCCATCTCAATGACTCTCAGTTCAAGGACAGCCTCCACATTACAAAGCTAGTGCTATTTCCCAGCAGATGTACTTGAGGGATGTTGCTCTTTGGGTCTGGTTACAAGGATTTCTCTATAAGGGATGGAACTATTCACCAAGTTTCTACTCCTCCTGGCCACTCATAATGACTCCTCAAGTGAGTCCAAAGAAGGAAGCCTCTGAGGCTGGGATGATAACGTGGGTCACCTAATAAGAAGTGGAAATAGACTCTATTGTAGCAGTGCTTATAGCAGTGACGTTTACCTGACCTGAGATAAATTTAGGATCGTGGCAATCTCTCCACGATGTTCCGCATAGTAGGAGTGTAGTTGGTAGAGAAGCAAAGAGCCGGGGAGAGAGAGGCCAGCCAGTTTCTTCTTGCTTTTGTGGGTGATCTTATTAATCAATTATAAGCTATTCAAGAGGCCACAGCTGTATTGTAGCTCACAGCCCCTACCACAACTACAAATTTCCAGGTCTGTCTTCCTCGTGAACCATGACCCACTAGAGGGCAGGAAACATGTGCCTCTCTCTTCTTATGCTATCTCTAGCCCCTAGCACAGAGCCTGGCACAGAGTAGGTGCTCAATAAATACTGCCAAGTGATGGAGTGAATGGATGAGTGATTGAAATGTTAAGCAGCATAACAGCTGTATCCTGTTCTGTCCTCTCCCTATCCCACAATCCCAACCATTCATCTCAGAAAAACAAGGCAAAATGATAACAAATACAACTCCTACACACAAAGAGGTAGAAGAAGGCAAAGAGGCAGGGCACAGCCCGTGCTTTGGAGAGGAAATCAAAAAGGACCTCTTACCAACCCAGGGTTCTTCTGAAGGGGCTCAGACACTGCCAGCTCCTCTCCAAGCCCCTCTAGGACCTGGCTCTGTATGGGTGGCCCCGGGGGCACAGCCAATCTGCCTCTCCCACTCATTCACCAGGGCTTTCCAGAGAGGACATTCCATATAGCTTCTCACTTTCATAACCAGCTTATCATTTCTGGGAAGTTTCCTGATTTCAGGATTGTTACAATTAGTGCAAGAAAAAGAAACTTTGGGTAATTATCTAATTCCAGTAAAACTTAATGGGGCCCTTCCCACCCCAGGCTAATGGTTGGTGCAAAATGTAATTTAAGTTAAGCTGTCTAAGGTTGGGGAAGCATAAAATATTCAGCACGGGGGGCATTACCCCTTGTGGGAGCCATGTTTTCTAGCAGACCTTTAGATCAAGATAGGACTCCGGGGCTGGGCGGGGGGGGGGGGGGGGGGGGGGGGGCGGGGGCGGCGGGGGGGGGCGGGGGCGGCGGGGGGAGGATTATTGATTTTGCCAGGAGAGGGCAAGAGCTGGTAAGATGAAGCCCAGCTCAGAATTAGCACCGCGAGGGCCCAGGCAGGGCGGGCACTGGGTCTGCCATTGTGGGTAGAGCAGCCACTCCAGCAGGAGCCAGAGTTCTAGCCAAGGCTGCAAGAGCTCAGTCAACTCAGGGGACTCTCTGGACCCAGTCTCCTTGGGTCTGTCAATGGAGACCAAGATGACCGCCTGGAGGCGGTGGTTTCTCGGCGGTCGAGCACCTCGCCCACAAATTGCAATCTGCATCTCTGCCGAAGTTGGCCTGTCCTGGATATTTCTTCTCCCCTCCCCTTCCTCCACCACCCCTCCTAATTCGTCAACTGCTGAAACATCTGCCTGGCTGAAACGGCCTCCTCGCCGCGCGCTGGGGGCTGTCCCCAGGTGTTGGTCTTTGTGTCGGGAAAACTTTGTGAGAAACCGAGGGCGCTGGACAAAGAGCGAGCGAGGGAGGGCGTTTGCCAGCCGGCGGGGTTCGCTGGGCGGTGCGCGCTCTTCCCTGGGCTCAGCTCTGTACGCGGACGCACGCGGTGCCCCGAGCCTACCCTCCTTAAGCGGGGAGTGGCAGGCTCCGGCCACATCCCAGCGCCCTCGGGAGCTGAAAGAAGCCAGGCGGGAGAAGCAAAGGCGGGAGGCTGGACACTGGAGTTGACCGGGGTGGGAGGAGGAGGGCAGAAGAGCTGAGCGAAGCTGTCAAACTGCGCGCGGAGCCCCGCGCGGGGCGGGGGAAGGGAGGGGAGGGGAGTAGAGAGGAGGGGCGGACGGCAGCTGAGAGGGAGCGAGCCGGCTCGCCGCGCCTGAGCCACCCTTGTCTGCCGCTGTCTCCGCCGCCGCCGCCGCCGGCCCGGACTCGCCCGGAGCGCAGGCTGTCTGCCCCGCTGGGCGCCGCGCGCGGAGGCTCCGGCGCCTGCCGCTGCGCCCTCCAGCCCCAGCTCCTCGCGCCGGCCCGCGCGGGTCCCGGTGGGCGCGAACCCACCATGCAGCTACAGTTCCGGAGCTGGATGCTGGCTGCGCTCACGCTGCTCGTGGTCTTCCTCATCTTCGCAGACATCTCGGAGATCGAAGAAGAAATCGGGTAAATAGCTGCGCCTGGGCCCGTGCCGAGCCCTGGCGGGATCTCTTACCACCCTGGTACTCCGCATCCTCCCTCACGCCCGCTTTGTGTGCGCCGCGCCCCCCTGTCGCTCCGCTGGAGAGCCGGGGGACGATTTTGGCCGGGGGTGGCTGTGCCGGGAGCCCGGGACTGTTTGGGGGGCGGAGGGTGGGGGCGCGGCTGCCACTGGGAGTGCCCGGGCAGGGGGCACTGCCAGCCTCCAGCTGGTCCGCGTCGGGGAGCGGACTCGCCCACCCTGCCTTCCTTCCTCTGCATGTCCGTGCGCGTTGTCGCCGGGGTCGAGGGAGGGCGCCCGGGAGTGTCTGGGGCGGGCGGAGGGGCCGAGAGTGGAGGAGGCAGGAGTTTCTTTGTCTCCTGCTCGGCCGCTTTCTCGCCTGAGCAAAGTGGGCAGGGGGCGCGCGGGGATCTCTGTGCTGGGGGAGGGGATCCCCGGGCCGGGGCGGAGGGCGGGGGCTCTTCACGGGCTCCCGGGAAGGCGAGTGTCCCCAGTACCTACAGACACGCACACGCGCCTCCCGCCGGCCCGGGAGCCCAGCACAGGGGTGTGGGCTGACACCGCGAGAGGCGGAGCGCTCGGGGGTTAGCTGAGATCCCTTCCCCACCCTCACCTGGATTTGGACGCTCAGCTAATTCCGCCGCTCGCCCTGGGCCCCCGGGTTCCTGTGCGCTCGCAGCGCGGCGATGGAGACCTTTCGGGAAAGTATGTACCACCGCCCGCTCGTCTTCGGCGGCCGGGGAGGCGGGTGCCCAGGCACGCGGTCTAGCCCTCGCTTTTCTCCCGATCTCTCCGGGGGGAGCGGGGGGACCGCGAGCCCCTGCCCTGCCGCTGGACTTCCAAGAGTGCGCGCTTGCGGCGCGGGACGCACCCGCTGTGGGTCCTGGAGGCTGAGAGTCGCGCCCCGCCCCTGGGCCGGCCCCTCTCCGCTTCGGCGCTACAAAGAGCCTTCAACCCGCTGTAGGCAGGTGGGGGGAGTGGGCAGCCAGGGTTCTGAGGGGCCCTTTGGGGAGCCTCCTGGCCCTGGGCAGAGAGAAAGTGAGGTCGCAGAGTGGGCAGAAAGTCCCTTCCTCCGTGGGGCTAGTCCCGCACCGCGTGCGCCCCTCCTTTGTCCCATCTGTTATTTCATTCACTGTCGGCGCTAGTTGAGGGCTCGCTAAGCTGACAGATCCCTCAAAAGGGAAATGCCAGTCCTGGTCCAGGATGCCATAGGCCCTAAGGACTCAAACCTGGGGCAGGCGCCACCACCTGCTCTCTCCATTTCTCCTTGCCCCTTCCCATCTTGGCCACCCCAGAATTCCTTCTGTGAACTCCAGTGCTCTTCAAGTACCAAACGTTTCTCTGCCTCTGCCTCTGCCTCTGCCTCCTCCTCATTCTCGGTTTCCCCAAGAGCTCAGAAAACTTTCACAAATAGTGTTCCGTTAATACACGACATGCTCCCACGCGGAGATAGAGAAACGCTACGTTCTGTAACTGTTCGCCTCAAAAACGTGGATCGGAAAGGAAATCAGGCAAGTCTTGAGGTGATGGAGGACGCGGTGGGGAGGGCCTTCCTCGCGGCTCCCACACTCTTCTCCCAGATGTGGGCTCTGCCTGGCCCAGACCACTTGCTGACCTTGACATGTGAGGGAAGGACCAGCAGCTGCCCATTGTTCTGCTACGAAAACGTAAGAGCTGCACCCATTCAGGCATCCCTCGCTTGTCCATTCACTGAACTTTTACCGAATTTCTTCTATAGGCCAGTGACTTTTAAGTTTTAAAATGCAATCAGGAAATCACTTTGCACATAATGCTGCAAGTGTGTTGTAAAGCCCCTACTCCCCACATTAGGTTGTTCTAATGATATCCAGAAATAAGCTGCAAGGCCTGAGCTAAGAAGGGCATTTACATATATATTTAAATCCCAGGGCTCTTGTGCTATGGATATGTTTCATTGTGGGGGGGAGGGGGTCCTGCTTGGGCCCACACTGGGGAAAATTGTCTAACAATTTTGTGTCATCTTGTGTGACATTATCCCCCCTTCTGGTGCCCCTGTCCTCAGGCTGACCCCTGACTTGACCAGTCCTGACCCAGGCCTGAGACCCCTCTCCCTCAGCCCCTCCTCCAGTCCCACCCCCAGTCTGCCCCACACACTGTTAACTCATCTGGGATTTGCCATGACTGGGGGAGGAAGGACATGAAGCAGAGGACCAGAATCCCCGCAGCCCCCTATATCTGTTTTTCAAGCCAAGTTTCAAGCTCAGTCACTTATTTAATCCTTGGAAGCACCCCCAACTTTGAGCAGCCAGCAGGGGCTCAGTGCCCTAGCACAGTGGCCAGTGAGGGGCGCCAGGAGCAGGACTCTTATCTTCCTCACCCTATGCTTTGCCTTCCCGGGAGACCTGGGATCATACTCCAGACCATGGTGCTATTGCACCAGCCCTGCCCACCCTTCCCCAATTTGAGATTGACCTGTGCTAGGGAAGATTACAAATTACCTGCCAGTACCACTCCCTGGGAGAAGACAATGGTTCTGTGAAAGGATGGCTGTTTCTGGAAGGCAATGGTGGCACCCTGTGATCTGTTAGGAAGGAAGGAAGGAAGGAAAAATCTCTTCTTGAAGTAAATTTTCCAAGGATTAACAAATGAGAAGTAAAAGAGGAAAGACAATTTCATGTGTATCGTCTAGAGGAACAAAACTGAGATACATTTTTTCTGAACTCTTGATTCCTTTTATTATAAAATAAGACTTTTGATGTGGTGATCTCAGAAGTTCTGTCCTGCCCAAGGAATCATATAACGGGTTATGAAGGGCAGGGGTTTTCTTCCAGGGGCTATTTCCCTAGAGACACGTTTCTTCCTAAGTGATGATTTTCAAAGCTCCGTTTCTAACTTGCTTGCTTGGGGAAATGCCTCCGTGGGGCTGAATGAGAAAAAAAAAATGTAAAATGCTCTTCAAAGCATTCAAAGAGTGAATTCAAATTCTAAATCAGAGACTGGGTGGAACTTTGGTAAAACAGCCCCCATCAACTCATGCAGCACCCCAAATTTAGAGTCAATTGGACCAAGTCGTAAGCTAAAACTCTTTTTCTGATTATCCCCTGGGCTTTAGTCTTGAGTGTAACCTTCAAGAGAGTTGTGGGCATGGCTGTCTTGCCCACCGTGGTGCCCTCAGAACCTGACACACAGAAGGCATTCAGGAAACATCTACTGGATAAATATCTTTCTGGGGTCTGGCCCAGTGATGGGCATACACGGCATCCTTAGGGAAGGCTGATACTCACAGAGCCTTAGGATGGGAAAGGAGTGCAGGGGTCCCCCTAAGAAACCTCCTCTCTTTTTACAATTAGGGTAAATTTGACCCTGAGAAGTAGGATCTCTTATCCAAGATCACACCCTGGCTGGTTAGGGACAGGGCAAGCCTGCACAGGTCTCCTCATTTATAACCCAATGCCCTAGTCCCCAAATGAGGTCTCTAATCATAAAACAGTTACAGAACTCTTGTTAAAGAGGATGTAGCTAGTAATAACAGAAATCATGGCAATGGTGAAGATGAAGATGATGGTGGTCATTAACATTCATTTATTTATTGAGTGCTTGCTATGAACCAAGAGCTATTCCAAGTGCTTTATAGACGCTAACACATGTCATCCTCCTGGCAACCCAATGGTCACCTACTAGTGGCGCCAAAAGCTACTATTTGTTGAGCACAAATAGTGCCAGACACCGTGCTTACTGCTTTAAAGCACTAGCTCACTCAGTCCTCACCAAACCTCTTGAAGCTAGGTAGCGTGGCTATCTTTAGTTCATCAGTGAGGAAACTGAGGCTGAGAGGTTGTATAACTTGCTCCTGATAAAGCAAATGACCCTAATTCTATGAGAAGCCAAAGCCCCTGTCTTGACTGCTGTGCTAGACTGCCCTGTCCTCTGAATTCTTTGCCCCCTGCAGTAACATTACATAATAGGTCTCAGAACTAGCCTTCCTAACTCATCCCCCCGCATTCTTCCAAAGGCCCAGTTTTCCTAAGAGCCTGGTCTGACTTAGTAGTTACCCGCCCCCCTGCCCTCAGCGGTTTAGAAGGAGGGAAGGTGAGTAATGAGGATTGGAGAAGGACTCGGGGCTCGTCTCCCCAAAATTCCCCTCTGGTCCAATCAAAGTTCAGTGTGACGCTATACCCTGGTTTGCCAGACAAGCTCACTGGCCATGGGCCTGAGCATCCCAGACTTATAGGTGGGGCTTTGGGCTAAAGCTTCTGAAGGAGAGAAAACTCCCATTCCACTGCAACCCTGATTCTGATGTCAGTTGAATGCGCCTTCCTCACTTCTACACACCATATGATTGGGCATCCAGGAACCTGGACTAGGTGATAGTAAAGATGCTTAACAACTGGTCCCTCCCAGGCACTGACCTGTTAGAATGGACATCTGACTGGTCAGAACTGATGCCGTCCAGTACACCATGGTCAGGGTTCTGGTGCACCCCAAACATCAGACACTGTTTGGGAAGGTAATAGACAAGGAGGGGCTAGCTCTGATCATCAGATCCGTGAGCTGGCAACTACTGCCATCAGCTGAGAATGAGGTGAGGTGCACCTTTTAGTGGATGAGTCCAGGTGGATGTGAAAGGAAATGACCTTGGGCAGTTGCAGTCCAGGCACTCTGTAAGAAACACACATATTTGCACAAGACCATGCAACATTTTTTTAAAGCCCATTCTTCGCCCCAGTCCTCATGTACTTCACTCAAGTATAAACATGATTGGAGGATAAAATAGGACAGAAAGAAAGTCTGGTGTTTAACTGACTTGCTCCAAGCCCTTGTTGCCAACTGTTCCTAGCATCAAATTTAAATTGCAAATAGCTATCCATCTTAGAAACCAATTCACCACTCAGGGCCTCTTTCCCCTTGTAAAGCAGGGTTGCTAGATTTTTTAATTGCTTAGGTTTTACAAATTGGGGATGTTGTAGATCGCAAATGATAAATACTTCTCAGAGATAGTGGAATTCTATAAAGGCTCCCATTGCTTTTAGCATGGCGTACAAGGTAATACCAAATCTGGCCCCTGCCTCTCTCTTCAGCCTTCCTGGCCTCCAGCCATTCTGTATTGCTCACAGTTACCTGGAATGTACCATGACTTCATGCCTCTGTGCCTTTGCACATGTTCTTACTGCTTTCTAGAACAACCTCCCTGCACACACTATTCTTAACCCCACACCCCCCCCCCGTCCTTACTTCCCCTCCCTCCTCCTTTAAGGCGAAGGCTAGTATCACCTCCTTTGCAAAGAATTCCAGGACCCCAGGCCTTCCTTGGACAGTCTGGGGTAGCTGCCTCTCCTGTGTGTACACTTAGCATCCCATCGTGACAGTATCCTATGGAGACGGACTCAACAATTTTGTTTTTTTTTTTCCCTAACCCCCAGCCCCTGGTGATAAGTATATGGTTTAGTAAATAGAGCCCATAAAGTATTTTTAGAATGAACAAATTTGGGCCTGGCACATGGCAAAAATAAGCATTCAGCCTTTCTGCCCCCAAAGGTCTACACGATTCTAATAACAATTAAACACCCTCCACTTGCTCAGAAAGCCCCTTGCTTTTCCCAACATGGAGGCCACAGCCCAGTTAAGGGCACAGTTTTCATTGTCTCAGAATGTTGTAGAACAGGCCAATGGGAATGAAAGCACCTTTCTGGTTTGTAAAAGAGGAGGACCCAGTGATAAGTTTCCCACTGTCAGTTCAGATAAAAAGCAAAGATGTAGAACCCACCTCCAAGCCTCTGTCCAGCTCATTTTCTCCAGAGAGCCCTTTCTAGCCCTGCCACTGCCAGCAGTGCCAGCGCCTCCCCCATCCTCCTTCTGCCTGGAGAGGAAGTGCCCGCTCTGTCCATCTTTATCACCTTAACGGCTTCCACACTGGCGTTAAGAGCAGACTTAAGTTGGGGCCAACTGTTTCCTTCCAAGGGCTGGTCCCCAGAAAGGATGCTGAACAGAAAGGCTGTGTTGTGTGTTTGAAACATTGAGGGAGTAAGAAGTAAGAGGTCAGGTTGACGTGTGTCATCTCAAAGATTTTCTCTATTAAGCACTTTTAAGTGGTGTTACGATTTTCAAACACTGGTCAAACCAGGGAATCGTGATGGATCAACCAAGACTCACAGCAGCTGCGAGGACCCTCAATGGGTTTCAGGAGCCTCGCACCTCTCAGCTGCCTCAAGCGAAAACAAGTTCAAGAGGCAGATGGAAAGATACAGTGAAAGGAGTAAGGGAGGGGCAGGAACATGAATGCCACCAGGGGGCTGGTCAGGTGGCCGCCTCCCGCCAGGGAACAGGGGACAGGTCCATCTCTACAGGAGAAGCCCCAAGGTGAGATGCTTGGGTGCCATCTGCACGCAGGGAAACCGTCCCCTGTGTCTGAGTGACTGCTGGTCTGGGGCTTGTCCTTAAGTGTTGAGATTAGTCACTCTCCTGGGGGGCAGCTGGGCTGGATTTAAATTCTCCCAATCTCCTGCAATTCGTCACTCGGCTAAGAAGCCGCCCAGTGTCCTGACAGGACCTGTTTGTCACAGCATTTTCTTAGCTTCAGCTGTCACTGACTTCGCAGTGGCAAAGGGAACTGCTCCAAGGGTGTCTGTATTACACACGGCAGGGAGCAGCTGCTCCGGACACTTCTAGCACTTGGAATCCTGAGTCGCTGCTCTTGGAAACCCAGCGTCCTGCCTTGCTGTGTGGGTGTGTGTTTGAGTTCTGAAATTGCTCTGTGAGAAGGAAGCTCTTGGCTCTGTCGCAGAGTTTCCTCAGCACTTTGCTCTTATTGTTGGAGAAACACGGAGACACTCGGCTCTGCTTCCTGGTCCCCTTTTAAGGCTCAGGGCTACAATTTCTCCTCCTTCTCTTAGTTGATGGCTGGAGGTTGAAATGACCCTGAGATCAGCAGTTCCCAGTGCTGATCTGCAGATGGGTGGTGATCCAGAAGGAAAAAAGAAAAGAAAAAATAAAAATAAAAAGCACAATATAGGGGCTTCCCTGGTGGCTCAGCGGTTGAGAATCTGCCTGCTAATGCAGGGGACACAGGTTCGCGCCCTGGTCTGGGAAGATCCCACATGCCGCGGAGCAACTAGGCCCGTGAGCCACAACTACTGATCCTGCGCATCTGGAGCCTGTGCTCCGCAACAAGAGAGGCCAAGATGGTGAGAGGCCCGTGCACCACGATGAAGAGTGGCCCCCGCTTGCCGCAACTAGAGAAAGCCCTAGCACAGAAACGAAGACCCAACATAGCAATCAATCAATCAATCAGTAAATCTTTAAAAAAAAAAAAAAAAAACACAATGTAGCCATGACAATTATGTTAGTTTCAAGTATGCCAACTGTCATTTCCCGAGAACTCTCTATCTTTTGAGATGATGTTCTTCTTTTTCTTTTGGGTATTGATGTCCTTTCTTTCCTGAAAGAGGCTGATGGTAGATAGTATTTGTGATCTTTTTCCTAAACTGAGTCCCCAACCCCAATTCTTTGGAAATGTTACTGATCACTGAAATCTATAGTCTGGGGTCTCAGTTTACCTTGAAGAGTAAACAGAGGGCATCGCTTCTAGAAACAGGGGCTCATTCCTCATACATCTTTTCTCCGTGGAGGCTGACGCCAGCAGAGAGTGACAACAGTCATTTTTTTTTTTTTTTTTTTGCGGGTCTGCTGTGTGCCATATGATAGCCTAAGCACTTTAGCTCTGTTCGCCCCTGTAATCTTCCCAACAATCCTATGAGGTCCATATTGTTATTACCTCCATTTTACAATGAGGAACCTGAGGCACAGAACAGTTAAGTAACTTGGCCAAGGTCACATAGCTAGTCAGTTGCAGAGCTGGGATGGGAACCCAGGTTCCAGGGAATCAGTAGAACTATCCAAAACTGACGTACGAAATGACATCCAGTGGGGAAAATATGCATGCTCGTGTTTCCAAAGGGTAAAGCTTGGAAAGAGAGAGGTCTGTGGGAGGGAGAAACCCGGAAAGCAGCAACGCTGGAAGAGAGCTCAGGAGACAGGAAACTAGAGGTGAGGCCGTAATGGAATACGGCAGCCCAGAAGATCCATGCAATTTAGGGTCGCCAGATCCGCAGCATCTTGTTTTGGAATGGTGCCCCCCCACTCCACCTTCCCCCTTTCCCTCCCGTCCAGCCCCCACCTCGTCCCCACCAGGTCTCATCAGAGTGGCTCTGGAGCATATTTGTTTGACCAACTCATTAGAGTGGACACACACACACACACGTACACACACACTGATGGGAGAGAAAAACAACACAGACGATTGAGACCTGGAGGAATTTTCTTCTGGGGAAAGAGAGAAGGGCTAGTGCAGTCAGCTTCCTGGAAACTGGCAAGGAAGGAAGAAAGTAGGCTGGGAGGGGACAGGCTTCTGCAGGGAGACTGTACAGGCCCAGGGAGCCCGTTTCCTCGGAGCTGACATTGTGCTGAGAGCTGCACGGGGCACTTTCTTAAGCCTACAACAGCCATGTTTGCTCGTCTGCAGATGAGGAAGTAGGGGCCCAAAGAGGTGCCGAGACTTGCGAAGGTCACACAGCCAGTAACAAGGAAATGAGGTGCCAGCCAAGTTTGCCTGGCTCCATCACCCACGCTGTTCATAGTGACTTCTGTGTCCCCGAATCCCCGGGCTGCCTGCCCCTGTTCCCCCTGCCTCCCATCTCCTGCCTTGGGCCATTTTCTGTACCACAAAGATAGTTTGCAAAGGGAAGCTGGAAACATTAGGACTTCAGAAAAGACTCGTGGCAGGTCAGATGAGCCTCCCAAGCACTATGGCGACCACGCCCTTGGGTGTAACGTTTCAGCCAATGCTGAGGAGGGGCAGACACCCTTGAACTCTGTCCAGCGAGGTGTGGGCGCTTGCTGTTAGGTTTCCCATCTCCAATTTCAAGAACAAGAATATTGGCCATGCTTGGAGGAGTGCTACATAGGATTAATTCACACCTTCTTGCTTAGTAAATGCCAGCATGGCTTAAATAATGAAGCGGGGAGGCTAAGATACCCGGAGAAAATGAGCTGGTAAATTGATAGATCAGGCGACTTTCGTTTGTTCTTCTCCTGTAAGCAGCAAAGCCCCTCCTACTGCACCTCTGAGGTTCCTAAGTTTGGGAGCTGGCTCTAAGCGGACTCTGCCTGATGTCCAAACTATACCCCAGTCCATAGGTTTAGCTCCCAGGACAGGCAAAGAGAAGCGCAAGAGAGAAACCCACAGTGGTGTACAGGTCCTGGCCCGGGCAGAGAGCCTCTTAGACTGCAGCACGAGAGCAGCAGCTCCTTGACAAATAGCCTCCAGAAGACCGGGACCATCCAGCATTGGGGGTGGAGCCAGCTAAGGCTCTGCAGCCCCTTCCCCAGAGGGTACCGCCACCAAAGCTCTACCCTCCAGCGTCATTAGAATGACTCCCTTAGGGCTTCTGTGTAAATCTCTCTAAGCTGCCAGCCTGGGGCCTTCCTTTTCTCCGGTCAGTAAGGACTGTCAAGTCTTCCCTACGAGCCAGACTCACTGCTCATGCCTCTGGACACTAGGCCACACCTTTGGAGCCCCTGGGAGCTGCTATGGAAAGACTGAGGCTCTAATCGCTGACGAAACACTTATTACCTGCGTGACCTCAGGCAGGTGGCTTCACCTCTCTGAGCCTCAGTTTCCTAATCTGTATAATGGAGTTACTAGTATCCAACTCACAGTGTTCTGAGGAGTAAGTAAATTATAAATCATGGGAATGTAAAATGGTGCAGCTGCTGTGGAAAACAACAGGGTGGTTCCTCAAAAAATTAAAAATAGAATTACCATCTGACCCAGCAATTCCACTTCTGGATATATACCCCAAAGCATCAAAAGCAGGGATTTGAACAGATATTTTTATACCCATGTTTATAGCAGTATTATTTGCAATAGCCAAAAAATGTCCATCAACAGATGAATAGATAAGCAAAATGTGGTATGTACATACAATGGAATGTTACTCAGCCTTAAAAGGGAAAGAAATTCTGACACATGCTACAACATGGATGAGCCTTGAGGACATTATACTAAGTGAAATAAACCAGACACAGAGAACAGATATTGTATGAGTCCACTTATATGAGATAACTAGAATAGTCAAAAATTCATGGAGACAGAAAGTAGAGTGGTGGTTGCCAGGAGCTGGGGGAGGGGAGTTGCTGTTCAGTTGGCACAGAGCTTCAGTTTTGCAGGATGAGAACTCTGGAGATTGGTTGCAGAGCAATGTGAATGTACTTGACACTACTGAACCGTACAGTTGAAAATGGTGAAAATGGTAAATTTTATGTTAGGTGTATTTTACCACAACTAAACACACACACACACACACACACACACACACATATACAAATGAAAGCAGCCAGAAGAGTGCCTGGCAGGTGCTCAAGACACATTGATTTATTTGAAGAGCATGGTTGTGGTATTAACATAGCAACATCAATGTGAGTACTATTTAATTCAAAAAATAATATAGTACAAAAATCATGGTTGGGAGGCAGTAGAGGGAGAAAAAGAGAAAGGGACGTAGACTAGAATTAGAGATATACAAACCATTTCTTTGTTGTGAGCATATCTGGATACACTTGCTGGAGGGGGCCCAAATTCCCAACACCTGGGATTTAGGACCTTGGAAAGTGCAAACATATACTTTTCGTGGACTCTCTGTAACTACTCGTTGGCCTGCCTTCCTGTCTAACTTCAGTGGAGGGGCCCATAAGGTCTCGTCAAAGTCTAAACTGCATGGAAGTCAGGGAGTGGTGGGAGAGGGAAGCAGGGGGGAGAGAGGTGGGAGGCCAAGGGTGCAGATCACCCAGACCACCCCTCCCTCCCAGATCCGGGTTCCTAGCTGCGCTTTTCTTACCATCTGCATCAGAGTAGCCATGGTTAGTGTTTTTGGCTCAAGGGAACAGAGAAGGGAGTCCCAAAATGCTGATCCCCAGAGATTTGGCTCTTGCTGGCCTGGAACCTGCTGAGATACAGCTGACTCTCCCCATTTAGGCTCGTGCCAGGCAACTCCCAGAAGACAACTGGAGTGAGCAAGTGCTGTGGTTTCCAGGGGCAGGCAGTGCCAAAACTGGGGGCTGTTACAAGCAGTGCCGGCCCCACCCCAGAGTTTCTGATTGAGCAGGTCTGGGGTAGAGCCTGAGAATTGGCATCACTAACAAGATCCAGGTGATGCTGATATCTCTGGCCCTTTCGAGGACCACACTTGGAGAACCATTGGGCCTTGTCAATCAAAGTGTGGTTCTTGGACCAGCCACATGGGCTTCACCTGGAGTTTTGGTAGAAGCGCAAAATCTCAGGCCTCACCCCAGACCCACACCTGATGAAATCTGCATCGAAACAAGACCCCAGGTAATTTGCATACACACTCCCTGCACTGGTGGGAATAATTGGTTTCATGGTCTTCTGCAGAGCCCCAGCCCAAGGCAAAGACCTTGGCCCATCAAACCAGGGGAAACTTGTCTGAGGATCCCTGTTGCCCATCAGAGTTGGCCTTGACTCTCAAAAGGATGTCAGAAAAATCAGTAATGGTTATTATTACAGCTGGATGTCTGTGTGCGCACCAGGGGGTTTCATACATTATTTCATTATAAAACCCTGGAAAAACCCATTTTATAGACGAGTAAACTGAGACTCAGGTAAAGTAACTGCTTGATAAACACAGAAAAAAGAACTGAATTTTATCAAGGTCTACCTGGCCATTTCCGGGGTGCCGGGGTTTAGGCCTGTGGATTAACCTACTTCTCCCCCTTTCACCCTCCCACAAATGAGGCCTGAGGCATGAAGTAAGGCAAGGAGAAATCTTTTTTTTTTTTTTAATGCAGTTTATTTTTCATCTCATCCATGAGGCTTTTTTTTTTTAATCTTGATTTCAGAGTTACCCTTTCTTTGCAACTTTCTTGACCAAGAAGGTCTTAAAACTTGGTTTTTGGGTGTTTTTTTGGCCATGCCGTGCAGCATATGGGATATCAGTTCCCCCACCAGGGATCGAACCCATGCCCCCTGCATTGGGAGCACAGAGTCTTAACCACTGGACCACCAGGGAAGTCCCAAGGCAAGGAGGAATCTTAACCAAGGGTTGAATTGATTTATTAAATGAGGTTAAGGAGGCCACAATGTCTGTACCAGAATAACTTTGACCGAGGGCTGGAGCATGTGATGGAAATTTCCAGAGAAGCTGGTCAGCCAAGTACTCCTTGACTGTGTCATTAAGTCCCCTCATGAGCTTGGTTTGGATGTGATCATTCACACAGCCAATGGCCCCACTTCACAGTTGGCACACGCGGTTACAGTTCCCTAGAGTTCTTGGGGTTCCTGAGTGGTTTTGGTGGCCTGCCCAGCCAGCAATCTAATTCCAAACTCCATTCTCAGTTATAAAAAGCAGAGAAATTGATGGGGGAGGCCTCTAGGGGCGATCGAAGGCAAGTAGAGGGGAGCCTTTTAAAACCAATCTGCTACTTCAGATAAAGACAGCCTCTGGGCAGGCTGGAAGCCAAGAATTTAATTGTATTTATTTTTGCCATTACTTTCTATTTAGGGCAAGGGATATTGGTATTCTATGTATGGTAGTGATATAAAGGTTCCTTTGATGATTAATTCATTTAAGTTTTTAAGTGAGTCGATTTAAAGAAAACGATTAAGTCAATATAGTGGGATTAGCAAAACACGTAAAGGTAGACCCCAAAAATGACTGAAGTCGATGCTGTGATGATGTGCTTGGTTTACTTCTCTTTGTGACCATTATCTGCCCCCTTGGCAGCAAAGCCACGATAAGTCCTTGTAAAACTTCTATAGAGAGTAAGGCAGTTAATCTTCCAAAAAAGTACCTAGTTACAGATACGATTTCTCATTGTATCTGGGAAATTGCCCAGTGCTCAAAAAAATAATTCTCCAATGAAACAACCTCGTGGATGACTCAAAAGGCAAGGATGATTGAGCCCTGCCACCAACTCCCAGAAACACCACTAGGTGAGACCCCCATCTTAGAGTCTCCCGGCACCCTCTATGTTTTCCTCCTCACAGTTCATATATCTTGCATGGTGCCTTTCCTGCCTGGTAGATTGTAGCTTTAGGAGGGCTAGGACCATTTCACATCTGTGCTGCGTTGTACTTTCAGCCCCTTGCACAGTGCCTGGCAGAGAGTAAGTGCTGGTTTGGAGAACAAAGGAAGGAAAGGAGGGAGGGCAGGAAGAAGGGAGTTAGTTCCAGAGAGAAGCTCAGAACAGCTCCTGCCATCTACATTCTGCAATCATTTATATATTCCTTTCCATGGCCAAAGGAGAGAAAATACGGTGGTTTATATCAGCTCCCACATAATTGTCTGATTTGAAATCCATTGAGTTCCATCTTGATTATAGATGAAACACACTTTTCCTTTTCCCTGATTCCTTGGAGAAAAGACCAGCCCACTGTTAAAGTTTTCTTAACAGGGTAATTCATGGTGCTATATATAAGCTCCATGGCCTGGTACACAGAAGCCAGAGGACCGGAGGGATGTGGATGTGGCCAGAATTGGGAATCAGGTGCGCTGGCTCCTGGCAGGCTGAGATCATGCTGATAACAAGGAGATTAATAAGGGTCTGTAACCTCCTCCATCCTGTAGTATCAAGGAGGGTTTTTAAATCAATGCCGGTCTGGCTGGCTTAATGGTACCAAATCTTACCTTTTGAAGCTGGAATATTTGAGAGTTGAGATCAATTGAGATAAAATAAAGCAAACTGTGTTGACTTTTGGATTTGGGGTCTTCATCAGAGTCCCATTGTGTAGTGTTGTTTTTATTTTCTGTCTTGGAAATAGGTGGAGATTAACCTCTGGAGAGGGTTGTTCTGCCTGGACCAGGAGATGGTATATTTACTTCTGTTCTTCTTTTTTTCATCTTCCACAAGATGATTCTCCATGAGGGAAACATCCATTTCTATCCTGTTCATCTCCATATACCCAGGGCATGTCGCCCAGTAAATGCTCAATGACTATATCTCAAGTACAGCATTTTAGTGTAACCAGCACACTCTCTGCCGTGGGCCAAGTCTGCTGGAAAAGTCAGTCTGTTCCCAATTAGGTGCAGAAATAGCCACCTTACAAGGCATCCCAGTGCCCCTGGAGAAAAGCCTCAGGAAGGCTCCCTGGTACCTGGTTTCCATGACTGTTACCACGAGCCTTGTGTGGTCATCACAAAGCTGTGTGAGTAAAATGCATCTGATTCGTCACACACAAGGGCTCACAAGCCCTGTGCAAGATG
Organism: Eubalaena glacialis; assembly: GCF_028564815.1. Taxonomy (NCBI): domain Eukaryota; kingdom Metazoa; phylum Chordata; class Mammalia; order Artiodactyla; family Balaenidae; genus Eubalaena; species Eubalaena glacialis. The sequence continues at coordinate 44,257,853 of NC_083717.1, forward strand.
CTGGTGACATGCAAAGATGAACCCAGCACAGAAAAAGTGCTTGAGGAGTTTGTGGTCTGATGGAGGAGAAACTCTTGAAAGTTTAGGCATTTCTCTGGCCAGAGGATCCATGCATTTTAAAGGATTCTCAAAGGATACCACAAAGCTGAAGAGGAGCTGCTATGAAGAGTTGAGACCCTTGAAATTTTTTGAACAGGAATGTGCATCACACCTCATCCTGTGTGATGATGAGAAACATGTCTGGGGTGAGTGAGAGCTGGGAGATCTGCCACCTCAAGGGCAGGCCCTAAGCTCTCAGGGCCTCAATTTCCCCATCTGTAAATGAGGTTCAACAAACCCACAGGTCTTCTCTAGCTGCAAAGCATCACCACTGGGTACCTTCCCTGTTGAGTGAGTCCAGACTCACTGGAAATAGCTAATCCTTTTTCTATGCCTCTAAATTCCTTGCCCTGAAATCTTAGAGCAAGGCAATAAATAGGTGCTGAGCTATTTTCACCTACCACCTGCTCTACATTTAAAAGGGGAAAAAGCCACTCTAAGGGAAGTGGAAGGCAAACTTACACACTGAGGGTCTGCCACATGCCAGGCATCACAGTGGATGCTTTCACATCTCAACGAAGCCTCTTGATGAACTGGCAAGACAGGCTCAGCAGCATCTTTATTCCCCGCCTCTCAGTACCACTTGGAGAATCATTCTATTACAGCAGGATGGGTGTTCCAGATAAATTATGCTCAATATACCACGTTTTAGAAAAGCATGTGAGTGTATGTTATAAAATATAGAAAAGCTGGCATCAGTCATAGCTCAGTTGGAGGATTTCGGAAGCCTTCTTCCTTCAGTTATCAGGAAGATTCATTATCACCAGCAAGCATCTCAACCTAGTAAGCGTCCCTGTCCTCAGTGGTAAGCCCTGCCATGTCATAGAAACAAAAATTGACAATATTGTACTCCTAGTGATGATGATTCAGATCTGTAGGAGCTCCAAAGAGGGAGTCCCCACAAAGAGCGGGGGCAAGAGAAACATTTTCTAGAGGAGGCGGGATCAGGGTAGGAACTTGAAGGAATGGTCCAAGACTTAGCTGGAAGAAGAATGAAATTGATGATCCAGATGGGGAGAATGGCCTGAGACAAAGAAGGTTCAAGTGCACATCAAGGAGCTGTTCCTACCTTTGGGGCTTGGCTGGAGTGGGGGGCTTCGGGAGGACCTGAGGGTGGAGGAAAATAAGATAGGACAGGGGGTGCAGAGCCAGGCTGTCAGGGGCTGAGAGACTCACACTTGATTCTTTGGGGGGTTGCTTTGGTCTAATCTGGGGTCCAAAGACCTCTAAAGAGTCTGTGATGGGTTTTAGGAGATCCATGAACCTCTTGAAATCTTAGGCATTTCTCTGGGCAGAGGATCCATACATTTTAAAGGATTCCACAAAGCTGAAGAGGAGCGGCTATGAACAATTGAGACCCTTGAAATGTTTTGAACAGGAATGTGTAGACTGTATGTTGCTGGAAGGGGCAGAAGCTAGGGAGACCACCCAGGTCATCTATAGGAGCAGCATGGAGGGTCTGGGCTGGGGGGTGGGGGCTATAAATGGAAAGGAAGAGAGAGCTAGGGAGTCTTGGTTACAGAGGAGAAATGACAGTAGTCTGGGATGGTCAGTGATGGCTGAGCCCACTGTGGGTATCGGAATCCAGAGGGAAAGCTGTGCCTTAAGGTCCAATGGTGAGTTTGACTTTAAACATGATGATTTTAAGAGGATAGAGTTCATCTATGTAGGAATGAAGACATTTAAAAATCATTGAATCACCAATTATTGGAGTGTAGGTACAAAAGAGGCCAGCCAGCCCATTCCCCTGTATTTTCCAGGTACAGCAATGACACCCCAAGATGGGAAGGGACTTGTCCATGGTCACCTAGATGGTGGGCAACTGTAACCAATACGTAAGAGAATAATATTTAGGAGAGAGGTCAGAGCTGAGATGGAGATCAGAAGCCATTTGGAGGGAGACGGTTGAAGCCATGAGTGTGGCCATCTTTAACGTAGCAGAGACCCCAGGATTAAGCTTCGGTCTTTGCCCTCATTTAGAGAGTTGGAAGGAGGAACCAAGGGAGCAAAGGGCATGGAGAAGGACAAAGAAGTGAAGGGAGAACAGAGAGACCAAAGCTGTGACCAAGGGGGGGCAAGCGCCCCCGGCAGAAGGGCGCATGGGATGAGAATACTCCAGGGCCATTGGCTGGGGCATCAGCGGGCTCTGGGTGACAGTTGAGAGACCTCTTTCCTTGGTGTGGTGAGGTGATGCGAGATTTCAGAGAGGTCCCTGATAAAAGGGGGCCGTGATTACAGTCTGGCCTTGCTAGAGGTTTGAGAGGCAAAGAGAAGCAGGTCAGGAGCAGGACCAGGCAGGAGGAGAATATTTTAAAAATTAAAAAAAGTGTGTTTGTAAAAATAAGGTAAAGAAACAATGAGGGGAGAGCAGGAAAGAGGGAGAGGTTATATGAGAAAGTCACAATCTTGAGGAGAAAATGGGACCAATAAACAGAGGTGGGGATGAAGATTCAGAGACCATCTTATGGGGCGAGGAGGGCCCAGAAACAACATGAATTTTACATGAGGGAAGATTGGGATCCATTCACCCATCAGGATCCTCTTGCTTTGGGACCATGGCTCGTGCAGACCCCTCTGCCTGATGCTCTTCCCACCGCCCTTTCGAGGCTGCCCTCCTCGTATTCTGGGGTTCTGACAAAATGCCATCCCCTCAAACAGCTCTTCCCTGCCCACTCCCAAGTATCCCCTCAGTCTCTAATCACTGCTTCTCCTGGTTTCTTCTTAGCATCGCCCAGTGTATGGATGGGTGGTTATGATTCTGTTCCTTTGCTGCAGTGTGTCCTGTATGTGTATGTATGTGAGTGTTTCTTGTCTCCAAATTTCAATTTTAAGCACCTTCAGACTGGAGACCGTGTCCATCCCCCACTGTGACCCCAGAGCCCAGCCCAGGGCCCATCACGTAGTAGGTGCTCAATTAACGCACATTAATTAGAACAAAAAGAAGAGAAGGAAGAAGAATTCAGCCATGACCTACTCTCTCTTCTCAGAAAAGTTTAATAGGAACAACAATAAAAATAAAATAAAAATAGCATCTGCCAAGCTGTTTGTACGTATTCATTATCTCTTTTACTCTTCACGGTTTACTCATTTTAAGAGGTGAGGAAGCTTCGTTTTACATATTCCGCTAGTGAGGGTGGAGTTAGGGATCTCACCAAAGCCCGTGTTAATGACAGTGTTGGATCAAAGAGGCATTTCCATCAAGAAAACAAGAGACTAGATCCCTTTCTCCCATCCCCTCTGCCAGGGGATGGGTAGGCCCTGTGTATCCTCTCCCTGCTCCCGCCCACAGCATCACCTGGTTCTGAATGTGCCCGTGCAAAGCATGTGCAGGTGTTCTACAGTCTAGAAAAAAAAAGGGTTAAATTTCCTGTCCACCTGTCAGTCCACTGCGGTCACACGAGAAGTCGGGAGGTAGAGAATTCTCTTTGCCTCTTGATTATTCTAAACCTCAAGGAGGGGCCGGGGTGTCCCCCTTCACCCTAGCCTTCTCCCCTGGCATTTTCTACAGGAATGTGATGGCAGGAGAAATGGGAAGAGGGTGAGGCTCTGAAGCAGCCCCGAGATGCAGAGCCCTCAGTGACAACTTGAGGCACTGTCCCCTGGGCACCGTCCAGAGCCCCCAGCCCAGACCTTGGAGGTAGGCAGGCCTGTGACTGTGATGCCGCATCAGGCCCCAGCCCACCCTGGACGTCTGGACTGATGCTTAGGGCAAGAGGAAAATCAAAGGAGGGGGGCTTCCTGTTAACCCATCTTTGTTCCTCTCCCTTGTGCTTGTTTAGAACAGGAACCAGGTTCCCAGCCTTCTGCACAGCCTGAACTTCCTGTCCGAAGCTGCTGGAAATATTCAAAGTGTTAGGGTCAAAGTCTCCTAGAATGAGGGGTGGGAATCAAGAGGTATGGAACGACCCCAGGTCACTTGTACACTCCGCTTGTCCTGATGTGGCTTCACACCTCCTCATCCTCTCAGGTGTGGCAGCTGGAGTTGCGGGCATGTCTGGAGTCAGGTGTAGAGTCCCAGGTACGATGACCGCCTGGCCCTGCTCTCTGGCTTCTCTTCTGGGTTTGCTCCCATTACAGCATGCCCCAGTTCTGACTGAGCTCAGACTTTCACCACCACTCCACCCCAACCTCTTGCACCAAGTTCCTGATTTGGAGATAATCCGTCAGACAGAGCCAGGTTCAAATCCTGCCCCAGCTCCCTCTTCCCTGTAAACCCTTGGATATGATGCTTAACATCCCTAAACAAAATGGGAGTCATAAAAAGGCCCACCTCTTAGGGCTGCGATAGGGACAAAAGGAGAAAATCCACAGTGAGGGTTTGGTCCGTGTCTGTCCCGTGGTAAGTGCCCAGTCAGTGTTAACTCTGGTGATGGTTGCTTCTCCACTATCCATTCCAGCAGATGCCTCCTCAAGTCCCCATTCAGACACCCGATTCTGGCATCAACCTGGACACAGCCTTGGGTACCACCATCCTCCCTATGCCCATCCGCATCCCACCCCCCCACCTGCTACCAGCTGCAGTGATGTTTGTTGGCTGACGTCACTTTCCGTGCCCTGAAGCAACAGGGCTGGAGTTCATTTTCTCCACCCTGAGCACTATCTCGGGGCTTTTCTCAAAGGCAATCAGAAAGCAGCTCACAAGGGGGACCCAAAGGGCCGAACCCCCCCCCCAATTCCTCCCCAGAGCCTTGGACTCCCACAGAACATGCGCTGGGGAGTGGGGATGGAGACCACAGCTCACACCTAAGGCGTTAGGGCTGAGTATCCTTCCAGAGCCAGGGCTGGCTTTCTCTTACTAGTCTATCAGTTGGTGAGTCAATCAGCAAGTCCAAGAAAGCAGCCTCGTGCCACATCTTAGGGAGAATGGAGCTCCCAAATTTTCTTTTCCAGAACTTTTGTCTTCTGAATATTGTGTGTGGGGTGGGGACCACGGTGCCTCTGGGTGTTCCTCTTCTGCTCTGGTTGATTTTATCAATAAGCATCTTGTCAGTTGTCATTGAAAGGGAGCAAGGAACTAGTACCCCCTGCCACTTCCTATACACCCTCAGGTCCTGTAGCCTTGCTGTACCTGGCATAAGCAGAGCTTCTGAGTCAGGGAAGGTCATGGAGAAGGTGACATGAGCTGAGTTTTGCTACCTGAGTAGGAGTGAGTCTAGGGATCTCAAACTCAAATGCCTTCAAGGTCTAGGCAGGTCACATAAATAAGTGAAACAGTTCAGTGTAAGACAATAAGGAGTGGTGTGGACTGTGGGAAAATATAGTTTATACCCCACCCCCAACGTGAGGTACAGCTGCTTCTCATCTCCACCAGTTACTATGGTTCAGGGTTGCCAGTGCTTCTGATTGTTCAAAAGAAGCCAAAACTTAAGATATTTTATAATGACTAATCCCTTGAGTTTTTACCATTGGCCTCTTAATCCTAAAAGATTTAACATTATGCAAGCTCCCCAAATACAGATTTAGGTCAGATACGACCTGGGGCTGGCAAGTCATAAACTCTGAATTAAGTAAATGGAAAACAGAATAAAGGGTTCTGGAGAGAGAGGATAATGTTCAAAGGCACAATCTTGTGATCTGACTCACACGTTCCAGAAACTGCCCATTGCTTGGTGGAGTTAGCAGGTGGATGTGTGAGAAAGTGAAGATGAGGACAAAGAGGGCCAGCTCAGCAAGAGTCTTCTGTGCTATGCTAAGGAACCCGAACTTTATTTTGAAAGCAATGGGTCTCGGTGAGGGAACCCAGAAGAGCTTCAAGGAGGAAGCACCATGTTGCACTTTGCATTTTGGAAATCCGGGTCCCACGTGGGAGCGTTTGGCAAAGGATGACTCTCTGCAGACAGGGAGCTAAGACAGAAACCACGGCGGGGAACCTGAGGGAAGGCATGAGGGTACGGCACCTGCTGTCCTCACGTGGGAGAGTCTGAAGGCTGGGTGATCTTGGAGGGGAAACCTGGTGAGAGAGGATGGGGAGTGTCCACAGCACCCTGATTCTGCATGACTGGGTGGGTGCCATTCCCTGAGAGAAACCTGGGGGAGAGCGGGTAGGGGGTGTGAGTGCTGGTCAGGTCTGAGGTCTGTGTGGCAGTGACTAGGCCGTTCTGTGATTCTGGAACCTGGAAGTGCATAGGGAGTTGTGGGCATGTAGATGAACAATGGAAGCCGGGGCTTCTCAAGGGCTAAGGGTGGGCTCTGAGCAACCCTGACATCTAGGGGAAGGGCCTAGGAGGAAGGGCTGGGAGGGAGCAGCGGAGAAGAGTTTCAAGGAAAACCTCGAGGAGTGTTGACACCTGATAAAGGAGGAGGGAATCTAGGACCTAAGGGACATTTCAGGGTCTCGTTCAGGAGAACTGATGTGTCGTCAACCCACTCAGGGACCAGGCCACACCCTGTGGGTCCCACTGGGGCTCCATCCAGCACAGCCCCGTGGCCGGTGGATGGACCACACCCAGGTCTTGGCAACATGACTGTCAGATGTGCCTCTCGTGCTAGTTAGCTGAGCACTTCTTTGCTGAAGAAAAGAAAACGCACTAATTTAATCTCGGGCAGGTCTCCCCGCTGGACGGCCACGGAGCCATCCGACAGAGCACCAGCAGCAGCGGTGAGAATCACACTTCTGCCACAGATAACACATTCCATCTTCTTCCATCCACTGCTCCTTATTTCTCCCTAATGGACCACGCTGTTGGAAGAGAGCTTCCCTGAGGACAGCTGATCCGAAGGGGCTCGGCAGAGCCCACACACAGCAGTGGTTTCTTTTGATCCCGAAGGCAGCAGCCATCACCTTCAATAACAACACTGCAACTGACATTCACGTCTGCCCGGGGCTTCTTGCTGTAATCCCACCACAGGACCCCTCTTTGCAGAGAAGGACCTCAAGACCTCGAGAGGCCAAGGGCTGCAAAGCTAGAGCACGTTGGGAACCAGAACTCCAGCCCCCTCACTGATGGTCCCGCCGTCCTCCTTCCAGATGACGGCGACATTCCCTGAGTGGTGTCGGCTGTCGGGGGAGCCGCGTTTATCCAGCTCCCGCAGAGTAGGGAAGGGGACAAGACATATCAAACACCCAGAAGAAAAGTGACTTTAAAGTTGGCCCCAACCCAGGTGCCCTCCAGGGGTTTTCTCAGGAAAAGGCTGCAGCTGTGTTAATAGGGACACAGCCTCTCTGAATGCAGGTCTGTCAAGAAGTGAACAAAGGGGAGGGAAGAAAGGCCGGCTTAAGGCAGAGGGCTTTCAAGTCCCAGCGAGGCGGGTTCAAGAGCAGAGCATGGCACGTTGGACAGACGTTCTGCTTCTCTTTAAAGAGCACGGATTTATCCACACCGTGTGACATGAATGAAATGAGAAGTATTCAGGGCTGCCAACCTCTCCGTTAAGGTTTTGCAGTGGTATATTTCTAATACAATAAAAAAGCGGAAAACGACAGCCAAGGCTAACACTGTGTCTGCAGCAGGAGGCCGCAGCAACTGTCAATAGTGGACGCTAAGTGATGGGCCAGTGGAAGTGCTATGGCTTGAATGTTTGTGTCCTCCACCCCGCAAATTCACATGTTGGAATCCTAATGCCCAATGTGATGGTATTTGGAGATGGGGCCTTTGGGGGTGATTAGGTCATGAGGGTGGAGGCCTCATGAATGGGGTTAGTGCCCTTATAGAAGAGGCTTCAGAGAGACCCCTCACCCCTTCCGCCATGTGAGGATACAAGACGTCTGTGACCTAGAAGAGGTCCCTCGTCTGGCCATGCTGGCACCCTGACCTCAGACTTCCAGCCTCCAGAACTGTGAGCAATCAATTGGTGTTGTTTATAAGCCCCACAGACTACGGTATTATGTTCTAGCTGCCCAAATGGACTAAAATAGGATTGAATGAATTTTCATATAAAACTCTTCCTAAGCATAGTTTTTAATGGCTAGATCACATTTTATCCTTATTGGTGTGGTGCCAGTGGAGAATCTGACTTGAATATTTTCCCAATTAGCTCACCAAGTGTCTCACAACTACTTGTTGAGCAACCTTTGCTTCCTCTTAAGTCTCTGGCATCTCTTTGACTGTGTATTAAATCCTTACATGCAGCAGGTGAAGGGCAGGGTGCAGGAGCCAGTGTTCTGCAGGGACATGTGGTTTGACTACATGCAAACCGAATCCCTGCTCTGCCAGTTTATTTGCTGGGGGTGACCCTGGGCAAATCACTTAAACTTTTTGAGCCTGCGTGTCCTATTTTTAAAACCAACATATGAAAATTAACATGGCACTGGTACAGTCCCTGGCACACGGTGGATCTCAAGCAAATGAAGTTATTAATAATTTTCACTGTTCTCTTGGGATCCACATCCCCTTCCTAGGGATGTGTTTTGTTAACATGTACGTCTGGGACTGGGATTGTCACCTGCAATAGTGAAGTCATCGCTCTTGGGGAGTAAATTTTGGTGGGGGGCAGGAAGCTGTTGAAAAAAAATATTCAACCATGTTTTGTATCTGAAAATTTTATAAAACTAATATTTTGTAAGAAAAATATTTTCTATATTTTGATAGAAAGTAATGCTGGACAAAATCTTGTTGGGTGTGAATATAGAGAAAAATTGAGATTTTTAATTGGGGGGCACCCTCTGTCAGGGGAACAGAAAGAATCAAGGAGGGATTTTATGTCATTATTAATGGAACCTTAAAGTGTTGAGAGGAGTGTGGTTTAAAATAATGGATTTTCAGAGCCAGAAGGAATCTTAAAGATGCCCTGAGCACTCTAACCCTTCTCTTCACTTGGGATCGTTTATCATGTCTCTTCCCAGTAGCTTATTTCCTCCAGAGGGAGAAGGTTTGTCCAGGGCCACCCTGTGGCCAGAACCAGGAAGTCCCGACTTTACTTATCCAGGAAGGAGGACGTGCCACCAAATGTTGACAGAGTTCAAATAAGATGGGGACAGACATGCCCATCACAAGGTGTTCATACAAGAGCGCTTTTGATAGAGTGTTGGGGACATGAACCAGAATGGAGTGGTAGGGGGAGAGGGTGGAGCAAGGAATCACAGACAGTGTAGAAGTTTGCAAAGTGCTGGTGAGAGACAGAGAAGTAGCTGAGGGGTGTCTGAAAGGAAGGTTGGGTCGTTTATTGAAGATGAGAAAAGCAAACATATATATAAATGCTAGTGGGGATACGCCAGCAACATGGCAGAGTCATAAGGCGCTGGTCTGAGCCAGCCTGCTGGGTTCAAATCCTGACATCCCTTCTTAGTAGTTGTGTGGCCCCAGGCAGGATTTTCCCCTTCTCTGTGCCTCTGTTTCTTCACAGGTAGAAATGGATCATCATTTCTGCATTCTCGGGCTACTGTCAGGCTTAAAAGAAGTAATATAAAATTCGTAGGACAGAGTCTGACGTATACAAGGTCCAAGATAAAGACCAGAATTATTATGCAGCTGAAAGGAAGCTGTAAATATATGGAGAAGAGAGAAGAAGTAGTTGGTGGAATAAGAATCGCCAAAGGCAGGAAGAGATGCAATTCCGAACACAGGTGGAGGTACTGGGTTTGGATAAGAGGACAGCTGGCTTCTTGTTGTAACAAAGGACGGGAGGAGGCAGATTCCTTCTATTTGTAAATATTCACTGACTTCTGATGATGTCCAGGCACTAGGGGTGCAGCCATCAACAAGATAGACACAGTGCTTCCATCATGGAACTCACACTCCTGTGGCAGAGGCAGACCGTACACAAGATACATGATATGGTGATGAGAAGGTAAAAGGAGATGGGAGTGGGAAGGGCCACAGTGGGGGGAGTAGGACAGCAGATGCTATGTTAAATGGGATGGTCAGGGAAGGCCACTCTGAGAAGGTCCGATCTGAGCCAAGATTTGAAAAAGGGGGAAAGGGAGGAGTGAGCCATGGGGTATCTGTTGGAAAAATGTTCCAGGGAGAGGGAACAGCCAGTGCAAAGGCCTGGATCTGGAGCACTCCTGGCAGGTGTGGGTAGGTGGGCAGTGGGGGTGGGAGTGAGGCTGGGGTTTCCCTTCTTCCTCCCTGAGACACGCTCCCGGCAGAGGGTGAATCCTCTTCTCTACAGCGAAGGGATGGCTTCAGCTTTTTTGACTCATCTATTCATTCAGCAGTCCTCTTTGGAGCACATTGGATGTGCAGGAGATACGTGACCTCCACCCCTCCGTGGTAATGCAGAGATGAGTAGGACCCTGTCCTAGGCTTGGCCCCAGTCTAGGGGCTAGGTGCTAGGTGAAGCTGCATTGGTAGCTGAGTGTAGGGAGAACCTTGCTGCAGGTGCGACCAGGACACCGAGGCAGGTCAAGGGACGCTGGTTCACTGTAAAGAAGGGTCTTCAGAATGGGGGCGGGAGAGACTCAGAAAAGGCTCTATAGCCATGAACTACTTACTGGAGAAGTCTTCTCTACTGACAGCTTTCACCAGCTCCTGTTCAACCAACTGCATAGATATGTATCGCCTCTGAGTTTTAACTGCCTTGGTTTCTGGGGTTTTGAGTGGTCTGGATATGGAATGCAGCATTCTCTTAGAAGTCTTTGTATTATAAAGTCTGTCTCCTTTATAAAATGAGTGTAGATTGGAGGAGGACCAGTACCACATGAATTGGTCATCTCAGTTCATGTATCATTTCTGGTTGGTGCTTCGGTTTACTGCGAAAGTGTTTGGTCTGGATGATAAATTATATGGTCTCTCTCCTGGTTGTTGGTCATGATGAGAAAGAGAAAAGATCAGGAATAAGTGTTATGGGAAATGCTTGGCATCCAAGTGGCTTGTTTACTTTTCTGATGTGCAGATGACTAGTATAAGAGGCTGGGGAAATTGGCTGGAATCAAAGCCCTCCGTTCTCATGAATGTTTTCTGAGGTCAAGCAGAGGGAAGAGCCAAGAGTGAGCTGGTACCTTTTTGTACACTGATGGAAGCTGATTAACAAACAAAAGTTTGCTGAAATTACAGCCAGCGGATACATCAGACCAAGCTAATATTTAATGTGAAGGAAGAGGGGATGGCAGAAGAAGGAGCTGAGCATTCAGGGAGGTGGGCATAAGAAGACAGAAGCCCATGAGCTTGCTGCTGTAACCCTCCTGTTAGCACCTACAACACCCACAGAAGCCAGAGATCTCAATTGTCATGGAAACACCATTGTCAAGGCTGAAACCTACACTGGTCTCTTCGGAGCTCTGTGCCCAGCAGTGTTTCAGTGTCTGTGAGGTCCAAGAGCCCCAGTGCCATGATAAGACTTGCTGAATAAGAAAAGGCATCTCAGAGATGGTTGAGCACATCAACAAAGGTGTTAGACCTGGCCTGAAGAGCTGGAAGCTGAGTGAGTGGACCTGGAGGAGGGTAACAAACTGGTGTCAGACATGGGTGGCACTGGGAATAAACCTAAATTTGGTGCGAACATCATACCAGAAGTGTCGTTTGCTGCCTGTAAAGCTGAAGCTGCTGAGAGGGGGCCCCCTGTACCGTCACACTGAGTCCTGCCTGGCAGTGCAGAAGTGACTGGCTGGTTCCAGCTTTCATTGTGATCCAGGGTAGTTCTCACGCTGGTAACGAGCCGGCAATACAGGAGTTTGTGATCCTCACTGTTGGAGCTGTGACTTCAGGAAAGCCGTGCTCATGGCAGCAGAAGCCTACCTCAACCAGAAGGATGTCATCAGAAATGTGGCAAAGATGCTTTGTGGAGGGGCATTTTGCTCCTAACATCCTAGAGAAGGAATTAGCAAAGCATGGCTCACAGGTCAAAGCCGGGCAACTACCTTTTATCATGTGGCTCTCCAGCCGAGGTGATTTTACATTTTTAAAGGGTTGCAAAAAATCAAAATAAGTATAACTTTAATACCAAGTGCTTTATAATATGTCGTGCACTGTTTTAATCTCTGCACTCATTAGCTCATTTAATCTTTATAATAACTCCATGAAGTAGACACTATTACTCATTTTTTTAGATGAGGAAACAAATGGAAGCTTCTAGTTAGGTTAGCAGTAGTCAAAGATCACACAGCTAATGATTAGTTCAGCTAGAATGCAGACACTGGGAGTCTTATCTCAGAGCTTGTGCTCTTAACTTGCTTCCCCATATGACAAGTTCTCCAACACTGTTAGGGTGGATAGAGTATAAGTCCAAAAGAGAAATTCAGGTAACACAATCCAGTGAGTTCACCAGAGGGAAGGTAACAGTATTTCAGAGAAGCAAGGGAAGGCTGTATAGAAGAATGAGGCCACCTTTCTACCATGATGACAGAAACACTAACTTTGAAACTCAATTAACTAAAGTCTTATCCCCCAAAAAGAATTACATTCTTCTTATTAATAGACCTGCTACCCAAAATAATATACTCAATCATTACTATTATATTTTTAATTTCATCAATAAGAACTTTGTCAAAATTTGTTTTCTCTTTTGTTGTTTAAGTATCTTCATCTGCATAAGATCTTCAATTTTTCCTCTTGGACCACAACACCCAAAATACTTGCTGTCTGGCCCTTTAAGGAAAAGTTTGCCAACTTATATCCTAAAGAATTCAGGGCCTTGGAGTTGCTGTGGAATGTGATGGGAAAGGCTGGTGAATGGCACAGATGCAACAGCATCTAACAGAGTTTGGAAAGTGTGACCTTGAACTTTGGGTCTCCTGATGACCCCAGCCATTACATCACTCTGATGAGTTGGTGAATGAGTACAAGTCCTTCATCAAGGACTACCTAGCGGCATCCACTGAAGACGCCTTAGACCAGTATGACTGGGAAGCTTGGAAGTTCTCCACTAGTGGAGGTGGTGCCCAGGTGGTATGGGATGGTTGCACAGTGACCAACCTGAAACGTATTCCCAAGCCTATGGGCAAGGACTCTGTGCAACTACCTTCTGCTCAGAGTGAATGAAAAAGACCCTGTGACAGAGTCTTTTCAGGAGTTCAAACTGGCCCAGTCCAAAGGATGGGGCACCATATTTCTCATTGTGCCAGGGAAACTGAAGATACTTTCATTGCCAGCCTTGTGACTGGATCTGCACTGGACCAACCAAGCCAGGTGCCCCCTTGCCCGTCTGAGCACTTGGCCAAGTACAACCAGCTCTTCAAATGGAGGAGGAAATGGGCATCAAAGCTCAATTTGCCAGCAAAAATTTCAGGAAGTTCCTAGTCAAGTATGCTCTGGGCAGGAGAGCCCCTGAGCTCTTAAGCCCCAAGCACTTGTCAGCTGGTGGGACCGCTGCCCCTGTCCTAATCACAGGTGCTCAATGATCCAGACACAAACACTTTGGAAGGGACTTTCCTTCCCCCGTCTCTGTGATATTCTAGTTCCTGAGAATGGCACATCCAAAGCCAGGCTTCCGACATGCTACTACATGGATGAACCCTGAAATACTTTATTAAGTCAAAGAAGCCAGGCATAAAAGGACAAATATTGTATGATTCCACTTACAAAAAATATCTAGAGTAGGCACATTCACAGAGATAGAAGAATAGAATAGAATAGAGTACTAGGGGGTTGAGGGAGGAGGGATTGGGAAGTTATTGTTTAGTGGGTATAGAGTTTCTGTTGGGGGTGATGAAAAAATTCTAGAGATAAATGCTGGTGATGGCTCCACAATATTGTGAATATATTGGATGCCACTGAATCGTACCCTTAAAAAGGGATAACATGGAAATTTTATGTTATGTATATTTTACCACAAAAAAGAAAAAGTCTTTAAAAAAAGACCCTTGAACCCTGTTGGAATCCCTTGCTCTGTTCACGTGAATGACTGCAAATCATCCTTTTCCTTCTTTTCTCCCTACCATGTGTTTGTGGGGCCACATACTCATAATGTGCCCTTGGAGGATCAACAGGCAGGAACCCCAGTGGTTTATATGCACAAGTTGAAAGCACACGTTCAGTATCTTCCCAAAACTGTAAAGGAAGAATCATCTGCAAATTCATGAATTGTGTTTTAGTTTAATCTTTTATTCTCAGGACTAATCAACTGTTTAAGTTGGGTCCGGACTCTTAATTAAAGCTTTCAGCTCTTGAAAGTTCACTTACTGAGCCTGACTCTTCAGTGAGGAACCAAGGATGTGGGAGATTCTAACACAGCTATGAGACCCCAGCACACTGAAACATGACCTTACCTATAAAACAACTGGGCTTGGATGAAGAGGCTAAACAGAAATGCAGTTTTCAGGTTTGCTAATTGCTTTTCACTGAAAACAAATCCAACTATGCATGTTATTATTTTTTTAAAGATTTTTTTGATGTGGACCACTTTTAAAGTCTTTATTGAATTTGTTACAACATTGCTTCTGTTAGCTCCCCGACCAGGGATCGAACCCGCACCCCCTGCGTTGGAAGGCAAAGTCTTAACCACTGGACCACCAGGGAAGTCCCTGTTATTATTTTTTTAAACATGCTATTTTTATTTATTGTCTTAGTTTACTGCTCGGAAAGAGTATCATGTTCATGGTGGAAAGGAGTTTAAACATGCTATCTTTATTTATTGTCTTAGTTTACTGCTCGGAAAGAGTATTATGTTCATGGTGGAAAGGAGACTGACATCTTAAAATGTAGAGCTTTGGAGTAGTCAACCTCCACCCTCACTATGGCTGAGAATATTGGGCAGGGTCAAGCAGACAGTGATTATTACTAATATTATACCTTGTTTTATAGAGTTAGTTATAGTGTGCAAAGAGCTTTCCCATATATTTTCTCATTTGGATGACCTAAGCATCTTTGTTTCTATGATTTCAGAAGTTGATGAATTATCTTTAGCAAATTTTTCTCACCTGATCCTCTTCCTCTGTCACTCAACCAAGCAGGTATCAGCATTCCCCAGTCACAAGGGATGTAACCTTATTTTAATAGCAATGGAGGCAAAACCTAATTAGAAAAAAAAAATCCCTTGCCAATTCATGTGATTCATTTTGAGCCAAACATCTGCAACCTGAGTTTCTTTGAATGACGGTCTGCCCCGTTCTCTGGGTATCTGAGAGGTGAAACTATGTCTTGTACAGGTATAAGTAATATGTGTGAACACAGCATGCAAACTGCAGGGAAGACTTTGGAAGAAAAGTCCCACTTAGCTCTGAAGTTAGATTTGATTCACTGAGCCCCAGTTGGACAAAGTACTATGCAAGGCTGGGAAGGTGAACAAAACAGGGTCCCCCTGTTTTAATATAAGTTTTATTATTATTTAGGTATGGTCAGGCCAACAGATCAGGAGATGACCACCATTGAAAATGTAGTTTGTTATACTCCCAGATTCCAAGAGGGGTGGCACACCACATCATGCAGGGCCACATGGAGTAGCACCAGGTCACTTAGGAGGGAGGGGCGGGGGAACTGTGGACAAAAGCCTTTATTGTGGTTTCCATAGGGAGGAAGGGTGAGGCAGGGTAAGCAGGCTTAGGATTGGCTAGTTTGGATAACTTCAGCAGACTCTGGGGCATAGGAGCTGTCCTACCTGTCTGGGACAACTGTAACCCCTAGTTATATTAAACCAGATAGTTGCATAGATGTCTGGTACCTAGCTCCAGGTGATTATGGCAGGTGGATAGTGGCCCAGAGAATAAGATCCCACTAAGGGAGGTGGCAGGGGTATGGGCTCTAGATTAGTTGATTTGTATTTGAAAGGTGCACTCTCAGGCCAGTTGTTTACTATCTCTAGGAATTTGCTAACCCTGAGAGGAGCTGTCCCTCCACAGTCAGCAAGATCCCAGATGTCAAGGCATCAGATAAAGAAAATAAAAGACATGGTTAATGCACACCATCCAGGGGCTTCCCTTCTAGTGTGGCGAGCAGCTGAGGAAGCTGAAACCAGAACCAAATCTCTAGACCTTGGTTTCTTCAACTATAAGAGGAGGAGTTTAGACTATGTCAATGACAAAATTTCTTTAAAGTCTCCCATCTGTGATTCCACAAAATAATTAAATATGAAAAGGTGACAAATACTGTAATAGAATGCTTTAGGAAGAGAAGGAAAAGGTGGCTGAGAATTGAAAACTAAGATGGTTTTGAGGGGAAGCACAGGTGTTGGGCTTGGGGTTTAGTATAGGAAGGTGATGGGATGGGTTGGCTGATGGAGGAGATTCATCTTCTCAGAGGCATTAGGTAGAAAACAAACGTCAAAGCAGAGGTTCTCAAATGGAGGCAATTTTGCCTCCCTGCCCCAGGGGACATTTGGCAATGTCTGGAGGCATTTTTAGTTGTCACAATTTGGGGGTGTGGGGAGGACTGCTCCTGGCATAAAGTGGGTAGAGGCGAGGGATGCAGCTAGAACACCCGACAGTGCACAGATAGCTGCCCAACCCCCAACACCAACATTGAAATATCAATAGTGCCGAGGTGGGGAAACCCAGAGTTAGAGGAAGGATTGGTATGAAAAAGTGCATGGTTTGTGGTGCCCAAGTCAGCAGGACTGGATGCTCCCCAGGACCTGGCCTGGAGACAGGGGAAGAGAAAGCAGGAGGAAGTTGTTGCTCAGCATTGAGTCCTCTCCAAACCCCTGGTTGCATTAAACCAGATAGATGCACAGATGCATCACCTCACCTGGAGCCCTCTCAGATTTCAAGAAAGAAGCTGAACAGAGTTTGTTGAGGTTTCCTGTTTGTTTAAGCAGAATTTTAAATTTTTATGAAGATTTTTTTAAATCTGTCTGTATTTTCTCTTAGGATTTCTTCTTCCACTTCTGAATTTTAAAAGTCCTTCACATATATTCCTCATACCTCATCAAGATTTGATAAATATCCTCTTCCATTTTCTTACCAATTTTGTCTGGGTTGCCTTCTTTAAAAATTTAACTGTTTAATTCAGTCTTCCCCAGAGGTGCTATAAGTATCCTTGGTAATAAGTAAGATGATTTTAGGAATTCCATTGATAAATATTTTTGTGGTAATGGTTTTGTGTTCTTTTCAAATGAGTATATAATCATGATATCAAACCCATATTTTCACAGATGGCGTTGTGTAGGTTAAGAAGTTTTTAAAAGATGAGTCAATTTAAAAACTTAAGTAGATAGTAGTGTGGGTGATAAAATATGGCAAACTGCTGATAGGAATATGAGAATTACTAAAGTCTGAGAAACACTAGTTAAATCCAGTGGAAATTTATAAGTCAGGGAACACTTACATGATTTCCCTCCAACTCACCTCCAGATTATTAATCAACTACTTCAAACCATTTATTGAATTTCTCGTTGATAATGATTTTTTAAAATCATACATCAATTCTCATGTGTAGCATTTCTAGACAATCTTTTTTGTTCCATTAACCTTTCATTAGTCTTGAGCTATGACCACACTTTTAATTACTGTACTTGACTTAATATCTGGCCCAGCAAGTCTTCCCTCCCCCAAGGAGTGCTGATTTTGAGGACTGGGGTCAGGGTCAGGACATGTGAAAGGTCAGTGTCATGTGGACAGCAGCGGGCCCAGGAAAGCCCTTGGGCGCTGACCTAAGTAGATTATGGTTACAGGCCAGAGATGGCCAGATATTCCCAGACCCTTGAATTAGAAGTGTGAGAATGCCGCCATCCCAAGGGTAAATGAAGAGAGACGAAAAAGAGATATTACGCATTGATTTAAATGTGAAGAACCAATGATACTCTGTGTAATTAAGAATTAGACTGGGTGTAATGAAATTTGAGACCTGAAGGGAGACCTGAGATGAGGCACTGGGTGAGTCATAGCACGCTTCCTGTTGCCTGGTCATCCAGCTATGAGGCAGAATATTTCCTGTTGCCAAATAATGTTGAAAGGACATTTCAGTCTATCAGGAAAAGACACGCGCGCACACACACACACAATGTTATAACTACAAGTATGTGAATCCTAAAGAAAGCAGGTAGAAAAATCCAGATTTAAAACCAGTGAGGAGTTAGGCATTAACTTCCCCCAAAGAGTTCTTATTAAATCACAGGATTCTTTAAATATACAGCTTTTGCCGTGATTTTAATTATTTCTTTGGAGTGTACCAACACCTTGGCTGAAAGGCTAGATGGAACTTTTAAAAAATGATAGATGTTAAAAAATGATAGATGGTCTTATTTGCAAAGCAGAAATAGAGATACAGACATAGAGAACAAAGGTATGGGCACCAGGGGGGGAAGGGGGGTGGGATGAATTGGGAGATTGGGATTGACATATATACACTATTGATACTACGTATAAAATAGACAACTAATGAGAACCTACTGTATAGCACAGGGAGCTCTACTCAGTGCTCTGTGGTCACCTAAATGAGAAGGAAATCCAAAAAAGAGGGGATATATGTATACATATAGCTGATTCACTTTGCTGTACAGTAGAAACTAACACAACATTGTAAAGCAACTATACTCCAATAAAAATTAATTCAAAAAATAAAATAGAATCACAAAAAAATTATTGCTCTCCAAAAAAAAAATGAGAAAAGTGTGAAGAAATATCTCCTCAAACCACATATCCTATAAATCAGTGGTGAAAACATTATTTAACTTAATAAAAATAATTAGTCTCACATACAACTTTTAAAAAAACACACAGAGCACAAAGTGGGCTGGGTACCAGGGGCAAATGGATTCATCTCTCCCCTGGCCCAGTGTGATTAGCAAAGCAGGGTGAAACTTCATGGCCGCCAACCAGAATGGAATCTGACAGAACTGAAGAGATGGTGGGGCTGGAAAGGGCCTTAGAATGCTTTTACTCCAAAAACTTTTCCTCCAGAGGAAGAAGCAAAGGACCCCATTACTCACCCATCTCCTGCTCCCCGGTAAAGTGACACCACTTAATATTATTTTTCCTGCCCCCAAAAAGCAAATCATTCTCACATTTGGTTGGAGGCACTGGTTGAGTCAGTCTTGCTGCCTCTGTTGGACTTCTGATGTCTCAAGTTTGGAGATAATATGATGGACAATGTCTTACCACAGGTGAGTGACGGCCAGCGAAGACCAGGGGCAAATGGTGAGTCAGGCTAAAGGAAATACTGAGTCATGCTACAGCAGGTGCTGAGTCAGGCTCAAGCGTGCTAGCCTATGGGATTAACCAGAGGAGGCAAAGGAGTTTGTCTCAAAGCTCAAATGAAATTCTCAAGTGGAAACCTTGGTGAGAATTGAAACAATGTTCAAGTGAGAGGCCGGGGAGGATCTAGGAGGTCTACTTCCTTGAAAATGCCTGGGTTTGTGGCTGGGCCAGGAGGTTGCCCATTTCTGGAGAGGCCTAGGTGAGATTTCATTGTCCCTCTGTAGTTCTCCAAGGCGGGCTGTGAGATCTCCTGGCAACTGAAGAGGGCTTTGCAAAGAAGAGCTGGGTTTATAAATAATGCATTTCCTTTGTCTTGCAGGAATTCTGGAGGCAGAGGTACAATCAGATCAGCTGTGAACAGCTTACATAGCAAATCTAATAGGTTTGTAAATTAGATTTTGTGTTCATTTGTTTTTGCTGTAAGGCAGCTATTAATCTGCTTCTCCTCTTTGCTGGATGGTGCCCTTCTTACTTAGCAAAGAGATCTGTTTCGTTTCACTTTGGCTTTGCATTTCCCTAACCACTTTTGGGGGGGAGCTGTCGATAGAAGAGCCCGTGAAATGGCCCAAGGTCTAGAGGCTGCAGAGATAGAAAATTCAGATGGGTAAGAGTCTCTTTCTGAAAAAGAGCCCACTCACTTGGAGGCACTTGAGCCACCAATGAGCTTATTCATAACTTGAATTTTTGCCGAATAATGGAGACTCTGAAAGGAATCAGGACTTTCACCCAATTTCATTGTGGTAGATGGCTTGTCCAGGAGGTAAAGATGGAAAATAGAGCATTCAGGAACTTTGCTGAGACCTCTTAAAAATATTTAGGAAGTCAATTCAGAAATGTTAACCTTGATTACTGAAGGCACGCTCTAAATTCTAAGAGTGTTTCCTCGAATGACAGTCTTTGGCCAGAAGACAGCTTGATACAGGAGAGTGAGCAAATGCTTTGCAAGCCAACAGACTCAGGCTTGACACTGGCTGTGGTTGGACCATGCCCAGTCCCCATCCAGGGGAGGATATCTTCCTCTTCTATACCTTCTTTCTATAAATGGGGAAACTGAGGCTCAGAGAGATAAAGTGATTTGCCCATAGTCACACAGCTTGTGAAATCTTTCCACTACACCCTCTGCTTCTGTTCATGAAAACAGCAAAAACTGCAAAGGGTCAGGTCTTTTGTTTCCTTTCATAGGTTCCCTTTAAGCCTGCAGGCTGGAGGAATACATCCACCTTACTCAAAACCCTTGAATTTTCTGTTCTCTGCAAAAGTTACATATTTTTGAATCCCAGACAAGTAATATCAGCCAGAGGAGTCAGGAATATTGGGAATGGAGGTATGTGGGGAGAAAGTGCACCCCCAAATAAATTCCTTTCTACCTACAAAAAAGCAAAATAGAGCATTGGGTTTAGACCTGTTAAAAGGATTTCATCTTTTTTAACTTGGCTGTTCCAAGATAAATGCAGAGGACATAGTTGTTTGGTTTGAATTCTTTAAAGCTCCAGAATTTGGCATCAGAAATCCACTTATCATTCTAACTGAGAGAATCTGCTGTCAGCACAGACAAAAGGAACTTGCGATGTGACCCACATGCATCTGTGTGCATCCGGCAGAGGCAGCCTGGCTCTTATACTGCCTTTAGAGATGTAATTGTAACCTAGTTTCATAGAAACCTACTAGCACAGATTTCAAACGTCTGAATTCAAGCGGGTCCTGTAATGCCTGAGTCAGGTGGAAAGATGGTATGCACCCAGAATTATGATTGGCCCCGGGCATTCAGAGCCAACCAGCAACTTCATCCATCCAGGCAACCACCAAGGTCAAATTCAAATTCAAATTCAAATTCAACAAACACTTATTTATTTAGCGCCTGCTATGTTAGACCATTGGGGAATATAGAAATGAGTGAGGGAACTCCCCTGCTTACAGTCTAGTGGGAGAGAGAAACAGCACGGATAACTCTGGAACTAGACAGACGTTTGAAGTGGCATCTTACAAACGAGGGATAATGAGATAAAGCTACATCCCATTGCCCCAATATGAGTTCTTGTTTCCTCTTTATTAAGTTTGTAAACCATCTTATGATACTTGGTTGTTAATGCAACTGCTCTTCGGCGTTTCACAAAAGCGGCTTGAAGAAGTATTACTATTACGACAGTGACGGCTAGGTTTCACTGGGAGGAAACATCGGGGTCTGGGGGTGGGGAGAAAGATAGTTCATCACCCCCTTCCTGTCTCCCAGAATATATGTAGGTAATACCTGAGGGAGAGAGTTGGTGCATTCTAGAAGATAAATAGACTTCCTTCCCTTCTCAGGTAATAACTGCAATTTTGCTCCTCCGAAGAAGTTTACATTCAAGCTTGTGCAAAAACAAAACTATTAGACTTGTCATTGGCTTGCTAACAGATCATGTCTCCCCTCTTCCTCTTTTTTTTCCCCCCTTCCAGAGCTGAAGTTGTAATAAATGGCTCCTCGTCGCCGGCTGTTGTTGACAGAAGTAATGAAGGCTTTAAGCGCAACATCCAACCAGCCTCGGCCAAATGGAGACACAACCAAACGCTCTCTCTGAGGATCAGGTAGTGGTAATTACCTCTAGGACAAGAGACAGACTTGGCCTTCTTCGGCACAAGCTGGCAAATTGCCACTCTCCATCATCTAAAGAAGTCAGGATAGGAATAAAATGTTTACCTCCCGCTGAGGCAGGTTTCATCTCTAAGAGATCAATTGGAAATAAAAACCCCAGGCAAGCCCGGCAGCCCAGCACATGTGTGTGGCGACTCAGGCCGGGGAAGTGACAGGAGCAACTGGCTGAGGTCCTGGGTTTGGAGGGAGTGAGGCTCTTGGGTCAGCAGCAGTGAGAGCCTGGGGCAGGGGGGCGGGGATCACAGATGGCTTCTCCCAGAGGACCCCAAAGCAGCAGTCCTTGCCTGGCATCCATCCCCTTTCAGCGGCAATGGTCCTCCCGTTTGTCTTTGGAGAGCTGTCTCCTTCCACAGCCCGTGTGGCTTGAGTAGGCAGCCACTCCCTGATGACATGAAGAAAAGCTACAACTGGGCATCAGGTGACCCAGGAGCCGATGGGACACCTAACCACAAAGGGAGAGGTCTGTTTTAGCCAGAGAGCAACTCTTGTCCTGATCTTTGCAGACTGATGTTTCCAGAGCAGTGCGGTCATTGTTGGGTGGCGGGAATGGGGAGCTGTAAGGAAGGGATTCCAATGTCAGCACTTTGGCCACTTGACTTTGACAGAGCTGTGATAGACGCA
This sequence comes from Eubalaena glacialis, assembly GCF_028564815.1. Classification (NCBI taxonomy): domain Eukaryota; kingdom Metazoa; phylum Chordata; class Mammalia; order Artiodactyla; family Balaenidae; genus Eubalaena; species Eubalaena glacialis. The sequence goes on from NC_083717.1 coordinate 44,280,151, forward strand.
GCAAAGAGTGGTCAGTATAACCCAACCATTCACTTGCAGACATTGTGCTGGGAGCCAGGGGCGCTGACATGAATCAGACATGCTGGCAGGCGGCACAAACGTAACAAAGATAGAGCAGGGCAGTGTGAGGTACACATTAGGCTGTGTTGCCTCATATAAATAGGTGGAGATAGATCATACTGAGGTGAGTACTCCATCTTGTAAGGGAACTAAGTGGGCTGGCCAGGAAAGGCTTGCCGGGAGCAATGGGTTTTGAAGGATAATTAGGAGTTTGCCAGGCATGCCAAGCTGCTGCCTGAAGTCTGGTGTTTGTGCTGTGTTGCTGGAGCACCCATCAGGAGGAGGGAATGGGGGTGATGAGGTCAGTGCAGTAACCAGAACCAGACGGGAAAGCCTTGACTATCACAGTCCGCCTTCCCAGCCCATCATCACGGAGAGGAAGCTGAGAACAGGGGGCTGGGGCATGGCAGTCAGCCTTGACCATAGCCACCAACAGTGTCACCATACAGAGCAGGGAGCTTCCCCCTTCAGGTGGGCTCACTGTCAAAATGCCCCCACCCCCGGGTTCTTGAGGCTTGGATTTGGGGCCTGAGGTAGTGTGGGGAGTAGAGAGGTGTGAGATTGGAGCCCTAGCAGCTGAGAAAGCATCTGAAGGAGCTGACTCCTGTCACCACCATTCTGCCTCCCCTCATTCAGGGCCTCTTCTGAGGGCCCCCCTGGTTGGGCCCTCGGCCTTCGTCTTACACCCCAACAGCTGCCAACCTGCGTTACTCACCCCTGGTCAGCAGCCCTGTGGAGCACGAGCCCTCGGACTGCTGTAACCAATTTCCACCAACTCAGTAGCTTCACACAAGAGAAATGTATTCCCCTAGAGTTCTGGGGGCCAGAATTCTGAGTGCTCCCTCTGAAGGCTGCAGGGGAGAATCTGCCCTTGCCCCTTCCAGCTTCTGCTGGCTCCAGGCATTCCCTGCCGTGTAGCCGTGTCACTCCAGTCTCTGCCCTGTCTTCACGTAGCCTTTCGCTCTGTGTCTGTGTATCCCCTCTCCTATCTCTGATAAGGACACTTGTCATTGGATTTAGGGCCCATCACGGTAATCAGGATGATCTCGAGATCCCTAATTTAAATAAATTTGCAAAGATGCTCTTTCCAAATAAAGCACCTCACAGGTTCCAGGGTTAGGAGGTGAACATATATTTGGGAGGCCACTATTCACCCCGCTACACCACCTGTGAGTGAAATCCTCCTGCCAGCACAAGCCCACCTCAATCTCCACTCACTCCTTCTCCCACCACTGGGTAGAGAAAAGGATATTTTCCCCTTTCGGAGAAGACCAGACTGTGGCCGGCATGGGGATCCTGCAAACACACAGCTACCTCGGCAGGAACAATGTGCCTTCACCCAGGGGGGAAAAGGATTTCCTTCATCTTCCTTCAATTAGTCACCAAAATTATTCATAATAAAGATTCTTTGAGTGATTTGGAATGATGTTTAATAATCAGTAGTAATTTCTCATAATTAGTTAGAAATTAATCCATCCACAGAGGAGTTTATCTATGGGCTTTCTGGGGGCTCTCTTTGCTTTTAAATACTCTGGGGGTAAGTAATTGCAAAGGTTTCAGCAATTTCCAAACCATATTAGTTTGTAAAGTTGTGTAATCCCGGGTAAAGCACTATAAATAAAAACGATGTTTTCTGTTGTATCTCTGTTTTCCATCAAGAGATACAAATTATTCATCAAGAGTGGTTTCCCCTGCATGAAAGCACGAGATCCAGATTATTAATAAGACAAGACCAGTGGAAGAGGAGCATTGTGCCCTGTCAAGCATTCTAGGTGCCCCTTGGTGACGCCAGAGGCTCCCAAACCTGGACCCACCTTAGAGTCCCCTGTGGAGCCTTTGAAAGCGTGCTGAGACCCGGGCCACACTCAGAATCAGGATTTCTCAGGCGTCAGCCTGGAGCTTCTGAATTCTTTATAGTTCCCCAAATAATTGAATGTGCATCCTGCTGGGATACACCACAGGTTGTGACCATGTCAGATCACACAGTCTCTCAGGGATCAGTGTTACCATCTGTGCAATGGGGCAGCCACCTTGCAAGTTCTCACATTTGCAAAGTGTATGAAGGTCCTGTTCCTCTGGGGCTTGGTGGAAAACAACAGCATCATTGTGTCTGTTCTAGATGGGGGCTCACTAGCTGCAGGAAATGAAATTAATTCCAGGTGATCTGGGTACCAGATTTCCTTCTCTGGATGACTTGAATCATTTCTAAAAATCTTTGGGGCAGTTGACACAGTTTTTAAAGTGAAACCTCCAGTTAGGATCCTCACCTTCCTGGGGGCAGGAATAAAACTCCCCTGGTGATTCTGAGAGGATTCCTATCCCTTTTCTGACCACATTCCATCCCATCTATGTGCTTTGCTAGATGATTCTGGAGCTTTCCCCCTAAATCAAAGTCACGCTGAAGCCTAGAGAGCTGTGTTTTGGTCACCTTTGTTCTGAAACAACACAAAGCAACGCTGCTCTGTGGGACCAGAGAGGTAGCAATATTTACAAACTCCAAACAAGACAGCAGTGAGGAGGGCCAGGGAGCACACAGCACAGAAAGGACCAGTGCACGGACGGCAGGCCATGTTCGCAGTCCTGCAAACGGGGAGTGGTTGACACACCTCACAGTGTCCACACACCCCCTCGCCCCCTGGGAGGCCCCTGTGCCCAGAGAAGGCTTCCAGGGAAGAAAATAGGCCCCTGAGGAAAGAGGGACACCTGTCATTCCGGTTTCCAGGTCCTAAATCAGAACTGCCTGTCAGATGGTGGCCCTGAATCCCACTCAGAGAGGGGAGTATGACATAGGACGACCATGGTCTGGGTTTGCCCACGACTAAAGTACAGTTTGTCCCTGGGGTACAAGGCTTTCAGTCTAAGACCATGCTTTCCTAGGCAAACCAGGATCGCAGGTCACCCTTCCTTCCAGGGCCCTTCATGATGTGCTCACATTCAGTCCTGATGAAGTCATTTCCCAGGGCAGGTATCCTATCTCCTAGAAGGAAGACCAGATCGGCCTCTGGGCCGTGTTGCCAATCTCTGCCCAGAACCAGAGATTGGAGATTCTCCAGTCAAACACATAGACGGGATGAGATGTGGTCAGAAAAAGGATAGAAATCCTCTCAGAATTACCAGGGAAGTTTTATTCCTGCCCCTAGGAAGGTGAGGATCCTAACTGGAGATTTTACTTTAAAAACTGTGTAACCAGAGATCCTCGGAGGGCATCTGACCTCTAGCTGCCCCTGTGTGCTGGGCTGCATCAGCCCTGCAGGGTGACCAAGGAGAGGAAAAGCCGGGTTGGCAAAGGGCAGGTAGCAACAGGAAACTTCTTCCCTCATGTGTGTTTGGTTTTCATAGGAAGCAAATCTTAAAGTTCTTGGATGCTGAAAAGGACATTTCTGTCCTCAAGGGGACCCTGAAACCCGGAGATATTATTCATTACATCTTCGACCGAGACAGCACAATGAACGTGTCCCAGAACCTCTATGAGCTGCTCCCCAGAACCTCTCCACTGAAGAACAAGCACTTCGGGACCTGTGCCATCGTGGGCAACTCCGGGGTCTTGCTGAACAGCGGCTGCGGGCAGGAGATTGACACACACAGCTTTGTCATCAGGTAACCGCAGTAGGTGCCCTGGACACAAAGTGACAGGCATATTTAAGTTGAGCATTGCCTGTTGTCCCAAAAGGTTGAAACAAGACTAGTTGGGTTAGTCCCCTTTCTCAACCTTGACTGTCCATTAGAATTGCTCGGTAGCCTTGGAAAGTTCCCATGTCCAGACTGCACCCCAGACCAATTAAATCCGTCTGACGGGTGGGGGCATGTAGCCCAGGGAGCCTGAGGGCTTCTGGTGTACAGCCAAGATTTTTTTTTTTAAACATCTTTATTGGAGTATAATTGCTTTACAATGTTGTGTTAGTTTCTGCTGTATAACAAAGTGAATCAGCTATACGTATACATATATCCCCATATCTCCTCCCTCTTGTGTCTCCCTCCCACCCTCCCTATCCCACCCCTGTAGGTGGTCACAAAGCACCGAGCTGATCTCCCTGTGCTATGCGGCTGCTTCCCACTAGCTATCTATTTTACATTTGGTAGCATATATATGTCAATGCTACTCTCTCACTTCGTCCCAGCTTACACTTCCCCCTCCCCATGTCCTCAAGTCCATTCTCTATGTCTGCATCTTTATTCCTGTCCTGCCCCTAGGTTCTTCAGAACCATTTTTGGTTTTTTTAGATTCCATATATATGTGTTAGCATACAGTATTTGTTTTTCTCTTTCTGACTTACTTCACTCTGTATGACAGTCTCTAAGTCCATCCACCTCACTACAAATAGCTCAATTTCCTTTCTTTTTATGGCTGAGTAATATTCCATTGTATATATGTGCCACATCTTCATTATCCATTCCTCTGTCGATGGACACTTGGGTTGCTTCCATGTCCTGGCTATTGTAAATAGTGCTGCAATGAACATTGTGGTACATGACTCTTTTTGAATTATGGTTTTCTCAGGGTATATGCCCAGTAGTGGGATTGCTGGGTCATATGGTAGTTCTATTTTTAGTTTTCTAAGGAACCTCCATACTGTTCTCCATAGTAACTGTATCAATTTACATTCCCACCAACAATGCAAGAGGGTTCTCTTTTCTCCACACCCTCTCCAGCTTTTATTGTTTGTAGATTTTTTGATGATGGCCATTCTGACCGGTGTGAGGTGATACCTCATGGTAGTTTGATTTGCATTTCTCTAATGATTAGTGATGTTGAGCATCCTTTCATGTGTTTGTTGGCAATCTGTATATCTTCTTTGGAGAAATGTCTATTTAGGTCTTCTGCCCATTTTTGGATTGGGTTGTTTGTTTTTTTGGTATTGAGCTGCATGAGCTGCTTGTATATTTTGGAGATAAATCCTTTGTCAATTGCTTCGTTTGCAAATATTTTCTCCCATTCTGAGGGTTGTCTTTTGGTCTTGTTTATGGTTTCCTTTGCTGTGCAGAAGCTTTTAAGTTTCATTAGGTCCCATTTGTTTATTTTTGTTTTTATTTCCATTTCTCTAGGAGGTGGGTCAAAAAGGATCTTGTACAGCCAAGACTGAGAACCGTTGGTCTAGAACAGAGGCAGGCAGACTATGGCCCATAACCTGTTTTTATCAATAAAGTTTTACTGAAACACAGCCATGCCCATTCATTCTCATATCCTCAGTGGCTGCTTTCTCACTGCAATGTAGAGTTGAATTAGTTGTACAGAGTTGAAGAATTGCAACAGAGAGAGCATATAGCCCACAAGCCTAAAATATTTATTATCTGGCCCTTTGCAGAAAAAGATTGCTGACCCCTGGATAGAGACCAGTACAAAAGGTTGGTTAAAAAAGTCTCCTGGGCTGGCCAGTTCTTGGCCCAAGTTTGGAAAACTCTTTTAAGGTGTACTCTACTTGTACCTTTATTCTCCTGTAGACAAAATCTAGGAAGTGAGGGGGCGACAGAGAAACTTGGATTTGTACTTGACCATCATTCTCTCCAAAGAGAGAATGAGCTCTCATTCTCATTTCTCATTTTTCAGTCGCCTGGGGACACAGTTGGACACAGTTACTCATGGCCCTGAAACCTGACCCCCAACCCAACACAAAAACAAGGCCTTGCTGTCCCCTGGTCAAAAGTAGGGCACACAGAGCCTCGAGTTTCATCCCAAACAGTGCCCCAGCACTGGCAGAACCGCATCTGACGTTTCTATCGGGACTCTCTTGACGCAAAGAGAGCCTTGTCCCAGGCTTTGGGAAGCGGCCTTATCACAGAGCTCCCTGGACCTCAGGACGTGGGATTAGATGGTGTGCTGACTCCTGCATCCACTGTGATGCACGAGCTGCTGCAGCCCAGCAGCCACGCTTGTTTTAGTTTGTTGTCCTTTGCCAGGTTCTGTCTGTGCCTGGCGTACCCAGTGGTTCAGTCCTGTTTCTCAAAGCTCTCCAGTTGAAAAATTGGGGAGGGAGGGGAGAGGGGAGAGGAGAAGGGAAGTGGCAGGTTTGTCTGATTAGAAGCCAGAGAAGGGGTGAGGGTAGTTGGGGAGGGCGTTAAAGGTATGGTCAGAGGGCAAAAGCTGACCCTGGCAGGGTCTGATCACCTCCTGGGGAGACTGGCAATGTTGAAGGCGACCCTCCTGACCTGGTTTCCATATTGAGTTTTCAGTGCTCCACCCAGTCCGGCCCCAGGATTTCCAGGGGCCACAGCAGATTCTAACCAACAGTTTTTTGTTTTGCTTTGTTTTGTTTATTTGACACTTGCACAGCAAGATGAGTGGTATGATGTCTGGAGTCCAGTCTTGGCTCTACTGCCCATTTGTCACGTGACTTGGAGTGTGTCACTCCCCTTTCTGGGCCTCAGTTTCATCATCTGTAACCTGGGCGGTTGGGCTGGAGGTCTCTGAAGTCCTTCCGTTAGGCTCTAGCCCAGTGTCTCCAAACATAACCAGCGTATGAATCACCTGAGCTTATCAAGATGCAGAGTCATCAGGTCTGGGGTAGGGCCCGAGACTCTGCATTTCTAATACCCTTGTGCCAATGAGTGGACCGCACTTTGAGAGGCACGGCCACAGCGTGCTCTGCCTCTCCCAGGACTCACATCCGCAACGGTCCACACGCACTTGGAACAGAGGGACCTAACACACCACGGCGAGAGCCACTTACAACAATGTGTGGCTGTACTTTGACCTTTACTCTATGGCTCTCACAGATCTGCATGTCTGTGGGGCCGACTTGTGTGGTCTTTCAGGACAAAAGTCATATGGCGCCACTGTGTGCAGACCCCCACTGGCTGCCAGGTGGCAGCATCCCTGACACACAGGCCCTTTGCTATCTCACCTTGCTTGCCTCTCTCACCCCATCTCCTCCACACAATATGCCCCCATCAGAGCAAATCACCTGCCTTCCCCTAAATACCCACACTGCTTCATGCCCCTAGGCCCCTGTGATACATTTATTGGGCCTAAAATGCCATAGCATGATGTTTCCTAAGCTGCCTGGTTATAAGACTAAATATCAATTCCTCAGCTCACCTGCTGGATCTGGACCTCCAGGAGAGGGACCTGGGGATTCTGTATTTTTAACCACTGCCTGAGGTGATTCTTCTGCTCTTGCAAGCTGGAGAAACACTCTCCTGAGGTGCCTTATCCACAAATGGGCTTCTGCTCTTCCATCCTTCCAGACTTCCTGTGACGGTCACCACCTCAGGAAGACCACCCGATGCTCCTCCTCCCTGTGAGGATGATGATAACAGTTAACATGTACTGAGCTCTCACTGTGGTCCAGCAGCATTCTAAGTACTGGGTGTCTAGGGACTGCCTTAATCCCTGGGAGGGGATGCTGTTGTGAACTCCGTCATAGCTAAAAAAACCTGTTGTGGCTGATCCTTAGCCAGGAGGAAGCTCTCAGAAAGCACAGAGAGGCTGATCAGGTTACCTAGAATCACACAGGTAGAAAGTATCAGAGCTGAATTCTGAACCCAGGAGTGTGTCTTCAGAGCCCTCACTCTGTCACCTAATGTGACCAGGTCACACCTGCCTATAGCATGGTCATCTTGTGGGCTGAGGGCTGACTTACTTGCTTCCTTTCTTCTCCACGAGATCCTGAACTCCAGAAGGCAGGCGTTGTATAACCCCGGTGCCCAGCAAGGTTCTATGTATGTGCTAAGGGCCCAGTAAATATGTGTGTCAGGAGAAGAAGGAACAGGGATGACAGGAGAGCCTGGTAAATTCAGGAAGATGCCCTGGGTCTTTGTTTGGGGATGAGGAGGATGCGAGGAGAGATAAAGGAGGGATAAAGTTAAATATAAGCAGCAGTGCCTCAGCTTTCCCAAAAGGACCATCGCTGCCTTTTTCTCCGGCAGGTGCAACCTGGCCCCGGTGCAGGAGTACGCCCGGGATGTGGGGCTCAAGACAGACCTGGTGACCATGAACCCCTCCGTCATCCAGCGGGCCTTCGAGGACTTGGTCAACGCCACGTGGCGGGAGAAGCTGCTGCAGCGGCTGCACAGCCTCAACGGCAGCATCCTGTGGATCCCCGCCTTCATGGCCAGGGGCGGCAAGGAGCGGGTCGAGTGGGTCAACGAGCTCATCCTGAAGCACCGCGTCAACGTGCGTACTGCATACCCCTCTCTGCGCCTGCTGCACGCCGTCCGCGGGTGAGCAGCCACGGGGTGCGGGGGGTGCTTGAGAGGCAGTTTTCCTTTCCCAGGTGCATTTGCAGCCCAGCTCCACCACTCACTCGTTGTCTGACCTCTGCAAGTCACCTGGCCTTTCTGAGCCCCCCTTCCTGGAGAAGTAGGTTGGCAAATGTGTGGCATGTGGCGTGCCAGTTCTGAGCAATCTGTTGCCCCCACCCAGAGAGCTGTGTGGAGAATGACCCTCGGACAGCCACTGTGTGGAGGAGAAACCATAAGGGGGCAAAAACGAAAGCAGGAATATCTGTTGGGAAGCGGTTGCAGGAGTCCAGGTTGGGAATCACTGTGGCTTAGACTGGGATGGTGGTAGTAGATATGCAACAGTTTGGTCAGATTTGCTAGAACATTTGGAGTAGAGGCAGCAGGATTTGCTAATGGATTCTATTTAAGGACCTCAAGGGGTGAGAGAAAGAGAGAAATCCAGGATGACTGTCAGGGTTAGAGTTGGAGCATATGCGTGGACCGTGGTGCCATTCTCTGCGATGGGAGAGTCTGGAAGAAGTCTGTGTGTGTTTGGGCATGTTGAGGAAGAGAGCTCTTTCTTGGGCATGTTAAGTGTGAGGTAACCTGTTACAAATACATCCCATGACACTCCTGACTGCCAGCTTGGCCCTGCATCCAATGGTCCATCCAACCACCTGGCAGTTCACAGTCCTGCTCTGGTGACATAAGACAATTTCTGGGGGACATTGGAATGATCTTCACTGGGGCCTTAGCCTAACTTGGTGTGACCCTAGGAAGTCCTCTGAGCCACCCAGAAAGGACTCTTGCCGTCTTCATAAAGGTGACCCCCGACCCGAGGCACCCAAGCCTGCAACCAGCACTGGTCTAATTAGGATGGGTATCAATACAGAAACCCATGGCCCTCAAGAAAGACCTAGAGAGACATTCAATGAGAGGCAGCCACATTCGTGGCTGATGGAGAAGAGTGATACCTGTATGGACCCAGGCTCGCTGGGGCTGCATTCTGTATCCTGGAGGTTGACCTGTCAAGCCTCCCTTTAGCACCCACTTCACCCCCTCACGGAGCGGGGCTGCTGCAGCAACCCCCATCTCATGGATTTAGGCTCCATGCCTTTAACATTGTTCCTTCCTGGAAGGAGGAAAGTCTTTATGTGGTTTGGAGGTCAGAGGATATGAGGGAAAGAGACGAAGTGCCCTTTGGTAAAGAGAAAAAAAGTCCCTTGGCTAGGGAATGGGCAACCACCTGGAAGAAACTATGCAGCCGGAGCTATTTCCAGCTATAATTGACTCACTTTCACCTGTCAAAATAGCATTAAGCATCAGTAATAAGCCCTTTAAACAAACAGGCTGTTAATCCTGAGATTGCAACATCTTCCTTTGCAGCAACTCCCGGGAGGAAATACTGCAGGAGAGACGGATGGGAAGGGGTTCTCCTTTTAGCAAGGGGAGGGGGCAGGAATGAGGGCTTCAGGGGCCTTGGGATGGATTTCTGACAATGGCCCCCTCCTTCTGTGCGGACACTGGGCCCTGTAGGGTTTGGGTCCAGTAGGGCATCACTGAGAAGGTGGGCAATGTCTGTATTGAGAGGAAGGGCTTGCCTCTGTTCCCACCAGGTGGGAACTTACTGGTGTTTACTGCAAGAGGAAGAATGAGCTGGTGAGGGATGCAGAACAAAGGCTCCTGAGAAAACAGCAAGGGGTCATAGAGAAGAAGGCTGAGGAGGAACCTGGCTAAGAGGCAATCTGGCCTAGCATCAAGAACATGAGCTTTAGAGGTAGGGACACCTGGGTTCACATCCCAGCTCCGTTACTCCCTTGGTTGTATAACATCCTTGACCAAGTGGCTTGTCTCCCGTGCCCTGCTTTCTCTATTTATACTGGGGAGCAATACCTACGACAGAATGTGTGTCCTGTGCCAACACAGGGGAGACAGACAATCAGTCATAACTACTGTGATCATGGCAGCTGCCACCAACCACCAACCAAGGGACTAGACTTGTCCTGTAGACTCCAGAGGTAGAAGTAGGACCAGAGGGTGAAATCACTGGGAGGGAAATTTATTTAGGCTCCATTTAATAAAGGAGTCTACAGAACAATGGACCAAGTCAAATTCACCTGTCAGGAGTTCTTTACCTCAAAGTTCCAATATGGGTTGTAGTTTGCAGAATAATCTTATTTCCTTATTAAAAATCTGTTGTCCAATAAACACCCCATTTATGGGGTGGGACAGGATAAACACTTTTTTTATTGTGGTAAAATATACACCACATAAAATTTACCATTTTAACCATTTTTAACTGTACAGTTCAGTAGTGTTAAGTATTTTCACATTGTTGTGAAACAGATCTCCAGAACTTTTTCTTCATGCAAATCCAAAACTCTGTACTGATTAAACACAAGTCTCCTTTTCCTCATATATCCAACCCCTGGTAACCACCATTCTACTTCTGTTTCTATGATTTTGGCTACTTTAGATACCTCATATAAGTAAAGTAATATAGTATTTGCTTCTTTGTGACTGACATTTCACTTAATGTAATGTCCTCAATTTTCATCCGTGTTGTAGCATGTGTCAGAATTTCCTTCCTTTTGAAGGCTGAATAATATACTGTTGTATGTGTATGCCATGTTTTGTTTGTCCATTCATCCATCAATGGACATTTGGGTTGCTTTTACCTCTTGACTCTTGTGAATAGTGCTGCTATGAACATGGGTCTGCGAATAGCTCTTTGAGACCCTGCTTTCAATTCTTTTGGATATACACTCAGAAATGGAATTGTTGGATAATACCATAGTTCTATTTTTAATTTTTTAAGGAGCCTCCGTACTGTTTTCCATAGTGGCAGCACCATTTTACAATCTACCAACAGTGTACAAGAGTTCCAGTTTCTCCACATTCATCCAACACTTGTTATTCAATTTATCCACATCCTGGCCAACACTCATTATTTTGTTTTTTTGATAGTATAGCCCATTGAAACCATTTTAAAGGGTACAATTCACTTAGAAGAAATTCACTCTTACAGGAAAACACAGGGAATCTCCTTATGACCTTGGGTTTGGCAATGGTTTCTTAAGTATGACACCAAAAGCACAGGTAACAACAACAACAACAAACAGCAAAATAGATAAAAATGGACCTCATCAAAATTAAAACTCTTCGTGTGCCAAAAAGACAATATATCAAGAGAGTTAAAAAGCTACCCATAGAATAGGAGAAAATATTTGCAAATCATATTATCTAATAAGGGATTAATATCCAGAATATATAGAGACCTCCTATAACTCAACAACAGCAACAAAAATCAAACAACCCAATTCAACAATGGCCAAAGGACTTGAATAGACATTTCTCCAAAGTAGATATACAAGTGGCCAATAAGCATATGAAAAGGTGCTCAACATCACTAATCACTAGGGAAATATAAGACAAAACAACAATGCGTTACAACTTCACACCCACTAGGATGGCTACTATCAAAACAGTGGAAAATAACAAGTGTGAGGAAATTAGAATCCTTGTGCTTGTTGATCAGAATGTCAAGTGGGAATTGACTTTGAGCACCCTAGTGTCTTCATTTTACAAATGAAGAACTTGATGACCAGACAAGTTGGGTGATTTGTATGAGGTCACCCAGCCAGTAAGAGTCACAACCATGAATTTAACCACATTGTCTCACTTTAATGCAATGCACCAGATGCAGCAGAAATTCCCACCCACCCAGTTCTGGATTTGGGGGTGCTATGAGCTCAGGGGGCTGGGAGCTGCTGCACTGAAGACGTGGTGTTAGGAGACCGCAGTGGATAGCAGCGTGTCAAGACTCCACCTGTACAGCACCGTTATCGCAAGCACAGGGCAGCTTCCCCACCAAGCAGAACAAGCGGGAAGGTCAGGACACCTCAGAACAGCCTTATAAGATAGATACTATTTCCATCCCCATTTTACTCATAAGGAAACAGGCTCAGGAATGTGAAGAGAATTGCCCAAGATCACTCAGATGGGAGGACGGGGATTAGAATCCACATGTAGAGGCTTCAAAGTCTCTGCTTTTCCCACTGCCACCCGCCTTCCCATATCCTTGACACATAGACTGACCACTGTCTGTTGACCACTGATGCCCCAAAGACACTAATTGATTAGATTAATGTTGACTTCATGGAGATCTTTAAGAACAGGCCACCAGCATCCTGTCCTGCCAACTGTCCCCATTTTTACCAGTGACTTACATGAAGGCATCAATTGTCTGCTTAGCAAATTCACAGGTGATGTGACTTTTGGGGAATTCCCAATATTGGGGGCCTCAGAGTTGAATCCAAATTTCTCTTGACAGGCTGAAACAACGAGCCAATCTAAGAGGAAGAAATTTCATATGAATGAATGCAAGATTCTGTACTTGGGTTCCTAACAGTTGTACAGGTAAAGAGGGATAAACAGTACCAACCATCAGCAGATGTGTGGTTGCTCAAAGGGATAATGTGATCTTAGCATTACACATCCACAGCAATGGATGGATGGGTAACATCTTTGAGAGTCAGGGAGGTCAGCAATGGCCTTGTTGGAGAACCACATTCAGTTTTGGGTACCAGGCTGGAGAGGGGCCACAATGGCAAAGAAATTCAAAAGGTGAAAGGATTTGGGAAGAGAAGTCTCCAAGGAGTATGAGAGCAATCTTTCTTATTCAGCACATACTTACAAGCACCTCAAGGGTTCCAGGCCTGTGCTGGGGGAACACAAAAATCAATAAATCAAGGCTCCTGCCCTTGAAGGGCTCGCAGATTTGGGCTGTGAGTCTCCAGGTATGAACTAGGGTCGGGAAAGGATCTAGAGTAAGTCTAGTTTCCTCCGGACACTGGGAAGAACATTCCAACAAATAAAGATCATCTGAAATGAGCATAGTTGCCTCTTAGGAACGGATGAATTCTGCATTCTTGGAGATGTCCAGACAGCAAGGGATGCCCCTTACTGGGCTGTGGAGAGGGAAATACGTATTATACAGTTAGGGTGTTAGTTTGCTAGGGCTGCTGTAACAAAGTACCACAGGCTGGGTGGCCTAAAGAACAGAAATGTATTGCCCTACAGTTCTGGAGGCTAGAAATCCTTCTGGGGCCTCTGAGGGAAGAATCTCTTCCAGGCCTCTCTTTTTGGCTTGTAGATGGCCATCTTCATCATTCTCCCTGTGTGCCTGTCTGTCTCCAGATTTAAGGACATCAGTTATATTGGATTAGAACTCACCCTAGTAGCCTCATTTTAACTTGGTTATGTCTGTAAAGACCCTTATCTCCAAAGGTCACATTCTGAAGTACTGGAAGTTATGACTTCAACATATGAGTTTCGAGGGGATGCAATTCAGCCTATAACAGTTGGGCTAGATAGTACCCGCCCCCCGCAGAGAGCCTTTGATTCAACACACCTGTGCTATGAGGATCTCTACCCACCATGTACTCTCAAGATTCCTGCCATCTGTGGCAGTTATCGGTCCTGGATATTGCAGGGAAGTGGGCAGCGTGGGGCAGAGACACTGAGCAGAAGTGCTGCCCTTTGACACTCACTGCCCCTGACCCAACCTGGCTTCCAGGAGCTTCTGGCTCTGCCGGCCCTCAGGGTGGCACAGTGCCCTGGCTGGCTGTTGGCAAGGGGCGTGAGCAATGGAGGGGAAGGACACCCAGGCAATTGAATTTGGCTGCAGGAAGTGGGAAGCTCTGGTCAGCAGCTGGTAGTGAATGGCTCTAATTCAGTTACCACAATGCGGAAGGCTGGGACCTAGAGAGAGGGCTGCCCTCGGGCAAGAAAGCAGCTCTCTGGCTGGCCTGTGTAGCCAGCCGCCCAGCCCACAAGCCTAGGGCACAGGAGGCCTGTGAATTCATGCTTAATTAGGCATCAGGAGTGCTGAGCCTAGGCCCTCGGAAGGCACTGATCCAGCGGGCACCCCTGCCAGGGCTGGAGCAGCGGCTCAGCAAAGTAGGCCTTGCTGCCTGTCAGAGGGGAGCAGAACCTGAGGCCGGAGGGCAGGTCCAGGGGGTGAGAGGAAGCAGAGTGCAGGGCGGTAGGGGAGAGACCAGCTCAGGCTGGAGGGGGCCCCTCCCAGACATGCCTATCAGAGTCCACAGAGCACATCTCCAGGGCCGGTCACAGGAGTTGAGGCCCAGTCTCCTCCAGTGGACACGGAGTGTGGAAGTGCATTGCATGGTGGTGTTACCTAAAGAAAGGGAGGAAGGTCTGGGGTGTTAAAGCACAGATGGCATTGGTCATTTTTAATGGATTGTCTCCATTTTTTTTTAAATAGCAATGGACATAGTCAAAAGAAAAAGCCAAATAGTATGGAAGGATTTCAAGTGAAAAGTGAGCCCTCCTCCACAGAAGCAGCCTATTAAACTGGTTTTTCTATGTGCATCCTTCCAGAAATATCCACTTTCAACCTAAGGGAGCATGTTTTAAGTACTGCACTTTGCTAAATTCTGGAAATTATTCCATATCGACATGCAACACCTCATTCTCCTTCACAGCTGCCTAACACTCCACTGTGTCTGGACCATAATTTCTGTTAGCAGAAGGCATCAGTGGGCATCACAGGTTTTTCCAGTCTTCTGCTGGTATGATCAGTATTACAGCAGTTGTCCTGGACTGGCATCTACACACATATGTATATATGTAGTCTTGCTTTTTAGATGTGCCATTGCTAAAAAAGAGAGATGGATATATGCTATATGCATTGTTTTCATAGAGATTGCCAAATTGCCCACCACAGAGGTATGTACCAATTTACACTCCCACCTATGATTACTGAAAATACCTGTTTTCCCATAACCTCCCTAACATGATGTATTATCAACATCTATTATCTCTGCCAATCCAGTGAAAAATGGCATCTCGTTGTGTGAAATTGAATTCCTTTAATTATGAATGAGGTTAAATATAACTTTTTTTTCTGTTTGTAGTGGCCTCAGTTTAGATTCCAGAATCTAGCCAGGAGGTTTAAACCCCCAAGAAATGGTCTTGCTGGGTCCCTGCAGGGCCTCTGGTGACAGAAGCGATACCTGTGCGGGAGCTGCAGTCTCTAGACTCCCTGGGGCCACCCCCACCCCCGCCTGTAGCAGGAGGAACGCCTTAAGTAACCGGCATCATGGTTTTTCCTTCTTTCTTTTGGCAACATACTGTCTAGGATGCTGTTAGCCCACCTTTCACATGTGAGAGCCCAGTGGCTGCCTAGAAGGGTTTAGGGTAAGGCCAGGCTCCTTCCACCTCTCCTGCCAGTGCCCCTGAAGGGAGACATTAACCCCTACTTGCTAATCTTCACTCACTGCTTCATTAAACAAAGATCTGTGAAGCACCCACTCTGTGGGTGAGCTATGCTCGGATCTGGGGTTACATGGAAGCAAGAAGTCAACCCACTTGCTCATAGAAGTTTAAGTTGTAGGGGAGGAGGAAGACAAGTAAACATTAGAGCATAGCATGATCAGTGCTAGAATAGGAAAAGAACAACATACAGGACACAAAACCATCCAGGCAGGTCCTAGAAGGCTTCCTTCAGGGAAGCTGAGAAGGAGTTGCCAGCCAGGAGAAGTAGGAGGTGGTGGTGTCCTGGAAGAAACCAGAAGTCCCTGGTGGCAGTGTGGCTGTGCATGCCAGGTGATGGGAGGGATTTCAGGCCCAAATCTCAAGGGTTTCACAAGTTGGGCTGAGGCTGCTGGATGTTATCCTGTGGACCCCAGGAGTCATGGGGGAGCTTTTGGTGGCATGGTAATACTTGAGGCTAGTCTGGCTTACTTGAGTGAGAGCACTGGCTTGGGTAAGCATGGAGGTCTGGGGACCAGGAATCAGCCTCAAGCATCCCCAGGGATTAACCAGCTCTGCACACCAGCCCCAAATTCTGAAACAAACCCCCCAATCTCCAGTTCCACAAAGCTGGGAAGCTACATCCTGAGATGCCCCCCAAGACACCAGAGCTCTAACGTGCTCCCAAGGAAAGACAGCAATGGGCTTTGAGGCCCCTGGACCAGAGCCCAGGCTGGTGATGTAGATGATGAGAGACCAGGAGTCTGAGAGCCCTGTTTCTGGCTTTGCTGATGATCTGTGCAAAGCATCACCAAGTATCCCTCAATGACCACCTGTGAGGCATTCCTGTTCCTTAAGGATGATATGAGCTATATCCCACAAAGTGCTTTCAGCTTCTTAGAGAAAGCCCCTTTGGTCACTTTTTCCAACCATGGCAGCCACCATGCTTGCCACATACCAAGCACAGGAATCCAGGGAGAAGGACAAGTGTGCTTTGGTGATGATTTTGGCAATCTTCATTTATTGCCGTCCATGCTCATAAAATATGGCACTTAATCGTCTTGGCAATTGGGGTAACGAATTTGAAAAATAATTACTGCCTTTTTGGAGATTACTTTGCCTTCTAATTAAAGCCTCCAGACTGGGATATTAAAGGTGCATTGTCAATACAGCATCCTGGGTGCACCCAGCTAACCTCGTTTAGGAAGGCAAAATTAATTAGTTTGTGTTTTAACACCCAGCTGTTATCTCAAGGAAAGAAATCGTCTACAAGTCGGCCATGCACACAGTCTCTAAATTGGCCAGGGCGACTGAGGAGCGATAAAGGAAATGGAGAGTGATTTGTTCCCGCATAACTGTCAGCTTCTAGAACAAGCTGCTCATTAAACGGCGCCCCCGTGTCCCTGTCAGACCTCACTCAGGAGCTCTTGTTTACCCACAGAGGCAGAATCGGAAATGAGAGGGTCCCTCCCTGCCACTGAGCTCTCAATTCATTCTGGAGCCTCTTTTGCTGTTAACACCTTTCCCAGTGAGCGATTCTGGGCAGCAGATCTGAGAGTCTGGGCGTTTCTATTCCTGTCCTAGCCGGCCAGAGTCACAAAGCTGCATGCACTGCTAGCTTCCCCCTCTCTCCTTTTCTACTTCTTCCCATTTTTCAATTCCATTTAAGTTCAACGTTGCCAAGTGCCATGGAAGCCAGGATAATCAATTCTAGTTTATGCTACAATAACAATCCCTGAAACCCTTGTGATTTAGCACAACAGAAGTTTATTTCTCATCCTCCCAAAGTGTGATACAGGTTGGTTGGAGCTGTGATTCTAGGATGTAGGCTTCTTTCATCTTAGGCTGACATCATCTTTCCAGGAGGCACTGAGGTTCTCCAAGGCAGGAGTAAGCTCTCGGGGAACAGTTGGTCCAGTAGGGACCATTTCCTATTGCAGTCTATTGGCCAGAACTGGTCATGTGACCCCAGTTCATTTACAAGGGATGCTGAGAGATATAGGCAAACCCATGCAGGATTGGTTGAGGGATGCTGTCTCTGCCATAGTGCCTTGGCTGCACCACACACAGAGCCAGGTGCCTCTGATGACCCCACAAAGGAGTGTAAGGCATGGCCTCCGCTCTTGGGGAGATCACAGTACAGTTTTGAGGGGGAGTCCAACCCATACAGTAATGAAGGATCAGCTCGGGTTGATAAGCACAATAGGATCCATGGAAACAAAACTCATAATAATAAGGGGGGAATGACTAACTCAGTTTGAGCTGAGAAGAGAGTAGAACAAAGGGAGCATTTCCAGGAAGACGTGATTCACGTGCTCAGTTTGAGGGGAAAAAAAAAAAGAGTTCACCAAGAGGACATGTAGGGGAAAGGCACATCTACGGGGAGGGCACTGCACGCGTCTGGGTAAACTCAGACCCACCTATGAGCTACTTGGACGTTTCCCCACTGATTCAATTCTTCCCTGCCTCTCTCTGGGCAGAGCATCGATGGCTTGAAAAGAAATTTATTTCTGAAAGCCTTACCCTGCTAAGCCCTTGCAATCAGAAAATAAACAAACCGCAAATCCCTAATCTGTCATGTGGCCATTGTTAGGGCTTGAATTTCTCAGGAAGTGAACTGTCTTTGAGATGCTCTCATGAGGGGACACAGCCCGTGGCTCGTGTGTCCCTGGATAGTGTCAACAGCAGCTGCAGCCAGCTCATCCCCAGCCCTGACAATGCCCCCACCCCCCAGAATCACCATGGAGTGAAAGAAGCCCAAGAACCAGGAGTGGGGAGGCTGCATTTTATCCAAGCTCTATCTAACCAGCTGCGTGAGAGGTTTGCCTCTTCTCAGGCAAGTCACCCTGGATTCTCACTTTTTCCTCTGTAAATTGAAAGAAGAGGACAAGTTCAATCCAGGAGAACCGTGGATTACCCATAAATATGGTCTGTTAACTCACCCAATAGGGACTCACCGGATTTAAAAAAATTTTTTTAAGTAGCTGCCAACATTTAAAAATTTGGAGAATTTGTGTTAAAATCCAGATTTCTGATACCTTTGAAAAAATCAGAAAATTTGACATGACCATACAAGACAACAATAAAACCAGCTACCCCTTTAGATGCCACAGTCCCCACCACTTCCTATTGCCTTGGCAACACAGAGGCCAGTGTCAGTTTTCCTTACACACATGTCCCAACTCCCAGCTCGCTCAGCTATATCCCCTGCCAGGCCGCTGAGCTAGATGAGTTCTCCAGGCCCAATTGTCTTTAAAACTCGATGACTATCCCTTATGCTTACTTTTTCCCCCTCTTTTCTCTAAGTAAGTCTCATTCTTAGGTTCTTTTGGCAGAACCACCTACCAGTTAGAGCAGGGCTTCTTAGCCTTGACTGCACATTTGAATTACTGGGGGAGGTTTTAAAAATCCCAGCGTCCAGGCTGCACCTGGATGTGGGACCCAGGATGGGTCCTCTTAAAGCTCCAGGCGATTCCAGGGGGCAGCCTAGGTTGAGAACCATTGAGTTAAAGCTGAAAGTGCAATGGACTAGCTCAAGAGGGGGTGAGCTCCCCATTATTAGATGTAGTTAAGCCGAGGTGGATAAGCACTTGGTAAGGGTCAGCTGCTGCTCTTCTGGATTCTTCTCCTCCATGCACTCTCCCTGCCTTCAACCCCCAGGGTCCTCCCAAGCTCAGCTCACCCCACTGAGCGTATAGAGTATTGAGGTAGTCTAAGGAAGGGCTCCCTATCTAATAAGCCCCAGTCTCAGCATCAAGCATCCCCCTGAGCCAGCACCATGCCTCTTACATATCAGCTGGGATGAAACTTCTCAACCATGCAGGACAGAAATGATGAAGTTCCATGGTATGTCCACCAACTCTTTTCCTATTATTTTTTTATTGTGTTTGCAGTTACTAGAGCCATTCTTCTGTCCTCTGCCTCTACCCCTCTGTCTGATTCCAGGTTGGAAAATTCAGCTGCAGGGAAGTTTCTTGGCTCAGACAAGATGAAAAAGGAGAGGGTACAAAGAAAGGGGCCTTCAACTGACAGGCTTATGAAACAACAGCAGTTGTGAAAGGGGGCCACCTGCAGTGCCCAGAAGAATCATGTTCACTCTGATTCTGGCTGTTGGGGACCACAGACTCCATCATCAATGTTAGGGGGGAAATTCAGATCACCCTGGCCTGACAGAAAGGATGGGGTGGGAGGGAGCCTTGAAATAAATTTTATTATATCCAAGAGTATATGATTTACTGAAATTATATGGGTTATTAGGAATCTATAACCCTGTCTGATACAAAGGCTAATGCCTCCCTCAATAGCTAAAGGATTTAAGCTTGAGTCTCTGAAATGTTTGGGTGTTCCTATTTTGGAGCTGCAGAAGGATCCTCTTGCAAAAGGAAGGGTATACTTGGGCTTCTAGAGAAGCTGCCCCCAAACTTTGAGCTAGAAGCACTGTTAATAATGTAAAACGGTTGTAACTTTCAGCAATATGTAAGTGTTCTGTCCAGCATCGTTTTACCTTCTGGCATGAATTTAACTGATATGTGTGACTTTATAGTCTCGGACCTCACTGTGCCGAGGTGCCGTGGGGAACTTCATTGGCCTGTGCTTCCGATTGGGAGTGGGTGTTTTTCACAGTGGCAAATGGGAGCTCGTGGGATGGGGGCCCACAGAGTGTGTTTGAGTACAGAAAACCATGGACACTGTCTGGTGTAGACACAGTAGTAAGGAGTTTGTAATAGGGAAGTACGGCTTTCCACCAAGGCAAACGCATTACATTTAAAAGGGTTCAGCATTGGGTAAGTGGAAGGTTTTACTAGAAATAAAGAGGTTGGACCACGCATCCCAGTGGGTTCTAAATCCAAGCAGGAGAAAAACCATGATGGAAAACAAAAATGATGGCAAAGAGAGTGTCTATTTTCCCACTTCTGGAGACACTTCTGGATTGTGGTGGAACTTGGAGGCTGTCTTGGCGATCCCTTGGTCTGTGCCCCATCATTGCATAAATGTGAAAAAGTGGGTCCAGCAGGGAGAAGCAACTTGCTTAAAGGCACACAGGTAGTTGTAGACAGAACTGTCACCGAAATCCCCTCTCAACCTCTGTTGCTTAGCCTGCGAAATGAAGATGGTTTCTTCCTCACTTCTTTCTCGATTAAGGTAAACCAAGGCCCTCTATGTACAAAGGTAGCTCAGCACCTCACTCAACACAGGAAGCCCTTAGCCTAAAGCTCTGCTCTCCCCGCCCTGCCCCTGCCCCGTGTTTCCTCTCATACTCCCGACAGATTCCTTTGCAGAACCCAGCCTCACAGGGCAGGCCGCTGTTTGCTGCTTGCTTTGCCCTCCAGGGGAGCCACATACGCTCAGAGATGGGCAGCCTGCATCAGAGGCGGAAGGGGGTGGGGGGTGGGGCCTGTGGGCAGGGATGGGAAAGAAATCTGATGATGCTTAGGAGACAAGGAGGTCAACCCCTGCCAAAGTCAGGGGTGGCAATAGGCGGTGGGCACCATGCAAGAGGCGGCCCTTTATCAGGGTCGGCAAACTATGGCGCAGCCACACCCGTGTGTGCTGTCCGTGGCGCTCTCGTGCTACAACGGCAGAGGCCAGGAGTATGGCTGCAAAGCCAACAATTGTTGCCACCTGGCCCTTTACAGAAAAAGTTTGCCAGCCCCTGCTTTAGATTTCAACCAGCCTGAGCTCAAGTCAAGGTCCTGCCCTTTCTACCTAGGTGAACTTGGGCAAGCCCCTTTCATCTCTCAGCCTCATGTCTGCAGCTCGCAGGAGGCAGGCTGCGGCCCAGGACAGAATCTTCCCCTTCCTGGAAAGGATAATTCGCAAACTCAGGTTTCTTTTTTGTTTCTTTGTTTCACTTTTTTTTTTTTTCCCCCAGATACTGGCTGACTAACAAAGTTCACATCAAAAGACCCACCACGGGCCTCTTGATGTACACCTTGGCCACGCGTTTCTGCAACCAGATCTACCTCTATGGCTTCTGGCCCTTTCCGCTAGATCAGAACCAGAACCCCGTCAAGTACCACTATTATGACAGCCTCAAGTACGGCTACACTTCCCAGGCCGGCCCCCATACCATGCCCTTGGAGTTCAAGGCCCTGAAGAGCCTGCACGAGCAGGGGGCTTTGAAACTGACTGTCGGCCAGTGCGACGGGGCCACGTAAGGTGAGCGCCCCGTGGGACTCAGTGGCTCACATTTCCTGCCAGCTACACCACAGGCAGATGGGAGTCGGGGTGGCACAAACTCTAGAACAAGCAGGCTAGTGGTTTTCTTTGTTCAAGTGTAAAACAGTGACCAGAATATATATATCTATACCTGCATATATATATTGACCTGAGTATTTATAACTGTGTGGTGTTCATCTAGCATTAGGCAGATAAGCCACAGGAAGAAGGTGTGGAGAACCCACCTGGGTCAGATCGAGACTCAGTGCATCTTTGGAGGCAGAAGGACTAGACAGGAAGAGAAGTCAGTCCCATGACACACCGCCTCCCAAGTTGGAGGGATCTTTGGGCTCATGGATGATTGGAGAACCACCTGTTGGCAGCTGCCCCAAGCCTCTGAGAAATGTGGATTCTGGGTGAGCCAAGACCAGAGGGGACAACTTGACCCAAGTCTAAAATGGTGCTGTTTCCAGGAAGAGGGAGGTTGGAACATTCAGCCCAGCCAAGGAGCACAAGGTCACCAAGGAGCAGAGACCACGTCAGAGCTGAGGACTTGGTTCCATGAACTTAGAGTTGAACTGCCCGCAGGACCAACCACGGTTGACCCACCTGTTCCAGACCGGCCTCCATAGCTCTGGAGAGAAGGCTGGAGAAGACATGGTGGACAGGTCCTATCCTGGCTTTGCAAGAACCCCCAAGAACCTGGGACGGAGCAGGCAGATGACACTAGATTGCTAGGGTGTTCCAAATCGTGTTTTTGAAAAATCGCAGCTTCCTACTAAGAGTCAGCACTCCAGCCCCGAATAAGGCAAAAGTGTCCAAAATGTGGTGGTTGTTCTTTAAAGCCACTTGAGTTATCAAGGAGGAAGGGACCCTGGGCTTTCATCCTCAGGGTTAACCTCCTTCCTGCTCTGTTAGAATGTCACAGGAGGGACTGTACTATTCCCTTCTGCCTCCAGGGAAGCCGCTGCAAAAGCTTGAAAGGGCACCACAAAGATAAATGTCATCCCTTTAAAATATATATGATTGCCTTTCTGGGTGCCTCAGGAGCCCCAGAGTGTGAGGCCTGGAAGAATGTTAAGTGTCGAGCTCCATTTCTCTACAGCCACTGTGTTTGCTTTCTGCATCGTGCACTCCAAGGGGGGGCGTCTCTGCATCCAGACTGCTGTGTCAATGTCACCTTCTTGTCACTTTCCTACCCTGATCGTCACACTCACCGGCACTGAGCTCCAACACTGAGGTTTTCAGCTCTGTGGGGAGAGGTTCCAATGTCCATCCCCACCTCCCTCTTTTCACAGAGGCAGTGATTTTAGAATTTGGCAAAATCCTTTTCCCCCCTATTAAGATTAAGAGTTAAGACTTTTTTTAAAACTCAAAGCCAAATGTAGTATCCAAATACTGGACATAATCTCCCCAGGGAAACCTGGGCTTGATGCCGATATTTTAGGGGCTGGAATGACAGGTCACATGTAGACAAGTATTAGCCAGCTTGATTTGTTAGATTCATTCCCTTGCCTGATAAATAACAATGTTTTAAAATATATTTGAAAGATAAGTAAAAAAACATTATCTTGAAGGTGAAGGGGGTTAAGAAAAGGGATCAAGATCTGCTCCCAAGCATATGAGACTGGACATAATTAATCAATGGCAATTCAAGCAGGACATTTGCTCTAAATTAATGCCTGACGGGAAGCCAGTGGAGACAGTGGAAGGATGCTCAGAACCTATTAACCCTGCATGCGGACGCTCCAGCTCCAAACCAAGATCACGATACTACGTCTCCGTGTTTCTTCCCTTGTTGTTCTTCTTGTTGACGCTTGAAGTCTGAGATTTGGGATTTGCATTATAAAATTAATATTTAAAAAAGCAACAGCCCTATCAGGCTCTATGGGAACAGAATGGTTTGGACTTCTCACAAGAAGTGGAAATAATTAATATCATATTTTACACTTCTCCAGGGCCTTTCATCATGAGGATCTCAGAGGCCTTGGAAGACATTTCATTGTTGAAGCTTGCAGTGCCCTGGGGAACAGGCAAAATTGCCAGTGGGGCCTCAGTGGATTAGCTAAGGCCTTGGGTTCCAGAAGGTTCCAGTGGTGAATGCAGAGAGGAACCCGATGTCAGGTCTTGGAGTTGGCCCTGCGTTCCACGTACCTGCCAGTGCCCACCTGCAGGGGAGTAAAGGGGCCAGAGCTCTTTGGAAAACACGGTTTTCTTTCTGTCTCTTCTTGGTCTTGGTTCCTTAAACTGAAATTGATGGAGTGGAAAGGGAAGGAACTCTTAAAACCTGCCTCTGGGTTCTCTCCAGAGAAGGCTGGGGACCCAGGACAATCCACAAATCACCATTCCCAACCCGCAGGTCCTGTACTGCCAAAACACTTTGGCCCTGTGATGGCATGAGTTCCAGAGACCTCGGCTTCCCCTCCCCCCTCGCCCTCTCCATCTGGGCACCATGATCAGCAGGCAGCCTGTCCTTTTCTCCTATTTAGAGCTCAATTTGCCCGAGGTTCCACTGCAGCCTCTGACGCAGCCCAGCTAGTCTGGGGCAGCCCCACGGAGTCCCGGCCTGTACCTGGTACCCGGTACCCTGATCTGCTGCCTTGTAATAACAGTGGCCACAGGCCTCCGGGAGCAAGTGGTCAGTCAGCCAACCTCCTTTTGACCATCAGTCAATCCCCAGTCACCCCATCATCACCCACCCTGAAGCCCCTCAGATCTTCTCCATTCGCCTCAAACCCCCAAATGACTCCCACCGTTAGCCTCCTCCTTCCGTGAAGAGATGGAATCATCTGAAATGCAGTCTCTCCTCAAAATCTCTTGATCTCTCCCCTCCCCTTTCACTTCCTTCCTCCCACTTCTGAGGAAACGACATTCATCCTCTCACCGGTCCTCAGCCGCTCTGCCGCCTCTGTCCTCTCTTTCCACCAACAGGCACTCATTCCACCCATCCTGGCTCCTGTGGCTCGTCCCTTCACCAGCAGACCTGGGGGTGGGGGGCTTTCTGGTGCTGGCACCGCCTTTCCTCTCGACCCCCTCGTGGCCCCCATGCTCCTGGGACCAGAGACTCAGCTGCCACGTCAAAAGCCCTTTCTCATCACCAAGCTTTTTGCACTGCTTGGCTCTACACTGACTCCTCCTGGACGTTCCCTGTCCCCCTGGTGCCCAGGAAGCCACGTTCTCGTGACTCTTCTCCTTTGCCAATGCCCCTTTGTTGTTTATTTATGTATTTATTTATTTATGTATTTATGATTTATTTATTGACACCCTTACCTTAATCTAAAAAGTAGTTGATGTAGATCCGACCATTATTTCCCTCTCTCCTTCTTGCCCCACACTTAGACCTTCCCCACCTTGGCGTCCTCTCGTCGGCCCCTTCCATCACATCCCTGCACACTCGTCAGCAACCTCCCGCTTTCCTTTGGAGCCATCCTCCACTTCCTGCAGCCTAGCGCCTCCCCTGAGCTCCAGGCTCGATTGCACACTGCTCCTTGGTCATTCACCCCATCTGCTCCGGCAGCGCCAGAAACTCAACATCTCTGAAGCCAAGTGTATCATCTCTGCCTCCCCTTCCTCTACAATCTCTCCTTTTACTGTTAGAAGACCCATGATCCTCTCAACCACCCAATTCTGAGACCCTAAAGTCATCTTCATTTCTTCTCCATGCATTCCCTTGCTACTCTTGCACTATCCTTGCCTTCTGGTCTCTCAATTTCAGCAGCAGTCTCCTCTCCCAGATTTCCTCTGGGCATGCTTGCATGTTCTCCAGTCCATTCTAAACATTCATAGAGACTTTTTTTTTTTTAATCTCCAGCCATTCACAAACTTTTAAAATAATGTGCAAGTCTTCGTCCTGACATTACAGACCATCCAGTAAAGCCCCATCCTTCCTTTACACCTTGTACCAGTCCATCTAGAATAGCCGTCATTCCTGGAAGGGATGCCCGGTTTTCCTGTCTCTGTGCCTTTGGTCTTGCTGTTCTCATCCCCTGGAACACTCTCTTCTGGTTCTTTCGAGGCCCATGCAGAAACCACATCTTTCATGAAGCCCCCTCCCGATCTACCAACCACTGGGATCTCTCCCTCCGCTGAACCACCGTAGCACTTTATTTGTACCTTTCTCATGGCACTTACCATATTCTGCCTTGTATTATAGTTATTGTGCACTTGTCTTATGACCGTTCTTAGACTGTAAGCTCGCCAAGGGCAGGGACCGTGTTTTATTCATCCATGTCCATCACAGCACCAGGGGTGGTGCATAGCACACAGCAATTGCTCAATAAATGTTTGTTGGATTAAATCCTCAATGCCTATCAAGGGTTGTATAATTAAGAAAGTCATTTTGTGTCTTATAGTGTCACAGGAACTTCCAAAGAATCATGTGAGTTGGGAAGATGCAGAAATCATTATCCCCATTGTATAAGTCATAAGACTGAGGCAAAAACCACATGAAGCCACATAGCTCACCAAAAGAATTTGCATCCAGGTCTTCTGGTCCCCACTCTAGGGATTTTTCTGTTCATCCTTGCAGTTGAGTCACTGTAAACTGAAAACTGACCCTAGGCAAGGTCCTGGCTGCCACAGGTCTGGGCATCAACTTCACAGAGTCGGGCAAACCTTACTGTGAACCCCTGCTCATGTGCCCATCAGCACAGGCAAAATCTCGCTCTTTTTTGGAGAGGACAAAAGCCATTCAGGTTTTACCAGGCCCAGGGGGTGGAGCTGTGGGACCTCATAAATCATTCCCACTGCTGTTGTCACAGGGTAGAAACCATCCGTCCAGATGGCAAAGAGACTACCAGCTCCAAGGGGCTGCTGTTTGATAAATCTCTTCATGCCTAATTAAGGCTCCCCTTCCAGAATGAATGGAACAGGAACAGGAATGAATGATGCCAGTCAGATGGGACTCCAGACACGCATGCTGCCTCATGAATGCCCTTAATAGCATCCCCAATGACACTGACAGCCTGCCCCAGCCTGCCTGTCTCTCACCAGCACTTCCGGATGTCATCATCTTTTCCCATCTTTATCCCCATCCTTTCGTTTTCTCCTCTCCAGGGCTCTTTACCTTGGCACCCACCAAAATCAGGGTGAACCTTGGAGAGCCAAGTTATAGCTCTTCCTGGGGACCTGAGCCCTGGCCTGGAGCAATGCAGTGAAGTGGCAGGAGGGGAGGAGACAGGGGGGCACTCTATGCCATAGAACAAGGAGCTGTTCTGGTGGTGGGCCATCCATAGCAATGAGAGGTTTCCATGGTTACTGTCTAGAAGCAATGTTTTTGTCGCCCTTGGGCTTCATAACGAGGGTAGGAGTTTCATTTCCATCCTTAGTGGTCCAGGTGGTGGGACCAGTTTCCACATACAGTGCATTGAGCTCTCCAACCCCAGGTCATCCCATGTGTTTAGAATCACCCCAGTTGGCTGTAGTGAAAGCCTAACAGAACCACCCAGCAAGGACACTGAAGGTCCTTTGTGGCCTCTCTCCGTCTTCCTTGCCACTTCCTCAGCCATCCCACCTCCCCCTAGAACTTGGGGTGGGAAATGGGATTCCCAAGGGGTTCCAAGACGTGTGTCAAGAAAACCCCAAATACTCCAGCCATGACAACGTGTTCAAGTATTAAAGAGGCTTCCCTAAAACTGATCTAGCACTAGCTGTCAGCAGCCAATCCTTGGGGAAGTAATAGAATATGAGGAGCTGACAGCCAGGTGGTGGGGAGATGGCCCCGTGGCCCACGTGGACCCTGCAGGGCAGGCCCAGCCAACAAGGACTGCAGACTCCAGGGCGGAACATTGAGGTAAGTCAAGGTGAGGTTGGTGCCGCAAAACACCCCTTTGATTTATTTCAAAGCGCCTTCATTTTCTGGAACAAAGTTGTCACGGTAGAGCTGCAGGACAGTGTTTGTGATGGGATGCCTGACTCAGCACTTATGGAAAGTTGGTTGTTGCAAAGAAGACCACTTTGGGGTGAGCTGCTTTGCTCAAGGAAAGCCAAGATTGAGCTTTCCCATCCCCACAGCCAGGGTTGCAGTGAATGTAACTCAATGTATGGTAAGTCCCCTACGTATGAATGAGTTCCATTCTGAGAGCACATTCATAAGTCCACTTTGTTCGTAAGTCCAACAAAGTTAGCCTAGGTACCCAACGAACACAATCGGCTATATACCACTGCTTTTACGCTTGCTTCCAGACATCCTGAGCTTGAAATAAAGGTACCCGTACTACTGTACTCTATACAGTACTGTACAGTAAAGTATTGGGTTGGCCAAAAAGTGCCTTCGGTTTTTAAGTAAAAATAAAAGACATATTTTTCATTTTCTCCAAGAACTTTATTGAACAACCTATTCACCCTTTTATTCCACTACTTTCTGCTGTTTTTCAGGCAACTTCATAATTCCATCTTCCCAAAACTTTTTATCTTTTTGAGCAAAGAACGGTTCCAGGTGCCTTTTACAGTCTTCCAGGGAATTGAAATTTTTTTCCATTAAGAGAATTTTGTAAAGACCGAAATACTTGGAAATCCGAAGGTGCAGTGTCTGTTGAATATGGTGGATGAATCAGAACTTCCCAGCCAAGCTGTAACAGTTTTTGCCTGGTCATCAAAGAAACATGCAGTCTTGCGTTATCCTGATGGAATATTATGAGTTTTCTGTTGACTAATTCTGGACTCTTTTCGTCGAGTGTTGCTTTCAGTTGGTCTAATTGGGAGAAGTACTTGGAATTAATTGTTTGGTTTTCCAGAAGGAGCTCATAATAGAGGACTCCCTTCCAGTCCCACCATATACACAACATCACCTTCTTTGGATGAAGACCGGCCTTTGGTGTGGTTGGTGGTGGTTCATTTCACTTGCCCCACCATCTCTTCCATTCCACATTGTTGTACAGTATCCACTTTTCATCACCTGTCACAATTTGTTTTAAAAATGGAATGTTTTCATTACATTTAAGTAGAGAATCGCATGTGGAAATACAGTCCAGAAGGTTTTTTTCGCTTAATTTATGTGGAACCCAAACATCAAAGCAATGAACATAACCAAGCTGGTGCAAATGATTTTCAACACTTGATTTGGATATTTTGAGTGTGTTGGCTATCTCCCACGTGGTATAACATTGATTGTTCTCAATTAGTGTCTCAATCACTATCAACTTCAGCTGGTCTACCCAACCATGGAGCATTGTTCAGCAAGGAGAAATCTCCAGCATGAAACTTCGAAAGCCACTTTTCACACGACCGTTCGATCAGTCACAGCACCTTCTCCATACATTACACAAATCTTTTTTTTTTTTTTTTTGCATTTTGGTTGCATTTTTACCTTTCTTGAAATAATAAAGAATAATATGCCAAAAATGTTGCTTTTTTTTCTTCAATATTAAAATGGCTACACAAAAATTCACCAAGTTTGATAAGTCTTTTTTTAAATGCACGCTGATATGACAGCTGTCACATACAATCTAACAAAATCGTTTCAAATGAATTTAAAGACAACTAAGTGCTACTAGAGCCATCTGACGGAAAAAAACGAATGAACATTTTGGCTAACCCAATACACAAAAGTACAACTACTTGCAGAGGATGCACACACGTGACAATGTACGCCAGACACGTGAACTAACTTACGTAATTGGACACGCGAACGCACATTCGCATCTTTGAAAGTTCGCAACTTGAAGCTTCATATGTAGGGGACTCACTGTAACAACAACTGTGACTTCTCGTGCTCAGGAGTATCTCTGGGCAAGAGCTCTGGGACGGGTACCAGATGGCCCAGAAGCCTTCCATTCAAGAGCCCAGGGGACATGGATGAGTCACTCAACACTGGTGCCTTCTCGGCTATAAAATGGAGAAGACAGCTACCTACCTTCTTCCCAGAGTAATTGTGAAAATGCAAATAAAGGATGGGGCAGAGAGAAAAGTCGGGTGGGGGTAAGTGTGAGCCAATGAAATGCATGCAGCCGTGAGTTTTAGGATTCTGCTCATGTAATTGCCCTGTTTAAACCTGTCAGTGGCTTTCCTTCACCCTTGGAAGAGAATTCGAAGCATCTTACCATGGCTTATGTAGTCTTGAATGCTCCCCTCCCCTCTGGCTCACTACACACCAGCCACACAGGCTTTTTTGCTTCTCCTAGTACTTTCCAGACTCATTCCAGCCTTTGCACATTCTGTCCCCTCTGCCTGGAAAGCTTCTTCTCCAGCTCCTTGCAGGACACACCTACCTCATCCTTCAAGTCTCAAACTGAACGTCACCTCCGGGGGAGTCTGTCCCAGGTCTCTCTCAGCCAATCACTCTCTATTACATACACATTATCCTGCTAGGTGGTCCTTATAAACCATCTGAATTATCTCACTTATTTTGTAGTTCTCAACCCTGAGAAAATTCATAAAAGACCCCCATGTCCAGGCCACAATGGGGACAAGTTTAATCAATACCTCCAGAAACAAATGAAGGACATAAGTATTTAAAAAAAAAAACTTCTTCTAGTGCACAGCCAGGATTGGGAAACACTGACATATTTGCTCCCCTGTTTATTGTTTGCCTGCCCTTCTAGACTGTTCAGTGGGGACTTGTTTTCCATAGCAGTGTCTTGTGCCCTGGGTGGCAGAAGTGGTCACCCTCTGCGGTTATGGTTAATGTCTTTTCTTGGGGCGCTGGCAACAGACTACAGTGTGACCACTTTCCTGGCCCTCTCAGGAGGCACAGACGAGCTCTGAATTTTCACAGTGACACTTTGTCCCCTGTGGCCCCTGCAGGTAGATGACCAGCATTTTACCCCTTTAGCTGAGCTGGTGGGTGGAGTTTTTCCAGTCTCCTTCCACCTACTCAGAGACCTTCATGACTCTTGCCCTACATGGGAGGCTCATCCCCAGCCCCACTCCAAAGACCTTGGCCAGCTCAGCTGCACATTGGAGCCACTGGGGGAGTTTAAAACCCACTGGTACCTGGACCCCACACCCTGGGATTCTGATGTGATTGGTCTGGGGTGTGGCCTGTGCATCTCCAGAAGCTCCCCAGCTGGTGCTGAGGTGCAGCCCCAGCTGGAAAGTGCCGACCCAGACCCAGTTCCTGAACCCTGGCACCTCTTCCACAGCAGCCCAGCTCAGGCCTCTGGTTGGAGGCCATGCTTTCATTTATGGCTTCTGAGGGTTTTCTTCCTTGATTTCAGGTTGGCAGGTTTTATTGTTGCTGCTCCTGTGTCAGTCACGTCCAGGACTCAGGACTGTTGAGTGCTTGATGCAGGAGGAAAGGCTTGGCTGCCATATTGCTTGCTTCTCCTTCCAAAATGCAAGCTCCATGAGGACAGGGGCCCTGTCTGGTGTGTTCCCTGAAGCCTCTCCAACTGCTGGAACTGTGCCCGGCACAGAGAAGGCACTTAGTAAACCCCCACTGCATGAATGAAAGAACGAGCATGAGCTGCACAGGTGTGTGAGTGCTTTGAAGAAAGACTTGTACCTCGTTGATCCCCAAAGTTGGGAGGAGTCCCACCTAATGGAAAGAACACCAAGGCATACTAAAGAGGAACAGAGATTGCTCCCACTTCCTCAGCTAGGACCTGCATTCTGGTGATTTCTATCACACTTATCCTTAGCAATAGCCCTGTGTGTTTCATTGTCCCCATTTCACAGATTAGATAACCAAGGTTCTCAGAGGTTAAAAACTTGCTCAAGATGCCAAAACTCATAAGTGGATGGTTTGATGTCAAAGCCAACACTGTTAACACCAGCCCACCCTGCTAGCCCCTCAAGACCACTTAATTCTCTCAACCTTCTACCATGTGGTCATGGAGAGAGAACAGGACTTGCCTTCCTTCCACCCAGACTCCTCACAGGCTCCTCATTGACTCTTCCCACCAGCGGAGATGCTATAGACCCAGAACACACCTGTGCGGCAATGTCGATTGTTAAACTACTTCCTTGCCAATTGGTCAAGAGCTACAGACCCCAGCCCCCAGTACCCCGTGATCCAGCACTGTGGCCAGAGTCCACTCTGATTGGTCAGGGCCCCTCTGAATTGTTGAATATTTCACATATCACCCCTGCTCCCACACCCTCCAGGCAGGAGGGCTGCTTGGGCATTTTGAACCACTGGGCAAGATACCAGAGCCTCATCACATTGGTGTTTTTGTGGAAGCCAAGCCTAGAGAAGTGGCTGCCTTTTCTCCCTCTTGTTTTCCATGGGTACATCCCTTAACCCAGAGAACATGATCTGTGTGGCCCTGTGAGTACAGATTGCAAATTCAATTCTAGAAACGTGGGGAGGCACACGAAGAAGGAGAGGCATCTTAGGACAGTCAGGCAAGACCGGTGATGGGAAACAACTATTTTGAATAGTATCTGTGAGGGCTGGCAGGCAGAAGGGTGATGGGGCACGGAAGGGGTGGCAGAGGACCAGAAAAGAACAGATAATGTTTATTGAGCTCTAACTAAATGCTTTACATGGACTAAGTCATTTAAACCTCACGGCCACCCTTTTCATGTGGATGTTATTAATATTCCCACTTCGCAGATGAGAAAACTGAGGCAAAGAAGCTGGTTAACTTGCTCAAGATCAAAAAGCTAGGAAGTGGTCAAGCTGGGATTTGAACCCAAGTCCTCGGGTTCCAAAGGGGTTCAGGAAGCCCCTAAGCTTCACCTTGATCAGCAACCCTTGATGCCCTGGGGTCTGCATTAGCCTTGCTGGTGAGTGATCCAGCTGATTCCCACAGGTGCTGTTGCCACACCAGTTTCAGCCGCTAGCCCCTCCACACCCTAAGCTGTCACCCCCAGGTCCACCCAGTGGAAACTCTCATTAGTGCAGTGACAGTGACAGGCACTGGCTGCACAGCCTTGGGCCCTGTGGATGCAGCTGCTGCCTTTTGAACTTGGCAGGGAAGCTGGGACTAGACATTCCCACCTGCACATGCTGGGCCGCTTGGCCTGGTGTCTGGGAATGAGATGGGGGCAGCCAAACCATGGGCTGCTAGAAAAATGTGGAATCACCTACTGGCAGAGGCCAGGCTGGAAACGAGAAGTAAAACCAATGAAACAGAGGACAGAAAGGCATGAATGACGAGCAAGAAGACCACAGATACAGGATGGGAAATGTCCTGGTGCTTCCCTGTGGCATCTGCAAGATGTCACCAACTATCCTAGTCAGGACTTTTGCTCCAACAGCATGCCTCAAAATTAGGTGTTCATACCAGACTGGGTTACAGCAGAGAGGTGGCCTCCAGCCCTCTGCAGCATTGGGAAACTTGGGGACCTCAGACAACCCAGAACTAACCTCTCCTCTACAGCATTCTGCCTGCAGCGTGGGCTGGGTCCAGCTGCTTCACCTCCTGTCTCTGTTTCCTCATCAGTAAACTGAGAAAAGAAACCTCCTGGCTCAGATGCTCTTGGAATTGAACCTGATGAGACACGTTGAGTCCTTCACCCACAGAAGGCAGCTGATAAATGCAGGGCAACTCACTGCCTTCTTTTCCAGCCACTCTCCCAGGCTCAGGGAGCAAGGACTAGTGTGTGGAGAGTTCTCAGCTCC
The DNA here is from genome assembly GCF_028564815.1 of Eubalaena glacialis. Lineage (NCBI taxonomy): Eukaryota > Metazoa > Chordata > Mammalia > Artiodactyla > Balaenidae > Eubalaena > Eubalaena glacialis. The sequence goes on from NC_083717.1 coordinate 44,313,308, forward strand.
CACCTGCCTCAGCTCACCTCCTTGGCTGTCTTTGCAGCAAGTAGGAGGGCCTGACAGGCAGTAGGTGCCCAATGATGAAGGAATGCCTGTTGAATGAATGAATGTCCTGGTGCTTCCCTGTTTCCTGAAAACATTTCTCTCTGGCTACTCACCAGATGGGCTGCCCAGGCCTCAGTTTCCATACCTGAACAGAATAGGTAGGTTTCTCCACCTCCCTCTACCAGAGAGCTGCAGGAGTGTTCATAGTAATGGAACAGACAGCTGAGGGTTTTGAATGCCGGTCGGCACCCTTAGTTTAGTGTTGGCACCCCTCAATTCCCTCCCTATTGTATTTCAGAAGAGGCACTTTTTTCCAAATGGCTTGGTATCCCTGCAACACCCTGAGTCAAGTAGTCTTAGAATTGTCCATTTGTTAAGTGTCTAGCACGTGTCAGCCACTGCCTTGGGCCCTTTGACTAGATAATCTCCCTCCTCCATCAGCCCTGTAAGGTCAGGATTATTTATCCCCATTTTACAGATGAGGGGGCCAAGGCCCATGGCTTATTAGATGGCTAGTAAGTGGTCAAGCTAGGGTTTAACCCAGGTTGAGAATTCCTTCTATGAATCTCTGCCTCCCTATCTGCACAGCAATTGAAGCCCATGCATTCATTCACTCACTCATTCATTCATCTCTATATCCATTCCTTTAAGAAACATCAGGGTGTTCCCACCAGGTGTCATGACACATGAGCACTCTGTCCATGGTCTTGAGGGACTCATAGTCCAGGGGTGGGAGTGGAGGAGGGAGGGTGGAGATATGGTACAGCGCCGTAAGGGTTAATGTAGAGGAATGAGCAGATTGCTGCTGAGAGAGAGAGAGAGAGAGAACAGAAAGAAAGGAGCAAAGAACTCTGCTTGTAGGAAGGTACACCAGGGAGGACACTAGGGGACATGCTTCACAGAGGAGGGGGCATTTGAATTCCTGCAGTAAATGAGTGTTCCGCTTGCTGCTAGGTCTCTAATTCACGCACTACAGATTCTTCCTCTTCAACTTACCATTCTTTATGACGACCTCTACTACTGAGGGGAAGCAGAACATGGAAACAAGCCCTAGGGACTGAGTTCACGCACCTATGAAGACAGCTCCCCTTTCCTCTACACACACAGGGACCACAAAGGGAGAGGGAGGGATGGGACACTCTGGCCCTTATCCTCCCATACTCCCAAAGCGTGGTGACCATCCAGCTCTGGGGCAGCTCTGGTGTGTAGTCCACATGCACAGTACACAACCCCCAACTAACGAGCCACTCAACAGATGGCACCAACAAGAACAGGTAAGGAGAAGGCTCCCATTGTGCCTAACCATGTCATCTTCCAGTCATTCATTCAATGTCATGGACACACTGAGAGGCAGCAAGGAACTAGCCCTGTTCCGGGCATTGTGGGAGACATAACCCCTGCCCCTGCAGGTTCAAGTCTAATGGAACAATTATGTACAACCAAGGCAGAACGAAATAAAAGGGAACCACCTATCCAAGCTGGGGGGATTCAGAACAGGTTTCACAGAGGAGATGATAGATGAGCTGGGCCTTGAATGCGTGGAATCTTAATAGATGGATAGACTCTCGACTACCCTCTCTGGGAAGTTTCCCCTCCTTGGTGACAGCAAAGGACAGGGGATGGCTCAAGCAGCTGGCTGCCACACTGCTGCCAATTTCTGCCAATTCACAAAAGCCACCAAAGGAATCAGCCCTGCCATCACCAGTCCCACCACCCCTCTAGGTCTCGATGCTGCCCCAGGGGAGGCCACTTGGATTCACGAGAACATTGATTTGTGGATAATGGTCTCTGCCGTGCCAGGGGGAGGAAGGACAGGCAGGTGCCCACTCAGTAGGCAGCTGTTGTCCACTGTGTCAGCTTGTTTCTTCCAATCCAAGCCCACCCCTCATGCCTTCATCTTCTTCCCACTGTGCCTTCCCCCAAGGTGTGGCTAACAAGACCTCGGTGTTCCATTTCTAATCACATCCTTGGTTGGTTTGCAGCTCTTCTCACTGTAATACCAGTCACCCGTCCAGTCCTTGAGGAAATGCTACAGCGTTTCCCAGGATGGCTGTTAACTACATTGGCCATTGAAGCCCATATCCTCTCTCTCCTGGTCTTTCTCAGGGAGGATAGTATTCTCTTGCTCCTCACCAATGAGAGTCAAGCGGATAGAAAGGAGGAGCTAAGGATGAAAGTAGTGGCAGCTCCATAGATCTCTGAGCTGGGTGAGCAGGACTGTGTTCATTTTCTTGCAGGAGACCCTCTAACCACAGCAAATGGGGTGGGTGGGGGGCTGCTGAGTGTGCTCCTGGCTGCATTCTCTGCTCCACCCGATCAACAATAAGCTGTGCTCTTGGACCTCCTCACTGTGGCCATGCACTGTGCTTCCCTCCTCCTAATCTCTTCACTTTATCCCAGTCCCTACTGTAGAGGATCTGCTCTCTTGATTTACTTAACACTTTTAATTCTACCAAATGCAACAGGCAGAATAGGTCCACATATATATAAGGACAACCTTATGTCCTTACAAACACCCTAAATAGTTCCTCAAGAAATATATTATCAACATGGTCATTACTTATCCTAATATATGTGTGTCCTCCAAAACAATAGATTATCTAACCAAATCTACCAAATGGTAGAAAAAGTTGGAGTTAGAGGTAGCCAGACACCTTAATGCATCTCTTGTACTCTGGCATGAGAATTCAAAATTATACATGAAAGATGCCCAACCCAGCAACCACAAGTTCCTCTGACTATGTCCAAGATGAGAGGGCTCTGAGTCTGCTCCCTCTCATGTCCTGAGCCACTGGCATCACTATGCCCAATCTTCTGATGTAGCATCTCCATTTGCCCACTCCTTGTGGCCTTGACTAGCCATGTCCTCCCTAGCTCATGTCCATTCATTACGGCTGTCTTCCATCTGGCCCAGCACACTGAGTGGACCCCAGAGTGATTGATCCCTGGCTCATCTCAGAGTCTCTTCAAAGAAATCTCCCCTTGGGTGGCCCAGGTGGGCAAAGACACGAATTTCTTGGACTTCACCCCTTAGGTATTCCACCCCCAGCCAATCAGCTGTGAGCATTGGAGGGAACTGCACTCAAGCCCCAGAGGAAAAGGGAAGCTCAGATTGGAGGAGCCATCTGGACAATTCAAAATATTGAAATTGCTTCTCTCAACCCCAATCTGGTGTGGGCAGTCATGAACAGATCATGGAAGAGACACATCTCTGTTACTTGATGAAGTCTCTTTTCATATTTGCTCCTTTATCTGGATTGATTTTGTTGTGGAAAATAAGATAACAAACTCAGAGTTTAAAATAAGGTTCTGTCTTAGGGAACCCTCCTATACTGTTGGTGGGAATGTAAGTTGGTGTAGCCACTGTGGAAAGCAGTATGGAAGTTCCTCAGAAAAATAAAAATAGAATTTCCACATGATCCAGCAATCCCAGTCCTGGGCCTATATACAGACAAAACTATAATTCAAAAAGATACATGCGTCCCTATGTTCATAGCAGCACTATTCACAATAGCTAAGACATGGAAACAACCTAAATGTCCATCAACAGATGAATGGATAAAGAAGATTTGGTATGCATATACAATGAAATACTACTCAGTCATTTAAAAAAAGAATGAAATAATGCCATTTGCAGCAACGTAATGCAACTAGAGATTATCATACTAAGTGAAGTAAGTCAGAAAGAGAAGGACAAATACAATATGACATCAGTTATATGTGGAGTCTAAACTATGACACAAATGAACTTATGAAACAGAAACAGAATCATGGACATAGAGAACAGACTGGTGGTTGCAAAGGGGGAGGGGGTTGGAGGAGGGATGAAGTGGGAGGTTGGTGTTAGCAGAGGTAAACTTTTATATATAGAATGGATAAACAGCAAGGTCCTACTGTATAGCACAGTGAACTATATTCAATGTCCTATGATAAACCATGATGGAAAAGAATATAAAAAAAAATGTATAACTGAATCACTTTGCTGTACAGCAGTAATTAACACAACATTGTAAATCAACTGTACTTCAATTTTTTTAAAAAATAAGGCTTTGTCTTTACTGAAAAGCTGCATGGAAGAAGAGGGTGAAGAGAATTCTCACAAGTAGAAGCAGACTGACAACTGCACCTCCACTGCTGAATGCATAAAGATTACAGGCTTTCTTTCATACCAAGGTGCAACCTGAGATCCTCTCTGAGAAGTGCCTTGTGGTCTGCATGGGAGGAAGGGCTCATGCTTTCCCTCAGATAATACGAAGACAAATCTTATAATTTAACCAACTCTGAAAGGGCTATTTGAATGGGGTGCAGATGACATTTATTTTAAAAGGGTCAGGAGGTTTGTCCAGTAAAACATTAAAGAGATATCATTTCGTTGCAATTATAGGTTTCTTCCTTCCACCATAGGTTACGTGGGTGCACCTCTGTCTATTATGGAGTAAATCTCTTTATTTCAATCACCTCTTCTCCACCTACAGTCTCATGTACATCAGTATTAGGAAGCTTATTTTTCCATTCAGGTTACATTTTTCTTTGTTCAATTTATTCTGCTTGAGATCATTCTGCTGTCAAGAATTCCTTGTCCAGTGGCAGGGAAAGATAAATAATTAAAATGTCACTTCTTACCCAGATACCTATGACTTCCTATCCTCTCTTCCTCAAGCTCTCCTGGTTAAACCTGAGCCAAGTTTTCCCAATTCTCAATGCCAATTGTTACAATTCTAGCCCCCAGTGTCATCTTTCAGATTTACAAACGTTCCTCTTTTTATTAGGAAAACATAAGACCATTCATTCTCACCATTCTTTCTGTATTTTTAAAACTCAGATATGTTAGTAAGATTCAGCCAGGAAAACAGAAACCTCTCTAGGTATTTTGAACAGGAAGGGATTTAGTGCAGGGAATTAGAGGTTTACAATACTATTGGATAAGCTAAGAAGATAAAGTCAGGGAAAGCCAAAACTAACTTTCAGGAAATGAGAGAGTACAGAGACCCCCCACACACACCAAAACTGCCACTAGTGATCTATGCTGCCCATTGCCCTAAAGTGGGTCAACTTTAGGGGGCAATCCCAGAAGCCACTGGCAAAAGCTCATGTCTACTGTTTTCTGAAGTTCATGAAACTGTCCAAAAATTTGCAGGTGCAATAGCGACTTCTGTTTTTATTTTCTGCTTCTAAATCACACCTGAATGCCTCCCATTCTGAATCTAAATTAGAATCCTGCTGATAAGGGATGTTGGGAAGTTTAGTTCTCAGAATTCCAACCCCACAAATATAGCGGAGACTTTATAAGGGAGTAGGGATGAATGTTAGTTTCCCACATCTAATACACCAAGTGTCCACATTTCTCCAAGCACTATGTTAGTGGAGATAGATATAGATGTAGACAGATAACTATAGATATATATTCTACATTTCCACATTTTCCACATGAAGAAATAGAGATCAGACTTGTTAGGTAATTTGTCCAAGGACATACAACCAACAAGTGACAACTGATCTCGCTTCTGAGCCCATGCTCTTTCTACAACATTCTCCTGTCTCATATAATATTTAGGATACAAAATTTCATAACCTATACTGTCCTTCCTGCAGTGCATCTTCAGAAACTTGCCAGGAACAAATTTCTCCCACTCCAGGGGCAGCCAGTATGGATGTCTTATTTCATAGCATTTCCATGCAGCTTTGTCTCCCCCTCTCCAGTGGTATTCCGCCTCAGATGGTCCTGATGCTGGCTGTCCATGTCTCCTCTACCAGCTTCAACTGATCCTAGTTATCTGGGGTTTGTCCACTTTTAACTTGATGTTGTTAACTTCCAAGCTAGTACACGGAGGAGTCCCAGCAAGCCTCCACTCCAACTTCCAAAGTGTCTCTTCAGAAGGTCTGTGATGACCTCTGAAAGTCTGCTAGTCTCCAGTCCAATCTTTCAGGAAATACTACAGTTTCCCAGGATTGCTGTCAACTGCACAAGCCATTCAGGTGCAACTCAGCTTTCTCCTGATCTTTTTCAGGGATAGTGGAAGTCTCCTGCCACCCTTTAATGGGAGTCAAACTAGACAGGGAAGAATAGTTGAGGAGGAAAGCAGTAGCAGCTCCTTAAATTGCTCAGCTGGGCTAGCAGGAGCCTATACTTTTTCTTCTGACCTAGGGACAAAAGGACTTTTCTTGGCTATGAGGAGCAGGGTCGAAGTACCTAATGATGTCATCAGTCAGGATCCCACTAATGTGACCATAATCTCCAGTTTCCCATCCTGAACAAGGGCATTATTCTTACCCTGTCCGTGTACATGAAGGATGTACAGTCTTAAATCTGAGCCTCCCACTTACAAGAGGAAGAAATGAATGGCAGGAATAAATGCAGCATGGTAAATAGTGGTGTGCCTCACAATTTGCTTTCTCAGTTAAAAAGAAAGGGGAAAAAAACTAACAGGAGGCTCTCCCCTGAATCATATCTGGAGGTGGGGGTAGAGGACAGAAGAGAAGCCCATTCTACAAAGTGGTGCCTTTTCAAAAATATTTAAGGTAATAAATTGACAGGACAGTCATCAAGACTGATCAAAAGATGTTGGAGGAAGCAAGGTGAAATCGAGACACCAGCTCCACTCCTGCCTATACCAGATGGTGACTCTGAACTCAGCCTATTTAAAAGGGCATGCACAATGAGGGCGGTCTAGCTTTTTTCTAGAACTGGGGCACAAAGAGGAGCCCTGTCTGCTTATGACTTGGGCTTTGTCCTTGCCAATCCTGAGAGAGAATCTATAGAACAATGTGACTTCCATTATGGAATTATAGTGAGGTTTCCCCGGGAAACATTAAGTCATAGGCTAGATTCAAACCAAACTTTTCCTTAGCATGTGCTAAAGGCAGAAAGCTGGCCTGGGTGGTGTGGAGGACATTGTTCTAGCTCTGTAATTCTAGCCCCTTGTTCCTATGTGTGACATCAGGTGACTGCCATCAGAGCTCAACTCAGAGGTCCTTAGCTCTACACCAGGGAACTGGAAGATGTCAAATGATCACATGTAAAAGCAGTGTTGATTAACTGAGTCCCAATAATCTTCTAAACACTATACCAGGGTTCAGAAGCTAAACCCCAAGCACAAAGCATTTGTTTGTCCTCCCTTTAGAAAGTGCAAACAATGACTCATTTCTACTGGAGACAAAATAAAGCCTGTGAGAGCTCAGTCCAGGCTGTGACTTCAACATGGTGTCCCTGTGTCTCACATACACCACCCACTCCCCGAAGTCTCCCTTCATTCCGCCATATTCTTTGAGAAAAAAAAGAACCAGCTAAATTACAATGTGTTTCTGGAAATCAGGTCTTTTATGACTCCCTATAAAGAGAACAAAGTGGGCTCTCATCAAGCTTTAAATAAATCATTAAATAAACTCTTCAAACATGAAGAGACCCTCTGCCTCTTCTACATTGAAAAGTTTATGATAAAGTCACACTATTCTTTTCTTTCACACTCTGAAGGTTTATGGTACCATTCATAGCACAACGTTTTAGGTCTTGAGGGCATATTGGGTAGATGAATTTGTGATCTGGATGATGAGAAAGGAAACACCCTTTTCCACATACATTGGCCCTACTCTACCAAGCTTCCCTGAATTAACCATGGTCTGTCATCTACAAAAATGCTCCAAAATTAAGAAATCTACTTATTACCCTTGCTAAAGAGGAGGAAGACAGAGTGAGTAAAAATGCTCATTTTCTCTTCCTGAATGGCAGTCAGACAGAGCTGTCCCAAGTTCCAATAAAAACAGTTAGAAGTAAGATGTATGCACAACTCAAGGCGTGGGCATCCTATTAGAAAGGGGGTTTTCTAAAAATTGTGAGAACGTGTCTTCTGCATCCAGATGGGGGTTTAAAGCATCCATCCACCTCTACTTCCTTCAGAAACCCTATTAAAAGATTTAAAAAGGGATACAAATTCTCTGGCACATAAAGAATGGGAGAGAAAATGAGAAATTGGGAAGATGAAAAGCAGATGGGTGAATGTCTTGGCTATGCTGTAAGCTGGCAGCAGGAAAGGTGGCACCAGGTGCCCATGAATTTGGGTATGAAGATGAGGCTAAAAACAGGAAAACTGGTTAAAAGACTTTAAAGACTTTAAAGAAGTGATTAGACCCTCTGATTTCCTCTCCCCTCTAAGAAACTGGATGATGGCTCCTCCCACACCTAACACTGAAGCAGATGAAACCAAAGAATATGTACAGAACAGAGGAACTGAATGACCCTATGCATACTCAGTGCTGAGACGCCCCTCACCACCCATTCTGCCTCCTTCCCTCTTCCAGAGATTGGCTACTAGGCCTCACTCTCTAGGTAACAGAGTAGAAGAGACTTCTTCTGGAATATGACCAACTCAAGAGAAAAAACCATAAAGATACTGACACCTGAGGCCAGCCAGATCCCTGTACACTGAAGCTCACAATCAAAAAGCCTGTGGCAAAGGCAGCAACGGTCAACAAGCATCCCATCTGCTCTCCATGTTACCCAACCCACTTTCGGTTGGGGGTTAACTGTAACTAGATCTGGCCAGTTGACTGTAGGCAGGCGTGGCATGGTACTTCTGGAATAAAACATAAGAACCAGCATACAACCATCTGGCTGTCTGTTTCCCTACGAGGTGCACAAAAAGACTGCAGGATCGAGATGAAACAACTCCAGAATGAGGGAACCTCCATCAGCCTGGGTCCCTGAGTGTGGAATAGAGTTCAATAGCAACCTTCACTGCTTATGTTATGTGCAAATTTAACCTTTATTGTGTTAAGCCACTGAGAACTGGAGATTGTTTCAAAACACAAGTCTAATCTCTCCTGACTAACACAAAGCCACACACACACACACACACACACACACACACACGGTTTTCAAACACCATTTAGGTATACAATGGTAAAATGTGAGCACTCAAGGCTTATCAGACATCTGGTCTGTCACCCTTCCAATTGTATCTCTTGGTCAAAGTCCCTCTTAAGGAATCTCTAGGACAAATCTTCTTTGACACATGGGAAATTCACCACACTGCCACCCAGCAGCCCTGGTTCTCCCAGCTCTGGTACCTTAATTTCTAACTCAGAAATATATCAGGTCACAGTCTACAGTGTCCTCCAATTCCAGGGAATAATAACTTTCCATGTGGTCCTCCAGATGGCTCCTCTCCCCTACAGAGTGTGCACTGGGATACGGGGTGGGTCGCATCACATACCAACAATTCTCCCCCCAAATATCCTCTCTTTTCAGTTTCCAGTTTTGATTACTTTATACCCTTGAGATGGGTGATGGACTAAGGGTCAGGACACTGGTTTAAGTCACTCCCTTTGTAAGCCCTGCTTAGATGTCTAGCTCCTGGGTTTGGAATATGAAGGTGCTTGGCTGCTTTTGTTCTGTTCTTGGCCTTTGGCATCTCAGCTAAAGGAGAGACAGAAAGTCCTGTTTTAACATGCTGTTACAGGTAATGGTTCAGGCAGCTTACTTGAAAGCCCACCCTACAGGGTCAGATGATGTCAGAGACCTAGATTTGTAGAGCTCCCTCTCTAAGGACCCAGAAAATAGACATCTGGTAACTCGAGCACCATGATTATGGCTGATTGAAAGTTCAAGAACTGTAAGAAGATGTGGGCCACACTATAGCAATCTGAAACAAGATGAAATTCCATTATCTGCCTCTTGCTTCGGTTTACAATCTCATTGAAATCAGAATTTCAGATTAGCTGCATCTGTGTTACCATGACATCAAATTGTTTGTTGCTGGAACAGTACCCTAGCCAGGAAGTTAAACTTCATAGCAATGGGCCAATGGAAATAGGAGTTTGTACAGAGGCTCTCCTGGTGTTAGAGAATGATTTGGAAGCTGAAGTGTCCTTCTTCAGTCACTAAGAGGTTTCCAAATGGTGCCCATGCTTCTGAAGGTCAATTGTTGAACAAACTGAATCACAGTTACAAAATGTTATTGCTGGAGGGGACCTTGGAGACATTTGAGGCTGAATCCAATAAGTGGTAAGCACACTCGCTCTCAGATCCTGGGCTCATGGCAAACATCTAATTCATCTCACCACGCTGCTCACAAAGCCCAGCCTCAGCCAGTACCCATCAATGTAAGATGGCATGAAAGATGAAATCTATTGGCCAGTTCTACCTGATTCCCTTATTGTACAGGTGAGGAACATTGTCCTATCACTTGCTCAAGGTCAAAAGCAGGGAAAAGACCAGACTTCCCTGTTCCATGCTCTTTCAACCACTCCACCCTGAATAAATGGGAAAACGAGCATTTCTCTCTTACATACCTTTGGTCCATTCTTCCCATCAAGTGTCTCCAAGGCTCACTCTAGTTGTAGATATGATTCAGATTCTATACTTACCAGTCTCATTTGAGCCACAGTACTTCTGCTTTTCCATTCTGGGATCCCCCCAAGAAGCATCAAATTAAGATCAAATGCTTTTGAATGGGCCAGAACCACTTAATTCATTATTTCTAGAGCCTCCTGACCTTAACAAAAAGTCAGTGTTACGCTTTCAAGTTAAAAGGCCTAATATATTCCTGGAAAAGTAAAAATGGAATACTTCCAAGTCCCATTTTATAGATGCACTAAGCTCTTGGATGTGATTGCATTTGAGGTCTTGAGTCTAGAAGGGACAAAAGAACACCAAAGTCATCCCTTCTGACTCTCAGCATCTTTTGAATCTTTTCCAGATGAACTTGCCTACCTCTGTCCAGAATGGAAAGTGGTTGTAGGTTAGAGGTGAACCAGAAATGCAGACGTAGAGAAATAGTGCATTCTATTCTTGGACTGCACATGACCACTCCATATGGGGGTAGGGCGGGGGCAAGCCCAAACATATGGTGCTCCATCTGTAAGATGGGGCTGGCTGGGTCCCATGAATGGCTTTTAATACAAGTAGATTCAGTCTGACTTGGTCTGCCTCCAAAGGAGGCAGAAAAGCCAGTGCTTCAAATATTTTGTAAAACCATTGAAATTAATGGCACAAAACAAGACTCATTTGTGTTCTGCCTAACTTAAAAGATGTCTGCTTGGTGTAAAGTAATGAATTATTATGGGGGTGTTTGGACTGAGTGTTCAACATTCTCCTTTAAGGAACAAAAACCTTTTTGTTCCTTCTTTCAAGCCATTCTCTGTTAAGTTATTTTGTACCATTTCCCCTCAGGAAATCCACTAAGCATTTTGGCTTCTGTAATGAGCTGCATTTCATAAAGTCCACAGCACTGGACACAGATGATCTTACTTCAACTTCCCAAGACCAGGTTGGGAGGGAGAATTCAAGAAGATGCTCTTTCAAAAGCTGCCTAATGGAGCCATCTTGTTTATGCCCTCCCAGTAAATCTCCAAGGACCACTTGTCATTAGCATCAGTAGCATACTCAGTGAGCAGGAGACCTTGCCATTCCTGAATGCAACAGGAGAGAACTTGGAGTTCATCCTTGAATGATTGCACTGGGCTTCCATGCCTCATATTCCACTGGAATATCTCCATGGGCTCATGTGCAGCCCCAGCACTGTTCAGTCAATGAACTAGCCGTCCACTCTCAGGATAATGATGATAACGGGAATGATACACTGAGATCCTGCTCTGTGCCAGGCATCATGCTACACATTACATGTGAAGTATCTGATTCCATTCTTACAATAACTTCATAAGATAGTCTCTGTCCTCCACACTTTTCAGATGAAGAGGCTGAAGTTTTAAAAGTTGCCAAGGTCAGTGACTTCCCTGGGTAAGACTCTGTGCTCCCAATGCAGGGGGCCTGACGTTCAATCCCTGGTCAGGGAACTAGATCCCGCATGCATGCCGCAACTAAGAGTTCACATGCTGCAACTAAGAAGTCTGCATGCCGCAACTAAAGATCCCACATGCCACAGCTAAGATCTGGTGCAGCCAAAATAACTAAATAATAAATAAATAAATAAATATATTTTTAAAAAAGGTGCCAAGGTCAAAGAGATAGTGACTGGCAGACCAAGAACACCGGTGTTCCTGCCCCAAAGGCTATGCTGAGATTGAACAGCAAAAGGTGGTGCAGTTGTCCCTATGAACACCCACTTAAGCTGTTGCATCTCTCCATAGGACAGCCCAGCCTCTTTAAAGTACTAGTTAACTCAAACTAGGACTGACAAGAAAAGCAATCACGCTCTAGTCATGACCCTCAGTCAAAGCAGTGTAGGGCAGAAACCTGCACAAAACCTCAATGGCATCATTCTCACATGGATGGGACTGGTTTCCTCAGTACCGTATTATATAACTCAGATCAAGACCCCCCTGATCAAGGCAAAAGTTCACCAAAAACCCCACATTGCCCATCTTTCCCTTTGAAGGGAAGACTGATTTACGGTCCATTCTTGACTGTCATAGTCACGTGCTTTTCAAATCTATTTCAGCAACATAGACCTTACCTCCCGCAAATGAAACTGACAAACAGAACCCCTTCATCTTAAGAGAGGGTAGGTGACTCATAGCTTTCTTCTCCTCCAAAGGACAAACCCTGAAGATTCTAAGGAATTTAAAGGTTCCAAACATCACCATTGGAAATCCAGGGTTTTAGACCCATTTTCCACCTTCTACCTGTAAGGATCCTGGCAGACCTGGAGTCAGGGACACATTCCCCAGTTTCTTGCTAGGAAACACAGTTATTGTGGAAAGCTACCGGGCTTACGGTTAACAAGAGCCATTTTCATAATTGTACCCATTAAGCTAACTATACCACCTAGGTGATAACAGAAGGTGCAGTTCAAGGGAACTCAAGCCTGAATCATTTCCAGGAGAGAGTGTTAATAAAACCGTTTGGTCAGAAGCAGCTTTTCTTTTGCAGGAGGCACGTGGCACGTGCAAGGTGATCATGCCTTGTTTATTGCTTGGTTTGAAGGAGGTCATTGCATCTGTTTGTTGAAAGGAATAAGGAAATTAAAAGGAGATGGTTTTAGCTCTTTAGTAGCCATTCTAAAAGAATTTATCCTAAAAGAATAAATTATGGATTTCTTGTAAAAATGGATCAGGGAATTTCTTTGCTGGAAAATCAGATGTTCTTTTCCTTTTTTTTTTCTTTCTTTTTTTTTTTTTTTTTTGTGGTCCCTTTTCTTCTCTGTCTTCATTTCAACACCCAGCATGAGGCTTAGCACAATTTATTTCAGGTTCCCCTATCACAGAGCACACCCATCAGAGTTCTTCATCGAGAAGCTATTTGTCAGCAGCTGACCCAGCAAGTGGCAATGTCGGCAAGTTTCATGGGCATGGTTGTATTATAAAAGTTAAAAAGTAGTGCAAGGAGATGCTGAGCTGAGCTGAGCTGGAGCTTGGTCCCAGGAAGAGGGCTGGCTGCACAGCTCAGAGCCATCTCCTGCTTCTAGAAGAAAATTCCCTACTGAGCCCAGGTCCTGGAAAATTGATGGTATGATGAGTCACTGGCCCCCTGCCTCCTCACCACCTTCCCGGGACAAAGAAGCTAACCAGCAACCCGCACCCTCCCCCACCTCCACGTGCCTCCCCCTCATCCCCACTCTGCCCTGAGCATACAAGCCTGTGTCCTCTACTCCCTAATTCAAGACCACCCCTCCCTCCTTCTCCAACATCCAATCTGTAAATAAGCCCAGGGTTCTGCCCCCTGAAGAAAGGGCCTTTCAGTCTTGAAACATGTGTTGCAGACACGAATCGCAGTCCTCAGTTCAGTGCACAAGTAATAAAACTTGCCTCATCTTTCTATAACTCAAGTTTATTTCTATTTTGAGCCATCACTCCACAGGGCTGGGGGAAACTCTAACTCAATCAATTCAGAATTTCCTCACGTCCCTGTGACTATGCCTAAATCCTGGGGACTTGTTTGGTGCACAGCATGGGGGCAGGGGTGCCATCTGGTCCTTGGTGTCAACTTATCAACCCAGGCATCCACCAGCACCCCCTTCATTCCTCTCTCCCATGCTCTTCAGGCCAGCTCTCCACTGCTTCTATGCCTGTCGGAGGGTCCAGGAATGATTCTGTTCTTCTGGGCCTCAGGGTAGGGCTGGTGGGGCTGAGGATGGTCACCCAGCTTCCGGGCTCTACCCTTGATGTCTCCATAAACACGTTCACTGCCTGGGGATCTCACCTTCCCTGAAGCACAGTCACGTGTGGGACTCTGTTGGATTTGTTGAGTTTGACATAATTTCTTGCTGCTGTGACTGCAAGATAATCACGTTGGAGTAGGGGAGGCAAAGACAGGAATAATCAAGGGACAAAAACAGTCAATGTCTTTTAGAAGTATGTCACCACCCTCCAGGTGGTCACACAGGAGCAGCCCAGGTGTGGTCTGTTTGCCACCCCTTGTAGAAGGTGATACAAGAGAGGGTTGGAAAGGGCCTTCCCTGGTGGTCCAGTGGTTAAGAATCCACCTTCCAATGCAGGGGACGCGAGTTTGATCCCTAGCGGGGAACTAAGATCCCACATGCCCCGGGGCAACTGAACCCGCAGGCTCTAGAGCCCACGCGCCACGACTAGAGAGAAGCCCGACTAGAGAGAAGCCCGTGTGCCGCCCAAGCGCCGCAACTAAGACCCGACGCAGCCAAATAAATAAATATAAAAAATTTTTTTAATTAAAAATAAATAAATAAAAATAAGAGATGTTTGGAGACAAGGCAGCCTGTGGTCATGGTAGGGACAAACCAGGACCCCGTCCCTGGAAAGCAGGTTGTGAGCTGGAATGGGCAGCAGAGTATCTTAGGAAAGAGCATCCCCCCATGCAGACAGGGCTGGCCCTCCCCAGAGCTTCTGGGCGTTTGTGTGGCGAGCTCCTAAGGCACTAGGATCCCTGTGCTCAGGACGGGCTCCCCGAGGCTCCTGGGGTCCTTCCAGCGGCTCAGGGAGTGGAGCTTGTGGCTGCTGTTGAGTGAAGGCTCTCCTATTTTTCAGCCTTCACCTCTCAGGTATGAGCTTTCCAAACCCGCACAGGAGGGCTCTCCTCCTGCCCACCAGGGGAGACAGTGGTGATTCCCTGGCCGGCATCCTTGAGATGGTGAGTTCTGGAGTCAGGAGACCTCGGTTCAAACTCTGGCCATGACTCAACCTAGCAGTGTTCTTGGGTCTCCCAGCAGCTCCCCCTTTATCTATTTTTAAACGCACAGGTGCTCATAAGAACTGAACAAGAACATCTGTGTGAAATCCTTAGCCCAGTGTCCAGCACACAGTGAGAGCTGACGACACAGAGACTTCAGCTAATTCCATCCTCACAACCACCAGCTTCACCCCAGCCCATCTCCTCACTCCTCTTCCTGGACAGGCAGACCTAGGGGAGAGGTCCTCCAAACTCCCTCCCCTCCTCCGAGGAGCGGGGCACAGGCCCCCGCTGCCCCTGTCCCCAGGAAAGCCCTGTCTTTAAGACCTGAGCCAGGGGGCTCTGATTTTGTCCTGCATTTGTGGAGTGAAGGGCTGATTACAATACCCTCTTTTCCTCCCCACTCCACTCGGCCTTAGCAGGCTTCGCTCCGCGTCAGGGACATGTCCTGAGTGACCCAGGTAAGCATCAGGGGCCTGGGACCACGCTGCTTCCGTGCCAGCAACTCCTCACTGGGCAATCTTACTGCCTTTGCTATAAGCTGAACTTTCCAGGCCAACTCACTGCCCCTTAACGTCTGAGAGTGTCACCTTGGCCATAGTTTATGCAAAACAAGGGTCTCTGACATTGAGTCCCAATATTTCTGAGACTCGAATGGTCAGAAGCCAGAGCCTGAAGTATTCATTTCTGGTGGCTTTGGGGCAGAAGCTGCGATTTCCCTTTGGAACGGGCTCTCCCTGCTTCTGGGAAAAAGCATTCTGGTGCCTCTTTTACAGGGTGCAGACACAAGTCCCGTGTAAGTATCTGGATAAACAAATCCGGAAGCAAATGCTCCTATTGGGTTGTGGATCTCCACTTTTGATAACGTAGAAGGAGATCTCTGCAGGGGTTAGGGGATATCTCTCCAAAGATGATTTTGTTGCTAGCTAATTTCTGACAGCTCCAACCTGGCCAGACACAGGGGTGGGAGCTCTAGAACTAAGGTGGGAGCTGGGGTGAGGGGATAGGAACACCAGACCGAATCAGGTGTGGAAGGAGAGACCTCATAACTTGGGCAGACCTGGGGCTCAGCAAAAAGGTTGCTATAGGGAGGGGAGCAAGGACAGAGACAGGATGATGTGTTTTGCAAGAAGTGAAACCCCAGAGCCAATTTTAAGGTTTTATTTTCTTTCATGTAATTCCTTCAAGTCTTGGTGAAGCTTTTAAAAAGATCAATGTTTGTGTTAGTCCATTAGAAAATAAAGGGAAGAGGACTTACCTGGCAGTCCAGTGGTTAAGACTCCACGCTTCCAATGCAGGGGTACAGGTTCGATCCCTGGTCAGGGAACTAAGATCCCACAGGCCACACGGCCTGGCCTAAAACAAAGAAAGGAAAGGGAAGAGTCAGTGTTTAACTTTGGGGCCAAGGCAGACTTCTGGAGGAGGGGGGGACCCCTCCTCTCTAGGGAAGTGTTCCCCATTCAGAACTTGTGGGTGGATTTCCCCAATGTATGCGGAAGATGCACACTGACTTGCTTGAAAAGCATCTGATGCCATGGTCATTTATTTTCTGAGAGAGGGAGACATAAGAATGCATATAAATTCATTAACTCACCGTTTATTTCTAAGCACACACTGTGTGCCAGGCCCTGTGCAAGGTGGTCAGGATACAGCGTGAAGAGAACAGTGGTGGTTCTTGCCCAGATGGAGTATCCATCACCAGGAATGGATGAACAAGAAAATAATCATTCTACAGGCAATGTATTAATTAGGGCTCTGCTGAGTGCAACAAAAGAGAAGAACAGAGGACCATGAGAGAATATTATGAGCAACCTAATCTACAACTTTGATTATTTTATTGGAACATTATATTTTATTATGTTTTCAACAGCAGATTATTATATTATTTAAACATCAAGTTTTATTGGCATTCCATCATAGCAACAATTGACATCTGGTAAAAATGAGGTTCCAGACACTGTCCCAGTTTGCTTGCTTCTGAGACATGCTTCCAGAATGGAATTCTGGCTGTTGCCCCCACAAACACAGCGTGAGGGCAAGAGTGGCCCAGGAAAGAGGGCTGGTCAGGAACAGGTGGGTATAATGGGCTGACCTGTGTTCCAGCAAAAATTCATATGTTGAAGTCCTGAGCCCCAGAACCTCAGAATGTGACTATGTTTGGAGACAGGGCCTTAAAAGAGATAATTAAGTGAAAATGAATTCACTGGGGTGGGCCCTAATCCAATAGGACTGGCGTCTTTATAAGAGGAGGTTAGGACACAGACACACACACAGAGAAGACTGTGTAAAGATACAGGGAGAAGACGGCTGTCTGCAAGTCAAGGAGATAGGCCTCAGGAGAAAGTGCCTTAGCCAACACCTTGATCTTAGACTTCCAGCCTCCAGAACCAGGAGAAAATATACTTCTGTTGTTTAAGCTCCCCAGTCTGCAGTATTTTGTTATGGCAGCCCTAGCAAACTAACGGTGGGAAAGACTTTCCAGAAGGAGGCGAGGACCCGGCCCCAGCCAGCAGAGCTCTCTCCTCTGCCTGCTTAGCATCCCCACTGCTCTTCTCTGTGTCCTGTGTGCTGGCTGAGAGTCAGGCCTCCCCTCCTCTCAGAGCAGATGTGGGCCCCCTGCTCCTAGAGGCGGGGGGAGTTGGGGGGGGTAGGGGCCCCTCAGGGACTGAGGGCAGCACTGCCCTTTTTTTTAACTTATTTTATATTGGAGTATAGTTGATTAACCATGTTGTGATAGTTTCAGGTGTGATTCAGTTATACCTATAAATGTATCTATTCTTTTTCAAATTCTTTTCCCATTTAGGTTGTTACATAATATTGAGCAGAGTTCCCTGTGCTATTTCTGAGAGCGGACTTTATCTTCCCTGATGCCCAATCATCCCTTTTGCCAGACTGACTGTTAGCCAAAAATTGAGTGCCTGATCTACCCTCCTGCAGACTCTTGTGAGTGTCACATATTTCTTGCCTTCTCCCCTCTTCCTTCAACCATGGGGTGAATTCAAAACAATCTCCTGAAAGTCCACAGCAGCAACTGTCTCTCCCAGAACAAGGGGCATATGGAGCTTGTAGTTTAAAGGAGATAATCTCCTCAGATTTAATGAGAGCCACTGTGCAAACAGAGTCCCTAGGAAAAAGGGGAAAAGCACCACAATAAAAAAAAAAAAAATATCCATCCAATTAGTGTCTCTAACACAGCCTCATTATACATCCACTTCTGACATTTGCCAGTGGTGTTAGATTTGAGCTGCAAAAATGTCTTTTGAAAGGCAAATTGACATTTGCCTAACCACCCTCCACCCCCTCGAGTCCTAAGACTTAAGCACTTACCATGGCAGCTGGGATTAGGAAAAGAAGCAGAGGGGCCATGAGTGAACTAACTCATGTTGGAGGAGGAAGAGACGCTGGTGATCAGGGAGGGGGAGAGGGCGAGAGAACATGACAGCTACACGTGAAAGACCCTCCTCTTCCGTGTCTCTGTGTGATTTCCTTTTTAGGGAACATTTAATAAGATACAGAAGCCAGATTTGGTTGAGCTGAATGCAGGATCGCCATGGCAACCTTCCTTTGGAGGTTATCCTAGTCAGGTAGTGACAGCAAAGCTGAGTTAAAGGTCATCCCTGCCAAGAAAGATGGGCATTGATAAAGTATTTTAACAAGACCCATAGGAGCTGGTATTTGAAAGCTACCCGCAGAGGATCAACTAGGCCCTAGGAATGGGATGCAAACAATAGCAGGGTGAGAACGGGGCGTCCTGTGAGGGATTCCATCAGAGCCCCATGCTGGAGCTGTAAACGCCTCATCCTACACAAGGAGAGCTCGTGTCTCCACCAAAACCTCAGACTTGATGCGATTCGTAATTGTTCAATGGAAGGGTTAAAACCCATTTTAACCAGGCCTCTGGATGGTAAAGAAATACACCTGTGCCACTCTGTGCCCAAGACATTTTCAGGAATTCCTGAAACGTCTGAACAAGCCAAATTTTTGCAAATGGAACAGCACTGACCTTCTTTATCACTCCCAGAGATGCTTTATTTAATCTCTTTTCTATCAGAACATCACTTTATTTTTTTTTATAAATTTATTTTATTTTATTTATTTTTGTCTGCGTTGGGTCTTTGTCCCTGCGCGCGGGCTTTCTCTAGTTGCGGTGAGCAGGGTCTACTCTTGGTTGCGGTGCACGGGCTTCTCATTGAGGTGGCTTCTCTTGTTGCGGAGCATGGGCTCTAGGTGTGCGGGCTTCAGTAGTTGCGGCACGTGGGCTCAGTAGTTGTGGCTCACAGGCTCTAGAGCACAGCCTCAGTAGCTGTGGCGCACTGGCTTAGTTGCTCTGCAGCATGTGGGATCTTCCCAGACCAAGGATCAAACCCGTGTCCCCTGCATTGGCAGACGGATTCTTAACCACTGTGCCACCAGGGAAGTCCCTAAAACATCTGTTTAAAATCTTAGAGTTAAGAACCCTTTTTTTTTGCATGATGCTGAAGCCAGAATTCTTTGAGGAAACCACATAAATATGGATGTCTGTGTGGCTGGCCCCGAGGAGAAGATGTAAAAGTGAATTTTAAGCATAAGAAAATAACACAAAGTAACCCAACCTTTCTCATAAATGAGCAAATGCCAATTTAAATAACAAAAAAACATGAAAATAATATTTTGCTTATCAGATAATCAAAGATCTAGAAGTGTGGTAATACCTAGAGTTGATGGGATGTGAGGAAACGAGCCTTCTTATACACTCTTGGTAGGAGTGTAAATTGGTGCCACTCAGTGGAAGATAATTTGTAAATATCTATCAAAATTTAAAATGGACCTCCCTTTGAGCTGGAAATTCCACTTCTGCATATCTGCTCTCATGCAAAGTTATATGGACACAGATATTCATTCATTGCAACACTGTTTGTATTAGCAAAAGATTAGAAACAACATAAAAGTCCATCCACAGGAGACTGATGGAAGAAATTATGAAACATTCATAGAATGGAATAATAGAAAGAATGAAAGAGATTTATGGGCATTGACATAAAATTATCTCCCTGATATATTACATGAAAAAAGCAAGTGAGCATTGTGAGCATCGTATGCCCACCTATACATTTCCACAATTACAGAATTTCACTATGTGCATATATTAATTGTTCAATTTTAAAAGTTAGGTTTAAAAGGTCATCTGGGATTGGAATTATGGACCATTTGTCCCACATAGTAGGCATTGTTGGTACCTCCCCAGCATCCATTTCTCCCTTCCTCCCTCACAGAATCTCAGTTTTGTTCAGGACTCCATCCATCCCTTAAGCAGCCCATGTGATTCAAGGGACATAAACCTACCCAGCTCCAGTGGTGGGCCCTGAGCCAGTGGGTTTCCGATTTGAGGGGGCATCAGAACCAGCTGGAGGGCTTATTAAATCATAGAGTGTCTGATTCAGTAGATCTAGAGGGGGGACCCTGAGAATTTTCATATCAAAGAAGCACTGATGCTGCTGGTCAGGGGACCATACCTTGAGAACCCATGATTTAAGCCAGAAAACTCCTCCTTTTTGTCAACGATGGCTTCAGAGCTATGGCGCCTACATCATCTGAGGTATTTGATGTGAGTCTGATGGGATGTTTTTTGGGAGAACACTTCCTTCTCTTAAAAGAAAAGCACAGGGCAAGCCAGACTTTCTCTCTCTTCCCCCAACCCAAACACAAGCAGGACAGGGATGAAACCCTGACTGTTACTGGCAGGTATCTTATAACCACAAGAGAAATCAACCTTAAGATGTCACTGACACTGTGAAAGGTGGAGCAGAAAGATGAAAAGCTCTGAGTCCTGTATCTGAGGTCCCTCCCACTGCTAGACTTCCTTCCACATGAGCCGATACATTTGATTACAGTTCAAGCCCCTCTACACTGTGTCTTCTGTTACCTGCAGACAAATACTTCCCAACTGGCAGAAACCTAGAAGATATTATTTTAAAATATTTAAAGTTAAAACAATTTTTCTTTATGGCAAAATGCCATAAACTTAGCATAGGCTAATAACAGATTGGGGAAAGTATTTGCAACATGCACCTTACATACCCCATTTCAGTTAATACCCTGGTCAAGTGAGCCTTCTTGCTCTTTCTAAATCCAGTGCCACACAGATAATGAAGAAATGAAGATAATGAAGATAATGAGGAAATACAATTCTGAATCAAAGCTCAAGAAAAGAACATTATTTAATAAGTAGCTCTGCAGGGTCAGAGCCTACAAAGAGGTTATAACACTCAGAAAAACATCCCCAAAAAATGTTTACCCCATCTATCCTCCCCACATGCCACAGGGTGTGGCAGCTACCTCCAATCTTCTCTCTACATCCCTCCTCCAAAACGTTGCCTGGTTCTTCTCTTTATGATTGCTGCCCTCTCTAGATAAGTCACTATCATGTAAAGTCATCCCATCCTCTGGCTACTACCAATACTCTCTATCCACGTTACTCCTGGAGCAGTCGAGGTGGAGGGTGTGAGAGGAGAGCAGTGATATTCATACCTGTAACTAACATAGAGATGTAGAAGTGACAGGGATATAGATATATATGAACTAACGTAGAGATGAAGAAGGAACAACAGAATTTAAGTGACTTAGTCCAAAGTCACATCTGGAAAACCCAAGCTGTCAATTGCTACACTAATCTGCCATCAACAAAGGACTGAGATTCTTAACACAAAAATCACTCTTACAAATCAAAGAAGAGGGAAAACCCACCCTAATGGAAAAATTCTCAAAGAACATGCACAAGCAAATTAAAGAAAAACAAATTGAAAATATGTTCAAGCTCACTAGTAATAAAATGAACGGAAATTAAAACAATATTTAAGCTAACAGATGAGCAAAGTTTTTAAATTAATTATAGCTCATGTTGGCTAGGGTATGGAGGAAAAGGAACTCCCACACTGTGGTGATGAGAGAGTAACTGAAGAAAAATTGGGTAATACCTCTCCAAATTTAAAATCAGCATACATTTGACCCTCCAATTCTGTGTCTAGTAATTTATCCTAATGAGTTCATCAGGCAAGCAGAAAAGAAATATGTACAAGAATGTTTACAAAGCCTATGTTTTAATAGTAAATATGGAAACAACTTAATTACCATCCATAAGGGTTAAACACTCTATGACAGAGAGAGAGAAAATACTTATTACGAACTTCCCAATACAGAACCCCACAACTGACTTCCTTGCCTACTCAATCACAGGCTACATTGAACAAACACAGGCTCCCTCAGCAGGACCAAATCTTGTCTCTGTAAAACTCACAGCAGGGAGCCCCAAGGCAGAATGGGGGCTCTCAGCCTATCTCTGGAAGGTGGAGGTGCTGAGCCTCACAGACCCAGCTTCTTCTCCCAGCCCCTTCTCTTCAGAGGATTAAGTGAGGCATTAGAGAAAGGCTAGGATGTTACTCTACTAGAGGTCCTACCATTTGGAAACATGAAGACAAGAGAAAGGAGGTTCCCCCTACCCCAACCTTAACATAGATTTCAATATTCACAGAAAAAAAGTCTGGAGATGAATATCTATCAGAATGGTCAGAGTGCTTATCTCTCAGCAGTGGAACTATTTCCTTTTCTTTTTTAATCCACTATTCTAGCATGGTTGATGCTAGACATTTGGTTGCCTACTGTAGAAAAAGAAGGGAAGGAAAATAGACTTTATGTACCTACTATTTGCTAGGCTGGGCAGCCTTTATCTGCCTTGCCTCAGCATATGTATGTTGGGATACTTGGAGGATGTTTCCCTAGTGAGAGAGCAGTCAGAATCCTCACACTGCATTACCCTAGGGAACGCAGGAAGTAGTAGAGTGTTGCAAGGCATCAGGCCTGCAGTGAGAGTTAAGGGGAGCCCATGGAAGGCAGAAGTTGCAGAGGGGATGGTCCAAGCCAGCAGCCAGATGGAAAGTGTGGCGAGACTCAAGTTCTGTGAGGCCAACAAGAACCTAGGTGGGATTTAGCCAATGGGGTAGTGGTAGAACCAAGTCCCATCTTCAACAGTTGTAAGTGGCAGACGCCAGTAGGATGCCCATTGAGCAGTCATGACAAAGATTCTCTCCAGAGGAGTCATCAAGAATCCAGGGGATGGCAAAAGGACCCCTTAGTTGCCATGAAATCACATACATCTATACCTATACCCAAACACCATCTTGAAAAGATAGAACAAAGCATTTGAAAGAAGAAATATTGGCCTGGTAGAGGTTTGAACATTGAATTTGATTAGATATTTATAGATGACAGTTAGAAATAACTTACGAGAACTGTTACAAGACTACAAAAGACTATGCAAAAAAAAATTGTTTTTAATTATAGCCAATGTTGACTAGGGTAGAGAGGAAAATTAACCCTCACATTCTGCTGATAGTAGAGTATCTGAAGGAAAATTAGGTAATACTTCTCCAAATTTAAAATCAACATACATCTGACCTTGCAATTCTGCTTCTAGTATTTATCTTAACAAGTTCATCAGACAACAAGAAAGAAAGAAATTCAATCTCTGCCAGTATTGGAAATAACTGACATTCCCAGACGGGTTTTCATATCTGAGTTGGAAAGTGTTAATTTCTACCATACTATTTTTACCATATTCTTCTACTAATATTTTTTAAAGGACAGGAAGTAAATGCTTTGCTATTGCTAGTTGACCTCTTATCAGCACACTGCAAAGAACTCAAGAACATTTCTAGAATGGGAAAATGATGTGTGAATCTTAACACAGGAAGAGATGTGTAAGACCTTGGAGTTAACTCACTCCATGTCTTCAGGTAAACCTATAAGGATTCTTGGGGGTTGGGGGGGGGAGGGATAAATTGGGAGATTGGGACTGACATATACACACTACTATATATAAAATAGATAGCTAACAAGAACCTACTGTACAGCACAGGGAACTCTACTCAGTACTCTGTAATAGCCTATTACAGAATCCGTACTCTGTAATAGCCTATTTAAAGAATCTTAAAAAAGAATGGAAAAAATTGGATAAATCATTGGGTAAAAGAAAAAAAAATTCTTTTAAACCTATAAAGATTCTGTTCTTACTCCTGTGTCCTTGTATTTCCTCACTTTAGGGTGTGTTTCCATTCATTACTTTAATGTGATTTTTATTTAAAATAGTGTTTGTAGTAGATAGGGGTGGTTGCCAATTCATTTCCATTTCCTTCCTGTCTTTCCTGCTTCTAGAGCAAAGCCCAGAGTCCCCTCAAAATAGTGTGTAATTGGAGACCCCCAACAAAAAGCTGGACTGCTACCTAAATGCTATCCCCCAGTATAAGAGTGCTCTGGAAATAAACCCACCTCTCTAAGGACTACAAGGAAAGTGATCTGTCTCAAATCTTTGTGGTGAGTAGAGGAGAAAAAATAAATCTCCCCTGAGAGTGTGTAATCTCAAGTTAGACTCAGGCAGGTTCACAGACTGAATTCAAACTAACTGGTTGATTTGAAAAATCTCAGGGTGAGAATTTAGTTTAAATGGTCCTGGGATGGTAATTCCTCAGACACCTGACAGCAAGCAATGCCTTCCTTATCTGAAGGAAGTCATCTTCAACCCCGCCCTCAAAGTATTCCCACAGGTAAAGTTGCAAGTAATATAGCTCATAATCAACAACAAGAAATCATGAACCAAAGCCAGCTGAAAACAAAGACAGCAGAATAAGACCTTAAAACATGGTAAGATACTGGGATTATTAGACACAGAACATAAACTCAGTTTAATATGCCTTTTAAAAGTAAAGTTGCACATTGTAGTATATACAGATGTTGAATTATAATGTAGTACACCTAAAACTTATATAATAATTTTTAAAAGTAAAGGAGAGTTGAGTAAGGAGAAAGCATATCTAAAAAAGACTAAGCATATTTGGGGGGAAAGGAATAGAACCTCTAGAAATAAAAAATATAATAATTAAAATTGAAAATATACTGCAGAAACACTGTACACTCACTACATTGGCTGAACTTAAAAAAACTGGCAATATCAAGTGCTAGCAAGGATGTGGAGCAATTGGAGCTCTCATACATTGCTGGAGGAAATGCAAAATGGTATGGAAACTTTGGGGGAAGTTCTGGCAGTGTTTTATAACATTAAACATACATTTACCATGTGATCCAGAACTCTCACTCCTAAGTGTTTACTCATAATAAATGAAACATATGTTCACACAAAGACCTGTAAGCAAATGTTCATAGCACTTTTATTCATAATAGCCAAATACTGGAAACAACCTAAATTCTATCAACTGGAGAATGGATAAATAAATTGTGGTACATCCATACACTGGGATACTGTTCAGTGGCTAAATGGAATGAACTGCTAATACATAAACTACAGGATACATGAATAAGTCTGTAAAAGATTATGCTTAAGTGAAAGAAGCCAAATACAAAAGGCTATATACTATATGGTTTCATTTAAATGACATTCTGGAAAAGGCAAAACTATAAAGACAGAAAATAAATCAGTGGTTGCCAGGAGCTTGGAAGAGATGGAAGGAATTGATTATAGAAGATTGTGAGGAATTTTTGAAGGGATTGGAGATGCTTTATATATTGATTTTGGTGATGGTTACACTATTATATAATTTTGTCAAAACTGACAAAACTGAACAATTAAAATTAGAGATTTTATCAGCCATAAATTATATCTCAATAAACCTACTTTTGAAAAGAAAGATAACTTGGGGGAATTTTTTTTCTAAAAATAGACTACAGAGGTGGAACACCTTAGACACAGCTGAAGAGAGAATTAATTGACTGGAAGTTACAGCTGAATAAATTATCCAAAAAGCAGCACATGGAAAAACAAATAGAAAGTAGGAAAGAAAGATTAAGAAACATAGAGATGAGAGTGGCTTCACACATACCTAATCAGGGCCCAGAGAGAGGTTTAACCTACAAGACTCATCAGCTTATCTCTACATGACCTTTCTAACCATATAGAAAATATAATTAAAAATAAAACATAGTTCCCCAAATCAATACAACTATAAAGTATCTAAGAAAAAGCTTCACTGAGGATATACATCTATGGAGAAACTTTAAAATTCAATAAGGAACATTTAAAAGTATCTAAATAAATGCAGAGATATTGTATCTCATTTTCTTTAATGGCATGATTTAATGTTATAGACATTCTGCCCAAATTAGTGTATAAACTCTATACAATAAAATTCTGTTTGGACTTTTTAGGAACTTAATAAATTTTAAAATTTACATACAAGAATAACTATTCAGGGATAGGTAAGTCACCTTTTAAAAATAAAGAAATAGTCTTTTCTGAACATATATTAAGACAGTCTACACAGTCATATTGACATACTGACAAAAACATTTTTGTCATAGAGAAAGAATAGATAAGTATACCAATGGAAGAAAATGGAGAGCTCAGGGTCAAACCCACAGGTTTAAGCCAAATCTATGGACACACACATACACACACCCACAGACAAAATGCCTATACACGTGTGTGTATAGGAATTGAATGTGTGACAAAGGTGACACCATGAATCAACTGGAAAGAATGAATCATTAAGTCCAAATTTAAACCTGCTACTACATATGAAGGTGAACTTCTGATGGGCCTAAATATGAAAGGTAATATGAATATAAAATTAATCAAAGAAAATGCAGGAGAACATTTTTGTGATCCAGGGGCAAGGAAGGACTTTGTAAACAAATTTTCAAAAACATAAACCATAAGACAAAAAAAAATGGAAGGGGGAATAAAATTGATTACATCAAAATGAAAGATTTCTGTTCTATGTAAGACATCATGGACAAACTTAATAGAAAGTAGACAGACTAGGAAAAGATATTTGTGATGACTAAAATCAATAAGAGAATAATATATAAAATATACAAGGAATGTCTGCAAATCAACAAGGAAAAAACCAAAAACACAATAGAAAAATGAGTAAAAATATAAACAAGCACCTTACAAAAGAGAAATCCCCAAACTAACAAGTATATGAAAAGATGTTCAAACTCATTAGGAATCAAAGAAATGCAAATTAAAATAACAATAAAATATCCACTTACATTTATTAGATTGGCAAAAATTAGGAAGATGGCATAATGCCAAATATCAGAGGACATGTGAAGACACAGAAACAGCAGGTATTGCTGGCAATAGCTGTCCTGAAACACCATGGGGAACACATCATCAAATTAGGAATATGCATTCCCTGTGAGCTGGCAATTCCACTCCCTCGTTAGATTCCAAATATACCCTTATGCAGGTCTGTAAAGGAATATATATGGAGATGTTTATTGTAGCTGTAATTGCGTGGCAAAGGGGTTTTCTGACATCCATTACTGAGAGAACGAAGAGACAAAATATAATATATTTACTATGAAGCAGTTAGAAACGGTGGATTAAGTATTCATATACTTAAATATAAAAAGAAACAGAATGATCTATATAACACAAGTTAAAAATATATTCCTACCAAAAAATAATATCTCTCTTCCAAGAATACATACAAAATAAAGTCTATACATTAAACATATTGGAGTGGCTGTCTCTGGAGTAGGGGGAGGGTGGTGGGACGGGAGAATGTTAGAAACAAGGAATAAATAAATGATGGAGGAGAAGTGCCTTGCATGAATCCATTATGATAATTCATCCTGAACTGAGAAGCATAATTAACTTGACCCTCTGATCTTGAGGCCTACAAAAAACACCAGAATAATAAAAAGAAGAAAATTTTTCTTTCAAGGAAATTTTCTTCGAGAAAGAAAATATATAAGGATTGGATAGAAAGAAACAAAACTATTGTTGTTTGCAGATTATACTATTAAGTACAGAGAAAACCCAAAAGCATCTATAGATAATTAGAATTAGTAAGAGAGTTTGAGAAGTTTGTCTGATTTGAAACCAAAATGTAAAAATATTTTTCATTTCCATATACTGGTAAAAAAATGTTCAAAATATAATTTTAAAAAGATGCAATTTAGAACAGTATACAATTTACCACAACATATATCAACATATAGACTAACATGTTTAAGAATAAATTTTATTAAAATTGTGCAAGACCTATATTGTAAATTATTTTAAAATACCTAAATAGATAAATAGGCATACCATATTAATGGGTTGAGAGACTTAATATCATATAATGGTCAATTATCCTCAAATTAACCTTTAGATTTAATAACATTCTAATCAAAATTCCAAGAGTTCTTATTTTAATGGAACTTGCTAAGCTGATTCCAATATGTATGTATATAGAACAAAAGACCAAGAATAATCAAGGCATTAGAATGAGTAGGAGTAATTCGTCTCAGCAGACACCAAAAAGAGCAATGAAGACAGTATGGTATTTGTACAAAATGGACAAATAGAGTGGTGAAATAGAATAGAAAGCCAGATGCAGCAAAGGAAACCATCAACAAAATGAAAAGGTAACCTACTAAATAGGAGAAAATATTTGCAAATCATATATCTAATAAGAAGTTAACATCTAAAATATATAAAGAACTCATACAATTTAACAGCAAAAAAAAATCTGATTAAAAATTGGCCAGGTAAAGATGTTTAAAAAAAAAATTGGCCAGGGGACCTGAATAGACATTTTTCCAAAGAAGATATTCAGACAGCCAATAGGTACATAAAAAAGGTATTCAACATCACTAATCATCAGGGAAATGCAAATCAAAACCACAGTGAGATCACACCTCAGATCTATTAGAATGACTGCTATCAAAAACACAACAAATCACAAGTGTTGGTGAGGATGTGGAGAAAAGGGAACCCTCATACACTGTTGATGGGAATGTAAATTGGTTCCGCCAGTGTGGAAAACAGTATAGAAGTTCCTCAAAAAACTAAAACAACTACCATATGATCTATTAATTCCACTTCTGGGTATTTATCCAAAGAAAACAAAAACACCAATTCAAAAATCCCATGTTCATTGTAACATTATTTACAATAGCCAGGATATGGATACAGCCTAAGTGTCCATCAACAGATGAATGGATAAAGAAAATGTGTTGTATACAATGGAATATTATTCAGCCATAAAAAAGAATGAAATCTTACCATTTGTGACAACATGGATGGATCTTGAGGTACCATATGATCCCACTTACACGTGAAATCTAAAAAACAAAACCATGAGGCTCATAGTTACAGAGAACAGATTGGTTGCCAGAGGCAGGGGGTAGAGGGTGAGTGAAGTGAGTGAAGAGATACAAAGGGTACAGACTTCCAGTTATAAAATATAAGTCACAAAGATGTAATGCACAGCATGGCAACTATAGTTAATAACACTACACTGCATATTTGAAAGTTGTTGAGAGAGTAAATCTTCAAAGTTCTCATCACAAGGAAAAAAATTCTGTAACTATATGTGGTGATGGTGACTAGACTTATTATGGTGATCATTTCATAATATACACAAATATCAAATCATGTTATACACCTGAAACTAATATAAGGCTGTATGTCAATTATACCTCCATTAAAACAAAAAGAATAGAAAACCAGAACCAAACTTTCTTATACATGAAAAACTGATTTACAATAAAGCTGTAGCAAAAGAGGACCAAGCAATAATTGGTATTGGGATAATAGGTTATTTATGTAGAAACAAATGAAATTGGGCCCTTACCTCACGTGATACATACCAATAAATTCCAGGTACATTAAACATTTAAATGTGAAAATCAAAAATTTTAATTATGAACACAATACATAAAAACATCTTTAAGACTTTGAAGGTACTTGCACTGTTGGTGGGAATGTAAATTGATACAGCCTGTATGGAGGTTCCTTAAAAAAACTAAAAATAGAACTACCATAAGACCCAGCAACCCCACTACTGGGCATATACCCTGAGAAAACCATACTTCAAAAAGAGTCATGTACCACAATGTTCATTGCAGCTCTATTTACAATAGCCAGCACATGGAAGCAACCTAAGTGTCCATCGACAGATGAATGGATAAAGAAGATGTGGCACATATGTACAATGGAATATTACTCAGCCATAAAAAGAAACGAAATTGAGTTATTTGTAGTGAGGTGGATGGGCCTAGAGTCTGTCATACAGAGTGAAGTAAGTCAGAAAGAGAAAAACAAATACCGTATGCTAACACATATATATGGAATCTAAAGAAAAAAAAAATTGGTTCTGAAGAATCTAGGGGCAAGACAGGAATAAAGACGCAGATGTAGAGAATGGACTTGAGGACACAGGGAGGGAGAAGGGTAAGCTGGGACGAAGTGAGAGAGTGGCATGGACATATATACACTACCAAACGTAAAATAGATAGCTAATGGGAAGCAGCCGCATAGCACAGGGAGATCAGCTCCGTGCTTTGTGACCACCTAGAGGGGTGGGATAGGGAGGGAGACGCAAGAGGGAAGAGGTATGGGGATATATGTATATGTATAGCTGATTCACTTTGTTATAAAGCAGAAACTAACACACCATTGTAAAGAAATTATACTTCAATAAAGACGTTAAAAAACAAAATAAAATAAAATGTGTGGAAGTAGTTTAAAAAAAAAAAAAGACTTTGAAGGTAAAGATTTATTTCTTGTACAAGACCTAGAAAGCACAAACCATGAAGAAAAAGATTAATAAACACTACTATATTTAAATTCTTCAAAAGACATCAAAATGAAAGTGGAAAGTCAAAACAGAAATTAATATCATGTATAAATAATCAATAAGAAAAAGATGATAAGGCTTCCCTGGTGGTGCAGTGGTTGAGAATACACCTGCCAATGCAGGGGACACAGGTTCGAGCCCTGGTCTGGGAAGATCCCACATGCCGCAAAGCAGCTAAGCCCGTGCGCCACAACTACTGAGCCTGCGCGTCTGGAGCCTATGCTCCGCAACAAGAGAGGCCGCGACAGTGAGAGGCCTGTGCACCTCGATGAAGAGTGGCCCCCGCTCGCCGCAACTAGAGAAAGCCCTCACACAGAAACGAAGATCCAACACAGCCTAAATAAATAAATTAATTAATTAAAAAAAAAAAAAAAGGAAAAGATGATAGATTTTATTACTGATTTCAACAGAAAAAAAATAAGCAAAACAGATAAACAAGCACTTTATAAAAGATGAAAACCTGAATGGCCAATGACTGTATGAGAAGATATTTAATCTCCTTGGGTAAAAGGGAAATTCAAGTCAAAACCACAGTACAAAAGCAATGGTACCTCCAGACTGCCATAAGTTAGACAGCCTGCCATTTGTATAGGGCAAGGAGTAACCAGTGTACTGTATAACCAGAACACTTATACAGTACTGATGGCAGTGTGAATTGGTCAAACACTTCGGAAAATAACCTGGCAGCAATTCCACTCTTAGGTATATACACTTGTGCTGTTTCACCCCAACTGGGTGCACTGCAATGAAATTCTGACACTAAGCACCCATAGTCAGTGTTGACGCCACAGGCTTAGGGCAAGGTCTGGGAGGGTCCCAGACTCAAGGCTTCTGTGACACTCCCCGTGGAGCCAGGGCACTTCACCTTCCCCACACATCAAAATGCTCCCCAACCAGGAAGCTCCACCAGCCTCTGTATCCTGAGTTTTTATTGGGGGTTCGTTACATAGCCATGATTGATTAAATCATTAGCCATGTGATTGAATTCAATCTCCAGCCCCCCACCTCTCCCAGAGGTCAGGGCTCTGAAAGTCCCAACTCTCTAGTGCTTGCTCCTTCTGGTGACCAGTCCCCATCCTGACACTATCAATGGACCCACCCTGAGTTACCTCATTAGCATAACAAGGACACTCCTATCACTCAAGAATTTCCAAGGGTTTTTGAAGCTCTGTGTCAGGAACTGGGGCCAAATATC
Organism: Eubalaena glacialis; assembly: GCF_028564815.1. Lineage (NCBI taxonomy): Eukaryota > Metazoa > Chordata > Mammalia > Artiodactyla > Balaenidae > Eubalaena > Eubalaena glacialis. The sequence goes on from NC_083717.1 coordinate 44,345,202, forward strand.
AGACAAATTCTTTATTATAAAGCTATCCTAGAGAGACTCTTGCATATAAGTCCCAGGAGACATGTACAAGAATGTTCAAGAGGCACTGTTTGTATCAGGGGAAAAGAAAAAGGAAACAACCGGCATGTCCTTGACTATCTTGTGATAAATTCATACAGTGCAGTACTGTAGATACAGTGACGATGGAGGAGGGCAGGGGAACAGGGAGTCACTTGTTAGAAAAAGAAGGGTAAGAACTGTGTGCCCCTCCCCCTCTGGAGTGATGGATCAGACCCTCCCTGGAGATTAAAGGTGACTCTGAATATAGGGGGTTTGTGTCTTCCCCTTGATTTCAGATTTCTGAAGTCAGAACACTGGCCCAAGTGTCCCCCTCACCAGTTAAGAATGAGAGGATAGACCACTCTACCCCATCATCATCAATAACCATCAATTCCCTGAGGATCAGGGGCCATGGAAAGGGACCCAGCATCTCTCTGTCACCCCAAAGGGTCAGTGGTTGACTTGGGGATGAAACCAGGCGGTAGTGTCACATACAAGACCATCAGAGGCCGAAAGGAGCCAAGGCCGCACCTCTGAGAGGCACCTGCAACAGGAAACCAGCGTGAAGCCATCATGGCTCAAGGAAACCTGCATCTCTGCCTGGCAGAGACCACTGTGCAGGCACAGACACTGGGCCAGGCCCATCTGGACCAGCCCAGCAGCAGGAGGTCCAGGATGGAGCCAGCAGACACTCCCTGACCAGACACACGGCCACCACCTCATGGAGAGAGTGTCACGGTGACAACCTTCAATTAACTGACATTTCCCCCAAAAGCTCAAAGTTCAAGCCAGAAATGATTAAGTGCCCTGTGGTGGCAAGTTTTCCGTTTTCCTACCCTCATAGAAACAAGGACTTCTGTTCTAAGGTGAATGTGGATGGAGAGATGAAAGAAAATTCATTTTTGTAAACTGAAAAGCTGAGGTTTACAAACTGCCCGACTTCTGAAACATTGTATCCAATACATTTATATACACCCACACACATATATATATATGTATGAATACTCACACATACACAGGTATGCATACACATATGTTTGTCAACATTTTTAAAACATGAGGACACTCTAAGCACACTGTTCCATAACCGACTTCTTCTGATTCATGGTGCATTGGGGGCTCTTTCTCCAGTCAGTTACACAATATTTTATGCTATGAATTATATATAACATTGATTTGAAGACAAATCAATGGCCCCAGTGAGTCTCCTCTTCAGAGCACACATCTCCCACTCTTCCAGGGCACACGTCCAGAGCCCTGTTTACCCTACTCTGGAAAACTCCAGCTTGTCACTGTCTCTCAAAGTATATTGATCAGGGATACACCCAGTCCAGGCCTGGAAAGTGAGCAAAGGCAGTTTAAAAGGTGTTTTCCTGGCATAACATTCAACCACAGGACCCTGCAAGGATTTAGCCTGCGTCACGACCGTTTCTGGACCCGAACTTGAAAGTCTCATTTCAAGGTGCTGACAATAATTCAAAGGCCCTGTCTTTTGACCTTGCTTCTGACCAACCCCACCCATCACCTGCCCAGAGCTGGCCTTCCAACCCCAACTTGACTCTTTCTCAACCAAAATCAAACTCCCTGGCCTTGGCTGCTCAGGTGTGGTCTCACCTTCAGAATTCCTCGTATGAAAAAGCCGCACACCGAGTGTTAGCAGATCCTTCTTAACATTGATAAAAAGAAAAGGGTTAACATGGTAAATTGTGTGTTAGATGTTTTTTACAACAATAAAGGAAGGGAGGGAGGGAGGAAGGAAGGAAGGAAGGAAGAGAGGAAGGAAGGAAGGAAGGAAGGAAGGAAGGAAAAGAAGCACAGTGGTAGCTGCAGGCCATGTTTAGTACTTGTAGCACCCAGGAGTGGCATGCTCCCAGCCCCAGCTCACCATCCCCACTTTCTGTTCCCATCCTGGCTTCATGGGACATCACAAAAGGCCTCCCAAGCGTATTCGTGTCCAACCCAGTCTGTAAGCCTAAGTTCACGTGACATTCGTCTCCTTAAAAGTGGCCTCCCCTTGGCTGTCACTCTGACCCCTCAGGCCCTGGAAGCAGGCTGGGGCCCTCTGGGAAGAATATTCCTGGTCCTGACACTCTGGGCGTGGTCTAGATGAGGGGCAACGGCTGGGCAGGCAGGGCCCGGCTGCAGGAGGGGCCTCCAGAGCACTGAACCCAGGGCAGGCTGTCCTGCAGGGAGGGGTTCCACACAGAATGGCCCAGCCCAGCTGGCTTCCCAGAGCAGCGACTTCTCAGCTGAATCTTCAAGGTCAGGCAGGAGAGAATATCACAGGCAAAGGAATGATGGTAAAAGAGAGTCAGGGGATCTTCTAGGGGCTGCCAACAATTCTGTGCAGCGTGCAAGGGGTGAGCATCCCTGGGGGAGGAGGGGAAGAGTAGAGGACAGAATGGAGGATGGTAAAGGCCCCTCAGGCCCGAGAGGCTGTGCTTGCCTGGATTCTGTCTGGAAAGCAATGGGAAGCCAGGAATAATTTTATCCTAAGGGGGAATGTGATTGGATTTGTATTTTAAAGAGGCAGCACTGTCATCGAGGAAAATAATGGAATAGAAAATGAATGAGAACAAATGACAATGGCTAGGAAAATAGAGGCTGCTGAGAGCAGATGTTATAGGGAGCAGGAGAAAACAGGGGTCGGGGGTGAGGTGGGAGACAGCCTACAGGGGGACACTCCACAGCTCGGACTTCAGACCTGAGCCGAACCCACGTTCTTACTGGGGAGGAAACTAGCAATGTTATTTGACCTCCCTGAGCCTCAATTTCCCTCTTCTTTAAAACAGCAGAGAGATTTACTGAGAGAATTTAAATGAGTGTTAGGATATACATTGCTAAGGCAGGTCTGGCTCACTGCAGGTGCTCAGGAACGGGAAACTCTCCATGGAAGACGGTTGCAGAGCTTCCACAGAGCAATGGGACACAGCAAGGAAGGCTGGGAAGAAAAGCAGCAGTTACTTCACAGTTTTGCCAAGAGCCTTGAAGAGAAAGGGAGCCAAAGAAGGAAATAGAAAAACAAATAAGTTGGCGCTTTATAAAAATGTAGAGGCCCGGACAAGCCTTGGTGGAGGCAGGGCTGCATGTTTCTTGGAAAAGCACTCTGGAACCTGCTGTGAGAAAAATGGGAACAGCTTTAATTCACTAAGAGCATCATTTGGTGAGACGTGGGAGAACCATTAGCCCTCAGGGGCCAGGAGCCACCCTAGCCCACTCACCCCCATCAAGAAACATGCTTCCAGGGCATGGAAGTAGGCCACATTATGAGAGATTCCCCAAACTAGCTTCTCAGGGAGCTGTTCCCATGGGACGACGCTAGCCAGAGCCTCAGTTTACTGGTGAACAAAGGAGCCAATAACTGAATGACCAGGACATGTAAAACAGGACAGTTTCACGGAAGGCTCTGAGAAGCGCTGGCAGCAATGGTACAGGCAGGAGTTGGAGAGGAAATAGAAATCCAACAGCTGGGCTAAGCTATTTATCAATTTTTCTTTTAAACCTCTACATAAAGAATGCCTTTATCAAGAAATTACATTTATAGAGATAGGCAATAGATATTAAAATCCAATTTAATCAAAATCAATTAATCATAATCTGCAGCCATTTAATTTGGGCCGAGTTAAAGCTTACCCTCAACCTATGGCAACAGGGCTTTCCTCCCACACTGTAATCAGGATGGCAGGAGACATGGAAAACCATCCCACATAGGTGTCCCTCCTTGCCATTTATATCATATGTGCCAAACACACATTCTCTTGTTTACCTATGGGGTGACATTCAAGGCCAAGTTTACTTAAAAGTAGTACCCTCCATTGCCACCCAACCTAGCAATAAAGTCCTTTCCTCTGTTGGATGTAATGTCTTGTTATTCACCATAGCGGGAATGATAAACCCCTAGCACACACAATACCTCTCATCCTTCTCAAGCCCTCTGCAGACATAACTAGCTGATCTCAGCTTAAGGATCCCTGTCAACCCAAAGGAAACTAGGCATTCTAAATGTTCCTTCTTCCCAAATAACAAACTTGTCATCCTCCTTCCAATGAGAAAATATCTATTCTGTGCTCAAGGTCCTAAGGGCTGAGAGTACTTCCCAGTGGAATTACTCTTTCCACCTCAAGAAGAATTGGCTAAGCAGGTGGCAGAATAGGGCTTTCTAGGGCGGAAGAGAAGAGAGGTTCCCAGATGCCCATTCAACTGGCATAGCATAGGGGTTAAGCACGTGGCTCTGTGTTCAAATTCCGCCTCCATCATACTTACTGTGCTCCCCTGGGTATGTTACTTAACCTCTCTGTACCTTGGTTTCTCATCTGTAAAATAGAAAGAATAACAATACCTGCCTCGTATCATTGATGTGAGAATTAAATGAGATAATCTATGAAAAGTTCCCAGCACATACTGGGTACTCAGCAAATGTTACCTTATTGTTGTTATAATTCCTGTGATCAGGCAGTGTGCTATTGGTGTAGGTAACGCAAGATTCAAATAAAGGCATTGATTCCCTTGCCATGAGTCCAGAGGTAGGGGGCTCCAGGCACCGCTGGTTACATCCCAGCTGCTCTGCGTCATTCTGTTCTGAATCTGCAGGAGGTCAACAAGTGTTTCCCCACTATTGTAAGGTAAGCCTGCATTCCCAGCTGCCACATGGCCTCTAAAAAAGTGGGGAGGCGGCATTTCCAGCAAAGGAGACAGAAGGAGATAGCTGTTGGGGATGACACCAATAGTATGTGGCTCAGACTGAATTCAATGGGAAAAGGAAGGCTTTCTGCAACATGGACTCCATATATTTATGTTTGGTTAATGAGCCACACCTGCATGCCTTCCAGACATCCCTGGGACACAGCAGAAGGGTTACACTGGTGTGACAACCCAGATTGTACTGGGGGCATTCCACGTTGTCTTTCTACCTGGGCCCCTCCATGGCAGAGCAAAGCCTTCAGCTGGATTTAACCAGCTTACTTTGCTCTTGAGTAATTAGTGTTTAAGAAATCCATAGGCAATGATTCGTCAGATGCTGGGGCCTGTTTACTGTGAGCAGAATATAATCTGGGAACCACATCATATGAAAATAAAGCTGCCTAAGATCACATATAAGACAAATTGTGACAATAATGCAAGTAGGTAGACTTTTTTGTGTGGATTGTAAAGTGGTTTAGAAGCAGAGGGGTTCCAGAAATCTTTTAAGCAACAGTGGTTTGGAGAAAATGACAATTATTTGGAGATAGATAGATGATAGATAGATAGATAGATAGATAGATAGATAGATAGATAGATAGATAGATAGATAGATAGATAGATAGATAGATATAGATAGGTGTAGATATATATATATAGATAGATATAGATATAGATATAGATGATACAGATATAGACATGAAATTCTACAGGTTTAGGAATAAGACCGAGAATATCATCTGGCTCCCACCATTGTGTGACCTTAGACAAGTTACTTAACATCCCTGAAACTCAGCTCAGTTTCTCTGCCTTTAAAATGGGCACAATAATATCTACTTCAGAGACTGACTGGGAGAAAAAGTCAGATAAAACATGGACGTAAACTGCCTAGTGGCTGGCACTTAGAAAATATTCAGGTGATGGGTTGAATGGTGGTCCCCAAAAGATACGTCCACCCAGAACCTGTAAATGTGAGCTTATTTGAAAAAAGGGTCTTTGCAGATGTAATTAAGGATCCAAAGTGAGATCATTCTGGATTATCCAGGTGGACCCTAGTGACAAGTATCCTTATAAGAGAAAAGCAGATGGAAATTTGAGATGCCCAGAGGAGAAGACCACGTGACCATGGAGGCAGTGGAGAGATGTGGCCACAGGAATGTTAACAGCCACCAGAAGCTGGAAAAGGTAAGAAAGGATTCTCCCCCAGAGCCTTGGGAAGGAGCACAGCCCTGCTGACACCTTGGCTTCTGGCCTCTGAAACTGTGAGAGAAAAAAATTCCTATTGTCATAAGCCACTAAGTTTGTGATAATTTGCTACAGCAAATTTATTTATTATTATTTACTTATTTATTATTACGAACACATCCCAGAATGTGTGAATTCCCTGTATTTGCATGTAAGATCCGGGAGAGGAGAGGCTGTGTCTGAGTAATTCCTGCTGTGTCTCCATCAACAAACACGATCATCGGCTTTTTCGCTTTGTGTAGTTGTTCCTTGGTTTTGGTTTTTCGGTTGTATGACCAAAACTATAACCAGTTCAGCAATGCATTGATATGATACTGCCTCAATCAGCATAGGTGTACAGACTGTCTCCAGCCCAGTGACCGAAATAACAAGATGATTTCTCGCTCACATGACCTATCAGCCTGGGCTGGGCTTGGAGAAGTCTCTGCTCCCTGACACCCTCACTCTGGGACCCAGACTGACAGGGGCTGTTCCTTCTTGAGAAGCTGATCTCTACATGAGGCAGCTGGGTTGGCTGCTGCAGGGGAGGAGACCTGAGGATCCAGCATCAGTGCTTCAATGCTTATGTCTATCATGTTACTTCTATTACATTACAATGGCTCGAACCCCTGGCATGGGAAATGGCAATGCTCAGTGAACCAGAATTAGCAGAGAACTAGATATTGGGGAATATTAGAAACATCAACTGCAGGTATGGATTCAGTAATCTCCTTGTCTCCACATTTTAACAATTACAGAGAACCCCAGTGTGAATTGACAATGAATAAAATGATCATGAAAAAAAAAAAAACGATCATGGCCTCAGCTTTCTCCATCTAGTGATTACCATCTAAATGTTGGCTCTGACGCCCCAGACTCTGCTATGAGGCAGCTATGGATAAGAAGAAGCCCTGTGTGAGGCTGCCATTTTATTTTTTCTTCCTCTGGACAATCATGCACCTCCACCACCAAGATTCATGGGAACTCAGGCTCCAAGAGCCTATTAACCTTAGATGCTTCACAGGGTCCAATGCAAAGAGACCAGATCGATGAGATCAAGCAAACAGTTTCTCAGAAGTCTAAAGCAAAAAGCAGACAGCTGGAGGCCAGCATGAGATACCAAGACTGGTCTTTGTGGGAGGCTAGCGGGAGCCTGGGGAAGCTGCTATTTTTCTAACAGGCTCAGAATGGGGATGGATTTTTTTACCTGCTGAAGGAGCCACCAGTTTACAAACACTGCTCTTCCAGGAAAACAAACACACAGCTGGGAGACCCATTTTTTCCTCCATGGTTAAATATCATTAGCTAGGATGAAAAAGATTTCAAATACAGAAGCTCTTTAAAATCCCCTCCTTCCCTTCCTCTCTCCCTTTTTTCCTCCCTGCCTTTTGATGGAGTTTCAGCGCCCGCATGCAGCACTAATAACCACTATTTCATCTTACATTTCTATAGCAGGAAATGTAGGTCACTGATCTTCCAAGTGGCCTAGTTTCCCAGCTCTAAATAGAAATCTTTCCCCAGGTTGAGGTTTTTTTCCTAGGTTTGTGTCTAATAAAAGTGGGACCTGCTTAGCCAAAGAGGCTGCAATCTGGCCTCTCCTCTACCCCCAGCTGCACACCTGGGAGATTGGAAGGATGATCTGGAGGACTTGCAGCCTTAGGAGTGTCCAAGGCCACAGCTTTCCCTGCAGACGACACAAGGGACAGAGCGCAGCTCTGAGGGTGCAGGGGATAGGTCTTAACAGGGAGAATTGGACCACTTCTCCTCCACCAGGTAAAGAAAGGACAGAGCAACTCAGATGTGTCAGATGCCCACCTGTGCTGGACACCTGCATTCTTCACATTTCATCCCTGTCCAGGTTGGCTCAGGGGTTTTCTCTTGTTTTCTTTCTTTCTCTTCCTTCCTTCCTTCCTCCTTCTCTCCCTTCCCTCTCTCCTCCTTTCTTTCCTTCTTTCTTTCTTTTCTTCCTTTCTTTCTTTTCTTTCTTTCTTTCTTTCTTTGTCTCTTTTTTTCCTTTCTTTCTATCCCTTCCTTCCTTCCTTCCTTCCTTCCTTATTCAAGTTCATTATAGAAAACTGGAAAATACAGATGAGCGAAAAGAAAAACAAAGATTAGCTATAATACTACCAGAGAAAAACCCTGCTAACAATTCTCTATGTCTCTTTCCAGTTATTTTTCTATGCATATACTGTGCTCTGAAATAGACTTATTTTTAGCAAGTTTGGGATCATAATGTTCTGTGGCCTGGTTTTCTTCCTTAACCTATGCTGTAAATGTAAACACTCTTTCTGGTCAATTCGTGTGTGTGTGTGTGTTTATATATGACCTTGGGGTGTTCATTCTAAAATTTTCTAAATAAAAAGTTTTTCTAAATAAAAGTTTTTCTAAACTTACAGAATTTTATAAAAATAAATTGTAACCTGAAAGAGAGAGCTTGTCATTTTGTTAAGATTATTTTATTTAGGGTATTTTTTTAAAAGGAGTAAAAATCATCCCTAATTCCATCATTTAAGTCTACCTCTCCTGCCAACGTGCTGCCTCTCCAGTCCTGATATCCACAGGTAACCACTGTTAATAGTTTAATGGACTAATGGACTCTACCCTGATATATTTCATACAGAACTAAAGATATATATGTGTGTACATATATACACATATACCTGTGTGTGTATACATTTTTAGTGGGAACACACCATTTTTTTTGTTTTGCAACTTACCTTTTTCACTGAACAGTATAGTGTGGACATCTCCATGTCAGTACACGTGCAGGATCTAGAGCATTCTTTTTAATGGTTGCATGGCTCTTCATTATGGAAATACGATAATGTTTTCAACTATTCCCTACTGAAGGGAATTAGGACTTTTTGTGTTTTTCTATTTTATTTTATTTATTTTTTTTAACATTTATTTATTTATTATTTTGGCTCTGCTGGGTCTTCGTTACGGCATGCGGGATCTTTTATTTGCGGCATGCAGGATCTTTTTAGTTGCAGCATGCGGGCTCATTGTTGTGGCATGTGGACTTCTTAGTTCCGGCATGCATGCAACATCTAGTTCCCTGAGCAGGGATTGAACCTGGGCCCGCTGCAATGGGAGCGCGGAGTCTTACCCACTGAACCACCAGGGAAGTCCCGTGTTTTTCTATTTTAAATCTTGCTTGTAGATATCACAGTAAGAAAGGCTCCTGTTAAAAAAGACCATGTTACCTTTTGATTGATTCTGCCAAATAACCCTGCCAAAGATGCCATTGTTTTACTCTCACACCTACACACATTAAAAGTTACATTTCTACACACCTCATCAACATACAAAAAATTTTAATTTTCCTATTAAGATAGAAAAAATATACATCATTTATAATAGCAACATTGCATTTCTCTTTAGGATGGTATCATAATTTATTTTATCAACTTTCTCTTTTGGACCATGGAGATTGGATTTGTGATTTGTATTTTGTGCAATGTTAAAATAAACATCTTTGTACATATGTCTTTTCACTTCCCAGGTTTTATTTATATTTTACACACACACATAAATTTCTGCATTAAGGAGTATTTCTAAGGCTTCACTTTTTTTCAAGTTTTTAACAACTGACATGTACACCAGCAACGTTAAATATTTTACCTCATGTCACAAGGGAGGAATTCATCACAGATGCATCTGATCCCAAGTCCAGGTCTCTCAGTGAATCCAGGCTGTCCCAGTGTATCTGAGATGCTCAAGGTGCCATGTGACAGGGTCTTAAACCACTGAATACCAGGTAGAAAAAGTTATTTCCTTTCCAACTCTCTGAGTCCTGATTAATGAAAGACTCTCAATCAGGCCTTTTTGCTACTCTCTCTTTTTCGCAAGGAAGCAACAGGCTTCATGCTTGTGTCTTTGGCCAGACACAGCATCTAGCCTGGTTTTAAAAGATTGTTTTCAATGTATTTGCAGTTCCCTTCTCTGATTTTCCATTAATTAAAGCCATACAGACTTCCATTTTCTTTTTTTTTTTTTTACAGACTTCCATTTTCAAATCATTTTGTTAAGGGTTAAAAAGTGACTCAACTCTTTAAAAAAGAAAACAAGTAAATCATAGTACAGATGGACTGTAAATATGGCAAAAAAAATTTTGAAGGATGACTCTAGAGTCTAGTTTGAGAAACCTTGCGTGAATTTTCTTTCTTCCCTGGGACAAGGAGGAAGGAATGGAGCTTTCACTTATTTTCTACCCTGAACTTGAGCACATAATCTCAAGAGTGTCCTAGCTGTCGCCTCAGGAAAGTTAGGCCAGGCAGGCAGCTAGTGGAAATGAGAGAGCTGCGGATCTTAGTCTGGGAGGGTGGCCGGTGCCCGGGCTTCTTTACAGTAAACATGACATGAGCTCTCTTCTCAGAGGGCACTGGAGGGACATTGCAAGAGGGGGGTCGCCTGCAGTTCCGTGCCAGTTGGAGGTGGTATGAGGGCATCTAAGAACCTGCCCCCCAACCCATCCAACCCCCTCCCCATGGTTCCTCTGCAACCTTGCAGCCTTGGCCTGGCGATCCCCTTTCTATGTCAGTCCCCTTGACATAGAAACCAGGGCCTGTGCAGAGGTGGGTCACGTGTTCTGAAGGCCTCCCTGTCTCCCCCTGCACACCCAACCATTCACTGAGGATGGCTGCACTCCCGAGGGTGGCTTGTTGCTTGTCTGGCTGCTCCGGGCCCACTCCAGCCTGGCTGAACCAATAAACCTCTCTGCTACCCGGTGACCAAACCACCCCTCCAGTGAGGTCCAGCCCCCTTCCCAATTCGTCCTTCCTGGGGTAGACGTCCTCAGCCCTAGGGAACCATACAGTTTCTTTTACCTTACAGATACTCTTTCATCTGAGTTAATCATTCTTTATATTCAACTCTCCCTGTTTGACCTCCTGTGTGGCTTTTGTCTCCTGATTGGCCCCAGATTACCGCAGGCTCCAGGCCTCACGTCCTCAAAGCTGCACAGACTTATGACAAGCCACCTCACACAAATTAGGCCCACTTATACTAACACCCAAATAGCAGTGGCCCCAGACTTCCTCTGTCCCAGCAGACACTCACCTCCCCCTCACAGAGCCTTAAAAGTAGGACCTATAGTTGTCACACAGGCCAGCCCTCAGTTACCCAGCAGCCCCGGGTCTCTCCTCCTTCTTTTTCTCCCCAGTCTCACAAAGTCTGCCACCAAAGCAGATTCCAGGGCTCCTGACCTTCTCCTCTTGTTCACAGAGGGTTGCACTATAATCTCACCTCCTTCGGTGGCTCCGTGAACTTTAGGGGCTCAGCCCTAGTTCAGCATTCCCAGAGCAGGTTCATGGATATCCCTGCCTTTGACCCAAACTGCAGCTGTGTGAGGAAGAGCAGGAGCTCTTCTCCCCACCGAACAGATGAAGAAAATGCGGTTCCAACGTTAAATGCTTGCCTCCACCGCACCGAGAACAAATGACGTTTCCAGGACCGAACCTTCTGATTTCCAGTATTGCCACACCACCACTGAATCACTCACCCCTTTTATAGGGGGTCAGAATGCTCATTTCTACACAGCTATAGGTGACCTAAAGTCACACGTGGAGGGGATGAACCTCAGTCCACACGGGGCCTTCATATTCGGTGGCACAGTTTAAGCGCCTCACAGCTGAGGGCCTCAGTGAGGGCTGAAATTCAGCCTGCACCCTACCCGCTAAGCCACACACCCTAGCATACGGCTGAATCGGCCTGGGGAGGTGCACCATTTTGGCATTTGACCACCCAGAAGAGACATTTTTATGCAGTTCATACAACCATACAAAACGTGCTGGCAACTGAGAAGGTCACATTTAATGAAATTTAAGTGTATCCCCAGCTTGGGCCAGTGTAGAGTCTACACTCTATGGGGCTCCTGTGCAAGGTGCCTGGTGGGTGGGTAATGGGACAGGGAGAAGGGAAGAACAGTCCACTCTATGGACTCAAGTCACTTGTCCCTACAGACATCCCCAATTCATACCTCATTCTGTACATCTGTCAGACCTCTATCGAGGCATGTCCTCTTGCAGACACCCCTCTTGTGGATGTCTAGCCCACTCAGGCCCTGCAACTTACTCCATTCCTTCCATGCCTTGTTTGGGGGGCCCCTCTGGAACAACTCTGGTGCTCCCTGTCCCAGTGGGGTGTGGAAATCTCCATGGAGCTGCCGATTTGCATAGACTCTGTGCAGGCAAAACATTTTGTCTACCATTTCTGTAGGGGCTTAAGCTTTTGGAGGCTAAAGTCCAGGAAACTCCTCTTTGTTTGCCTTTAAACCCTGGGCCAATGGACCCAGAAAGGCCTGATCACCCCAATGGGGGAGAGAATAAAGAGAAGACATAGAACGGGGGGAAATCCCCAAATTGGGAGTTCTGAAATATTATTGCATGGCATGGTTTTCCTAAACTAACCACACAGCAGAAAGGAAAGGCTGCATCTCCTGATGAGGTAACAGAACAGCTTGAAGGCTCTTGTTTCCAGTGCCAATGGTGACATCCAAGTGTTCACCATCCCAACTTCGTGACCAGCAGCTGGACATGATGGTCAGTCCAAAACCTCCTTCAGCATGATGGTAAGTGTCTTGTACGAACTCAACCGACTGAGACAGACTCCTGTCCTCTGAGATCTTCTGAAGGATCCTTCCAAAGGATCTGAAGTATCCATCACTGAATTTTTCCTGAGCCTCAGAAATGAGCAGGATTTCACACTCAAAGAGGGACTGAGGAAAGGTTTGAGAATCCAAGCTGCATCGCCAGGGCAATGTATCAGGAACTCAGCTGTGGAACCAAAGAAGAAAAGGGAAAACTTGTTGCCTGAATGTTCTGTTAACTTTGCCCAAGTCACATCTCCGGTCTACCAGCTGTCCCCACCATCACCAGAAAGAAGAGAAAACTGACTTCAGCTGATAGTGAAATCAATGGATGCATTAGGAGTTAGATGCAGGCTGCCCTAAAATTGCTCCCTGAACAATGAAAGTCGGACATTGGGAGTGATGGAGGTTTCAGAGACAGCTCCAAATGCACAACTGCCCAGTGGAGGGTGATTTTGGGCAAATCAAAGCAAAACTGTTACCCTAAAGCCCAGGAGACCCCAAAACTCCAAGACTACGGCTAAAGGTTAAACTGAGCTGGTTTATTTATTCCATGAAAACTTTCCCTGCAATACCTGCTGGTCCCCAAGCAAATGTCAGCACCCGCTCTCTGTTCCTCCACCCACCAGACTTTGGTCTGCCTCAGAGAAAACCCACAGCAGCCAAGACCAGCGAAGAGAGGGGAACAGTTATATGTACACTTTGTAGGGGACCCAAGTTAATCCCAAATGACCTGCGGCAAACCGCCATAGCCAGTAACAGAAATAGCAACTCTTTCATGGTCCAGCGTGAAATAGTGAATTCTAACCCACATCCTCTAATCCAGACAAGCCTTAGGGGACCAGAGGGACTGGGGAAGGTGCTCTCTAGATTCCCCTGCACCATACTGGCCTTCGGTCACAAGTTAATTCAGGAGGAGACAAAGGACACAGGCTGAACAATCCTCCTATTTCAAAAATCAGTCTGCAGAAACCCAAAGGACCCTATTCAGTATGTTCATGGGAGCTCAGAGGCCTTTGCTACCAAAATCCAGCAGAGGGAAAAAGCTTCCAAAATGCTTAAACCCACTCACTTTCCCTGACTTTGCATGGAGCCTGGTGGTTTCTCCAGGAATTCCAGGGCCATGGCCTCTCTTGGTAGAAGGGAGTCGTTCCAACAGGCCTTCCTTTTGAGGAAACTCAGGCCAGACATTCTTGTCAATAGATTTAACATCTAAGCATTGCCCCAAATTCAGTGAGACAAATTCTTAACTTATTAAAATTCTAAGCCATTGATTTTTCCACCTAAAGAGAGAATGTTGACATGGTAGCGTCGACCCCCTTTTCTGCTTGTTTGGCCCAAGTCTCACCCATGTTGTAGAGCTTGACTCCACGCTTTGTGCTTAGCCCACACACAGCTGCTTGGGAGGTCCTCACTTCACCAAGCAAGCATCTCTCCTCCTGGTTCAGAGCCAGGGGTGCGCCGTGGAGCCGCTGCAGAAGTATCACACGCTCTCGGCTTGGCATCCAAAGGCCTCCGTGACCCGGCATGGTCCACGCCTTGTGCGGTTCTTCTTTATTCATCTCCAATGGGGAAAGGAAGATGTGGGGCTGTCGGGAGTCGCTAGTGTTTCCCAAGCTTGAACGATGTCTGTACCTCCATTAACACACTATTTTTTATCTTTGGGACTCCCAATGCTGACCTAACTTATTTTTATTATTGTGTTAGTTGCAACAGAAATCCCAGTTCAGACTGGCTTGAACATGAAAGGGGATTGATCTGGTTCAAACAAATGAGGACCCCGGGGAATAATGACCACCAGGATTGTGAGGTAAGCTCTGTCTCTGCTTTGGTGTGTGGTGTGTGTGTGTGAGAGACACAGCATTGTGCCTCTCCCTTCAGGCTTGTCCTGACCCAGCCACAGATGGCTGCTAGGAGCACTGGGGGGTTATGTGCTTTTTTTGGTTCATATCCAGGAGACAGAACCCTAAGACCTAAACTGAGGCCTGAGGAATGTGTTGAGCTGTTGATCTAAGCCATCACTCATGTAACCGATCACTATAGCAAGGGGAGTGGGGTCACCCTGCCTGGTTTAGACATGGAAACCAATCAGAGCCCACCACTGGAGCTGGAGTAGTGCCAAACCCACCCCATCAACCTGACTGCCACTCAAGGTGGAAGGGAAGAGGCCTTCTGAGATGGTCCACACTCTGTTTGTGGAATGTGTTTCTCCCAGGGCTGTTCTTGCCTTTTGAGACGGACCACCTCCCATCTACGGAATGTGTATCTCTCTGAATAAATCCACTTTTTACCCAAAAAAAAAAAAAAAAAAGAATGGAAGGGAAGAATACGGATGGTCGTAATCAACCACATGTCCATATAATTTCAATATGTTGGTGGTGAGTTTGCCCTTAGACAGTCTCTTCACCCTTCCTCTGCTCTGCTCTGTATTGCTGAAGTGTGTGTGTCTGTGTGTGTGTGTGTGTGTGTGTGTGTGTGTGTGTGTGTGTGTGCACGCATGCGCACAGTGGAGAGGAGCTGATCCCTGCCGGATGCATTTCCCCTCTCCTATGTCTCCTGGGCTTCTACTAGAGTCAGCCAACGGGAAGCATTACTGAAGAAGTGGAGGCTGAGGGAAGGGAGAAGCCAGAGTATTTCCTCCCATCTTTGCCTACCTTGGGCAGCCCACCCTGGGCTCCAAAACCATCCTCTTTCGTCTCTCCAGCCTAGGGGTGGGGTAGCTTCCTGCTGTTGCCAGTTTCTAAAGTGCATCCCATTTGGGTCTCAGCAATCCCACCCCCTGCGTCACCACTTCCCTGTGTTAAGTTGCCTCTGTTTCAAATGTTTAGAGTCATTTCAATTTTTCTGGTGGGACCTCTGCTACACTTCTAAATAAGTAAAAACATAAAACGAGGTATACATTATATAAGCATAGGGTTGTAATATAACAATAAAAAAAACAAAATTCCAAATAACATTAATTCAACATGATAGACCATATAGACTACACTATTTTGCTGAACAAAATTCCCTCTTTGAAATGTGACTATAAGCCTGTCCCCTGTGATGTAGGTTCTTTCTGAGTTCAGCAGGCTTATGCCACCATGTGTGACTCAGCATGACCAGATTTTCCCACTGCTTCTCTCGATTGGAATTTCTGTGAAACTTTCATTCATAGAATATCAGCATTGATTCCTAGCTTTCCCATTTAAAAACTGTTGTAAAGAAACCTCACAGCCAAACTCAGTAATCACCAATTATCATCAGTTTTCATCACCCAGATTTTCCAAAAATTTCCCTACATATAATGTTTCTATTATTAAAATAAAAGCACAACATTTTTAAATGCATAGTGAAAGAAAGGCTAGCATGGTTTTCACATAGACACTAGTAGATGAAGAAGAACCCTGGGCCAAATTTCACAGCTCCTGGAATAACCTTACTGTGCTCAGACTATGTACTAGGGAAGGCCCTAATTAATCCTAATGACAATCCTTCCAGGCAGGTATTATAATTTTCATTTTACAGATGAAGAAACAAGCTCAAAGAAATTAAGCCACTTGCCTAAAGTCTCACATCTAGAAGGAGGCAGAATCTCATGCATCTAAAACCCATGCCTCTTCATTTACCTCATTCATCCGGAGGAGCTTGAGTTGCAAAATGAATTCATTCATTCAGTAAATATTTATTGAACACCTACTAGGTGCCAGGCACTGTTCTAAGCACTGGGATATAGAAGTGAACAAAATAGACAAAACCCTGTTCAGCCAAGCTTACCTTCTAGCAGAGGAATCAGAAAAGAAACAACACTAATAAGTAAAACATATGGTATGTGGAGAGTGACAAGTGTCAGGGAAATGGAAGGGGGACAAGAAATTTTGTTCAGGGGGACAATTTTTTTTTAACACCTTTATTGGAGTATAATTGATCCACAATGGTGTGTTAGCTTCTGCTTTATAACAAAGTGAATCAGTTATACATATACACACATCTCCATATCTCCTCCCTTTGGCATCTCTCTCCCACCCACCTCATCCCACCCCTCTAAGTGGTCACAAAGTACCAAGCTGATCTCCCTGTGCTATGCAGCTGCTTCCCACTAGCTATTTATTTTACATTTGCTAGTGTATATATATCCATGCCACTCTCTCACTACGTCCCAGCTCAGCCTTCCCCCTCCCCGTGTCCTCAAATCCATTCTCTACATCTGCATCTTTATTCCTGTCCTGCCCCTAGGTTCTTTATGACCTTTTTTTTTTTTTAGATTCCGTATATATGTGTTAGCATATGGTATTTGTTTTTCTCTTTCTGACTTGCTTCACTCTGTATGACAGACTCTAGGTCCATCCACCTCACTATAAATAACTCAATTTCGTTGCTTTTTATGGCTGAGTAATATTCCATTGTATATATGTGCCACATCTTCTTTATCCATTCATCTGTCGATGGACAATTAGGTTGCTTCCATGTCCTGGCTATTGTAAATAGAGCTGCAATGAACATTGTGCTACATGACTCGTTTTGAATTATGGTTTTCTCAGGGTACGTGCCCAGTAGTGGGACTGCTAGGTCGTATGGTAGTTCTCTTTTTAGTTTTTAAAGGAACATCCATACTGTTCTCCATAGTGGCTGTATCAATTTACATTCCCACCAACAATGCAAGAGGGTTCCCTTTTCTCCACACCCTCTGCAGCATTTATTGTTTGTAGATTTTTTGATGATGGCCATTCTGACTGGTGTGAGGTGATACCTCATGGTAGTTTGATTTGCATTTCTCTAATGATTAGTGATGTTGAGCATCCTTTCATGTGTTTGTTGGCAATCTGTATATCTTCTTTGGAGAAACGTCTATTTAGTTCTTCTGCCCATTTATGGATAGGGTTGTTTGTTTTTTGATATTGAGCTGCATAAGCTGCTTGTAAATTTTGGAGATTAATCCTTTGTCAGTTGCTTCATCTGCAAATATTTACTCCCATTCTGAGGGTTGTCTTTTCATCTTGTTTATGGTTTCCTTTGTTGTGCAAAAGCTTTTAAGTTTCATTAGGTCCCATTTGTTTATTTTTGTTTTTATTTCCATTTCTCTAGGAGGTGGATCAAAAAGCATCTTGCTGTGATTTACGTCATAGAGTGTTCTGCTTATGTTTTCCTCTAAGAGTTTTATAGTGTCTGGCCTTACATTTAAGTCTTTAATCCATTTTGAGTTTATTTTTGGGTATGGTGTTAGGGAGTGTTCTAATTTCATTCTTTTACATGTAGCTGTCCAGTTTTTCCAGCACCACTTATTGAAGAGGCTGTCTTTTCTCCATTGTATATTCTTGCCTCCTTTATCAAAGATAAGGTGACCATATGTGTGTGAGTTTATCTCTGGGCTTTCTATCCTGTTCCATTGACCTATATTTCTGGTTTTGTGCCAGTACCATATTGTCTTGATTACTGTAGCTTTGTAGTATAGTCTGAAGTCCAGGAGCCTGATTCCTCAAGACTGCTTTGACTATTCAGGGTCTTTTGTGTCTCCATACAGATTTTAAGATTTTTTTGTTCTAGTTCTCTAAAAATTGCCATTGGTACTTTGATAGGGATTGCATTGAATCTGTAGATTGCTTTGGGTAGTAGAGTCATTTTCACAATGTTGATTCTTCCAATCCAAGAACATGGTATATCTCTCCATCTGTTGGTATCATCTTTAATTTCTTTCATCAGTGTCTTATAGTTTTCTGCATACAGGTCTTTTGTCTCCCAAGGTAGGTTTATTCCTAGGTATTTTATTCTTTTTGTTGCAGTGGTAAATGGGAGTGTTTCATTAATTTCTCTTTCAGATTTTTCATCATCAGTCTATAGGAATGCAAGACATTTCTGTGCAGTAATTTTGTATCCTGCTACTTTACCAAATTCATTGATTAGCTCTAGTAGTTTCCTGGTAGCATCTTTGGGATTCTCTATGTATAGTATCATGTCACCTGCAAACAGTGACAGCTTTACTTCTTCTTTTCTGATTTATATTCCTTTTATTTCTTTTTCTTCTCTGATTGCTGTGGCTAAAACTTCCAAAACTATGTTGAATAATAGTGGTGAGAGTGGGCAACCTTGTCTTCTTCCTGATCTTAGTGGAAATGGTTTCAGTTTTTCACCAATGAGGACGATATTCGCTGTGGGTTTGTCATATATGGCCTTTATTATGTTGAGGTAAATTCCCTCAGTGCCTAGTTTCTGGAGAGTTTTTATCAAAAATGGGTGTTGAATTTTGTCAAAACTTTTTTCTGCATATATTGAGATGATCATAGAGATTGTATTGAGATCATTTTCTCCTTCCATTTGTTAATATGGTTTATCACATTGATTGATTTGCATATATTGAAGAATCTTTGCATTCCTGGGATAAACCCCACTTGATCACGGTGTATGATCCTTTTAATGTGCTGTTGGATTCTGTTTGTTAGTATTTTGTTGAGGATTTTTGCATCTATGTTCATCAGCGACATTGGCCTGTAGTTTCCTTTCTTTGTGACATCTTTGTCTGGTTTTGGTATCAGGGTGATGGTGGCCTCATAGACTGAGTTTGGAAGTGTTCCTCCCTCTGCTATATTTTAGAAGAGTTTGAGAAGGATAGGTGTGACTTCTTCTCTAAATGTTTCATAGAATTTGCCTGTGAAGCCATCTGGTCCTGGGCTTTTGTTTGTTGGAAGATTTTTTATCACAGCATCAATTTCAGTGCTTGTGATTGGTCTGTTTATATTTTCTATTTCTTCCTGGTTCAGTCTCAGAAGGTTGTGCTTTCCTAAGAATTTGTCCATTTCTTCCAGGTTGTCCAGTTTATTGACATATAGTTGCTAGTAATAATCTCTCATGATCCTTTGTATTTCTGCAGTGTCAGTTGTTACTCCTCCTTTTTCCTTTCTAATTCTATTGATTTGAGTCTTCTCCCTTTTTTTCTTGATGAGTCCAGCTAATGGTTCATCAATTTTGTTTATCGTCTCAAAGAACCAGCTTTTAGTTTTATTGATCTTTGCTATTGTTTCCTTCATTTCTTTTTCATTTATTTCTGATCTGATCTTTATGATTTCTTTCCTTCTGCTAACTTTGGGGTTTTTTTGTTCTTCTTTCTCTAATTGCTTTAGGTGTAAGGTTAGGTTGTTTATTGGAGATGTTTCTTGTTTCTTGAGGTAGGATTGTATTGCTATAAACTTCCCTCTTAGAACTGCTTTTGCTGCATCCCATAGGTTTTGGTCATCATGTTTTCATTGTCATTTGTTTCTAGGTATTTTTTGATTTCCTCTTTGATTTCTTCAGTGATCTCCTGGTTATTTAGTAGTGTATTGTTTACCCTCCATGTGTTTGTATTTTTTACAGATTTTTCCTGTAATTGTACCTAGTCTCATAGCGCTGTGGTCAGAAAAGATATTTGATATGATTTCAATTTTCTTAAATTTACCAAGGCTTGATTTGTGACCCAAGATATGATCTATCCTGCATGATGTTCCATGAGCATTTGAGAAGAAAGTGTATTCTGTTGTTTTTGGATGGAATGTCCTATAAATATCAATTAAGTCTATCTTGTTTAATGTATCATTTAAAGCTTGTGTTTCCTTATTTATCTTCATTTTGGATGATCTGTCCATTGGTGAAAGCGGGGTGTTAAAGTCCCCTACTATGATTGTGTTCCTGTCAATTTCCCCTTTTCTGGCTGTTAGCATTTGCCTTATGCATTGAGGTGTTCCTATGTTGGGTTCATAAATATTTACAATTGTTATATCTTCTTGGATTGATCCCTTGGTCATTATATAGTGTTTTCATTTGTCTCTTGTAATAGTCTTTATCTTAAAGTCTATTTTGTTTGATATGAGAATTGCTACTCCAGCTTTCTTTTGATTTCTATTTTCATGGAATATCTTTTTCCATCCCCTCACTTTCAGTCTGTATGTGTCCCTAGGTCTGAAGTGGGTCTCTTGTAGACAGCATATATAAGGGTTTTGTTTTTGTATTCATTCAGCCTGTCTATATCTTTTGGTTGGAGCATTTAATCCATTTACATTTAAGGTAGTTATCAATACGTATGTGCCTATTACCATTTTCTTAATTGTTTTGGATTTGTTATTATAGGTCTTTTCCTTCTCTTATGTTTCCTGCCTAGAGAAGTTCCATGAGCATTTGTTGTAAAGCTGGTTTGGTGGTACTGAATTCTCTCAGCTTTTGCTTGTCTGTAAAGTTTTTAATTTCTCTGTTGAATCTGAATGAGATCCTTGCTGGGTAGAGTAATCTTGGTTGTAGGTTTTTCCCTTTCATCACTTTAAATATGTCCTGCCACTCCCTTCTGCCTTGCAGAGTTTTTGCTGTGAAATCAGCTATTAACCTTATGGGGATTCCCTTGTATGTTATTTGTTGTTTTTCCCTTGCTGCTTTTAATATTTTTTCTTTGTATTTAATTTTTGATAGTTTGATTAATATGTATCTTGGTGTGTTTCTCCTTTGATTTATCCTGTATGGGACTCTCTGCACTTCCTGGACTTCATTGACTATTTCCTTTCCCATATTAGGGAACTTTTCAACTATAATCTCTTCAAATATGTTCTCAGACCCTTTCTTTTTCTCTTCTTCTTCTGGGACCCCTATAATTTGAATGTTGGTGCATTTAATGTTGTCCCAGAGGTCTCTGAGACTGTCCTCAATTCTTTTCATTCTTTCTTCTTTATTCTGCTGTGCAGTAGTTATTCCCACTATTTTATCTTCCAGGTCACTTATCCATTCTTCTGCCTCTGTCATTCTGCTATGGATTCCTTCTAGAGAATTTTTAATTTCATTTATTGTGTTGTTCATCATTGTTTGTTTGCTCTTTAGTTCTTCTAGGTCCTTGATAAACGTTTCTTGTATTTTCTCCATTCTATTGCCAAGATTTTGGATCATCTTTACTATCATTACTCTGAATTCTTTTTCAGGTAGACTGCATATTTTCTCTTCATTTCTTTGCTCTGGTGGGTTTTTACCTTGCTCCTTCATCTGCTCTGTGTTCCTCTGTCTTCTCATTTTGCTTAATTTACTGTGTTTCGGGTCTCCTTTTCATAGGCTGCAGGTTCGTATTTCCCATTGTTTTTGGTGTCTGCCCCCAGTGGCTAAGGTTGGTCGGTGGGTTGTGTAGACTTCCTGGTGGAGGGGACTGGTGCCTGTGTTCTGGTAGATGAGGCTGGATCTTGTCTTTTTGGTGGTCAGGACCACATCCGGTGGTGTGTTTTGGGGTGTCTGTGACCTTATTATGATTTTAGGCAGCCTCTCTGCTAATGGGTGCAGTCGTGTTCCTGTCTTGCTAGTTGTTTGGCATGGGGTGTCTTGCACTGTAGCTTGCTGGTTGTTGAGTGGAGCTGGGTCTTAGCATTGAGATGGAGATGTCTGAGAGAGCTTTTGCCATTTGATATTACGTGGAACCAGCAGTCTCTAGTGGACCAATATCCTGAACTTGGCTCTCACGCCTCAGAGACACAGGCCTGACACCCAGCCGGAGCACCAATACCCTATCAGCCACATGGCTCAGAAGAAAAGGGAGAGAAAAAGAAAGAAAGAAAAATAAATAAAATAAAATAAAATAATGTTATTAAAATTTTTAAATTTTTTAATTATTTAAAAATTTAAAAAATTAAAAAGTAATAAAAAAAGAAAAAAAAAAGAAAGAAAGAAAGAAAGAAGAGAGCAACCAAACCAAAAAACAAATCCACCCATGATAGCAAGTGCTAAAACCTATACAAAAAAAAAAAAAAAACACAGACAAACAGAACCCTTGGACAAATGGTAAAAGCAAAGCTATACAGACAAAATCACACAAAAAAGCATACACGTACACACTCACAAAAAGAGAAAAAGGAAATATATTTTTTTTTTAAAAGGAAGAGAGCAACCAAATCAATAAACAAATCTACCGATGATAATAAACTCTAAATACTAAACTAAGATAAATGTAAAACCAGAAAAAAATTAGATGCAGAAAGCAAACCCCAAGTCTACCATTGCTCCCAAAGTCCACTGCCTCAATTTTGGGATGATTCGTTTTCTATTCAGGTATTCCAGAGATGCAGGGTACATCAAGTTGATTGTGAAGATTTAATCTGCTGCTCCTGAGGCTGCTGGGAGAGATTTCCCTTTCTCTTCTTTGTTCCCACTGTTCCTGGGTTTAAGCTTTGGATTTGGCCCCGCCTCTGCATGTAGGTCGCCTGTGGGCGTCTGTTACCGTCCAGACAGGACGGGGTTAAAGTAGCAGCTGATTAGGGGGCTCTGGCTCACTCAGGCCGGGGGGAGGGAGGGGTACGGGTGCGGGGCGAGCCTGCGGCGGCAGAGGCCGGCATGACCTTGCAACAGCGTGAGGCACCGTGTGTTCTCCCGGGGAAGTTGTCCCTGGATCACGGGACCCTGGCAGTGGCGGGGTGCACAGGCTCCCGGGAGGGGAAGTGTGGATAGTGACCTGTGCTCGCACACAGGCTTCTTGGTGGCTGCAGCAGCAGCCTTAGCTTTTCATGCCCATCTCTGGGGTCCGCACTGATAGCCGCGGCTTGCGGCCGTCTCTGGAGCTCCTTTAAGTGGCACTCTGAATCCCCTCTCCTCGCGCACCCCTCCGAAACAATGGTCTCTTGCCTCTTAGGCAGCTCCAGACTTTTTCCCGGACTCCCTCCCAGCTAGCTGTGGTGCACTAGCCCCCTTCAGGCTGTGTTCATGCAGCCAACCCCTGTCCGCTCCCTGGGATCTGACCTCCGAAGCCCGAGCCTCAGCTCCCAGCTCCCACCTGCCGGTGCAGGTGAGCAGACAAGCCTCTCGGGCTGGTGAGCGCTGGTCGGCACCAGTCCTCTGTGTGGGAATCTCTCTGCTTTGCCCTCTGCACCCCTCTTGCTGAGCTCTGCTCTGTGACCCCAAAGCTTCCCCCCCACCACCCCCCATCTCCGCCAGTGAAGGGGTTTCCTAGTGTGTGGAATCTTTTCCCCCTTCATGGCTCCCTCCCAGAGGTGCATGTCCCGTCCCTATTCTTTTGTCTTTGTTTTTTTCTTTTTTTTTTTTTGCCTTACCCAGGTATGTGGGGAATTTCTTGCCTTTTGGGAAGTCTGAGGTCTTCTGCCAGCGTTCAGTAGGTGTTCTGTAGGAGTTGTTCCACATGTAGATGTATTTCTGATGTATTTGTGAGGAAGAAGGTTATCTCCTCGTCTTACTCCTCCACCATCTTGAAGGTCCTCCCCATCAGGACTGAAATTTTAGATAGGGTAGGCAGGGAAATCTTTTAAGCAAAGACCTGAAGGAAGTGGGGAAACAAGACGTAGTGTTATCAGGAGAAGAGTATTTCAGGAAAGAACCAAGGCAAGGGAAAACATACCTGGAGGCCAGTGTGGCTGCAGCAGAGAAAACCAAGGCAGGTATAGCAAGAGATGCATCTAAGGGATGGTGAGGAGTCAGAATATAGGGCCTTGGGGGTCATTGTAAGGATGTTGGCTTTTACTCTGTGTAAGACACAAAAGCCACAGGAAGGTTCTGAGCAGGATCATTCTGGCTGTTATGTGGAGTAGAGATTGTGAGAGCCTAGCACGGAAGTTGGGAGGGGAGTTAGAAGACTCTTGCAGTAAATCCAGGAGAGATTTGACATTAATGGGACCAGGTTGTAGGTGGTAAGAAGTAATGCAATTCTGACTATATTCAGGATTTGAGATATGACCAGGGATACCTTAACCCCTCAGCTTTTCTGGACAGTCAGTGTACAAGCACCAAGTTCTTTCAATCCAGGGAGACACGAAAGGACACCAGCATCAACACAGCCCAGAGAGCGCTGACCAGTGGAATTCTCTGCGATGCTGGAAATACTCCACACTCTCCAATATGGTGGTCACTGGGCCACATGTGGCTCTTGAGCTCTTGAGATGCGGCCAGTGTGATTGGGGAACTGAATTTTTAATTTTAATTAACTTTAATGAATGTACTTTTTACATAACCATATTGGACAGTGCAGCTCTAGAGAATCAGTCTGATAAACTGCATCTGGGCAGCTCTTGCCCCTCCTCGGGATTTACAGAGAAGACAATCACCTGCCCTTTCATTCTGTGCTCTCAAATCTCAGCCCCTCTGACATGAGTCGGCGTGATTTTGGGAAATGGCTGCGATGCGAATAAAGTACTAATTTTATCTCTGGCCCGTTAATAAATAAAAAAGTGTTTATAAATATGCAAAACACACAATTAGTCAATTCCACAATGTCTCCATGATGGGAACATTAAAAATGTGTCCTAGAGTGAAGGTTGGGGGAATCCAAATAAATTTAGTTTCTCTTTAAACCTTATAAGCAATGAATACTGAATCATTTACTTCTGAGAGTTGTAACACAAAAGCAAGTCATTATTGGCTCCTCTGAGCATGAGAAGCACATTCTAACTTAATTCATAGATGTGGAAAGCCATTATAAGAAGTAAATGAGTTAACAATGAGAGCAATGGCAGATGGCAGCTGTTTTTGCACGACTTCATGGACGCTGAATTACTCTAATCATCATTTTATTTAAGCCCAGAAGACCGTAAGAAATAAGTTACTGATTCCACTGAAATATGCCTCCCTTAAACATATAAACTAGAACCTGAAATAGGCACATTATTCAAACAATTTCTTGCAGTGACAGACCCCAGCTCACAGGCCAAAAGCAGCCATGAAATTCTGCACGACTACCTGGGAGCTGGGGAGGTCCCCTTACAAATAAATTTGAAAAGGAGTCTACTTCAGCCAAGAAGACTTTGCTGTCTAGCCCAGCAAAGTGATCGCCTTTTCTAGAATCCTTGCTAGTATGTCTGCTGCACTCCCTCACCCAGAAAATGACAGTGTTGGCCCCTGTTTCCCAAACAAGAAATCTGCGCATTATGGGGTTTTTTCCCCAGCTTTATTGAGATATAATTGATATTTAACATCGTGTAGGTTTCACTGTGTACAGTGTTCGTTTGACACCCCATATATATTGCAAAACAATTACCACCATAGCATTAGCTAACACCTTCATTACATCGCTTAATCACCATTTCCTTTTCGTGATGAGAACATTTAAGATTGACTCTCTTAGCAACTTTCAAATATATAATACAATATTATTCGCTATAATCACCCTGCTGTACATTAGGTTCCCAAAACTTGTCAATCTTATAACTAGAAATCTGTCCCCATTTCCCCTACCCCCAGCCCCTGGCAACCACCACTCTACTGTCTGAGTTCAGCTTTTTTAGATACCAGTAAATAAGTGAGATCATGCAGTATTTGTCCTTCTCTGTCTGACTTATCTCACCTAAAGTAATGCTGGGCATTACATTTTACTCTCCTCCCTCCTTGATTCTGGTCCATTTGTTTCACTGGACTAAAAGAGCCTCATAACCGGTCTCCCTACCGCCTGCTCAAGTTTTGTGCTCCAACCCACTCTTCACACAGCAGAGTGAAACATTCCCGTGCCATGAAGGGTCTCTGGCTCATTGTAGACCCTCAACAGTACAGTAAGCCTCCTACATACGAATGAGTTCTGTTCTGAGAGCATGTTCATAAGCCCAATTTTTTCATTTTAAGTCCAACAAAGTTAGCCTAGGTACCCAACTAACACAATTGGCTATATAGTACTATACTGTAATGGGTTTATAATACTTTTCACACAAATAATACATAAAAAACAAACAAACAAAAAATAAAGAAAACATTTTTAATCTTACAGTACAGTACCTTGAAAGGTACAGTAGTACAGTACAACAGCTGGCATAAAGGGGCTGGCATCGAGTGAAAAGGAAAGAAGAGTTACTAACTGGAGGAGGGAGAGGAGGTGGGAGATGGTAGAGCTGAAGGGTCGTCAGCAATAGGAGATGGAGGGCAAGCTGCAATTTCACTCATGCCTGACGTTGATGGAATTGCACGTTCGCATCTTTGAAAGTTCGCAACTTGAAGGCTCGTATGTAGGGGACTTACTGTACTCGTGGAGTGAATGAACGAGCCCTAAGAGGTAGGCAGAGTTGAATGATGTAGGTGTTGATTTTGACTCTGAGTTTGATTTTTGACTCTGAGAGTCATGGGAAGCATGTAGGAAAGTGTCTTAACCTGATTTGTGTATCATCAATGTCCTCCAGTTCAGGACCACCAGGAACACACCTGTGGTTGAACAAGTAGGGTAAACTGCCTCCTTGCAGTGAGGGTGAGCACGCACCGTGGGGAGCCCTGGGGGCATCTCAGCTAAAGGATGTTGGAAATGATGGGCTCTGGACTTGTGGTAGACGATTCTAGAGAAGGTTCAAGGAAGTGGAGTTTGCTCTGAGTTTGATGTTGCCAGGAAGCAAGGGGGGGAATTCTGCAGCTGAATTTCTTCACAAATCTTACTCTGAAGGTGAGAGGAATGAAGTGAAGCAAAAATGGATTGGTAAAGAAGTATTCCCTACTAGATTGTAAACTGCAGTAACTCATATGCACCAGGATGGAAGGCTCATTGGTCATCTTTGTGGTTTGCACATTGTTTATGGTGGTGTCTCTGTTCAGACATGATTACAGAGTGGCCTTGTTTTTGTCTTCATCTATGAGGGTCACAGGGTGGCCTGGCCTGAAGTTGGGGCTCTATGATGTGTTTGTGTTGGACAGAAGGACATATGGTCCAGCTGTAAGGTCCAGACCAGCTCTCGCCTGCCAGGGGCTGCTTCTCTCCTCAGCATTACTAGGACACAGAGCAGAAGCAGGGTGTCCAGTTCGAAAGGTGTTACAGTGGTCCAAGTGAGAGATGACGGTGGCTTGCATTGGGGTGAGGGTTGTGGAGCTGATGAGAAGTGACTGATTTCAGGATGCACATGTGGTCACGGCCCTCACTCAAACCGCACTGAGCTCACCAGCTCCTTGGAGGAACACCAACTCCTGATGCCTCCAGCCCCTTCCTGGAACACACTTTCCCAGCCCCCTTCTCCACCCCCACTTGTGCAACCCAAGTCCTTTTCCCTGACATACTCTTGTTTATCCTGCTCTAATGTTACTTCCGCCAGGAAATCTACCCCAACCCTCCCATCCAAGGTCTCGTTAGCTGTCCTTCCTCTGTGCTTCCATAATATCTCATTGTATTATTATCGTTTACTTATCTGTATCCCCTATTAGATTGTAAGCTGCATCCAGGAAGGAGTGATGTCTTGTTCACTGTGTGAACCCAGGTCTTAATCAATAATCAATGCCTAAGGAATACATGTTAAATGGATCAATGCTTTACTGAAGTTTGTGGCTTTCTCTAAACTAGTTTCCAGCAAGTTATTATCCAACACCTGACTTTTAAGTCATAATCAATGCTTAAGGAATACATGTTAAATGGATCAATGCTTTACTGAAATTTGTGGCTTTCTCTAAACTAGTTTCCAGCAAATTATTATGCAACACCTGACTTTTAAGTCATAATGCCATTCCAAACCTAAGCTGCCTTTTCTTTTGAGCATACTCACCAAATAAAATGATATTCCTGGCACCACTGTGTATATTCAGATTTCCTGAAAATTATATCTATAACCCCTGAAATAACAGAAGCTACTATGGGATGCCATGATTAAGTGGCAGTAAGTGTCTCGGTTGTGAATCGTTTCGATTTAATTTGTTAGTAGAGTTGAGACATATCTACAAGCTGTCTACCCTTTATGATTTTGTAGGTCAAAAAATAGAGCTTTGGCATTTTGACATTTATTCATTCAACAACTGATTTTCAAGAGCCAGGTATTCATCTAGAAGCTTGAGCTACTGGAGTGAAAAAATAGAGAAAAATCTCTGGTCTAGTGGGGCTTCCATTATAATGGATGGGAAAAACCATACAAAAATAGAGAAATAAAATATGTAGAATGTTAAAAGCGGTGGTGGAAGGGGGTGGGGGATAAAATGTTACAGGAGTTGGGACCTTAGTGTCTCCAGGAAAGTTTTCACTGAGAAGGTAGTCTGGAGGAAAGGCCAGAAGGAAGTGAAGGTGCAAAGCTCAGCAGACATCAGGGGGGAGGCAGAGGACACAGCCAGTGCTAAGGCCCTGGGGCCAGAGAGTGCCTGGGCTTGATGACGATCAAGGAGGCTGGAGCAAGGAAAAGACTGCAGTAGAGACGAGGATGTCAGAGCCATGGGAACGAAATCAGGGTGGGCCTTCAAGGCTTTGTCAAAGGTCGTGGTTTTCTCTCTGATTTTGGAGAGGGGGGAATTTTGGAGGGTTTGGGTAACAGTTGAATATTTAAAATATTACCAAGCTCTAAACTACTATCTGTTGTTTTCTAAGATTAAAAATAGATTCAAATGTGTACCTTTTGATTATTGATCATTTCCCTACCATAAAATTTTAAATTTCTTTTTGTTAGTAAATGTAATATGCTTATTATAAAAGATGTAGAAAATACAAACATGATAAATAGGAAAATTAAAAACCACAACTCTCCTACCACTCAATGATAACCATTGATATTTTTAGGGTTTTTTCTTTATATATATGTATTGTTTAACATTTTTACATAGAATACACACACACACACACGCATAGATGTGTTATTTGAGCCTTTCCCCCCTTTTTAATCATGACCACACTTGCAAGTCATTAAAATTCTTTCAAACAACAGTTTCAGTGGCTCCAAAGTATGTCATCACATGAGTGAACCATAATTACCTTATTGTGCATTCTACTCCTTTTCTCTCCCTGCAGCGCTACTTACAAAACAGATAAGGCTCTAAAAGAATGGTCTAGACTATCTTTGTTTTCTACTCTAAGCACACACACTAGTGACAGCTTGCATTCTCTGAGGGGGTAAGACTGGAACAGCTTGTGGAGGTACGTGGTAATTTCTTCTGTGGGAATATCCTTAGGTTGAACAGTCCTGGGTTGAGGATCTTCTGTGGTTGGATTCACTCAGAAGCAATTATTGCTGTTTTGAAAATACAAATCTGGCATCACTTCATTGAAAACAGTGGTCCTGGAGTCTCTTGCCTCCCTCCCTACCCCCCTGTGCCATGTCAGATTTAATCAATCAGGAAGGAAGACAGAAGTGCTGACCTTCCTGCCTGGCTCAGCGGCCCCTGGTGTGATGCCCCTGGGCCTCCCCAGCCTGTCCCGAGGCCTGCTGGAGCCCACCCTCTGCTCTGACACCCCAGGACTCAGCCAGTCTCACCTCACCCCCTTCCTCCCAGCACTGCCAGGCTCTTTCCCAGACTCACACCATAGAAATGGGCAGGAAGCCTCAAGGCAGTGACTAAAGATGGATCAGGTTATCACTTATAGTGTAGTCATTAGCACTGAGCTCCCTAAAAAGTCCCCCAGTTCCAGCCCTTCCCAATCCAAGGGCCCAGCAAGGCTCATGACAGACTCCCAGCCCAGAAAGGCCGAGTCAGAGAACATGAGGGTCTCAAGGTCCATGTCTTCTGGTCCAGAGGGCAGAAACAGACCCCGCCCTCCATCTCGCTCCACTGGATAATGAGAGTGCTCCTTACTGTTGTCATTTCAGGGTGAGCTGGGCACAGCTGTGATGGCTTAAGACAGTGGTTCTCAATCTTATCCACTCAGAGCTTGTTAGAAATGCAGAATCTTGGGCCCCACTAATGAATCAGCTAGTAAGTCAGTTAATGGATCAGAACCTGCATTTTAAGAAGATTTCCAAGTGATTCAGATGTACATAAACTCTGAGAACCACTGCTCCAGGTCAGTGGGTCTCAAACTCCAGTTTGAGTGAGTTTGAGTGAGTATCAGGATCACCTAGAGGGCTTGTGAAAACACAGGCTGCTTATTGTTCAGCCATAAGAAGGGATGAGATTCTGAAATATGCAACAATACAACATGGGTGGGTCTTGAGAACATTATGCTTGACAATAAGTCCCACACAGAAGGACAAATATTGCATGATTCCATATGTATGAGGTACCTAGAACACGTGAATTTGTAGTAGCTGAAAGTAGAATAGAGGTTACCAGGGGCTGGGAAGAGAGAGCGGGAAAGAAGGGGAAAGTTATT
The DNA here is from genome assembly GCF_028564815.1 of Eubalaena glacialis. Classification (NCBI taxonomy): domain Eukaryota; kingdom Metazoa; phylum Chordata; class Mammalia; order Artiodactyla; family Balaenidae; genus Eubalaena; species Eubalaena glacialis. The sequence goes on from NC_083717.1 coordinate 44,375,666, forward strand.
GTTTAATGGGTACAGAGTTTTGTTGGGGATGATGAAAAAGTTTTGGGTATACATAATGGTGATGGTTACACAATATTGTGAATGTTTCTGATGCCACTGAATTGCACACTTACCAATGGTTAAAATGATAAATATTAGGTATATTTTGCCACAATAAAAATAAAATAAAATAACCCACAGGTTGCTGGGCTCCACCTTCCAAATTTCTGATTTCTAATTCAGTGGGTCCAGACTGGAGCCTGAGAATCTGCAGTGCTAACAAGGGCCCAAGTGATGCTTATATGGCTGGTCCAAGGACCATATTTTGAGGGGCGAGAATCTGAGCACTGTTCCTTAATTAAAATTAAAGGAAAACTGAGGTCCAGCCCGCATCCAGAGATTCTCATGTGATTGATCTGGACTGGGGGTTGGGCATGGGGATGGTTCAGCCTTCTTCAGGTAACTCTCCTGCAGAGTCAAGGCGGAACATCACAAACAGTGGGGTCCTCTAGGAGCCTCCTCGCCAGGGCTTTTGTATTGATGAGGAGTTCCTGGTGTTTCTTTGTGGAAGCTTTAAAAGCTCAGAGGGAGCAGGCATCTGGGCGGTGGAGGAGTTTTTATGCTGGGAAAAATCACCCCACCCTTTGTTGTCCCAGAAAATACTTTCTAGTTCATAAGACAGATCAAGAGAGAGGGAACATTGACTCAGTTACTGAAGGACCAAGCTTGATAGACTGATTTGAGTTTTATTACATTTCCCATTTCAGTGAGTGTGAAGTTACCAGTTCCTTTAACAGGTCTTCTCTGTTTTAACAAAATTTAAGACCCCTGGACTTGCACTTCATTCCCTAACTTCTAGCAAATCCGTCACAAGTGAACCTACTAGAATAGAACAGGAGAAAGAGAATGAAGGCCAATGGTGCTTTTCTGAGCCTTACTTGCTTATTCAAAGCAAGCCCATGAATAGATAGCTAGCTTGGTGACTTTCCACCAATTCTAAAGAGTTCTGTAAGATCATAGAAATGACCATGGACACCTCAACAGATGGTGACAGGACAAGGAAACTCTTTTTTTTTTTAATTTATTTTATTGAAGTATATTCGATTTACAATGTTATGTTAATTTCTACTGTACAGCAAAGTGATTCAGTTATAGCTATATATATATACATTCTTTTTCATATTCTTTTCCATTATGGTTTATCATAGGACTTTTTTTTTTTTTTTTTTTTTTTTGGCTGCGTTGGGTCTTCATTGCTGCACTCTGGCTTCTTCTAGTTGCGGCAGGCAGGGGCTACTCTTTGTTGCAGTGCACAGGCTTCTCATTGCAGTGGCTTCTCTTGTTGCAGAGCACAGACTCTAGGCTCTCAGGCTTCCGTAGATGTGGCACGTGGGCTCAGTAGTTGTGGCTCACAGGCTCTAGAGCACAGGCTCAGTAGTTGTGGCTCAGGGCTTAGTTGCTCCTCGGCATGTGGGATCTTCCCAGACCAGGGCTCAAACCCGTGTCCCCTGCATTGGCAGGAGGATTCTTAACCACTGTGCCACTAGGGAAGTCCCTATCATAGGATATTAAATATAGTTCCCTGTGCTACACAGTAGGACCTCGTTGTTTATCCATCCTATATATAATAGTTTGCATCTGCTAATCCCAAACTCCCAATCCATCCCTCCCCCATCCACCTCCCCCTTGGCAACCACATGTCTCTCTGTCTGTGAGTCTGTTTCTGTTTTGTAGATAAGTTCATTTGTGTCATATTTTAGATTCCACATATAAGAGATATCATATGATGTGTCTTTTTCTGTCTGACTTACTTCACTTAGTATGATATTTCTATATCCATCCATGGACAATGAAATTCTTTCACATTTGAGTCTTGTTAAAGTTTCCTTTGGCTTTTTGCACTTTGTTCATGAAGCTATGTATGTTCATTCCTTCAGCTGCTGGGCCTACTGGTCTAGCACCTTGGTGGATACCTTGTCCAGGGGGGCAGAACCCCTTCCTGCTACTTCCCTCCCTCCACCCCACACCCCCCTACCACTATCCACACCTGAGATTTGTTTCCCACCACCACCAGAAGGAACAGGGGAGGGACAGCTCCAAGACCACATGCTCTACCCAACTCAACTTATAGCATGTTAAAAATAACACTTAAGAGGAGCTCTAGCAAAGAAGACAGATGTTCCATGGTTAGCCTAGGCCTCAAAATACATTGACTTTAAGATAGCCTTTCTGAAAGTCTTTGGCCGAAGCCAAAAGAAAGGATTCACTTTTACTTAAATCTTCTGAAAGCTGTCCTCCTTTTGCACCTATTTCTCTCTACTTCCAATGTTTGGTACACACAGACACCCAATTATACCTCTGCTATTCCTTCTGTCCTTCTCCCAAACTCCTAACTGAGCCACCCTTTCCCTGGGTTTTTCTCAGGAAAGAGTCATGTTTCACAAGATCCCCTCAACACTGTGAGGCTAAAAGACTGATCTAGAAGTCTAATTTAAGTGGAGCTAGAGCTATAATTAAAGATTCCAAGACCTCAAGGATACAGCCAAAGTAATCTGCAGAACTGTAGATTCTGTTAGTTACTTACTATCCTGGTCTACCAGGTCCATACTAACTAGTCCACTTCACTGTAAGCCCCTCAGATGAAGGAAATGATTAAAAGCAACAGGATGGGAAAGTCCAAAGGAAGATTTAAATAACCCAAATGTGCACAATTCAGATATTGGTCTTGAAAGGTCAAGAAAAATAGGAAATGAAATATATGGCCATTATTGAAGTCTTACCCTTAAGAGAAAATGGGACAAAAATTCCAAGTTGTAAATAAAATAAAGATGACTCAATAGGGGACTAAAACTAGACTTTAGAAAACTTTTAAACAATATTCTGAAATTACCTAGCAGCTGAAGTGAAAGGAAACTTGCTCTCTCTTTTTGTAAATGGATTCAGATCTGAAATAGGAAACTTCGTTAGGAAAATAAATTGGAATAGGAAATGGCCAATTTAGAAGAACTCTGACATGTGGCTTAACATTTCCAAAAAGCCTTGGAAAATAAACCAGCTAGAAAAGTAAACAAACTTCTGGCTGTCCCAATGAAATAACTGGTCCCTGAAATAAAAACAAAAACAAAAGGTTCTCTATTTGCTGAAGATCAAGAGCCTATAAGTAAAGACACATTGTAGATGCTGCAGGAAGAAGGGTCATTGGAAAAACTAATGTCACATATTGGTTAAGAAACAGAAAACTACCATCCAAAATCTGTTCAGTGGTGCTGCAGCTGAGGGAAAGATTAGGTTCCAACGATTCCCTGTCCTTCAACTAAACTCCAAAGAGGAACGGCTTATAAATATATGTGGACAACAATTCAGCTTTCTTATTGATATGGCTGCCACTCTATCTACACTATCATAGAACATCGGACCCCTCAGAGGACCAAAACCACTCATACAGTGGGAATCCCTAACAATCATAAGCCCTTTCCTGAGTCCATACCTATAACAGTAACGTTGGGACCATGAGCAGGAAAACATTCCTTTCTTCTCTGTGATGCAACTCCCACAAATTTAATAGGTAGGGAACAAGTTTGCAACTAAAATGTATTGCAGAAGGATCATCTTGAGAATGATCCTTCTGCAATACACAGAATTTATAGTTGATATGCATATTAAAACACCTATACTATGTATGATTCAAGGAACAACTGAAAATTAGCCAGAGTCTCAGAATCCCTAAAGGCCAAAGACTCTACAAACCCAAGCAAACTAATTGGAGCAGAGCCATAAGAGTTCAGATTGACTCTTCTACATCTTTACCTAGACTTCCTCAATACTCTTTTAAAACCATATTCAAAGAAGGACTTAGGCCAATTACAACTAGCTTAATAGAAAAAGGATTAGTGTCCTTTGTGTTAGTCCCTGCATACCTGTTTCACCTGTTTAAAAGCCTCAGCATTGAGGATAGATTTGTCTAAGGTCTGTAAGCAGTTAAAATAAACTTCTTTCCCAACAGTAGCTAACCCAAATTCCCCACTTTACTTGGTCCCACCTGAAGCCAAATACTGTTCTGTAATAGATTTATGCTCAGCTTTCTTTAGTATCCCAGTTGATGATAACCAACATGTATTTGCCTTCACCTCAGAAAATCAACAGTTCTCCTGGATAGTATGCCCGAGGGATTCACCAAAGCTCCATCCTACTTTTCTCAAGTCTTGAAAGATGTTAAGGATATACTGTTTCCTTGTGGATCCATTCAGATCCAACATGTAGCTGACCACTTCTTACGTTCCATTAATCTTGAAAATTCTAAAACCGACTCTAGCTCACAGAGCTAGCTGAAACAGGAAACTGGGCTGCGAGGGAGAAAATCCATTTCTGAAAAACAGTGGTTCATGGTCTAGACCATGACCTATTAGCTGCAGGAAAAACATAAACTAAGGGGAGATTATAAATTATCCAGAATTACCCAACATCAACCACTAAAAGACAAGAGAAGATTTCTGGTATTCACTGGATATTGTAGAGAATGGGCAAAACATTTTTCTGTAATATCAAAGCTGTATATTATTTGACAGAGTCAAATGTCTCAGAATCCTCAGAGGAACAACAACAACAACAAAAAAACTAAAAAGGTCTTCAGTGATCTCAAATACCCCTTTAACAACCATCTAAGCCAGATCTCCCAAATTATCATAAGCCTCACTTTTTGTTTGTGCTTGAAAGATTAGGCAGTGCTCTAGGGGTATTAACTCAAAGACATTCCACACAGCAAAGACCCATTGCTTACTGTAGCCTGTCCCTTGGTCCAGTAGCCACAGATTATCCTCCTTGCCTCAGAGCAATTGTACCCTCAGCTAAATTAAACAAAGCACTTCAGATCTTGCCCTTGGATTGCCTTTAAACCTGATGATACCACATGCGGAACAATCCCCATGGCTAATTGCAAATACCAAAATTCTTCTTCTAGTCAATAATAAAATAGTGTTACTTTCTCCCTTCTCTTATTACCATACACCATCTGACACCCTCGATCCAGCAACTTTATTACCCTTACCCCATGAAGGAAAATGTTATCATTGTATTTCTGTTATTCAAGAATTGTCCATGCCCTCGGGACTTCCCTTGTTGCATAGTGGTTAAGAATCTGTCTGCCAGTGCAGGGGACATGGGTTCAGTCCCTGGTCTGGGAAGATCCCACATGTCATGGAGCAACTAAGCCACAACTACTGAGCCTGCACTCTAGAGCCCGCGAGCCACAACTACTGAAGCTCACGTGCCATAGAGCTCATGTGCTGCAACTACTGAGCCCACGCGCTGCAACTACTGAAGCCCACGCATCTAGAGCCCATGCTCCACAACAAGGGAAGCCACCGCAATGAGAAGCCTATATGCACTGCAACGAAGAGTAGCCCCTGCTCGCCGCAACTAGAGAAAGTCCTCGCACAGCAACGAAGACCAAACGCAGCCAAAAAATAAATAAAATGAAATAAAAAAAAAAGAATTGTCCATGCCCATAACACATACTGTAGGCATCCCCATACCCAATCCTGACTTATTATTGTTTGTTGATTAGTATTATCTTAAAAACAAAAAGGTGTACGCCCATGATCATAGCAGCATTATTCGCAATAGACAAAAAGTGCAAGCAACACAGGTGTCCATCAGCCCATGAATGGATAAACAAAGTGTGATATGTATATTGATAATGACTATTATTCAGCCTTAAAAAGGAAGGAAATTCTGACACATGCTTCAACATGAATAAACATTGAATATATTATGCTAAGTGAAATAAGCCAGTCACAAAAGGACAAATACTGTATGATTCCACTTTTACGAGGCTAGGAGAGTAGTCAAATTCAGAATGGTGGTTTCCAGGAGCTGAAGGGAGGGGGAAAGGAAAGTTGTTGTTTAATGGGTATAGAGTTTCAGTTTTGCAAAATGAAAAGAGCTCTGGACAGTCTCTTCAATAAGTGGTGCTGGGAAAACTGGACAGCTACATGTAAAAGAATGAAATTAGAACACTCCCTAACACCATAACACAAAAATAAACTCAAAATGGATTAAAGACCTAAATGTAAGACTGGACACTATAAAACTCTTAGAGGAAAACATAGGAAGAACACTCTTTGACATAAATCACAACAAGATCTTTTTTTGACCCACCTCCTAGAGAAATAAAAACAAAAATAAACAAATGGGACCCAATGAAACTTAAAAGCTTTCGCACAGCAAAGGAAACTATAAACAAGACGCAAAGACAACCCTCAGAATGGGAGAAAATGTTTGCAAATGAATCAACGGACAAAGGATTAATCTCCAAAATATATATACAGCTCATGTAGCTCAATATTAAAAAAAACAAACAAGCCAATCAAAAAATGGACAGAAGACCTAAACAGACATTTCTCCAAAGAAGATATACAGATTGCCAACAAACACATGAAAGGATGCTCAACATCACTAATCATTAGCAAACTGCAAATCAAAACTACAATGAGGTATCACCTCACACCAGTTAGAATGGACATGATCAGAAAATCTACAAACAACAAATGCTGGAGAGGGTGTGGAGAAAAGGGAACCCTCTTGCACTGTGGGTGGGAATGTAAATTGATACAGCTACTATGGAGAACAGTATGGAGGCTCCTTAAAAAAATAAAAATAGAACCACTATATAACCCAGCAATCCCACTCCTGGGCATATACCCAGAGAAAACCATAATTCAAGAATACACATGCACCCCAATGTTCACTGCAGCACTATTTACAATATCCAGAACATGGAAACAACCTAAATGTCCATCAACAGAGGAATGGCTAAAGAAGATGTGGTACATATATACAATGGAATATTACTCAGCCATAAAAAAGAACAAAATTGGATCATTTGTAGAGATTGTCACACAGAGTGAAGTAAGTCAGAAAGAGAAAAACAAATATCATATATTAACGCAAATATGTGGAATCTAGAAAAATGGTACAGATGGTACCTTGCAAATGATTTGCAAGGCAGAAATAGAGACACAGATGTAGAGAACAAATGTATGGACACCAAGGGGAAAAGTGGGGTTGGGGGGATGAATTGGGAGATTGGGTTTGACATATATATTCTAATATGTATAAAATAGGTAACTAATAAGAACCTGCTGTATAAAAATAAATAAAATTCAAATTTTAAAAATGGTTAAAATGATTTAAAAAATGAAAAGTGTTCTGGACATGGATGGTGGTGATGTGATGCACAATGTGAATGTACTTAATGTCACAGAACTGTACACTTTAAAATGATTAAAATGGTATATTTTGTGCTTCATGTTTTTTACCACTATAAAAAAAAAATGAAAAAGGACAATACCAGGCTGGTTATACAACAGCTATCACAAATTTTCTTGAAAAATTCAATCCCTTACTAAATGCCAAGTCTGCATAGGTGGTCAAAAATACAGCTTTTTCAAGGACATAGCTAAATTCACTTTTATTACTAAAAATAAAAGGGTAAATATATTCAATGATAGCTGTCATGTTTTTGGAGTAGTTAATGATTTTGAACTAATACAGAAGCAAAGCTGTTTCTTGAGCTCCTCAAGTACCGCCGTAAAAACGGTGGACAACAAATACATAAATTACTTGATGTCTTAATGCTACCCAAGGAAATTGTTCTTATGAAAGTAAGAGGACTTCCCTGGTGGCACAGTGGTTAAGAATCTGCCTGCCAATGCAGGGGACATGGGTTCAAACCCTGGTCCAGGAAGATCCCACCTGCCGAGGAGCAACTAATCCCGTGCGCCACAACTAATGAGCCCGTGTGCCACAACTACTGAAGCCCTCGAGCCTAGAGCCCGTGCTCTGCAACAAGAGAAGCCACCACAATGAGAAGCTCATGCACCGCAACGAAGAGTAGCCCCCACTCTCTGCAACTAGAGAAAGCCCGCGTGCAGCAACGAAGACCCAAAGCAGTCAGGAAATTAAATAAAATTTTTTAAAAAATTTTTAAGTAAGTGAGATACTATAGAAGTTAGAATAAATGCTTTAGCAGATCATCATGCTAAACAAGCTGCTCTAATAATCATCCTTATGCAAGAATCTCTTATAGAAAAAATTTAATAAATATCCATGGAGAAGTTCAAGAATCTCATAATAAATGCACAAAATTTAGCTACCAACTCTGAAAATAAACACGGTGAATAATTGGATAGTAAGATCCATAGGATAAGGTCTGATGAAGCCAGGAGAGCAGAATGGCAACACCAGATAATCTCAAATGTATAGTTGCTAAAATATACCGTGAAGCAGCTCAGCACGGTATGAACAAATTGACCACAACATTAAACAGTCACTAGTAGAGAAACTTTTCTAGACTATTACATGTCCAACTCATTCTTCATCTCTAACCAACATTGGGGGAAAGCTGTAAAGGTAGGGTACAGACTGGAACCATGTCCTAAGGGATACTTTGACAATCTCCAAATGGACTTTATACAGTTGCCTTCTTCTACAGGTTATGTATGTGTAATAGTAACAGTATGTTTATTTTGTGGGTAGGCTGAAACATTTCTCTGATACAAACATAGCATTTACTGTAGCTTAAATACTATTACTTTTGGTGGAACCTACTTTGGACCTTCCCACTTATCCATCCAGGGATAGAGAATACATTTTATGGGGACAATTATTTGTAAATTATGCAAAGCTTTGTTCTTTTCTCAAATATTCTATTGTCCTTATCACTTCCAATCCTCTAGCAAAGTAGAAAGAACAAATGAGATATTAAAACTGGAACTAGCTAGCCATTTTTTAGGTCTTGTAGTCCTGAGTTCTTTTCTTTAAGAACTCATAATATCAGACAAAATAGACCTTAAAACCAAAAGAATAATCAGGGAAAGAGAGGGTCACTACATAATGATGAAAGTTTCAATTCACCAAGAAAATCTAGTCATTCTAAATGTGTTAACATCTAATAAAAGTGCCTGACAATATATGAAGCAAAACTTAACAGAACTTCATAAAGAAATGGAAAAATCCACCACCATTTCACCATATACTCCTTAATGATTGATTGGTCAGGAACAAAATCAACAGATTTAGAGGAGCCCAACAACACAATGAATGAACTTCACTTTATAGACATACACGGATAATAATGAGAGTTCACACACTTATCAGGCACACATAGAATATTTATCAAATAAATCATGTGCCAGGCCATAAAGAAACCTCAGCAAATTTCAGAGAATAGTTTCTCAGACCATATTCTTGGGACACAGGAAAATTATGTTAGAAGTTCACAACAAAGATATAAATTAAAAACTCTAGAGGGGAGGGGCAAGATGGCGGAAGAGTAAGACGCGGAGATCACCTTCCTCCCCACAGATACATGAGAAATACATCTACACGTGGAACTGCTCCTACAGAACACCCACTGAACGCTGGCAGAAGACGTCAGACCTCCCAAAAGGCAAGAAAATCCCCACGTACTTGGGTAGGGCAAAAGAAAAAAGAAATAACAGAGACAAAAGAATAGGGACGGGACCTGCACCAGTGGGAGGGAGCCGTGAAGGAGGAAAGGTTTCCACACACTAGGAAGCCCCTTCGTGGGCAGAGACTGCGGGTAGCAGAGGGGGGAAGCTTCGGAGCCACGGAGGAGAGCGCAGCCACATTGGTGCGGAGGGCAAAGCGGAGATTCCCGCACAGAGGAGCGGTGCCGACCAGCACTCACCAGCCCGAGAGGCTTGTCTGCTCAGCCGCCGGGGCGGGCGGGGCCTGGGAGCTGGGGCTCGGGCTTTGGTGCTAGCCGGGAGGGAGTCCGGGAAAAAGACTGCAGCTGCCAAAGAGGCAAGAGAATTTTTCTTGCCTCTTTGTTTCGCGGCGCGCAAGGAGAGGGGATTCAGAGCGCCGCCTAAACGAGCTCCAGAGACGGGCGCGAGCCGCGGCTAACAGCGCGGATCCCACAGCAACAGGGACACAGAGGGAAAAACGGAGAGATTCCCGCACAGAGGCTCGGCGCCGAGCAGCACTCACCAGCCCGACAGGCTTGTCTGCTCACCCGCCAGGGCGGGCGGGGGCTGGGAGCTGAGGCGCGGGCTTCGGTCTGATCCCAGGGAGAGGACTGGGGTTGGCTGCGTGAACACAGCCTGAAGGGTCTAGCGCACCACAACTAACCGGGAGGGTGCACGAGAAAAAGTCTGCAGCTGCCGAAGAGGCAGGAGACTTTTTCTTGCCTCTCTGTTTCGCGGCGTGCAAGGAGAGGGGATTCAGAGCGCCACTTAAACGAACTCCAGAGGCGGGCGCGAGCCGCGGCTATCAGCGCGGACCCCAGAGACGGGCATGAGACGCTAAGGCTGCTGCTGCCGCCACCAAACAGCCTGTGGGCGAGCACAGGTCATTCTCCACACCGCCCCTCCCGGGAGCCTGTGCAGCCCGCCACGGCCAGGCTCCCGTAATCCGGGGACAACTTCCCCGGGAGAGCGCACGGCGCGCCTCAGGCTGCTGCAACGTCACGCCGGCTTCTGCCGCCGCAGGATCACCCCGCCTCCTCCGTACCGCTCCCTCCCCCCAGCCTGACTGAGCCAGAGCCCCCGAATCAGCTGCTCCTTTAACCCCGTTCTGTCTGGGCGGGGAACAGACGCCCTCAGGGGACCTACATGCAGAGGCGGGTCCAAATCCAAAGCTGAACCCCGGGAGCTGTACGAACAAAGAAGAGAAAGGGAAATCTCTCCCAGCAGCCTCAGAAGCAGCGGATTAAAGCTCCACAAACAACTTGATGTGCCTGCATCTGTTGAATACCTGAATAGACAACGAATCATCCCAAATTTAGGAGATGGACTTTGGGAGCAGGATATATTAACTTTTCCCCTTTTCCTTTTTTTGTGAGTGTAGATGTGTATGCTTCTGGGTGAGATTTTGTCTGTATAGCTTTGCTCTCACCGTTAGTCCTAGGGTTAGGTCCGTCCGTTTTTTTTTTTTTTTTTTTTTTTCCTTTGGCTTAAAATTTTTTTTTTCCCTAATAAATGTTTTCTTAATAATTTTTTCCTTATTTTCTATTTTTAAAAAAAATTTTTAATAAGTTTTTTCATATTTTTTATTTTAAAAAATTAAAAAAATTTTTTTTCTTAATAAATTTTTTCTAAATAATTGTTTTCTTATTTTTAGTATAAAAAATTAATAAATCTATTTTTAAAAATTAAAAAAAATTTTTTTTCTTAATAAATTTACTCTTAATAATTTTTTTTCTTATTTTTTATTATAATTGCTTTATTTTATTTTATTTTATCCTCTTTTTTTCTTTCTTTCCATTTTTTCTCCCTTTTATTCTGAGCCGTGTGGATGAAAGGCTCTTGGTGCTCCAGCCAGGCATCAGGGCTGTGCCTCTGAGGTGGGAGAGCCAACTTCAGGACACTGGTCCACAAGAGACCTCCCAGCTCCACGTAATACCAAACGGCGAAAATCTCTCACAGATCTCCATCTCAACATCAAGACCCAGCTTCACTCAACGACCAGCAAGCTACAGTGCTGGACACCCTATGCCAAACAACTAGCAAGACAGGAACACAGCCCCATCCATTAACAGAGAGGCTGCCTAAAATCATAATAAGGCCACAGACACCCCAAAACACACCAGCAGACGTGGACGAACCCACCAGAAAGACAACATCCAGCCTCATCCACCAGAACACAGGCACTAGTTCCCTCCACCAGGAAACCTACACAACCCACTGAACCAACCTTAGCCACTGGGGACAGATACCAAAAACAACGGGAACTACGAACCTGCAGCCTGTGAAAAGGAGACCCCAAACACAGTAAGATAAGCAAAATGAGAAGACAGAAAAACACACAGCAGATGAAGGAGCAGGGTCAAAACACACCAGACCTAACAAATGAAGAGGAAATAGGTAGTCTACCTGAAAAAGAATTCAGAATAATTATAGTAAGGATGATCCAAAGTCTTGGAAATAGAATAGACAAAATGCAAGAAACATTTAACAAGGACGTAGAAGAACTAAAGAGGAACCAAGAAATGATGACAAGCACAATAAATGAAATTAAAAATACTCTAGATGGGATCAATAGCAGAATAACTGAAGCAGAAGAACGGATAAGTGACCTGGAAGATAAAATGGTGGAAATAACTACTGCAGAGCAGAATAAAGAAAAAAGAATGAAAAGAACTGAGGACAGTCTCAGAGACCTCTGGGACAACATTAAACGCACCAACATTCGAATTATAGGGGTCCCAGAAGAAGAAGAGAAAAAGAAAGGGACTGAGAAAATATTTGAAGAGATTATAGTTGAAAACTTCCCTAATATGGGAAAGGAAATAGTTAATCAAGTCCTGGAAGCACAGAGAGTCCCATACAGGATAAATCCAAGGAGAAACACACCAAGACACATATTAATCAAACTATCAAAAATTAAATATAAAGAAAACATATTAAAAGCAGCAAGGGAAAAACAACAGATAACACACAAGGGCATCCCCATAAGGTTAACAGCTGATCTTTCAGCAGAAACGCTGCAAGCCAGAAGGGAGTGGCAGGATATACTTAAAGTGATGAAGGAGAAAAACCTACAACCAAGATTACTCTACCCAGCAAGGATCTCATTCAGATTTGATGGAGAAATTAAAACCTTTACAGACAAGCAAAAGCTGAGAGAGTTCAGCACCACCAAACCAGCTTTACAAGAAATGCTAAAGGAACTTCTCTAGGCAAGAAACACAAGAGAAGGAAAACACCTACAATAACAAACCCAAAACATTTAAGAAAATGGGAATAGGAACATACATATCGATAATTACCTTAAATGTAAATGGATTAAATGCTCCCACCAAAAGACACAGACTGGCTGAATGGATACAAAAACAAGACCCATATATATGCTGTCTACAAGAGACCCACTTCAGACCTAGAGACACATACAGACTGAAAGTGAGGGGATGGAAAAAGATATTCCATGCAAATGGAAATCAAAAGAAACCTGGAGTAGCAATTCTCATATCAGACAAAATAGACTTTAAAATAAAGACAATTACAAGAGACAAAGATGGACACTATATAATGATCAAGGGATCGATCCAAGAGGAAGGTATAACAATTGTAAATATTTATGCACCCAACATAGGAGCACCTCAATACATAAGGCAAATACTAACAGCCATAAAAGGGGAAATCGACAGTAACACAATCATAGTAGGGGACTTTAACACCCCACTTTCACCAATGGACAGATCATCCAAAATGAAAATAAATAAGGAAACACAAGCTTTAAATGATACATTAAACAAGATGGACTTAATTGATATTTATAGGACATTCCACCCAAAAACAACAGAATACACATTTTTCTCAAGTGCTCATGGAACATTCTCCAGGATAGATCATATCTTGGGTCACAAATCAAGCCTTGGTAAATTTAAAAAAATTGAAATCGTATCAAGTATCTTTTCCGACCACAACGCTATGAGACTAGATATCAATTACAGGAAAAGATCTGTAAAAAATACAAACACATGGAGGCTACACAATACACTACTTAATAATGAAGTGATCACTGAAGAAATCAAAGGGGAAATCAAAAAATACCTAGAAACAAATGACAATGGAGACACGACGATCCAAAAACCTATGGGATGCAGCAAAAGCAGTTCTAAGAGGGAAGTTTATAGCAATACAAGCCTACATCAAGAAACAGGAAACATCTCGAATAAACAACCTAACCTTGCACCTAAAGCAATTAGAGAAAGAAGAACAAAAAAACCCCAAAGCTAGCAGAAGGAAAGAAATCATAAAGATCAGATCAGAAATAAATGAAAAAGAAATGAAGGAAACAATAGCAAAAATCAATGAAACTAAAAGCTGGTTCTTTGAGAAGATAAACAAAATTGATAAACCATTAGCCAGACTCATCAAGAGAAAAAAGGAGAAGACTCAAATTAATAGAATTAGAAATGAAAAAGGAGAAGTAACCACTGACACTGCAGAAATACAAACGATCATAAGAGATTACTACAAGCAACTCTATGCTAATAAAATGGACAACCTGGAAGAAATGGACAGATTCTTAGAAATGCACAACCTGCCGAGACTGAACCAGGAAGAAATAGAAAATATGAACAGACCAATCACAAGCACTGAAATTGAAACTGTGATTAAAAATCTTCCAACACACAAAAGCCCAGGACCAGATGGCTTCACAGGCGAATTCTATCAAACATTTAGAGAAGAGCTAACACCTATCCTTCTCAAACTCTTCCAAAATATTGCAGAGGGAGGAACACTCCCCAACTCATTCTACGAGGCCACCATCACCCTGATACCAAAACCAGGCAAAGATGTCACAAAGAAAGAAAACTACAGACCAATATCACTGATGAACATAGATGCAAAAATCCTCAACAAAATACTAGCAAACAGAATCCAACAGCACATTAAAAGGATCATACGCCATGATCAAGTGGGGTTTATTCCAGGAATGCAAGGATTCTTCAATATACGCAAATCAATCAACGTGATACATCATATTAACAAATTGAAGGAGAAAAACCATATGATCATCTCAATAGATGCAGAGAAAGCTTTCAACAAAATTCAACACCCATTTATGATAAAAGTCCTGCAGAAAGTAGGCATAGAGGGAACTTTCCTCAACATAATAAAGGCAGTATATGACAAACCCACAGCCAACATTGTCCTCAATGGTGAAAAACTGAAACCATTTCCACTAACATCAGGAACAAGACAAGGTTGCCCACTCTCACCACTATTATTCAACATAGTTTTGGAAGTGTTAGCCACAGCAATCAGAGACGAAAAAGAAATAAACGGAATCCAAATCGGAAAAGAAGAAGTAAAGCTGTCACTGTTTGCAGATGACATGATACTATACATAGAGAATCCAAAAGATGCTACCAGAAAACTACTAGAGCTAATCAATGAATTTGGTAAAGTAGCAGGATACAAAATTAATGCACAGAAATCTCTTGCATTCCTGTATACTAATGATGAAAAATCTGAAAGTGAAATTAAGAAAACACTCCCGTTTACCATTGCAACAAAAAGAATAAAATACCTAGGAATAAACCTACCTAAGGAGACAAAAGACCTGTATGCAGAAAATTATAGGACACTGATGAAAGAAATTAAAGATGATACAAATAGATGGAGAGATATACCATGTTCTTGGATTGGAAGAATAAACATTGTGAAAATGACTCTGCTACCCAAAGCAATCTACAGATTCAATGCAATCCCTATCAAACTACCACTGGCATTTTTCACAGAACTAGAACAAAAAATTTCACAATTTGTATGGAAACACAAAAGACCCCGAATAGCCAAAGCAATCTTGAGAACGAAAAATGGAGCTGGAGGAATCAGGCTCCCTGACTTCAGACTATATTACAAAGCTACAGTAATCAAGACAGTTTGGTACTGGCACAAAAACAGAAATATAGATCAATGGAACAGGATAGAAAGCCCAGAGATAAGCCCACGCACATATGGTCACCTTATCTTTGATAAAGGAGGCAAGCATATACAATGGAGAAAAGATAGCCTTTTCAATAAGTGGTGCTGGGAAAATTGGACAGGTACATGTAAAAGTATGAAATTAGAACACTCCCTAACACCATACACAAAAATAAACTCAAAATGGATTAAAGACCTAAGTGTAAGGCCAGACACTATCAAACTCTTAGAGGAAAACATAGGCAGAACACTGTATGACATAAGTCACAGCAAGATCCTTTTTGACCCAGGTCCTAGAGAAATGGAAATAAAAACACAAATAAACAAATGGGACCTAATGAAACTTAAAAGCTTTTGCACAGCAAAGGAAACCATAAACAAGACCAAAAGACAACCCTCAGAATGGGAGAAAATATTTGCAAATGAAGCAACAGACAAAGGATTAATCTCCAAGATTTACAAGCAGCTCATGCAGCTCAATAACAAAAAAACAAACAACCCAATCCAAAAATGGGCAGAAGACCTAAATAGACATTTCTCCAAAGAAGAGATACAGATTGCCAACAGACACATGAAAGAATGCTCAACATCATTAATCATTAGAGAAATGCAAATCAAAACTACAATGAGGTATCATCTCACACCGGTCAGAATGGCCATCATCAAAAAATCTAGAAACAATAAATGCTGGAGAGGGTGTGGAGAAAAGGGAACACTCTTGCACTGTTGGTGGGAATGTAAATTGATACAGCCACTATGGAGAACAGTATGGAGGTTCCTTAAAAAACTAAAAATAGAACTACCATATGACCCAGCAATCCCACTACTGGGCATATACCCTGAGAAAACCATAATTCAGAAAGAGTCATGTACCAAAATATTCATTGCAGCTCTGTTTACAATAGCCAGGACATGGAAGCAACCGAGGTGTCCATCATCGGATGAATGGATAAAGAAGATGTGGCACATATATACAATGGAATATTACTCAGCCATAAAAAGAAATGAAATGGAGGTGTTTGTAATGAGGTGGATGGAGTTAGAGTCTGTCATACAGAGTGAAGTAAGTCAGAAAGAGAAAAACAAATACAGTATGCTAACACATATATATGGAATCTAAGGGAAAAAAAAAAAAAAAAAAGAGGTCATGAAGAACCTAGTGGCAAGATGGGAATAAAGACACAGACCTACTAGAGAATGGACTTGAGGATATGGGGAGGGGGAGGGGTGAGATGTGACAGGGTGAGAGAGTGTCATGGACATATATACACTACCAAATGTAAAATAGATAACTAGTGGGAAGCAGCCGCATAGCACAGGGAGATCAGCTCGGTGCTTTGTGACCACCTAGAGGGGTGGGATAGGGAGGGTGGGAGGGAGGGAGATGCAAGAGG
Organism: Eubalaena glacialis; assembly: GCF_028564815.1. NCBI lineage: Eukaryota > Metazoa > Chordata > Mammalia > Artiodactyla > Balaenidae > Eubalaena > Eubalaena glacialis. Next base: position 44,392,497 of record NC_083717.1, read on the forward strand.
GAAGAGATATGGCAACATATGTATATGTGTAACTGATTCACTTTGTTGTAAAGCAGAAGCTAGCACACCATTGTAAAGCAATTATACTTCAATAAAGATGTTTAAAAAAAAAAAAAAAAAAATCTAGAAACAATAAATGCTGGAGAGGGTGTGGAGAAAAGGGAACACTCTTGCACTGTTGGTGGGAATGTAAATTGATACAGCCACTATGGAGAACAGTATGGAGGTTCCTTAAAAAACTAAAAATAGAACTACCATATGACCCAGCAATCCCACTACTGGGCATATACCCTGAGAAAACCATAATTCAGAAAGAGTCATGTACCAAAATATTCATTGCAGCTCTGTTTACAATAGCCAGGACATGGAAGCAACCGAGGTGTCCATCATCGGATGAATGGATAAAGAAGATGTGGCACATATATACAATGGAATATTACTCAGCCATAAAAAGAAATGAAATGGAGGTGTTTGTAATGAGGTGGATGGAGTTAGAGTCTGTCATACAGAGTGAAGTAAGTCAGAAAGAGAAAAACAAATACAGTATGCTAACACATATATATGGAATCTAAGGGGAAAAAAAAAAAAAAAAGAGGTCATGAAGAACCTAGTGGCAAGATGGGAATAAAGACACAGATCTACTAGAGAATGGACTTGAGGATATGGGGAGGGGGAGGGGTGAGATGTGACAGGGTGAGAGAGTGTCATGGACATGTATACACTACCAAATGTAAAATAGATAACTAGTGGGAAGCAGCCGCATAGCACAGGGAGATCAGCTCGGTGCTTTGTGACCACCTAGAGGGGTGGGATAGGGAGGGTGGGAGGGAGGGAGATGCAAGAGGGAAGAGATATGGCAACATATGTATATGTGTAACTGATTCACTTTGTTGTAAAGCAGAAGCTAGCACACCATTGTAAAGCAATTATACTTCAATAAAGATGTTTAAAAAAAAAAAAAAAAACTCTATTTGAGGGCTTCCCTGGTGGTGCAGTGGGTAAGAATCCGCCTGCCAATCCAGGGGACACGGGTTCGAGCCCTAGTCTGGGAAGATCCCACATGCCGCGGAGCAACTAAGCCCGTGCACCACAACTACTGAGCCTGCACTCTAGAGCCCGCGATCCACAACTACTGAGCCCACATGCCACAACTACTGAAGCCCACGTGCCTAGAGCGCATGCTCCGCAACAAGAGAAGCCACCACAATGAGGAGCCTGAGCACTGCAACGAAGAGTAGCCCCTGCTCGCCACAACTAGAGAAAGCCCCTGCACAGCAACGAAGACCCAATGCAGCCAAAAACATGTAATAAAATAAAATAAATAAATTTATTTTTTTATTTTTTATTTTTTTTAAAGCAGAGGTTCTTTTTTTTTTTAATTAATTTATTTATTTATTTTTGGCTGTGTTGGGTCTTCGTTTCTGTGCGAGGGCTTTCTCTAGTTGTGGCAAGCGGGGGCCACTCTTCATCGCGGTGCGCGGGCCTCTCACTATCGTGGCCTCTCTTGTTGCGGAGCACAGGCTCCAGATGCGCAGGCTCAGTAGTTGTGGCTCACGGGCCTAGTTGCTCCGCGGCATGTGGGATCTTCCCAGACCAGGGCTCGAACCCGTGTCCCCTGCATTAGCAGGCAGATTCTCAACCACTGCGCCACCAGGGAAGCCCAATAAATTTATTTTTTAAAAAGCTCTATTTGAATAATTGTTAAAACACTGTTACTTAAACCATGAATTAAAGAATAAATCATATTGGAAGTTTTAAAATACTAAAACTGGGTAATAATGAATACTACATATAAAAATTTATGAGCTGCAACAAAAGCAGGTAGTTCAAGGGAAAGATATTTCTTTGGAATCAATGAAATATTGATTCCAAAGAAATACATAACAAGAATTAAAATGGAGTATATCAATATAGTTAAAAGTTGGTTATTACAAAAATAAATAATACAGTAGGCAATGCTCTGAAAAGACTAATCAAGAAAAACAGAAAACTCAGGTAAATAATTTTAAAAGCTAGAGATAAAACAGAATTTTACAAGATAATAGAAGATACCATCAATAATCATGTGCCAGGAATTTTAAAACTTAGGTTAAATTGAACAAATTCCTAGAAAAATATGACATCAAATCTGACTTAAGAAATATTTTAAATTGAATAGACATAACCATTAAAGCAATCGGAAGAATAGTATAAAATCTTCCCAAAATAAAACAACAAATCTACCTGCTTTTCCAAATGAACTTTCAAGACACAAGTCATCCTAATCTTACACTAACTCTCCCCCAAAATAAAAGAGAGGAAATATCCTCCTATATTATTCTAAAAGATAACCAATACCCTGATATCAGAAACCGAAGGCATAAAAAGAAAGAAAAATTACCAACTCAGTTCATTCATGAATATTGAAAACAAATCAAGTCAAATATAATAATATTTAAATAAGGTAATGCACCATGACCAAGTTGCAAGTTTATTCTAGGTATATCAGTTATCTATCGCTATAACAATGCTCAGTAACTTACAACGATAAGCATTGTTTATGGATCTTTGGTCAGTTGGCAGTGATGCTGATCTAGGCCAGCTTTGGCTAACCTCAGGCAGAATCACTTGTGTGTCTGTTATCAACTGGGATGTTTGTTGGACGCCAGATGATCTAGGATATCCTCACTCACGTATCTTGTGATTGGCTGGCTGGCTGCTGGGGTGATAGGATGACTGGACTACATGTCTTTCATTACGCAGATGTCTAGTCCAGGCTTATTCATACGGTAGAAGCAGGGTTCCAAGAGAGGAAGTTGGACTGGAAGCAGCAAGGCTGCTAGAGGCTTAGGCTTGGAACTGGCACACAGTCGCTTCCACTGCTTTCTATTGACCAAAGCAAGCCACAACACCTGCCCAGATTCAAAGATGGGAGAATGAACTCCACCTGTTCATGGGAGGAGCTGTAATGTAACACTGCAAAGGTCATGTATATATGAGAAGTGAAGGATTATGGCCATCTGTGCAATCTACCCTACCAGGTATAAAAGGATAGTGGCACATCAGGAAATGCTTGTAATTCACCACATTAAGAGAGAAAAACTGTCTGATCATTCCAGGAGATGTAGAAAAAGCATTTGATACATTACAATGTGACTTCATGGGAAAAAAAGAGAAACTTTTTTTTTTTAACCTCTTTTTGGAGGATAATTGCTTTACAATGGTGTGATAGTTTCTGCTTTATAAAAAAAGTGAATCAGCTATACATATACATATATCCCCGTATCTCCTCCCTCTTGCGTCTCCCTCCCACCCACCCTCCCTATCCCACCCCTCTAGGTGGTCACAAAGCACTGAGCTGATCTCCCTGTGCTATGCGACTGCTTCCCACTAGCTATCTATTTTACGTTTGGCCGTATATATAAGTCCATGCCACTCTCTCACTTCGTTCCAGTTTACCCTTCCCCCTCCCCGTATCCTCAAGTCCATTCTCTACATCTGTGTCTTTATTCCTGTCCTGCCTCTGGGTTCTTCAGAATCTTTTTTTTTTTTTTTTTTTAGATTCCATATATATGTGTTAGCATACAGTATTTATTTTTCCTCTTTGTGACTTACTTCACTCTGTATGACAGTCTCTAGGTCCCTCCGCCTCACTACAAATAACTCAATTTCGTTTCCTTTTATGGCTGAGCAATATTCCATTGTATATATGCGCCACATCTTCTTTATCCATTCATCTGTCGATGGACACTTAGGTTGCTTCCATGTGCTGGCTATTGTAAATAGAGCTGCAGTGAACATTGTGGTACATGACTCTTTTTGAATTATGGTTTTCTCAGGGTACATGCCCAGTAGTGGGATTGCTGGGTCATATGGTAGTTCTATTATTAGGTTTTTAAGGAATCTCCTTACTGTTCTCCATAGTGGCTATATCAATTTACATTCCCACCAACAGTGCAAGAGGGTTCCCTTTTCTCCACACCTTCTCCAGCATTTATTGTTTGTAGATGTTTTGATGATGGCCATTCTGACCGGTGGGAGGTGATACCTCATTGTAGTTTTGATTTGCAGTTTGCTAATGATTAGTGATGTTGAGCATCCTATCGTGTGTTTGTTGGCAATCTGTATATCTTCTTTGGAGAAACGTCTATTTAGGTCTTCTGTCCATTTTTTGATTGGCTTGTTTGTTTTTTTTAATATTGAGCTACATGAGCTGTTTATAGATTTTGAAGATTAATCCTCTGTCCATTGATTCGTTTGCAAATATTTTCTCCCATTCTGAGGGTTGTCTATGCGTCTTGTTTATAGTTTCCTTTGCTGTGCAAAAGCTTTTAAGTTTCATTGGGTCCCATTTGTATATTTTTGTTTTTATTTCTCTAGGAGGTGGGACAAAAAAAGATCTTGTTGTGATTTATGTCAGAGAGTGTTCTTCCTATGTTTTCCTCTAAGAGTTTTATAGTGTCCAGTCTTACATTTAGGTCTTTAATCCATTTTGAGTTTATTTTTGTGTTATGGTGTTAGGGAGTGTTTTAATTTCATTCTTTTACATGTAGCTGTCCAGTTTTCCCAGCACCACTTATTGAAGAGGCTGTCTTTTCTCCATTGTGTATTCTTGCCTCCTATATCAAAAATAAGGTGATCATATGTGCGTGGGTTTATCTCTGGGCTTTCTGTCCTGTTCCACTGATCTATATTTCTGTTTTTTGTGCCATACTGTCTTGATTACTGTAGCTTTGTAGTATAGTCTGAAGTCCAGGAGACTGATTCCTCCAGCTCTGTTTTTCTTTCTCAAGATTGCTTTGGCTATTCGGGGTCTTTTGTGTTTCCATACAAATTGTGAAATTTTTTGTTCTAGTTCTGTGAAAAATGCCATTGGTAGTTTGATAGGGATTGCATTGAATCTGTAGATTGCTTTTGGTAGTATAGGCATTTTCACAATGTTGATTCTTCCAATCCAAGAACATGGTATATCTCTCCATCTGTTGGTATCATCTTTAATTTCTTTCACTAGTGTCTTATAGTTTTCTGCATACAGGTCTTTTGTCTCCCAAGGTAGGTTTATTCCTAGGTATTTTATTCTTTTTGTTGCAATGGTAAATGGGAGTGTTTCCTGAATTTCTCTTTCAGATTTTTCATCATTAGTGTATAGAAATGCAAGACATTTCTGTGCAGTAATTTTGTGTCCTGCTACTTTACCAAATTCATTGATTAGCGCTAGTATTTTCCTGGTAGCATCTTTAGGATTCTCTATGTATAGTATCATGTCACCTGCAAACAGTGACAGCTTTACTTCTTTTCCGATTTAGATTCCTTTTATTTCTTTTTCTTCTCTGATTGCTGTGGCTAAAACTTCCAAAATTATGTTGAATAATAGTGGTGAGAGTGGAAAATCTTGTCTTGTTCCTGATCTTAGAGAAAATGGTTTAGTTTTTCACCATTGAGAACGATGTTGGGTGTGAGTTTGCCATATATGGCCTTTATTATGTTGAGGTAAGTTCCCTCTTTGCCTACTTTCTGGAGGTTTTTTATCATAAATTGGTGTTGAATTTTGTTGAAAGCTTTTTCTGCACCTACTGAGGTGATCATATGGTTTTTCTTTTTCAATTGGTTAATACGGTTTATCACATTGATTGATTTGCATATATTGAAGAATCCTTGCATTCCTGGGATAAACTCCACCTGATCATGGTGTATGATCCTTTTAATGTTCTACTGGATTCTGTTTGCTGGTATTTCGTTGAGGATTTTTGCATCTATGTTCATCAGTGACATTGGCCTGTAGTTTCCTTTCTTTGTGACATCTTTGTCTGGTTTTGGTATCAGGGTGATGGTGGCCTCATAGACTGAGTTTGGAAGTGTTCCTCCCTCTGCTATATTTTAGAAGAGTTTGAGAAGGATAGGTGTTAGCTCCTCTCTAAATGTTTCATAGAATTTGCCTGTGAAGCCATCTGGTCCTGGGCTTTTGTTTGTTGGAAGATTTTTAATCACAGTCTCAATTTCAATGCTTCTGATTGGTCTGTTTATATTTTCTATTTCTTCCTGGTTCAGTGTCAGAAGGTTGTGCATTTCTAAGAATCTGTCCATTTCTTCCAGGTTGTCCATTTTATTGGCATAGAGTTGCTTGTAGTAATCTCTCATGATCCTTTGTATTTCTGCAGTGTCAGTCGTTACTCCTCCTTTTTCATTTCTAATTCTATTGATTCCAGTCTTCTCCCTTTTGTTCTTGATGAGTCCAGCTAATGGTGTATCAATTTTGTTTATCTTCTCAAAGAATCAGCTTTTAGTTTTATTGATCTTTGCTATTGTTTCCTTCATTTCTTTTTCATTTATTTCTGATCTGATCTTTATGATTTCTTTCCTTCTGCTAACTCTGGGGTTTTTTTGTTCTTCTTTCTGTAATTGCTTTAGGTGTAAGTTTAGGTTGTTTATTGGAGATGTTTCTTGTTTCTTGAGGTAGGATTGTATTGCTTCCCTCTTAGAACTGCTTTTGCTGCATCCCATAGGTTTTGGGCCATCGTGTTTTCATTGTCATTTGTTTCTAGGTATTTTTTGATTTCCTCTTTGATTTCTTCAGTGATCTCTTGGTTATTAAGTAGTGTATGGTTTAGTCTCCATGTGTTTGTAATTTTTACAGATTTCTTCTTCTAATTGATATCCAGTTTCATAGCATTGTGGTCGGAAAAAATACTTGATATGATTTCAATTTTCTTAATTTTACCAAGGCTTGATTTGTGACCCAAGATATGATCTATCCTAAAGAATGTTCCATGAACACTTGAGAAAAAAGTGTATTCTGTTGTTTTTGTATGGAATGTCCTATAAATATCAGTTAAGTCCATCTTGTTTAATGTATCATTTAAAGCTTGTGTTTCCTTATTTATTTTCATTTTGGATGATCTGTCCATTGGTGAAAGCATGGTGTTAAAGTCCCCTGCTATGATTGTGTTACTGTCAATTTCCCCTTTTCTAGCTGTTAGAATTTGCCTTCTGTATTGAGGTGTTCCTATGTTGGGTGCATAAATATTTACAATTGTTATATCTTCTTGGATTGATCCCTTGATCATTATGTAGTGTCCTTCTTTGTCTCTTGTAATAGTCTTATTTTAAAGTCTATTTTGTCTGATATGAGAATTGCTACTCCAGCTTTCTTTTGATTTCCATTTGCATGGAATATCTTTTTCCATCCTCTAACTTTCAGTCTGTATGTGTCCCTAGGTCTGAAGTGGGTCTCTTGTAGACAGCATATATACAGGTCTTGTTTTTGTATCCATTCAGCCAGTCTATGTCTTTTGGTGGGAGCATTTAATATATTTACATTTTAGGTAAATATCAATATGTATGTTCCTATTACCATTTTCTTAATTGTTTTGGGTTTGTTATTGTACGTCTTTTCCTTCTCTTGTGTTTCCTGCCTAGAGAAGTTCCTTTAGCATTTGTTGTAAAGCTGGCTTGGTGGTGCTGAATTCTCTTAGCTTTTGCTTGTCTGTAAAGGTTTTAATTTCTCCGTCGAATCTGAATGAGATCCTTGCTGGGTAGAGTAATCTTGGTTGTAGGTTTTTCCCTTTCATCACTTTAAATATGTCCTGCCACTCCCTTCTGCCTTGCAGAGTTTTTGCTGAGAAATCAGCTGTTGCCTTATGGGGATTCCCTTGTATGTTATTTGTTGTTTTTCCCTTGCTGCTTTTAATATTTTTTCTTTGTATTTAATTTTTGATAGTTTGATTAATATGTGTCTTGGCGTATTTCTCCTTGGATTTATCCTGTATGGGACTCTCTGTGCTTCCTGGACTTCATTGACTATTTCCTTTCCCATATTAGAGAAGTTTTCAACTGTAATCTCTTCAAATATTTTCTCAGACCCTTTCTTTTTCTCTTCTTCTTCTGGGACCCCTATAATTTGAATGTTGGTGTGTTTAATGTTGTCCCAGAGGTCTCTGAGACTGTCCTCAATTCTTTTCATTCTTTCTTCTTTATTCTGCTGTGCAGTAGTTACTCCCACTATTTTATCTTCCAGGTCACTTATCCGTTCTTCTGCCTCTGTCATTCTGCTATAGATTCCTTCTAGAGAATTTTTAATTTCATTTATTATGTTGTTCATCATTGTTTGTTTGCTCTTTAGTTCTTCTAGGTCCTTGATAAACGTTTCTCATATTTTCTCCATTCTATTGCCAAGATTTTGGATCATCTTTACTATCATTACTCTGAATTCTTTTTCAGGTAGACTGCCTATTTCCTCTTCATTTCTTGGGTCTGGTGGGTTTTTACCTTACTCCTTCATCTGCTGTGTGTTTCTCTGTCTTCTCATTTTGTTTATTTTACTGTGTTTGGAGTCCCCTATTTGTAGGCTGCAGGTTCGTAGTTCCCATTGTTTTTGGTGTCTGCCCCCAGTGGCTAAGGTTGGTTCAGTGGGTTGTGTAGACTTCCTGGTGGAGGGGAGTGGTGCCTGTGTTCTGGTGGATGAGGCTGGATCTTGTCTTTCTGGTGGGCAGGACTGCGTCCAGTGGTGTGTTTTGAGGTGTCTGTGACCTTATTATGTATTTAGGCAGCCCCTCTGCTAATGGGTGCTGTTGTGTTCTTATCTTGCTAGTTGTTTGGCATAGGGTGTCCAACACTGTAGCTTGCTGGTTTTTGAGTGGAGCTGGGTCTTAGCGTTGAGACGGAGATCTCTGGGAGACCTTTCACTGTTTGATATAACATGGAGCTGGGAGGTCTCTTGTGCACCAATGTCCTGAACTCGGGTCTCCCACCTCAGAGGAACAGGCCTGACACCTGGCCGGAGCACCAAACCCTGTCAGCCATATGGCTCCTCTGAGTAAGACAAACTTCTGCCAGCAGACAGCTTTTAGACTCGAAACGCAGCTCTTCCCTGGGTCTCCAGCCCCCTAGCCGGCCAAGCTGAATTTGGATTTACCCACTGCCAATTTTTTAAAAAAATAAATCTCTCTCCTCTCCTCTCCTCTCCTCACCTCCCGTCTTCTCTGTCTACTTTTCCTCTGTTTCCAATGAACTTTTTTTAACTATAGAAATTTACATCATCTTAAGAAGATAAATCTTAGAAGCATTCCTTTTAAAATAAAAAACAGGACACATGTACCCACTATCACTATTTCTATTGAATACTTTATTAGATGTCTTAGTCAGTGCAATGAGGCAAGAAAATAAATAGGAGCATAAATTAGAAAGAAGAAAATAAAATCGAAACCATTTGCATCTGATATGACCATTTTCATAGATAACTAATAGAATTCACATATAAATTGTTAGAAATAAAAGATTATTTGGCAAGCTGACTGGCTATGAGATTAATGTTAAAAAGTTAATTTCATTCTATATCTCAGCAACAAATAATTAGAAAACCTTTTTTTGTAAAATTACCACATTTTTAAGAGCATCAGAGAAGATGGATACCCATTAAATCTAACAGAAGACATGCCAGAACTCCATGGGGAAAATTAAGCAAATTTATTGAGACATTTCAAAAGACATGAATTAATGGAGAAATATATTTTGTTCATGAATAGTAAGATTAATATTATAAAGTTGTCAATGTTCCCTAAATTGACTTATATATTCACGTCAATTCCAATCAAAATTCTAATAGATTTTTGTTTCCCTGAAAATATAGTTTTTATTGATCATTTAATTCTGAAGGGTAAATGGAGAAAAAATTGCAAAAGCATTTCTGTAGAAAAGCAAGGTGGAGGGATTATTTTAAAGTTATGGTAATAACGATTATATGGAACTGGTTGAGGGATAGAAAAAATTACCAGCAGACTAAATGGAGAGCACAGAATCTGATCATTCTTTTTGTTTGTGTGATTCTTTTTATTTTTTTATACAGTTTTTAGAGGTTACACTCTATTTACAGTTATTACAAAATATTCACTATATTCCCTGTGTTGTACAATAAATACATCCTTGTAGCCTATCTTACACCCAGTAGTTTGTACCTCTCACTCCCCCATTCCTATATTGCCCCTCTCCCGTACTGGTAACCACTAGTTTGTTCCCTGCATCTGGGATTCTGCTTCTTTTTTGTTATATGCTCTAGTTTTTTGCATTTTTTAGATTCCACATATAAGTGATAGCATACAGTATTTGTCTTTCTCTGTCAGACTTATTTCACTTAGCACAATGCCCTCCAAGTCCATCTGTGTTGCTACAAATGGCAAAATTTCATTCTTTTTATGGCTGAGTAGTATTCCATTGTGTGTATGTATGTGTGTGTGTGTGTGTGTGTGTATATATATATATATATATATATATATATATACACATCTCACACTCACACCTTCTTTATCCATTCATCTGTTGATGGACAGTTTGGCTGCTTCCATATCTTGGCAATCGTAAATAATGCTGCTAGGAACATTAGGGTACATATAGTTTTTGAAACTAGTGTTTTTGGTTTTTTTGGATATATACCCAGGAGTGGAATTGCTGGATCATATGGTAGTTTTACTTTTGGTTTTTTGAGAAACCTCCATACTGTTTTCCACAGTGGCTGCACCAATTTACATTCCTACTGACAGTGTACAAGTGTTCCCTTTTCTCTACATCCTCGCCAGCATTTGTTACTTGTCTTTTTGATGATAGTCATTCTGACAGGTGTGAGGTGATAGCTCATTGTGGTTTTGATTTGCATTTCCCTGGTGATTAGCTATGTTGAGCATCATCTCATGTCCCTTGTTGCCATCTGCATTTCCTCTTTGGAAAAATGTCTATTAAGTTCTTCTGCCCACTTTTTAGTTGGGTTGTTTGTTTTTTCAATGTTGAGTTGTATGAACTGTTTATATATGTTGGATATTAACCCCTTAACCATCAATTCATTTGCAAATATTTTCTCCCATTCAGTAGGCTGCCTTTTCATTTTGTCGATGGTTTCCTTTGCTGTGAAAAAGCTTTTAAGGTTTATTAAGTCCCATTTGTTTATTTGTGCTATTATTTCCTTTACTTTAGGAGTTGGATCCAAAAAATTATTGCTGTGATTTATGTCAAAGTGTGCTATGCCTATGTTTTCCTCTAGGAGTTTTATAATTCTGGTCTTATATTTAGGTCTTTAATCCACTTTGAGTTTATTTTTCAGCAATTTTTCAATCAACTCATTTTTGTACATGGTGTTAGAGAATGTTCTAATTTCTTTCATTTATATGTTCTAATTTCATTCTCTTACAGGTCCAGTTTTCCCAGAACCACTTATTGAATAGACTGTCTTTTCTCCATCATTGTGTATTCTTGCCTCCTTTGAGGATCTGACTATTCTTTTTTTTTTTTTTTTGCCATGCCACGTGGCTTGTGGGATCTTAGTTCCCTGACCAGGGATTGAACCCGGGCCACAGTGGTAAAAGCGCCGAGTCCTAACCACTGACTGCCAGGGAATTCCCAAGAATCTGACCGTTCTTATGTGTAACTTTGGTGCATGACAGAGACCATTCAGTTAAAAGAACTGGATAGAAAACTAGACTTCATAGAGCAAAACATGAAATTGGAATCCTATCTCACAACATATGTAAAAATCAACTCAAGATGGATCAAGGATTTAAGTGTGAAAAAATAAATTGTAGGATTATTAGAAGAAATTTTAGAAGAATATGTATTGATAAGGAAGGATTGTTTTTTAAAGAAGGCAGAAAACACTCTATAAAATAAAAGATTAATTCATCTATATCAACATTAAGAACTTTTCAGCTTACATAAGAGGCGGAACAACCCTTACAACAGACAGGAGTAGGAGAATGTGGGTTTGTAGCTTTGATACGTGAAGCTGAAGGATTGACCATCTCGTAACTTCTTTTTTCCTTTGTAACATAGAAAGCAAGTTCATGCTTGGAGTAGCGGTAAATGTGTTCTGGGTACATGAAGAGGAGACTGAGTCAGAAATCTGAGGGGTGTGGAGATGGTATGCGCCAGTCACCAAGGAGGGTAGGAGAGAACTTGGAACAGAGAAACATAACTGGTGGCCAGGCCTGGCTGTGGCCCCAGCCAGATCAGTGCCCTGAACAGAGGCTCCATCTGCCCAGTGATGTGACTGGGAGCACCCATCTGCTGGAGACTGGGGAATGGTTCTCCAGTCAGTCCCACCAGCCTGATAACTGTCAAGGAGCTCTCCTAACTCAGTCATTGGGTTCTCAGCATCCCAGCCTCCTCCATCACAACAAGTTTTCATCTTTTTCCGTAGCTTTCTGGATATTTTAGTAAGAAAAGGCTACCCTGGGGACAGCTAGCCAAGCGTTATCTAGAACACTTGCCCTGGGAATTCCCTGGCAGTCCAGTGGTTAAGACTCCACATTTCCAATGCAGGGGACTCGGGTTCGATCCCTGGTCAGGGAACTAAGATCCCACATGCCGTGTGACACAGCCAAAAATTTTTTAAAAAATTAAAACCCTCACCCTATAAGGTTCAACAGCTAGTTGTCATGGTATAATCATAGTCTTCCACCCAAAATTGACTGGTAAGCATCCCTCTGAAAGTGTACAGCTCTAGCGGAGCCCTTTGGGCTACTTGTCACGCAGCCTAGCTCAGGTGCCTGCTTCTCCCTGTGGTCTGGAAAACAGGCATCGCCGGGCTCATACTGTCGGTGAGAGACTGAAACTTTCCTTTCTAGTTGCAAATTACAACGCTCTGGTTTCTCTACGTTCTCTACTTGAGTTCCCAACTAGAAAGAAAAATCATGACAGCCATATGGATGTCTTAATACCAAGCATGACAGACTCTGAGGGTTTTTTCCTAATTTCTTTGAAATTGTTTGAGGACTTCACCTATTGTTTCCATGTCCCAACAAATCCTCCAACTGCACCCCCTCCCGCAGAGTGATTAGGCAAGAATTTCCCTTCGGGAACAATTTGCAGACTGGCCCCTGACATAATTTGTTATCTGAGGCCTGATGTTTTACAACAGGACATTTTTTAATAATTTAAACAGAAAGCATAACAACGTTTCTCAATAAGGACTTTCGATTGCCTTCTTCTCTCGTGTGAAGGTGAAGTGACAAAATTCTAGACCTGATTCTGTCACTCCTTAGTTAACTAGTGAGGTAAGTATCTTTCTGCAGGTCACTTCCTTCTCCGTGACTCTTCCTTTTCCAATATAAAAAAAGAGTAGTCATGCCAAGCTGCCTCATCCCTGTCAGAGGTGTTGCATGGACTAAATCTGATAATGAATGTCAAGGTGCTTTGCAAGCTGCAAATCTAAGGTGCTATTAGTCCCTTGGTGAAAGTAAACAGGCTGTACATCTTCCCTGAAGGAGTATGAAGGTTTAGAGTTTTCATTTAAGGCAAATTCACAATATTTATGGGACCCCTTTTGTTTGCTTGAATTTTCTATGTCGGCCCTTATACATAAATCATCTCATTTTATCTTCATAGTAAGCCTGTGGGGCAACTAGTACTGAGACCCACTTCACAGATAAGGATACTATGATTCAAAAAGATGAAGCAATTCACCCAAAATCACACAGCTGACATCACTTCTTCTCCAAGAGGTCCTTGGGAGGCAGGCTCCTTCCAGCCCACGACATTGCCTTCCTAAGCGTGGCCCTTGCCCTCAGCGTCCAAGATGGATGGCAGCATCACCTCCAAGGCAGGAGAATAAAGAAGAGGCAAAGAAGAGAGGAGACGGCTTAAGAAAACATCACAGGAGATGCCATGTGACATTTAGCCAACCTCTCCTCAGCCAGAATATAGTCACGTGGTGGTCAGTGTGCTGGCAAGATGTTGATGGAGCACTTGAATGGGGCAACTGAAGAGAGTTTAGTAAAGGGGTCACATTCAAAGCTGCAGGTACATTTAAGGGAAACACACATGGGACGGTGTCACACACCAGGGCTAGTAATAGTGGGGACCATTATAACTGCAGCCCTGAGGGGCATGGGAGCAACGGTTATCGGAAGCCAGAGAAAGCTGGAGTTGTAGATGCAGGAGAGGGATATCCCTACTGAGTTTTGGAAGAAGAAAGCCATCCTCTGTCTCATCTCCCCTGCCCTATGTATATATGCCAACCGCCCAGACAATAAAAGCCAACAAAAGCCTACCCTTTAGCCAGAGGACCAAGAAAGGGGCAGCTTAGCAAGACAGAGAACTTTTAGACAATAACCCATCCACTCCAAACAAACACCACCCCACCCACACCCACAAAGGTCACATGAGGGGCTTAGTCAGCCTCCCTCAAAATGTTGCAGTGAGATGCTCCAACCACCATCTCCCCTCAACCAGCGTGGGGAGCCAGGTCTTTCATCCTCTCCAGAAGGGGTGAGAAGCCTCTGGTCTCCCCGTGTGTCAGTGGAAAACACAGGGGGAGCCTGGAATTTCTCGTCCCTGCTGGGGTGGTTTTTGTGTGCTGAATTGGGTTTCCCCTGCCATGCTGCAAAGTTCATATGTAGAAGTCCTAACCCCCAGGACCTCAGAATGTCGGTGCATTTGGAGACAGTGCATTTAAAGAGGTGATTAAGGTAAAACGATGTGTCACTGGTGTGGGCTCCAATCCAATAGGACTGGTGGAGATTAGGACATAGACACACACAGAACGAAGACTGTGAGAGACACAGGGAAGAGAAGGTGGATGCCTACAGGCCGAGGAGAGAGGCCTCAGAACAAGCTAACCCTGATGACACCTTGATCTCAGACTTAATAGCCTCCAGGACTGTAAGAAAATAAATTTCTGATGTTTAAGCCACCCAGTCTGTGGTACTTTGTTGTAGCAGCCCAGCAAACCGACAGAGGTGGTGTCAGAGAAGGCCTAGTGGAGATCCAGGACTCATTGCAGCTCAGTGGTGACAAGGACACCTCCCCAAGGTGTAAGTGGAGACCACATGGGCAGCAGTAAGGAGACACCCCCTCCACTCCCCTCCCCACCAGGGAGGTGTCAGCAGAGGCAGTAACAAAGGGGCACCCTCCCCTCACCCACCAGAGTCAGAGGTAACTGCTAAAACCCAAGACTTAAATAAGATCTAGAGTCTTGCACCATAATACCCCAAATGTCCAGGTTTGAGTCCAAAATCACTCATCATACCAGGAACCAGGAAGATCTCAAATGTCTTCATAACAGTATTTGAAGGAGTGGATTTGTTAGGGTGCTTCAGCCACAATAAAGAGAAACCTCAACATAGCCTGGCTCAAACATTCAGGAGAATTTATCGGCTCATGTTATTGAAAGGTGCAGAGGTGGTATAGACTTCAGCAAGGATCTGTGGCTCAGGGATGTCCTGAGAACACAGTTTCTTTTTTTAAATTTTTGTTTATTGAAGTAAAGTTGATTGACAATGTTGTGTTAATTTCTGCTGTACAGCAAAGTGACTCAGTTATACATGTATATACATTCTTTTTTATATTCTTTTCCATTATGGTTTGTCACAGGATATTGAATATAGTTCCCTGTGCTGTACAGTAGGACTTTATTTGCCTCTAAATGTAAATAGTTTGCATCTGCGAATCCCAAACTCCCCATCCGTCCCTCCCCTGGCTTCCCTCCCTCTTGGTAACCACGAGTCTGTTCTCTATGTCCATGATTCTGTTTCTGTTTCATAGATAGGTTTGTTTGTGTCATATTTTAGATTCCGCATATAGGTGATATCATATGGTATTTGTCTTTCTCTTTCTGACTTACTTCACTTAGTATGATAATCTCTAGGTGCATCCATGTTGCTGCAAATGGCATTATTTCATTCTTTTTATGGTATTCCATTGTATATATATTCCACATCTTCTTTATCCATCCATCTGTCAGTGGACATTTAGGTTGTTTCCATGTCTTAGCTATTGTGAATAGTGCTGCTGTGAACATAGGGGCACATGTATCTTTTCAAATTAGAGTTTTGTCTGGATATATGCCCAGGAGTGGGATTGCTGGATCATATGGTAATTCTATTTTATTTTTCTGAGGAACTTCAGTACTGTTTTCCATAGTGGCTGTACCAACTTACCTTTCCACCAACAGTGTAGGAGCCGAGAACCCAGACTTTATCATCCACCATGTAGTTTCAACTTAAGGCTGGCTGGCCTCAGGCTCACAGGACGGCTGCCAATAGCAAACAGGGCTATGGGCTTCCTCACTCACTCCCACAAGGAGATCACCTTTCTCCAACCGTTAAAGACAATTCCTGGGGACTTCCCTGGTGGTTCAGTGGTTAAGACTTCGCCTTCCATTGCAGAGAGCACAGGTTTGATCCCTGGTCAGGGAGCTAAGATTCCACATGCCTCGCAGCCAAAAAATCAAAAGAGAAAACAAGCAATATCGTAACAAAATTCAATAAAGACTTTAAAATAAATACATAAATAAAGTTAGATATATATACTACCCAAATGTTGCCTAAGCACTATGGAGTTAGAAATCATAAAAAATAAAATAAAATAATAAAATAAAATATAAAATAAAATAAAGACAATTCCTGGGCATCCTTCAGATCACACACTCATCCTGAACCAATCACTCTGGCCACAGCAATGCCTTCCAAGGATTGCCTGAGATCAAGCAAACCCTGGAGCTGAGGGTGGGGTGTAATCCCACCAAAAGCACACCAGTGTCAACACTGGGGAGGAAGGCCTTCACGTAAGAAAATTTTAGTGCTGCTTGGAAGAGATTCCCTCTCTGGGTGTTTAGACAAGAATACTAGGGCTCAGAGATTTTAAGAAAGTTGCTCGGAGTTAAATAGTTACTTAAATGGAGAAACTGAGGTTCAGAATCATGGTTTTTATCTCTGAAACTTCATGGTAATAGATGACATATGCCCAGCACTAGTTCAGATCCTAGTGCAATACCTAGGCACATCACGGGAGCTTAATAAATAGCTGTTGAATAAAAGAATAAAATACCACTTTCTTGTCAAACATCATCATGGCAGAGACACCAACTAGTCGTCCAATTCCTGCATGCTACCCTAAACACCTTGGCCCCCCTGTTAGGTGCAGTCAGGTGACCAGCAATAACCAGGGGGCTGTGACTGGGATTGATGTGGGCCACGACCAGCTTGAAGCCTAGAAGAATCATTGTGAAGTCCCGTTGTGCTTTCTTCCCTTTCTGTGCTGATTTAAGAAGCCAAGTGGTCTAGATGGTGCACAAGATGGTTAGCCTGTGTCCCCACATGACTCTTTGGAGCAGTGTCACCCCACCCCCAATCACATGGACCCATGGTGACAAGGATCATGGGCAGGGAGTAGACTTCTATTAATCCCCTGCTGCTTGGAAGTTAACTTGTTATTAACCTAGCCTGACTAGACAAGCACAATCCCTGAATAATGATAACACCTTCTCTTGCTGAGCCCAGATCTGGCTCAGAATCCTGAAACATTTATTTCAGCCCAAATAAACATTTGGTGTGACTCTAAAATGATTACAGACATACCTCGTTTATCGCAATTCACTTTACTGCACTTTGCAGATATTGCATTTTTTACAAACTAAAGGCTTGTGGCAGCCCTGTGTCAAGCAAGTCTATTGGAGCCGTTTTTCCAACAGCATTTGCTCACTTGGTGTCTCTGTGGCACATTTTGGTAATTCTCGCGATAGTTTAAACTTTTTCATTATTCTTATATTTGTCATGCTCGGTGACCTTTGATGTTACTTCTATGACTCACTGAAGGCTCAGATGATGTTTAGCATTTTTTAACAACAAGGTATTTTTAAATTAAGGTATGCACATTTTTTTTGACATAATGCTATTACACACTTAATAGACTACTGTATAGTGTAAACATAATTTTTCTATCCACTGGGAAAGCAAAAACTTCATGTGACACACTTTATTGTGATATTTTCTTTATTGCTGTGGTCTGGAACCAAATCTGGAATATCTCTAAGATCTGCCTGGAAAACACTTCCTGCTTTTATTTCTTTATTCCGACAATAAATATTTGCTACCCATTAATTGTATGCCAGATATATTAGTTTCCTGTGGCAGCTATAAAAATCACCACAAAGTGGGTGGCTTAAAACAAAAGAAACTTATTCTCTCACAGTTCTGGAGGCCTGAGGTCCAAAATCAAGGTGTCAGCAGGGCCACGCTCCCTCTGGAGGATCTAGGGGAGAATCCATTCTGTATTAACAAATTGAAGAATAAAAACCATATGATCATCTCAATAGATGCAGTAGAAGCTTTTGACAAAATTCAACACCATTTATGATTAAAAACTCTCCAGAAAGTGGGCATAGAGGGAATCTAGGTCAACATAATAAAGGTCACATATGACAAACTCACAGCAAACACCTTTCTCAATGGTAAAAATCTGAAAGGATCTCCTCTAAGATCAGGAAAAAGACAAGGTTGTCCACTCTCACCACTGTTATTCAAAAGAGTTTTGGAAGTCCTAGCCATGGCAATCAGAAAAGAAAAAGAAATAAAAGGAATCCAAATGGGAAAAGAAGAAGCAAAACTGTCAGTGTTTGCAGATGACATGATACTATACATAGAAAATCCTAAAGATGCCACTAGAAAACTACTAGAGTTAATCAATGAATTTAGTGAAGTTGCAGGATACAAAATTAATACACAGAAATCTCTTGTATTCCTATACACTAACAATGGAAGATCAGAAAGAGAAATTAAGGAAACAATACCATTTACCATTGCAACAAAAAGAATAAAATACCTAGGAATAAACCTACCTAAGGAAGCAAAAGACTTGTACTCAGAAAGCTATGAGACACTGATGAAAGAAATCAAAGATAACACAAACAGATGGAGAGATATACCATATTCTTGGATTGAAAGAATCAACATCGTGAAAATGACTATACTACGCAGAGCAATCTACAGATTCAATGCAATCCCTATCAAATTACCGATGACATATTTCACAGAATTAGAATGAAAAATTTTACAATTTGTATGGAAACACAAAAGACCCTGAATAGCCAAAGCAATCTTGAGAAAGAAAAATGGAGCTGGAGGAATCAGGCTCCTTACCTTCAGACTACACTACAAAGCTACAGTAATCAAGACAGTATGGTACTGGCACAAAAACAGAAATATAGATCAATGGTACAGGATAGAAAGCCCAGAAATAAACCCACACACCTATGGTCATCTAATCTATGGCAAAGGAGGCAAGAATATATTGGGTTAGCCAAAAATTTCATCCAGATTTTTCCTTAACATCTTATGAAAAACCCAGATGAACTTTTTGGCCAACCCAATACAATGGCAAAAAGACAGGCTTTTCAATAAATGGTGCTGAGAAAACTGGACAGCTACATGTAAAAGAATGAAATTAGAACACTCCCTAACACCATAACACAAAAATAAACTCAAAATGAATTAAAGACCTAAATGTAAGATCAGACACTATAAAACTCTTAGAGGAAAACATAGGCAGAACACTCTATGACATAAATCACAGCAAGATCCTTTTTCACCCACCTCCTAGAGTAATGGAAATAAAAACAAAAATAAACAAATGGACCTAATTAAAATTAAAAGCTTTTGCACAGCAAAGGAAACCATAAACAAGAGGAAAAGATAACCCTCAGAATGTGAGAAAATATTTGCAAACGAATCAACAGACAAAGGATTAATCTCCAAAATATATAAACAGCTCAGGTAGCTCAATATTAAAAAAAAACAAACAACCCAATCAAAAAATGGACAGAAGACCTAAATAGACATTTCTCCAAAGAAGATATACAGATTGTCAACAAACACATGAAAGGATGCTCAACATCATTAATCACTAGAGAAATGCAAATCAAAACTACAATGAGATATCACCTCACACCAGTCACAATGGCCATCATCAAAAAATCTAGAAACAATAAATGCTGGAGAGGGTGTGGAGAAAAGGGAACCCTCTTGCACAGTTAGTGGGAATGTAAATTGATACAGCCACTATGGAGAACAGTATGGAGGTTCCTTAAAAAACTAAAAATAGAACTACCATACAACCCAGCAATCCCACTACCAGGCGTGTACCCTGAGAAAACCATAATTCAAAAAGAGTCATGTACCACAATGTTCATTGCAGCTCTATTTACAATAACCAGCACATGGAAGCAACCTAAGTGTCCATCGACAGATGAATGGATAAAGAAGATGTGGCACATATATACAATGGAATATTACTCAGCCATAAAAAGAAACGAAATTGAGTTATTGGTAGTGAGGTGGATGGACCTAGTGTCTGTCATACAGACTGAAGTAAGTCAGAAACAGAAAAACAAATACCATATGCTAACATATATATGTGGAATCTAAAAAAAAAAAACGGTCATAAAGAACCTAGGGGCAGGATGGGAATAAAGACGCAGACCTACTAGAGAATGGACTTGAGGACACGGGGAGGGGGAAGGGTAAGCTGGGACAAAGTGAGAGAGTGGCATGGACATATATACACTACCAAATGTAAAACCGATAGCTAGTGGGAAGCAGTCGCATAGCACAGGGAGATCAGCTCGGTGTTTTGTGACCACCTAGAGGGGTGGGATAGGGAGGGTGAGAGGGAGGGAGATGCAAGAGAGAAGAGATATGGGGATATATGTATATGTATAGCTGATGCACTTTCTAATAAAGCAGAAACTAACACACCATTGTAAAGCAATTATACTCCAATAAAGATGTTTAAAAAAAGAGTCCATTAAAAGAATTCCTACCTTAAGGCAAAAAAATAAATAAAAATAACCTCAAAATGAATTAAAGACCTAAATGTAAGACCAGACACTATAAAACTCGTAGAGGAAAACATAGAACACTCTTTGACATAAATCACAGCAAGATCTTTTTTGACCCACCTCCTGGAGTAATGAAAATAAAAACAAAAATAAACAAATGGGACCTAATTAAACTTAAATCTTTTGTACAGCAAGGGAAACCATAAACAAGAAGAAAAGACAACCCTCATAATAGTTGCAAATGAATCAACCGACAAAGGATTAATCTCCAAAATATACAAACAGCTCGTGCAGCTCAATATCAAAAAAACAAACAACCCAATCAAAAAATGGGCAAAAGACAGAAATACACATTTCTCCAAAGAAGACATACAGATGGCCAGTAGGCACATGATACGATGCTCAACATCACTAATTAACAGAAAAATGCAAATCAAAACTACAATGAGGTATCACCTCACACCAGTTAGAATGGGCATGATCAGAAAATCTACAAACAATAAATGCTGGAGAGGGTGTGGAGAAAAGGGAACCCTCTTACACTGTTGGTGGGAATGTAAATTGATACATCCACTATGGAGAACAGTATGTAGGTTCCTTAAAAATCTAAAAATAGAACTACCATATGACCTAGCAATCCTACTTCTGAGCATATACCCAGAGAAAAACCATAATTCAAAAAGATACATGCACCCCAATGTTCACTGCAGCTCTATTTACAATAGCCAGGACATGGAAGCAACCTAAATGTCCATCAACAGAGGAATGGATAAAGAAGGTGTGGTACATATATACAATAGAATATTACTCAACCATAGAAAGGAACGAAATTGTGTCATTTTCAGAGATGTGGATGGACCTAGAGACTGTCACACAGAGTGAAGTAAGTCAGAAAGAGAAAAACAAATATCGTATATTAACGCATATATGTGGAATCTAGAAAATTGGTATAGATGATCTTATTTGAAAGGGAGAAATAGAGACACAGACATAAAGAACAGATGTATGGATACCAAGGGGGGAAGAGGGGGTGGGATGAATTGGGAGATTGGGCTTGATATATATACACTACTATATATAAAAGAAATAACTAGTGAAAACCTACTGTATAGCACAGGGAACTCTACTTGGTGCTCTGTGGTGACCTAAATGGAAGGAAATCCAAAAAAAAGGAGATATATGTGTATGTATGAATGATTCTCTTTGCTGTACAGCAGAAACTGACACAGCAGTGTAAAGCAACTATACTCCAATTAAAAAATAAATAATTTTTTTAAAAGCTGGCAAAAACTTCAGAATCAACTTTTACACAACTCTGGAATTGAACGAAAAATTTACAGTAACCACGGGAAGGTTAAATAAAGAAAGAAGCTACTCAATTTTCATTAAAAAAAAAAACACTGTGACATTTTGATTTACCTACTTACTATCCACCCCCACCCACCACCCACCCCCCACCACATCAGCAGCAATGAGGATGGTGGCCCAGATTCCTGGTATGGCTTGCTGGTGTCAAAGGGGGCAATGCTGATATTGTTCTCTAGGAATTGTTGTTGTGTGATTTGACCTGTCTTGTGGATCCCTGGGAGATTAGTCTTTGAACTTTCTCAAGGCTAAGGCAGGTTCCCAGGTGGTGTTTGTCAGAAGAATTTAGAGGTGAATGTTTCCATCTGCAGCTGCCTGGAGCAGGGAATAGCAGGAAGGGCAAACAATGGATGGACTGAGGAGCCTGGGTAGGGGAAGTTCAGGGGGGAGATGCATGGGGGCGTAAAGGCTTTGGGGGCCTTCTGCATATTCCAGGGAATCAGGAGGGAAATGTGTGTGTCCCATTCCTGGAAAAGATCTAAGACACTAAGTTTTCACCTCTGGCTGACTTTAAAATCCACACAAGAAGGAAATGATAGCTAAGTCAGAGTTGTAAAAGACCTGGCTAAGCATTGAAGAAGTGGCCCAATCAGTGACAGAACCAATCAGCAAAGACCAAGAGAGTTTTCTTTTCTTTCTTCTCCTTTTTGACTCCAGGCCTTTAAGGAAATCTCTGTCAAATGATTAGCTGACCACTAAACAAGCAAGAAGAGATTTCAATGGTCAAACATGACAAAGAATATGGTCTTTACAAAAATAGTTTAGAAAAGTCACTAAACAAACCAACAACATCCCATACTAAGCAGCAACAAGAAATCCTGGAGTTGAAGAATCTGATTTCCAGTACCACATTATGATATGCAGAGTCCAGTTTTCAAAAAAAAATAAGAGACATAAAGAAACAAGAGAATATGACCTATTCACAAAAAAGAAAAGAAAAGAAAAGAAATAGAAAGAAATCAAAAGATGTTAAAAAAAAAAAAAAGAAATCATTGCTGGGGAAGGTCAAACATTGGATTTACTAGACAAAGACTTTAACTAAAATAAACTGTCTTAAATATGCTCAAAGAACTAAAGGAAACCATTCATAAGGAAATAAAAGAAACCAGGAGAACAATCTAAACAAATAGGCTATCAATAAAGAGATAGAAATTACAGAAAAGGAACCAAACAGAAATTCTAATGTTGAAAATTACAATGATTTAGATGAAAAATTTACTTGATGAGTTCAACTATAGATTTGAGCAGGGAAATAATCAGCAAACTAGAAGATAAGTCAATTCAGAAGGAAAGCTGGAAAATTCACAAAAATTCAGAAATTAAAAAACACTCTCTCAAACAATGAGTCAAAGAAGAAGTCACAAAGAGATTTAGCAAAATTTTTGAATGTGAAAAATGAATATGAAAACATAAGATAACAAAACCTACAGAATGCAATGAAAGTAGCTTTCAGAGGGAAATTTATAGCTTTAAATGTCTTCATTAAAAAATAAGATCTCAATATTCTGGTTTCTCTTCAGATTGCATTATTTTTTGCCTTTTAAAAAATAAGATCTCAGGGGACTTTCCTGCTGGCGCAGTGATTGGGAGTCCGCCTGCCAATGCGGGGGACACGGGTTCAGTCCCTGGTCCGGGAAGATCCCACCTGCCACAGAGCAACTAAGCCCGTGCACCACAACTACTGAGCCTGTGCTCTAGAGCCTGCAAGCCACAACTATTGAGCCTGTGTGCCACAACTACTGAAGCCAGTGCACCCTAGAGCCCATGCTCCACAACAAGAGAAGCCATCTCAATGAGAAGCCTGTGCACCACAACGAAGAGTAGCCCCTGCTCGCCTCAACAAGAGAAAGCCCATGTGCAGCAATGAAGACCCAATGCAGCCATAAATAAATAAATAAATAAATGTTTTAAAAAATAAAAAATAAGATCTTGGGAATTTCCTGGGGGTCCAGTGGTTAAGACTCTGCGCTTTCACTGCCGAGGGCCTGGGTTCGGCTCGATCCCTGGTCAGGGAACTAAGATCCCACAAGCTGTGAGGCATGGTCCAAAAGAAAAAAAATTTAAAATAAGATCTCAAATCAATAACCTAACTTTACATCTTCAGGAACTAAAAAAAAGAAGAACACCTAAATCCAAAACTTGCAGAAGGAGGAAATAATAAAAATTAGAGTGGAGATCAACGAAATAGAGACTAGAAAAACAATAGAGAAAATCAACAAAACCAAAAGTTGATTATTTGAAAAGATCAAC
Organism: Eubalaena glacialis; assembly: GCF_028564815.1. Lineage (NCBI taxonomy): Eukaryota > Metazoa > Chordata > Mammalia > Artiodactyla > Balaenidae > Eubalaena > Eubalaena glacialis. The sequence goes on from NC_083717.1 coordinate 44,416,684, forward strand.
AACATTGACTAGCCTATAGCTAGACTGACCGGGGGGAAAAGAAGAGAGAAGACAAATTACTAAAATCTGAAAGTGGGCACATTACTACAGATTTTACAGAAATATGAAGAATTATAAGAGAATATTATGAAAAACAGTTTGCCAATAAATTAGATAACTTAGATAAAATGGACAAATTCCTTGAAATGCACAAAATACCAAAACTGACTCAAGAAGAAATAGAGAATCAGATGGACCTATAACCAGTAAAGAGATTGAATCAGTAATCAAAAGCGCCCCAATAACAACAAAAGCCCAGGACTAAATGGCTTCACTGGTGAACTCAACCAATCATTTAAAGAAGAATTACCACCAGCCCTTCTCAAAATCTTCTCAAAAATTTCAGAGGAAAGAATACTTCCTAACTTATTCTATGAAGCCAGCATTACCTATATACCAAAGCCAGACAAAGGCATCAAAGCCATCAAAAGAAAAGAAAACTACAGATCACAGCCCTTAAGAATACAAATGCAAAAATCCTCAACAAAACATTATCAAACCAAATGCAGCAGCACACTGAAATGGTTATCCACCATGACTAAGTGGGATTTATCCCAGGAATGTGAGGGTAGTTCAACAGATAAAAATCAATCAATATAATGACCACATTAATATATAGGAGGAAAACACTACATGATCATCTCAACTGATACAGAAAGAAAATTGACAAAATTCAACATCCTTTTATGATAAAAACACTCAATAAACTAGGAATAAAGAAAACTGCCTCAACAGGATAAAAGGTATTTATTTAAAAAAAAAAAAAAACCCACAGCTAACAAACTCAATGGCGAAAGACTGAAAGTTTTCCTCTAAATCAGGAGCAAGATAAGGATGCCAACTTTTGCCACTTCTATTTAACATTGTGTTTAAGTTCTAGACAGGCCAATAATGCAAGAAAAAAAGAAATAAAAGGCACCCAAATTGGAAAGAAAGAAATAAAACTCTCTCTATTTGCAGATGACATGATTTTCTCTTATAAAGAGAAAATCTTAAAGAATCCACACAAAAAACCATTGGAGCTAATAAATGAATTCAGCAAAGTTACAAGATACAAGATCAACACAAAATCTGTTGTATTTCTATATGTTAGCAATGAACAATCTGAAAAGGAAATTAAGAAAACAATTCCAATTGTAATACCATCTAGAAGGATAGAATACTTAGGAATAAATTTAACCAGGGAGGTACAAGAACGAATCCTACAAAACATTGCTCAAAGAAATTAAAGACCTAAATAAATGGAAAGACATCCTGTCTTCATGGTTGAAAGACTTAGTATTATTGACATGGCAATCTAGAGATTCAATGCAATCTCTATCAAACACTCAGTAGCCTTTTTTGCAGAAATGGAAAAGCTGATTCCAAAATGCATATGAAATTTCAAGGGACCCCAAACAGCCAAAGCAATCTTGAAAAAGAAGAACAAAATTGGAGAACACATACTTCCCAATTTTAAAACAGTACAATGCTAAGAGTAATCAAAGTTGTGCAGTGCTGGTATAAGGATAGGCAGATAGATCAATGGAATAGAACTAAGAGACCAGAAATAAACCCATACATCTATGGGCAATTGAGTTTTGATCTATGAGCAAAACCAATTAATGAGGAATGAATAATCTTTTTAACAAATGGTGCTGGGACAACTGATATCCACATGTAATGGGCCCACATTAATGAATTTGGGCCCTTACCTTACATCATATATATAAATTAACTCAAAAAGCATCAAAGACTTAAATAGAAGAGCTAAAACTATAAAACTCTTAGAAGAAAATAGTAGTAAATCTTCATGACCTTAAACTCAACAGTGTATTCTTAGATATGACACCAAAAACAGCAAAAAAAAGATAAAAAGCAATTAAAATTCATCGAAATGTAAAATTTTTATGCACCAAAGAACAATATAAAGAGAGTAAAAAGACAACCCAGAGACTGGGAGGAAAATATTTTTAATCATATATCTAGGAAATGTCTAGTGTCCAGAATATATAACAAACTCTTACAGGTCAACAACAAGAAGACAACCCAATTTAAAAATGACCAAAGGACTTGAATAGACATTTCTCCAAAGGAGATAAACAACTAACCAGCAGACACATGAAAATATGCTCAACATTATTAATCATTAGGGCAATACAAACCAAAATCACAAGTTACAACTTTACACCCACTATAGAAAATAACAAGTGTTAGTGAGGCTATGGAGAAATTGGAACCTTCATACATTGTTGGCGGTAATTTGAGATGGTGCCGCCAATACGGAGAACAGTTTGGGGGTTCCACTATAAGTTAAACATTGAACTACCGTATGGCCCAGTAATTCCACTCCTAGATAGATACCCAAAAGAATTGAAATCAGATGTTCAAACAGAAACATATACACACATATTCATATCAGCACTACTCACAATAGCCAAAAAGGTGAAAACAATGTTATGTGTATTTTACCGCAATTTAAAAAAAAAAAAAAGAAGCCAACAGGTCTAAGACCACTAAGATGGTACATTAAATATAAGGATGAGGAATATGGAAGGGGCAAAGATGACTCTCAGGTTTCCAGCTCTCTCAACTTGACGGAAGAGGTTTGTGGCAGTTTAAAAACATGACTGCGAAATTGGTTGGTTCTCCTATCATGGATAGGTGGGGTCTTTGACTCCTCCAAAGTTACAGTTGACTCTGTAACTGTTTGATAAAATACAGAAGTGATGCTCTGCCAGTTTCCAGATCTTAGATCTTAAGAAGCTGTCAGTTTCCACTTCCTGACCCTTGGGTCACTTGCTCTTGGAACCTGGATGCTATGCTGTGAAGAAGCACAATCTGCTCCCTGAAGAGATTCATGTGGACAAGAACAGAAAGCCAACCCCAACTTGCTGGCCAGTGAACGAGCCGTCTTGGAAGTGACTCTTCCAGCCCCAGTCAAGCCACCTGACGGCATCACATGGTGCAGAGTCAAACGGTCCCCACTGAGCCCTGCCCAAACTGCAGAGTTACAAGCAAAAAATAAAAGACGTTATTCTGAGCCACTAAGTTTTGGAGTGGTTTGTTACACAGCAAGAGTAACCAGAACAATGCTGGCCATACAACTTCCTGATTTGGAGGCAGAATAGCTACCACTGCTCCCCAACGAGGCATCTCTGTTAAGTACTTCGCTATTAGTTTTTCTATCTCTGTTTGTTACTTCTTTTGTCAGCTTTTACTGTAGGATTTAGCCCTTCAATAGCACTTTATTATTTACAAATTTCATTCACATTTCCTATCACTCGTTCCTTTGCCTGTGATGGCCGTCAGTCCATGGCCACCAGGAACAATGTTTATTCAGGGCTTGAGCAGAGACCTGACCTGCCTTTGTTCTAGGTCCTGGCCACCCAATACAGTGCCCATGAGGGAAACCACTAATGTCTCTGGGTGGGAGACTTTTCTCAAAAGATTGTCACAATTAAAGAACTCTTCTACATGTTGACTAGTAGGCAGGCAGGATCTAATCACTAGCACTCCCTCCACTGTATCTCAGAGTCAAGAAGAACTAATGACTAAGGTTGGGTTCCCCAGAAGCAGACTGTAAGACAAAGATTTGTGTGCAAACACTGTCTTAAGGAAGAGCTTCCAGGAGAAAACCAAAATACTATAGGGCAAGCAGGGAAGAAGCCAGGCAAGGGTACAATTTCAGGCTAAACCCACAGAGGGTGTTTCCCAGCCTGCTCCCGCAGGGAGCAATTCTGGGGTGTAAATTCCACTTCAGAGTAGTTCCAATGGCAGGGAAAGACACTGAGCCCTGACCCCAGGGTCTACCTCTGCTGTTCCCTGTGTGACACAGACACACCCTCCCCAACTCTCCTCCTATGGCTTCACATGAATCTTTTTTCTCATTTTCTTGATTCACCATCTGTGTTGGTTTTTAGTTGGGGGCTGGCTGAGTTGAAGGGTCAAAAGTTCTGTCCTTTTCCTTGATCACTTGGCATTCTGGTTTGGATTAGTGCAGAATATTTCTCTGCAGTTTGTATTTCTATGAAACCCCTGGTTGGCGTTTTAAAAAAAAAAAAAAAAAAGGTGGTGGGAGGTCAAATCCTGGGCTGGGATCAAGTACACTCAGTGCCCCTGGAATTTTGGAGAAGTCCATGAAATGCCACACTAGCCTGAAATTTCCAGATAGGTGGCCAAACACTTGTGCCCAACCAGTGGAGCACTGGTCTTGCCATGTAACCCCACTCTCCTTTCCCAGTCTTGGAGTAAAATGCAAACTGTCTTTGGGTTGTACCACTTCCATCAAGCCTTCTTCAAGCCCTTCTTACCATCCCAGACCCCTCAGCTGTCAGCCATAATTCCCTCAAGGGACCTTTGATACACAATGTCCTGCAGCTTGACCTGTCTGCTGGCTGAAAGTGGATTAATTCTACCTGCCACCAAGTGGTTCAGATTTATTCAATCCCTTTGGTCTTTGTGTAATACACATGCAAATAATCACTAATAAAGAGAAATCTTAGGAAAAGGAAATACATATTAATTTAAAACACACACACACACACACACACACAATGCCACTGGCCTCTCTTTCCTGGGATGAGAATAGGAAAAGATGTCCATTTCTCTTAGTCTGTTTTTCTTAATAATCCATCCTGTTATATAAACTTCATGCCTGCATTTTTCAGTAGTACACATGATTGCAGGAGCTAAAACTCTTAGGCTAAAATAATAATAATTTAAAAAAACACCTTTTTCTCAAATTATGTGCCAGAGAGAGAATTTTCAAAACTCAATATTGGAACATAAGAAGTTTCCCACCAAAAACCAGTATGTGTTCTCAAAAGATGTCTAGACATTGGACGAGGAGCTCAAAACACATTTTCCTAAAGAAATAATGCCTGTATAGCACAGGGAATTTTGCTCAATATTCTGTAATAACCTATATGAGAAAAGAACTTGAAAAAGAATAGATACATGTATATGCATAACTGAATCACTTTGCTGTACACCTGAAACTAACACAACATTGTTAATCAACTATACTCCAATATAAAATAAAAAGTTTTTAAAAATTAATGCAATTGGCTGTGGTAAGTTTCCAAGTTCAGCCCACAGAAATCTATTAAACTAATAATATATATTAAATTATATATTATAATATTTAAAATATTAATTTTATTTATAAATATTAAAATATTAAATTCAAAATATTTTAAAATATTAAAATAAACAATATAGTATAAATTAAACTAGTAATATAACCAACAATGCATTTGAAGAATAGGAAATAAAACTATGGAAACTAGTAACTAAGTCACAACACAACAGAACAAGATAAGAAATCCTTTATTAATTTGAACACCACTGCTTCAGGAAAGTCGGGTCTAATCACAGGGTGCCTGCAGACTGAGAACTCCTGGGACTTCTGGATCCTTTCAGACATGTTAAGAACACTCCTAGGGAAGTCTGGAGAACTGCTTTTTTAAAAAATTTGATCGTTAAATTTAAAGGAACCCTGGAGAGAGAAGAAAAGCTCAAGGCACCGCAATATTGCCCCTAGGAGAGCATGCACCTACGAAGGCATTCATTTTGGACATCAGGGCCTGGGGGGTGGACAGATGGGGAGCTGGGGTGAACAGATCCTGGCTCTAAGCACCCCCTCGGCCATTTACCACCTCGTGGTAGGGGATAAACAACCTCCCTGTGTATGTGCTTCGGCTTTGCTCGTCCCGGAATGAGGATGCAGCCAACACTTCAGAATAAATACTTGCAGCAGTGAGAATGTGCAACTGACACACTAGACTTGAAAACATTTGTCTGTGCATCTTAACCGCTACTCAACTTCACCCAGGTGGTGTCCACTCCCTGCCCTCAGGGCCCAGTTGTAAGAGGTGAGATGCAAAGAGAAACCAAACAGTGTCCTTGGGGAAGATGGGAAAGCCAAGTCCTGGCATAAAAGTAGGTTTGCTGGAAGTAACCCTACTGCATCTACACCTTGGAGAGGAAGGTGTTCCCAGGTCAAGCCCAGCACCCAAGCTGGGGAGAGAGCAGGACAGCTCAACTTTGCAGAGCACCCCTGAGGCCCACAGTGGCCCAAAGGGGCCCAGGCAAGCAGCAAGGCCCGAGGACTTGCCCACAGGCCTATGTAAGGGAGGGCAGCCGACCACAAAACTGTCCCAGGGCTGCAGCCTCATGGCGGCTCAGGAGAGTGAAGCTGAGAGGGCCACAGACAGAAGTGGCTGGGACAAGGCTTAACAGGCCCCCCAAATCATCAGGGTTGGGCTCCAAGGGCACCAGCTCCCAAGACTGCCACTCACCCCCACCCGCAGTGTCCATTATGGCCCCTCAGATCTTAGATGCAAATCTGTAGGGAAAGGGTGATGGGTTCCAAAAGTTGCCAATTTCCAAGCATGCTAAGAAAACCCAGGTGGGCTGAATTATCTTGAATTGATTACATTTCTGCTAGTAGATGAACACATGGGAACCCTGGATAGAAACTGAGTTATAGAAAGTATTCCATGTACACCGGGGTTTGTGACTCCATACCCAGTTGTCCAACTGGTCCTCGCCAGTGCCCGGCGGATAACAAGGACTCAGATACAGCAGCCGTTATCACCCCCAGAGACACAGCGTTGACTGTCATTGGGATGGACTACTTTTCCGCTCCCACTCTCATCTCCTTTGAAATAAACAAGCCTTTCCTTTCCAAAGCCATTTTTACTCTCCCTCACAGCTCCCCCACACCCCACCCGCCCCGCAATGAACAAAACAAGGACAAAGCACAAACCCCTACGTGTTTCTATCCCCTTCCTTTGCCCTTTGTCCAAGGCAACACTGGGGACCCAGGGGGTAGGAGTGACTTCAACCACTGTCACTTCCCCGCTGCTACCCCACCCCACACACCATTTGGGGCACTGGAAAAGAAGAGTTTATCCTTCCTACAATGAAGAGGAGCAAATGGGTCAACCATTGCTATGGAGCCCCCAGGATATTAACCCTGGGAGAGAGATCCCATGATAGACCGGGCCCTTGGCCAGTTTTTGAAAAGGACCCTAATGTCATCCTCTTCCTCCCGATTTCAAAGACTTAGGAGCTGTACTTACTGTACCCCTGATACCCCCCTCCACTCAAAGGAGCACCTGGCAGCCCAGGGTTGTGGGGAGCAGGGGGAGGGGGAGAAAAAGAGGGAGCCGGACAGGTCAAGATCTGGGGGTTAGAACTTGAGGATCATCTGCTCCATTCCAGGCACCTACCTCTCTCATGGGGCGAGAGTCAAGGAGTTGCTAGATGCAAATATATTGAAAGCTCTCTATAAATGAAAGGCTCCTTGCTTTTTATGATAACAACCCCCCCTAGGATCACAGCAAAACATTTAGGATGTATCAATGCAACACAGAAATCAAACACTCGGGATTGCTTTGTTCATTGAGATTTTAAATTTTAGAATGTATGACATCAAGTTCTGTGAATCATGGAGGCTAATTTGCCACTTTTCATATTTTCAAAACATTTTCCAGACACTATCTCATCAACTGAAGAAATAGTGAGATGGCTGTGACATTGTTTCTTATTCTCCTTTGAGAAGATATCAAGTGTCTCAACTGAAACCTCACGGCTGGCTAGGAAGGCACAGACCTCGGGTTGGCATGGATGCCGCCATGTTTTTCAGTGTTGATAGCAAAGCAGGTGGGCCTCCACCAGAGAGGATGTGAAGAGAATCTTGAAGGACACAGAAAATCCACTGCAGCTTCAAAGCCTTGTTTTGTTTTTTTTTTTTAATGCCAGCTTCCCAGCTCCAGAGAATACGAGAATGCTAGAGGGAAGGACACTGTGGACTCTCCATGCTGGCTACTTTCCAACAAACTTTTCCCGGGCTCTGGAGCTAGAAACAACCAAAAATAATTTGATGAGTATACGGAAATTATTCATCAAACATTTACCAAGCCCACGCTGTTGTAAAGAGCACAGGGCTTGATGCTGGATATAGATTAATGATACTGGAAGATTCTATTCCTGTATATCATCCTTAACATCTTTCCAGAATCATCTGTCCCAAAACATAAACTCTCTCACTTCCTGGGTGCACTGTCAGGACAGAAAAAGGAAGAACTAAATTTTCCTCCAAAAACATATTGCAAAATC